>NC_086104.1:39906846-40509623 GCF_963921235.1 Mobula hypostoma
TAAGCTGTGCATCACGTGAATGATGGTAGATTATTAAAGAACTATCAAAACCAAGAGGCTCTGAGAACATCCTCACTCTCGATAATGAGAGGGGCTACTAGATAAGTGATAAGGTCTTTGGAACCCACTTGAGTCTGATCAAGTGATCAACATATGGTATGATTAAGCGAGACTTCCTCCTGAGCTTTCTGCCATCACAAAAGGCAGTCTTTTATCACTTAAATTCATTTTTTCTCTTTTAAAAGAAATGAGAGCACAAAGGCTCTTGACTGGAGGTGCAGCTGGGACTGTTACGCGCACTGAATACATATACCAGAGCCAGCTGCACCTCTAGTTAAGCGCTCTTATGCATCAGCTACACTGGCATCTACCCAACAATGTGAAAAATGACTCATTTATTACCAGTCTTATTACTGGCCAATTTGCTTCATCTCAGTCATGAACAAAAGATGTTGTTCAAAGTTCAACTTTCAAATTAAATTTATTATCAAAGTACATAGATATCATCATATACAATGCTGAGATTCATTTCTTGTGGGTATACTCAATAAATCTATAGAATTATAACCATAACAGAATCAATGAAAGACAGCCTAACTTTGGCGTTCATCCAGACTGTAGAAGACAACAAATTGTACAAATTCAAAAAGAAAGAAATAATAATCAATAAATAAGCAATAAATATCAAAAACATGAGATGAAGAGTCCTTGAAAGTGAGTTCATAGGTTGTGGTAACATTTCAATGATGGGGCAAGTGAAGTTGAGTGAAGTTATCCCCTTTGGTTTCAGAGCCAGATGGATGAGGGGACATAACTGTTCCTAAACCTGCTTGTGTGAATCCTGAGGCTCCTCTACCTTCTTCCTGATGGCAGCAGCAAGAAGACAGCATGTCCTCGCTGGTGAGGTTCCCTGATGATGGATGCTGCTTTCCTACGACAGCATTTCATGTAGATGTTCTCAATGGGTGGGAGGGCCATATTCACTTCTTTTTGTGGGATTTTCTGTTCAAGGGCATTGGTGTTTTCAACATACACCAATGCCAGTGAGTATACTCTCCACTACACATATATTGAAGCTTGTCAAAAATTCTCGATATCATTCCGAATCTACACAAACTCCTGAGGAAGTAGAGGCACTGCTGTTCTTCATTTGTAATTGCAGTTACAAGATAGGCCCAGAGCAGGTCCTCCGAAATAATCACACTGAGGAATTTAAATTTGCGGACTCTCTTCACCTCTGATCTTCCGATGAGGACTGACTCATGGACCACTGGGTTTTCTTCTCCTGAAGTCAATAATCAGCTCATTGGTCTTGCTGACATTGAGTAAGAGGTTGTTGTAATGGCATCACTCAGCCAGATTTTCAGTCTCGCTCCAACATGCTGATTTATCACCACCTTTGATTCAGCCTGTGACAGTGGTGTTGCCAGCAGACTTGGAGCAGTGCTTGGTCATACAGTCATAAATTGTAAGGCAATTAGGGCAGGCTGCTAAACACACAGCCTTGTGGTGCACTTGTGCTGATGGAGATCGAGAGGACATGTTGTTGCAAATCCAAACTGACTGGGGTCTGTAGGTGAGGAAATCCAAGATACAAATGCACAAGGACGTATTGAGGCCAAGGTCCTGAAGCTTATTGTCTAGTTTGAGGGGATGATGGTATTAAATGTTGAGTTTCAGTTGATAATGATCTCCTGATGTATGTATCTTTGCTGTCCAGATGGCAATGATATTAAGTGTTCACCAATACACTGCTGACTAACTCCAATATAGGTCACAGAGATCTAAGGTGCCCAATCAGCCATTCCTACTCAAGTACAGTCTGGGACTGACAGTGAGTCTGGTCTCGCCATATAAAGTGAACAAGCCTTCATGTGAATTTCAGTTATTCAGCAATGCATAATCACCAGTACAATTAAACTGAAACTATGTCCATGCCAGATTGTCTTGATCAGGGATAAATAGCTGGCTTACATCATTTGAACTTTACAGCAACCGCTGTAGCCTTAGACAGAAAATTTTAAATATTAATTTCACAGATAATGTACTGAAAGCTATTGCAAAGATTCCCCACAGGCTATATTTAGCTTCTGTTGTTACTCAAGAGTTGTTGGGTCAATATTTCACTTATGGCAGCAGTTTCATTGACTTTTGGATATTGGTTTGGACAGCAAGGCACATTCGCATCAGCACCCTACAGACAAATTCCTCTGCCTACTCTCGAACTGTGCAGCGGGAAGCCAACATGATCGCTCAGAAATGCTGGCTTGCACTAAAGTGCTAATGTAGCAACCAACTGAGGAATGTTTACAAATATCAGCAAAGCGATGACAATGCCTTGGACTGAATGAGCTGGGCCTGTAAGTTCAGGTACCTCTAAAAGGTCACACCATATGAAGTGGAGTTCTGCTTAATGTTTGTTTTTCAGTCAAAACTATCAAAACAAGTTTATTTGTGGAACCACGCTGTGCACATATGAGCTGCCAGATTTAGTTCCATAATACTTCAGAATTAATTCAGAATAAGAAATAACTGCACATAGCAGAATGGGAAAAATGCTGATGTGCAAGTCTTCCTTGCAATCCAGACACTCAGCCAAGTTGAATCTTTTGCTAATGGCTCCTCATTAACCCCATAGCGCTCTCAGTTTTCAGTATTTTCATTAATTAGTATAGGTTCTAGAAATACGGCCTATAACTGAGGCTGATTTTGTGCAGTTTTTGAATTCCATCAGAACGGTTAAACCAAGTTGCATTGCTTTATTAATTAATGCTCCCATCTTCTCAATAACGTCAGTCTGTTTTCCAAAGATCAGATGTAAATGGTTTACATGTTGGAGGAGGTAACAATTTCCTTTTATCACCCAAATGTACAAATGTTTCTCCTGGGTCATTTCTGTTCACCAGCTAGCTATCCTGAGAAAGGTAATTGAAAAGCTCTTTCTGTTCATTGAGAAACGTGATGCTTTGGAGCCAGATGATTTTGTCTTAATTAGTGTAATCATTCATATAGATCAATTGTTTTGCATTTTCTGTTGAATGCCAATGAGCTTATTACATTACTGCTTAATTATCTGCCTGACCTACTGCTACATGTTCATTTATTAACTATGAATGTGCTTAATTAATGCACCATTATTCATAATATGCATTATTACTGCTACAAATTACAAATTACTGCCTTTGGTGCTTATTATCAGCAAACAAACAATGTCAGTTAAGATGTTTTGCATGGAAATTATTGTTTTAAGTTAATGTTCTTACTGACGGCCTGGGAGTCTACCGTTCATTTTCTGTCTCCTACAAATTAGTCTTTTGCCCAAAGGCTGCTATAAGTGCCTTTGTGAAGGTAAAATCCATTGAAGTGTAACTGCTTTAAACTCAGTTGTGTAACAGAAACATCCTTTTCATTAATGACTTGAATTGCTTTCAAGGGAAAATAGTTTTAAGTAAATTATCCATGAAATCTATACATACAGTACAAATATAGAGCAACTGGGGTCTATTACAGCACATAGCTTTTAGTAGACATCCTGTTAATGAAAATGTTTAATTTTATGCTTCATTATATTAATTCTTGAAGCAGTTTGATATTAGAGCCAGAGGGCCCAGCTCTTTGAAATCCACCTTGTTTATTTGCACAGGCTGATATTTTGAACCTGTGGTTTGTAACTTTGCTTTCTGGCAGGCAAAGCTTCCTGTCCACAATGTCTGGATTGTTGTATCTCTGACCCAGATTGTTGCAGGGCCAACTTGCTTAGTATGTGAGCAGCCAGTAAGCTTGGTGGCCTTTCCCTCTAGTGACTCTCTTTGTATTACTGCCTGAGGAAGAAAGACCTCTGGAGATGTTAATGCAATCTGTCTCTTTAGTTCAATCCCAGCCAGTGTACAGGCAACAGACCATCTTATTTAGCTAATGCTGTTCAAAACTGTCATCAGCAGTCAGATATTCTGAAACAACTCAGGATTAAATAAACTCTTTATCGTGCTTGATTTAATTCTTCATCTTTTATATTGCCCTTATTCTCTAGTGTCTTTTGACTTTGTGCCCCAAAGGGCATCAGCACTTTCAGAGACAATAAAGGCTATAGAATTTTTGTCACTATGTGGAATGGGACGATATTTTATACCCATTGAATGACAACCAGTCTTCCCAGCTACATTTTAGCAATGATCTCCAGGACAGTGATTTCTGGATGCTTGATCCAAATAAAGTCCTAACTTGTTTGAATTTCCCCACTTGTGTTTTTTTTGTAGTTACATGAACAACTTTCCATCCTGAGGTAGACTCCCCAGCAACTGCTCCATCACTTACGTACTTGTTCTTCTCATCTTCCATCAGCTTTCACTTTAATCAACAAATTAGTTTTGTTGTGTTTTAAAGACACAATATGGCCCTGTGATGAAGTAAGTGTTAATGATTTGGATTTATCATTCGTTCTTCACACACTAAAAGTAATAAGCAATTTGGTGGCATGTCTTCATAATCAATAAATTTGGCAGATTTGTGAATCTCTTCTTTTCAACAGTGCAAAGTTAAGGGAAAAGCAGACTTCAGATACTCAGTTATTCTTTTGTCGGAGTGTAGTTAATGGTATAGAGACATCTCTAGAAAAGCAGAGAGTTCTAAATATTTAAAATTGAACTCAGTGATCCACAAAAATGGGTCCGACTATGTATACATCTCTGTTAATTGCTTAAATGGGCATCAGATTTAGTTGTAGAAAACTCCGTCGCCTTGCCTCAGGTCTGTATGATTTTGGATTACGGAAGCACATATGCACTAGCTTTTTCCCCTGTTTGCTACCACTATAATCCCACATTATGCTATCATTCAAATAGATATAGTGGATATGGATATCCAGCCACCCTTGCATTTCGTAAACTATTTACTTTAGCCTGCTACTTTTGTTAACTGTATCTCCCTGACGACTAAAGCAACAAATTTTGCCTTTTAGGATTAAGTCTTCAGTTTGTTTGTACCACAATTTTTGTTGAAGACTCCCCATTGTTTGTCCATATGTTTATCTATTAACAATTAAGCTATAATTATTTTAATTTTCTTTCTTGGGCAGAGCATTTCCATTAATATTTTAAACTTTTATTTGTCGTTCTCCCCTTTCCCCCTCTAAAAGTCCCACATTTGTCATACGGCTTTCCTTAGTATTTCACAAAAGGATATTGCATCATTTGATCATTTATTTGTTGTCATGACGTAAAGAAATAATAAAATAATGAAACAAATACTTTAATATAATAACATTCATTCTGAAAATAGGTCTGAAGATGGTTAATCTTAAACTTTAAATGTTGAAATTCTACCTTCCTCGACTGATAACTTGTTTTGATACATTAATATTTCTGGTTCAGGTTCACCTTGATGGTCTTTTTGGGGTTCTGATGCTTCAATAAGGCCTTTCATTGAAACCAAAATTATTGGCACCAAGCAAATATGTCACAATAGTCATTCCTTATCTCTTTTGTTCTCAGAAAATGCATTTTGTACTAAAAAACAGAAAATAACAGGGGATACTTAATAGAACAGTCAACCGTTGTAGGTTTCTCGGTATTTTCTGTTCATCTTCCAAAGATATTTTTATCATTTAAATATGGCTATATTTCATTAGGAGTTTGAAGAGATTCATTTTGTCTCCTAAAACACCTGAAAACTTCTATAGATATACCATGGAGAGCATTCTAACAGGCTGCATCACTGTCTGGTATAGGGTGCTACTGCGCAGGACCGAAAGAAGCTACAGAAAGTTATAAGATTAGTCAGCTCCATCTTGGGTACTAGCCTCCGCAGTATTCAAGACATCTACAAGGAGCAGTGCCTCAGAAAGGCCATGCATTATTAAGGAGCCCATCACCCAAGGCATGCCCCCCTCTTCTCATTGTTACCATCGGGAAGGAGATACAGAAGTCTGAAGACACACACTCAGCAGTTCAGGAACAACTTCTTCCCCTCTGCCATATGATTCCTAAATGGACGTTGAACCCATGAGCACTACCTCACTTATTATTAATTTTTAATATATATTATTTCTGTTTTTGCACTATTTTAATCTATTCATATACATACTATTTATATATATATATACTTACTGTAATTGACACATATTTTATCTCTATTTTTCTTCTTTCTTTATTGCATAGAACTGCTGCTGCTAAATTAACAAATTTCATGACAAATGCTGGTGAAAATAAACCTGATTCTGATTCTGATTCTCATTTTACGTCTGAGAGGCATGTCTGGGGATGAGGGAAGAGAAAGAAGAAAATAATGATGAGAACAACAGGAATTCCGCAGATGCCGGAAATTCAAGCAACACACATGAAAGTTGCTGGTGAACGCAGCAGGCCAGGCAGCATCTCTAGCAAGAGGTACAGTCGACGTTTTGGGCCAAGACCCTTTGTCAGGACTAACTGAAGGAAGAGCTAGTAAGAGATTTGAAAGTGGGAGGGGGAGGGGGAGATCCAAAATGATAGGAGAAGACAGGAGGGGGAGGGATGGAGCCAAGAGCTGGACAGGTGATTGGCACAAGGGATATGAGAGGATCATGGGACAGGAGGCCCAGGGAGAAAGACAAGAGGGGGGGGACCCAGAGGATGGGCAAGGGATATAGTCAGAGGGACAGAGGGAGAAAAAGGAGAGTGAGAGAAAAAATGTGTGTATAAAAATAAATAACGGATGGGGTATGAGGGGGAGGTGGGGCTTTAGCGCAAGTTAGAGAAGTCAATGTTCATGCCATCAGTTTGGAGGCTACCCAGACGGAATATAAGGTGTTGTTCCTCCAACCTGAGTGTGGTTCCATCTTTACAGTAGAGGAGGCCGTGGATAGACATGTCAGAATGGGAATGGGATGTGGAATTAAAATGTGTGGCCACTGGGAGATCCTGCTTTCTCTGGCGGACAGAGCGTAGGTGTTCAGCAAAGCAGTCTCCCAGTCTGCGTCGGGTCTCGCCAATATATAGAAGGCCACATCGGGAGCACCGGAAGCAGTATATCACCGTAGCCAACTCACAGGTGAAGCGTCGCCTCACCTGGAAAGACTGTCTGGGGCCCTGAATGGTGGTAAGGGAGGAAGTGTAAGGGCATGTGTAGCACTTGTTCCGCTTACAAGGATAAGTGCCAGGAGGGAGATCAGTGGGGAGGGATGGGGGGGATGAATGGACAAGGGAGTTGCGTAGGGAGCGATCCCTGTGGAAAGCGGGGGGGGGGGGAGGGAAAGATGTGTTTAGTGGTGGGATCCTATTGGAAATAACAAGGAGCCCTTCTTTGTATTTTACTGGCTATTAAAGCATAGTTGATTAAACACAAACAATCTTATCAGATTTGCAGTAAAACTCTAATCTCCCACCAATAAATCTATCTGGATTAACAGAGCTGATTTACATTTAAAATATCTATGTAAATCTCTTTAGGATTTCAAGTGACAATTCAAGAATGTCAGGAGGGTAATTTAACACCTCTTTTCTCAGGAGCTGACTGGGCAATCCTCTGTGTAAACCTAAAGGCATCTCATCCTACTGCTACCAACCTGACCCAGTAAAACAGTGAATAATCAACCATTGGAGTGGTGAAGGACATAAACATGACTGCTATCTGGATGATTTATAAGAAATGTGGTTAAGGATTATTTCAAAGCTCTCTCCCTTCTCTTAGTATTTTTCATAATATTTAATACCACATACAATATGTGAAAGATGGAAAGAGATGCAAAATCATAATTAAATACATTTTTTAAAAAAATAAAGCTTTTCTTTTTACGTTTGTGAAGACAACACAATATTTAAGGTTTTTATTGCTGCAACTTAAAATTCTTTAACACTAGAAGTAGTGGTTGGAACACTAAAATAAAATAAGAGTCCACTCTCAAAAGTAAGTGCGGTTTCTTCCATACTGATTATACTGAATTTCCAGCTCTGAAATAGGCACTGGATGTTTCTGCTCTGCTCTACTTCATTTCACTGGATTAACATTTTCTTCTCTGTAAAACTACAATTTTCTTCTCCTCCTTTAAATGCATAATTGAACCCAATGTGTTAAATTGCATCACACTAAAATCACTTTCCAAGAGCAATTTAAAAATCACAGTTTAAATTTTAAGCACAAAAGATTGCTTAGTTATACAAGAAATTTTGGACAGCATTCTACATGGCAGTATTGAAAACCTTGTCACTGTTCCAAATGCTCCCCTGATTAGATTGAGAAACTTATTGTTCAATACTAAATGTGTTATCCCTCAGGTATACTGTAATCCTTAAATGTTAGTTGCCAGTGTGTTTGGATTAAGGGTGCTTATCGAGAAAGGATGAACAAAGGCTGCTTCATTCTTTTGCATTTTAGTTGAAAAACACTTCCTTAAAAATGCAATGATTTCATCTCAGCCTTTCAACCTAAAGTCTTTTGTTTGTGCTAATCCTTTGGGTATTTTAATTCTACTCCTACACTCATTGGGGTAAATTCTTCCTTGGCAGCTTGGGTAATGAGTCAGAATTATTTCAGGAAGTAATTGTTCACAAGATGACAAGCAAACAAGGCTTCCAGATCCAGGCTTTAGCCGTCATCCAACGTCCAACTTCCTGGGCCTGTTTTCTTTGCAGAAAAGTAGGTTGTGGGTTGATTTAATTGAAGTTGTCAAGATCATAAAGGGGATAGACAAAACAGATCCAGGCAAATTGTCCTCTGTGGCAAAAGGGTTCAAATAGCAAGAGATATAATTTAAAAGTTTGGAAGTTAGGGATAGGGGTGGTAGGCTATTTTTTTTTTTGATCTGAAGAGAATCAAGTTATGGGACAAATGACCGGTAGGATTATTAAGGTTAATAGTACAATTGGTAGTTTTCTAATGGAGAATTAAGGGATGAAGAATGTAATGTATTAATTAGAATAAAGTTATGAAGAAGGGTTGGGATTGTTGGTCCAATAAATAATTCCCTCTGTCCCTGGATAGTTTCTTACAGGCCATTTAAATAAAAGGTGAAAAACATGAGCTGGAGTGTCTCCTTGCAAGATGCACAATATATTTGTTACAATTGCTCTGTTCAACTGGCACTAACCCTGCCCTGTTTATTGCATCAGCTTAAACAGTGAATTCAGTGGAAGCTGTTCAAGTTAGTTATGGGGGTGGAAGGTGTTCATTATGTACAAAAATTGGAAACTGTAGTAGAACATGGAAAAGCTTCATTTTACATTGTGGGCTTTGATGCCTGTTGATAGGCAAGATGTGTGGTAGGGAAATACTTTACCTGCAAGATCTCAGTAAGCTGTTGAAGCGCACAGTCAACTGTGGAAATCAAGTTTATGCTCTCAAATGTTGTCTCCTAAGGGGAACATTTAAGAGTAGGGTTCCAAGACAACTTCCCTGAGCAGCATTATCATATCTCATAGAAAAATGTCCTCTAAGACAAACAAAAAAAATTTGTCTCTGAGATACAGTTGTTTCTGCTTAATTGGGGCCAGCCACTTATTTTGGACAACTCTTAAAGAACAAAGACTAATTGAGAAAATAGTTGGAACTCTTTTGTTTATTTGGGACACTATGCCACTTAACTGGGACTGCAGAATATTGTCAAAAAGTTTCTAACTCGTGTTAGTTGCATGTATTTGTAAGGCCATTAGACGGAACATTCTTAGAGCAAACAGTTTTTAAATAACATCAGTTGTGTGTGGAATGGGCAGTAAGACAATTCTGAATTGTTTTGTTCTCTACAGTTTCAAGTATTCAGGTTTGGAGATGCCAGAAATGCGCATGAGTGAAAATGGAACGATTTCACTGCTTCAGCAAGTTAGAAACTACAAAGAATTTGAAGGTATCAACAATCATCTTGAATTTTACAAGGAAAATGAAGATGTGGAAGATGCAGTCATCAAAAACATTGCATGAAGATAGTCCATTTTCTGTATTAGGTTTCCGCACTGATTTTGTACATTTACAGTCAATCAAAAGAACACGTACACTGCATGAATTCTTCCATCGATAATGAATGGAAATTAATACACAGTCTTACTGTATTGGTACTGTTCTAATTTGTTCTGTATTTCATTTAAATACAAAATGTTTTTCAGTTAAATAGTAATTTGTCTTTTTTATACCTGTTTAACTATTTCCACAAAACCTTGGCTAATTGGGGCAGCCACTTAGTTGGACCAAAATGTACTGGACCCAATGTGCCCCAATTAACCAAAATCCACTGTATAAAAGTGAAACTAATTACAGGTGCTATCAGGGAGACCAACTCAGTTCTCAAGGTGATCTAGGAAAATCTTGTGGTGTGTCGAAGGCAACACCTAGATCGAAAAGAATTTGAACTGAGAAAAGTAAACAGTAACGGGCCGAGACTTCATCAGGACTGGAGAAATAAGATGAGAATTCCGAGTAAGAAGGTGGCGGGTGGGGAGGACGAAATACAATGTGATAGGTGAAATCAGGAGGTGGGTGGGGGGAGTGGTGAAGTAAAGAGCTGGGAAGTGAATTTGGTGAAAAAGATAAAGGGTTGGAGAAGGGGGAATCTGATAAGAAAGGACAGAAATCTATGGAAGAAAGGAAAGGGGGAGGAACACCAGAGGGAGGTGATGGGCAGGTAAGGAGATAAGGAGAGAGAGGGAAATGGGAATAGGGAATGTTGGGGGAGGGGAGGGTGTATTACCAGAAGTTCAAGAACTCAATGTTCATGCTATCAGGTTGGATGCTACCCAGACGAATATAAGGTGTTGTTCCTCCAACCTGACTGTGGCCTCAATGTGGCATTAGAGTAGGCCATGGACTGACATGTGGGTCATGGATCCATCTTAGAGTAGTTAACCTGATGGGCTTTAGGTTTTAAGGAACATTTGTCAAATCATGCTAGAGATTTGTTCAAATTGCTTAATTTGAGCATTCCAAAACATGAGAAATGAAGTAAAGCCGGAATATTTTGCTACTGTCTTGTAATTATCAGAAGTTTTCCTTTTTATTTTCAGTGGTTGACCATATGTTTTGAAGTACAGGCATTTTATGAAGCAAAGCCCGGAAACATTCTGAAGTTATAATAAGATCTATTCTGCAGTTCTACATTTCGTTGATACAGAAACTGGAGCTCATATTGGCAAGCACACTCAGGAAGACCATAAATACGCAGGCTGGCATAAGCAATGGAAAACCTTAATATTACTGTAAGTAAAGGGTATATTTCTTGAGGTTAGACTAAAATACAATTGTTGGAGTGAATAAAAAGGAATCCATTCAGAATTATTTTTGTGCCAAGGGATTAGATAAACACAAACTGAAAACTAAGATATTGATCTAAACATTATTATTTTTCTGGATGAATACAAATCTTCAATAATAAACTAAACATGTGTGATTGAACAATGTTAGTTTATCTTCCTGATAGCTGCCTTTAAGACTGGATAGCTCATAGATTGACTTGGCCTCAATGGAAATGCAGATCTGGTGAGATGAATAACAGGCAGCTGACCCTTTGTTGTCAAAGTTAAAATTACCCGGAATTAGTCAAACTGAAATGATTGAGGAAAAAAAAATGTATATGGAACCAAGTTGATGTTAAGCAGAAAATCAGACTCAGATTTATTACCGCTGTTTTATACAATGTGCAATTTATTTTTTTCAGCAGTGCAAAACCATAAGATGACTATAAATTACAGAATTTTAGGCTGTATCTCGGGTAATGATGAGTTTGAGTACAGAGAGGAAATTAAGAACCTGGTGGCATGGTGCGAAGACAATAACCTATCCTTCAATGCCAGCAAGACGAAGGAATTGGTTGTTGACTTCAGAAGGAGTAGCGGACCGCACGACCCAATTTACATCAGTGGTGCGCAAGTGGAACAGGTCAAAAGCTTTAAGTTCCTCGGGGTCAATATCACAAATGACCTGACTTGGTCCAACCAAGCAGAGTCCACTGCCAAGAAGGCCCACCAGCACCTTTACTTCCTGAGAAAACTAAAGAAATTTGGCCTGTCCCCTAAAACCATCACTAATTTTTATAGATGCACCGTAGAAAGCATTCTTCTAGGGTGCATCACAACCTGGTATGGAAGTTGTCCTGTCCAAAACCGAAAGAAGCTGCAGAAGATCGTGAACACGGCGCAGCACATCACACAAACCAATCTTCCGTCCTTGGACTCACTTTACACCGCTGTCGGAGCAGTGCTGCCAGGATAATCAAGGACACAACCCACCCAGCCAACACACTTTTCATCCCTCTTCCCTCCAGGAGAAGGCTCAGGAGCTTGAAGACTCGTACGGCCAGATTTGGGAACAGCTTCTTTCCATCTGTGATAAGACCGCTGAACGGATCCTGACCCGGATCTGGGCCGTACCCTCCAAATATCCGGACCTGCCTCTCGGTGTTTTTGCACAACCTTACTTTCCATTTTTCTATTTTCTATTTATGATTTATAATTTAAATTTTTAATATTTACTATCGATTTGTAATCCGGGGAGCGGGAAGTGCAGAATCAAATATCGCCGTGATGATTGCACGTTCTGGTATCAACTGTTTGACGACAGCAAAGTATAATAAATAAATAGGGCAAAACAAGGAACAAGATAATGTTCATAGACAACACAGAAGTCTGGTGACAGAGCAGGAGAAGCTGTTTCTGAATCATTGATCATGGGTCTTCAAGCCCCTGTATCCCCTCCCTGATGGGAGTAGCAAGAAGATGGCATGTTCCAGCTGATGAAGGTCCTTCCGCTGCCTTGTTGAAGCACCATATCTGGAACGTGTTTTCAATGGTGGGGAGGATTGGTCCCGTGGTGGAGCTGGCAATTTTATTTCACCATCAGTGAAGTACATGGCAGACACTACCCATTAGCTCTGATACCAACACTTATTTGCAGAATAGTGGAAGCACCCACCCAAGTAAAACAGATGTATTTTTTTATATAACTACTATATATTAATTGAATTAAATATATAACACATTTCCAATTATCATTAGACAGCAGTAATGTGTTCATAACTTAATGCAATGTAATAAATTCAAAATATTTGCTTTCCTCTTACAGAAGCAATGCCCCATTTAAGAGGCTATGGAATTATAATTCAGTAATAGACCCAATTGTCAATTAACAAAAAAAGAAAGATTTCAGGAAGAACTTACATCTTGATTGTAACATAACTTAAAGTACTTGGGCATTTTTAGACCGGAAGCATTGAAAATGCTGTTCCAAATGAGTTATTTGGGAAGGTAACGTAATACCTTTATCTGGTCTCTAATATGTTTAAGATGGCGCTGGTGACTACTTATAGCTAATAACAAAACAAAGAAAACAGCTAAGTACCGCATTAATAACACTCTATTAATTATGATCAATGCTAACAATGGAGAGGTGAGCAGTGGTAGTAGAAGAGGTGCAGGTGAGGCTTGGTCAGAGACGAGACCAAAGCAGACATGCGGCATCCTCGAGTGCAAGAGAAGTCCTGAAGTCTACTCAATTTAAGTGCCAGGCCGATTTGGAAAGGTTGGGCACAGGCTGAGTGTTGTTGGTGGGGTTCAAGGCTTCAGAGCAGTCGGGAGTGAGGAACAACCCGATGCTTAGACAAGGCCAGACTGAAAAGGTCTGGGTGTCAGGACCAGAGGCAAGTTGAGGGCCAGTTCTGTTCGGCTCTGCTCACTGCTCCATGACATTTACTCAGCTCCGGACTGAACTGAGGCCGTGTCCTGCTTCAGCTGCAGTGTTGCTCGCTTTTGCATCTGTGGCCTAGCAATGACCACTTGGCTCTGTGATGAACTGACGCCGTGCTCTGCTCCAGCTGCAGTCATGCCTGGCTTCGTGTCTTTTGTGAAACTTCATTTCTGAAGCTATTTGCTTACTTTTATTGTTTGCATGATTGTGTTTGTTTTTCCTCCCTGCACATTGGGTGAGAGTCTTCTTTTTAAATGTTTTTTTTGGGTTCCTTTGTTTCGTGGCTGCCTGTAAGGAGATTAATTTCAAGGTTGTATAATGTATACATACTTTCATAATAAGTGTACTTTGAACTTTGAATATACATACACTATGGATCTGAAAAATATTGTTTTTTTAAGTGTGGTGAGGAAAGGAGAAAAAAGGCACAGGATGAAGGGGAGATGAATTTTGAAAAAGGGGTAATAGGTGTAGTGGAGAGAGAGTAGAGGCGAGGAGTGAAATGCAGAAGAATAGAGAGATTTGGTTGAGGAGCAAAGGAAAGGAGTTCTTGGGGATATTCATCTCAATGAGATCAGCAAACTGAGTTCACAAGGTTATTTCTACAGTCCACTTTATGGCAAATTTGAAAGGTAGTTCCTCTTATAGCTTTATCAGTCTGTTGCACATCATCTGCATATCTTATTCCGTGGAATAGAGTCCAACAACATGACAATTCTACAGCCTCTTCTGACCATGTGCAACCACTGTCCTCATTGTTTCAGACCATAAGATATAGGAGCAGAATTAGGCCATTTGGCCCATCATATCAGCTCCACAATTTCATCATGGCTGATCTTATTCTCCTCTCAGACTCACCCTCCTGCCTCCTCCTTCATGCTCTGAACAACCAAGAATCTATAAATCTCTGACTTAAATATTCATAAAGACTTGGCCTCCACGGCTGCCCACAGATTCGCCTCTCCACAGATTCACTACTCTCTGGCTAAAGAAATTCCTCCTCGTCTCCATTCTAAAAGGACGCCCCTCTATTCTGAGGCTGTGTCCTCTGGTCTTAGACTCTCCCACCATAGGAAACATCCTCTCCACCTCCACTCTATCAAGGCCTTTCACCATTCGATAGGTTTCAATGAGATCACCCCTCATTTTTCTGAATTTTAGTAAATTTAGGATGAGAGCCAACAAATGCTCTTCATATGACAAGCCATTCAACCCTGGAATCATTTTTGTGAACGTTCTTTGAATCCTCTCCAGTTTCAGCACATCCTTTCTAAGATAAGGGTCCCAAACTTTCATATAATGCTCCAAGTGAGGCCTCACCAGTGCTTTTCAAAATCTTAACATCACATCCTAGCTTTTATATTCTAATCTTCTTGAAATGAATGCTAACATTCCATATGCCTTCCTTATCACAGACTCAACCTGCAAATTAACCTTTTGGGAATCCTGCACAAGGACTCCCAAGTCCCTTGCACCTCAGTTTTTTGTATTTTCTCTCCATTTAGAAAATAGTCAACCCTTTCATTTCTTCTACCAAAGTGCATGACCATACACTACCCAACCATGTATTCCATTGGCCATTTCTTTGCCCATTATCCTGATTTGTCCAAGTCCTTCTGTAGCCTCTGTACTTCTTCAAAACTACCTGCCCCTCTACCTGTCTTCATATCGGCTGCGAACTTTGCAATAATGCCATCAATTCCATCAACTAAAACATTGACATGTAAAAAGGATCAGTCCCAACACAGACCCTTGTGGAACGTCATTAGTCACCAGCAGCCAATCAAAAAAGGCTGCCTTTATTCCCACTCTTTGCCTCCTGCCAATCAACCACTGTTTTATCCATGCTAGAATCTTTCCTGTAGTACCATGGGCCCGTAGCTTGTTCAGCAGCCTCATATGTGGTATCTTGCCAAAGGTCTTCTGAAAATCTAAGTTTATCTCTGTTAACCGATTCTATCCTGCTGGTTATTTCTTCAAAGAATTCCAACAGATTTGGCAGGCAAGATTTTCCTTTGAGGAAGCCAGGGTGACTACGGCCTATGTGCCTCCAAGTACCCTGAGATCTCATCCTTAATAATCAACTCTAACATCCTCCCAACTACAGAAATTGGACCAACTGGCCTGTAGTTTCCTTTCTTCTGTCTCTCTCCCTTCTTGAAGAGTGGAGTGACATTTGCAATTTTCCAGTCTTCTGGAACCATTCCAGAATCTAGTGATTCTTGAAAGATTATTACTAATGCTTCCACGATCTCTTCAGCCACCTTTTTCAGCAATTTGGGGTGTACACCGTCTGGTCCAGGTGCCTTATCTACCTTCAGGCCTTTCAATTTCCCCAATAACTATCTCTCTAGTAATGGTAAATTCACACACTTAATGCCCCCTGGAACCTGGAACTTCCACTACACTGCTAGTGTCATCCACAGTGAAGACTGATGCAAAATACTTATACAGTCCATCCACCATTTCATTGTCTCCCATTACTACCCCTCCAGCTCAGTTTTCCAGTGGTGTCTCTTTTACACTTTATGTATCTGAAGAAACTTTTGGTATCTTCTTTAATATGTATTATTGGCTAGTATTCCATCTTTACCTTCTTAATGATGTTTTGCCTCTGAATCCCAAACAAGTTCATGTAAATAAGGCCTTTAAAACAAATGACAGAGAAATTGATGCTTCTCATACATTTTCAGTTGCTGACACAATACTTACGTCTTCAATATTGTAAAAGAATGCATGAATTCAATGCAGCCAGAAGTGTCACCTCTGCCTTCTTGGTACTGACAAAAGAGAAACATGTCTGTATCTTGTTTCAAGTATTTACACATGGAAAGAGGAGACTAAGACCATGTTCTGATATCCTTTCTTAAAATTAATTTTATTTGAACATGGAAAGAGGAGACCAAGACCATGTTTTGATATCCTTTCTTAAAATTAATTTTATTTGAACAATTAAGATTACACTTAACTGTAAAATCTTAATATTTCCAGATATCATCTTTAGTAAAATGACAGAGGAGGGACTGTAAGCCCACATTTCATTCTTGCCATTTATGGCATCATTTGATTTTAGATGAAATTAGTGTACAAGTCCTTCCTTAATATCTTGCATTCTCCATTTTTGTTGAAATATAATTTTCAGTGTTTCAGATAATGAGCAAATTGGAGTAAAACTAATCCTACACTTGCTCTACTGTTAACATTTTCAAGTAAACAAGTCGAACTTCCTCAGGGAATACATCGCTACTCACCTTAGTCTTATTTTAATTGTATGGACCACAATATGTCACAAGTGATTCAGCCATATATTTCACAGGAAGGCAGCTGCACCAACAAACTTTCTTTAATACATAACACCATGAATTATATTTAGCAAAAATCATTCTCCATGCAATATGGATTAAGCTTCCATTTTAGGATTAATCTGTCATCTGCATTAGAGTTCCCAATATAAAAATAATCCAGACTCACTTTAAGGCTTTCTTCTTGATAATGACCCTGAGATGTATTCCAGGAAAGATTTCTCTCGAGATAAAGGATTGCTTTCACATTTCAATGTGATTCAAGGGAGCTTAAGCATAAAGGAATACTGTTCCCAGTTTAATGAAGGAGGTCATGTATACTGTATAATGAGCACTCAGACGATGAAGTATATTTATTTGTATTGATTTGATTCTAGCATTATGGATTCATTGGGTTTATATTGACATTACCTCACTGGTGAGTTCATACAAATGAAACAACTATCAGCTCAAATAGGTCATTGGCTAAAAACTTAAAGCTCATTTCTGGTATCTAGTGATGAGCAAACAGAATTAACATCCTTTGAAATCAGTGGAAGTAAACATTAGTAGGGAAATACAAGAAGCAGCCAATTCCATATCACCAATTTAACTCACCTAACAAAGAAATTTCTACACTTATGGGGTGCTGCAATGTTCAGAAGGTATGCACAGGAGGCCCATTCAATTTTGGTACCATTCTGTTCTATTCTGTAGAATCCAAGATATTTTCGAGGAGCAGTGCCTCAGAAAGGCGGCATCAATTATTAAGGACCCCTAACACCCAAGAAATGCCCTCTTCCCATTGGCACCATTAGGAAGGAGGTACAGAAGCCTAAAGGCACACACTCAGCAATTCAGGAACAACTTCTTCCCCTCGGCATTCGATTCCTAAATGGACATTGAACCCATGAACACAACCTCACTTTTTTTAATATTGTTTGCTTTGCACTATTTTTAATCTATTTAATACACATATATACTTACTGTAATTGATTTACCTGTACCTATTTTTGTTTCTATATTATCATGTATTGCATTGTACTGTTGCTGTTAAATTAACACATTTCATGACACATGCTAGTGATAATAAAACTGATTCTGATTCTTGTACCAATCTAATTTATTTTTGAAAGGACAACTTAGCTATTTTCCTCACTTTCGTGGGCAGCTTTGTAAAAATTCAAAATAGGCTATTCATAATAAAGTATAAACAAAGAACAAGCCAGTGCAAAAATATAAACATTTATGGCCAATAAATTCAGTGCAAATTTTAAGAACAGAACAAGCATAGCACTATGCCACATACATGGCCTTCTGGGCCCTTTTCATTGTCTGAGGGACTTCCCAACCTAACTCCATCTCTCCATGTGGTAGAGGAAAGAGCTTTGACTGTGATCCATCTCCACAGAGGTATAACAGTGGTTGCACCAAAGTTTCTTTCATCCCTTCTGCAGCTTGGATCACGCCAGTCTGCAGCATTCCTTTGTTCTGGAAGACCAGCAGCCGTCAGGTAGACCAAAGTGTGTTTCTCTCTGAGCTGGTGACCTTCCAGCCGCACTGGTTCTCTGTCTCAGTTTGTCTTCAAGGGAGCAGCCCATAGATTGTGTTAGGCAGCTTCTAAGGATGAGATGGGACCTAGACCCTTGAATCCTTCTCCACACCCTCATTATTAAATCCACAATATGCAAAGACAGTCTCTTCCCCGCCACAGATGTCCCACGGGCAGTATGTGATGGGAATGATACAGCGTCTGCACAGGAAAGATTTCTCCTTTCACCAAATGAGGTCTTGATGCTTGTTGGTAAGATCTTATGATGAGGCATTTTGCCAGAGGGTTTGAACAGTCTGCACAGGAAAATACCTGCTATATCTATAGTACTGTAGTAGGCAGTAACAGAGGGACATTCTGCGCTCATCACTGCCTGATAGACTTGAGGTCAAAGTAATTTACTTGGAATGACTCTTCCACAAATAACAAGTAGTGGAGGAATGCCCAACTAACTGGGAATAACAGACATTTCTATTGCAACACCAGGGACCAGAGAATCTTAGCAGATAATAACAATTGGTGCCCATGTACTTTGGTTCCACGTACTACCTGATGCAGCCACACATGAAGATGGTCATCAGTATAAAGGCAACATTGGGTACACTTGTGCCCCCTATTCTTTGGAGATGTGCATCGTGACCTGGACTCAGTCCGTCTATGACCCTCCAGATGAACTGGAAGATGTCTTGGGTGATTACCAGAGCAGGAACCTGGCCACGCCTACACCAAATACGACAGATCTAAGGGCATATTGGACCAGATAACAAAGTTCTTCCCAGTTATTGATAGAGAATGTCATTTCTACAAACCCTATTTTGATTTCAACTTCCCAATCTGCTTCAGCATGCTCTTGTTAGATGCCTCAGCCCCTCTGAACCTGATCCCCAACACATTCAGGTAGCCAAGCATGACAGTGAAGGGGACTCTAGATTGGTCCAGCTCTCGTCCTCTCGAAATGTAATGTTAATTTTCATTTCAAGAGGACTAGAATTTAAAAGTATGTAATGCTGAGGCTTTACAAGTCAGACTATACTTCGAGTATAGTGAAGTTGTATGGTCCTTATCCAAGAAAGACCAGAAGACAGAGGAGCAGAATTAGGCCATTCAGCCCATTGAGTTGGCTCCACTATTCCATCATGACTGATCCTGGATACCAAACACCTGCCTTCTCGCCATATCCTTTGATGCCTTGACCAATCAGGAAACTATCCACTTCTGCTTTAAATATACCCACGGACTTGGCCTCCAGCACAGTCTGTGGCGGAGCATTCCGCACATTCTCTACTCTCTGGCTAAGAAGAATCCCTCCTTACCTCTGTTCTAAAAAGTCGCCCCTCAATTTCGAGGCCGTGCCCTCTAGTTCTGGATACCCCCACCAAAGGATATGCTGGCAAGGAGAGGGTCCAGAGGAGGTTCATGAGAATGATCCAGGGAATACAGGGTTAATGTATGAGGAACATTTGATAACTCTGGGCCTGTGCTCACTGGAGTTTAGAAGAATGAGGGGAGATCACATTGAAACCTATTACCCTAGATAGAGTGGACATGGAGGGTATGTTACAAACAAGAGAAAATCTGAAGATGCTGGAAATCAGAGCAACGCACACACAAAATGCTGGCAGTATCTATGGAAAAGAGTACAGTCAACGTTTCAGACCGAAACCCTTTGGCAACACTGGAGATAAAAAAGCTGAGGAGTAGAATTAAAAGGTGGGAGGGGGAAGGGGAGAGAAACACAAGGTGATAGATGAAAGCTAGAAGTGAAGGGGTGAAGTGAAGAGCTGGGAAGTTAATTGGTGAAAGAGGTAGAAAACCATGGAAGGAAGAAAAGGGTGCGGAGCACCAGAGGGAGGAGGTGGGCAGGCAAGGAGATATGGAGAGAGAGGGAAAAAGGGATGGGAACCGGTGAAGGGGGGGGAAGGGGGGGTGGAATTACCAGACGGTTGAGAAATCAATGCTCAGGCTGGAGGCTACCCAAGCTGAATAAAAGGTGTTGTTTCTCCAACCTAAGTGTGACCTCTTCACAACAGTGGAGGAGGCAATGGATGGGCGTATCGGAATGGGAATGGGAAGTGGAATTAAAATGAATGGCCTCTGGGATATCCCACTTTTCCTGCGGACGGAGTGTAGGTGCTCAGCGAAGAGGTCTCCCAATCTATATCGGGTGTCACCAATATACAAGAGGCCACACCGGGAGCACTGGACACAGCAGACTGTCCCAACAGACTCACAGAGGAAGTGTTGCCTCACCTGGAAGGACTGTTTAGAGCCCTGAATGGTAGTGAGGGAGGAGGTATAGGGGCAGGTGTAGCACTTGTTCCGCTTGTTTGTATAAGTGCTAGGAGGGAGATCGGTGGGGAGGGCCAAATGGACAAGGGAGCAGTGTAGAGTGCGATCCCTGGGGAAAGCAGAATGATCTCCAGAGTCAATAAGGTTGGTGATGGTGTGGGAGACAATGGCCTTGTGTTCCTTAGTGGGGTCCTATCTGAGGGATAAGTGAGAGGTGTCTGAGAGTTGGCGCTGGGCCTCAACAAGGTAGAAGTCAGTATGCCAGACTACTACAGCACCCCCCCCCCCTTATCTGCGGGTATGATGGTGAGTCTAGGATTGGTGCGGAGGGAGTGGAGAGCTGAGCGTTTGGAAGGAGTGAGGTTGGAATTGGAGAGAGGAGTTTTGAAGTCAACATGGTTGATATCCTGTCAACAGTTGGCAATGAAAAGTTCCAGAGCAGGCAGAAGACCAAGGTTGGGTGTCCAGGATGAGGAGGAGGGTTGAAGATGGGAGAAGGGGTCATTGGTCCGGGGGTGGAGTGTCCTTGTCAAAGAAATAGGCTCAGAAACGGAGACAGCGGAAGAAGAGCTCAGCGTCATGGTGGGTGTGGAGTTCACCTATGCACCTCCACCAACCACACCCCACACCCTCCCATCTCTACCTCCTATCCAAGATCCACAAACCCACTTGTCCAGATAGACCACTTGTCTCAGCTTGCTCCTGCTTCACTGAACTCATATCTGCATACCTCAACTTTGTTTTATCCCCCTTAGTTCAGTCCCTTCCTACCTACATCAGTGACACCTCACACGCTCTGGATCTTTTCAAGGATTTCAGGTTCCCTGGACCCCATCGTCATATTTTCACTATGGATGTCCAGTCCCTATACACCTCCACCACTCACCCCCCACCAACGTCTCAAAGTTCTCCATTTCTTTCTGGACACTAGACCCAACCAGTTCCCCTCCACCACCACTCTCCTCCGCCTAGCAGAACTTGTCCTCACTCTAAATAATTTCTCCCTTGGCTCCTCCCACTTACTTCAAAACAAAAGGGGTAGCCATGGGCACTCGCATGGGTCCCAGCTATGCCTGCTTGTTTGTCCGCTATGTAGAACAGTCTATGTTACAACCCTACACTGGTGACCATCCCACACTTTTCCTACGCTACATCGATGACTGCATTGGTGCTGCTTCCTGCACCCATGCTGAACTCATCAACTTCATCCACTTTGCCTCCAACTACTCAAATTTACCTGGTCCATTTCTGACACCTCCCTCTCCTTTCTTGATCTCATTGTCTATCTCCGCAGGCAGCTTATCTACTGATGTCTAATACAAATGCACAGACTGTCACAGCTACCTAGACTCTACCTCTTCTCACCTTGTTACTTGTGAAATCGACATCCCCTTCTCTCAGTTCCTCTGCTTCCACCACTTTTGCTCTCAGGATGAGGTTTTTCCATTCCAGAACAAAGGAGGTGTCCTCCTTTTTCAGAGAAAGGGGCTTCCCCATCTCCATTATCATTGCTGCCCTCAACAACGTCTCTTCCATTTCACGCACGTCTGCTCTTACTCCATCCTCCTGCCACCTTACCAGGGATAGGGTTCCTCCTGTCCTACCACCCCACCAGCCTCAGTGGCAGTACATAATTCTCCATCGGGATCCCACAACTAAACACATCCTTCCTTCCCTTCCACTTGCTGCTTTCTGCAGGGATTGCTCCCTATGCGACTCCCTTGTCCATTTGTCCCTCCCCACCGATCTCCCTCCTTGTACTTATCCTTGCAAGTGGAACAAGTGGCCCTACACCTCCTCCCTCAATACCATTCAGGGCCATAAACAATCCTTCCAGGTGAGGTGACACTTCACCTGTGAGTCCATTGGGGTCACCTACTGTGTCCGGTGCTCCCGGTGTGGCCTCCTCTATATCAGTGAGATACAATATAGATTGGGAGACCGCTTTGCCGAGCACCCATGCTCTGTCCGCCAGAAAAAGCAGGATCTCCCAGAGGCCACCCATTTTAATTCCACTTCCCATTCTGATATGTCCATCCATGGCTTCCTCCACTTTTGTGATAAGGCCACACTTACGTTGGAGGAATAACACCTTATATTCCGTTTGGGTAGCCTCCAACCTGATGGCATGAACATTGATTTCTCAAAGTTCTGGTAATGCCCCCCAACACCCTCCCCCCACATCCTTCACCATTTCCCAACCCTTTTTCCCTCTCTCACCTTATCTCCTTGCTGGCCCATCACTTCCCTCTGGTGCTTCTTCCCCCTTTTTTTTCTTCCATGGTCTTCTCTCTCTTTCACCAATCAACTTCATCCCTCCCCCTCCAGGTTTCACCTATCACCTTGTCTTTCCCTCTCCCCTCCCCTCACCTTTTAAATGTACCACTCACCTTTTTTACTCCAGTACTGCCAAAGGGTTTCAGCTCGAAATGTCGACTGTACTCTTTTCCATAGATGCTGCCTGGCCTGCTGAGTTCCTCCAACATTTTGTGTGGTGGGTATGTTTCCTATTGTGGGTGGGGGGAGTGAGACTAGAACCAGAGAGCTCAGCCTCTGAATAGAAGGACGTCGCTTTAGAACAGAGATGGAGGAATCTGTTTAGCCAGAGTGTGGGGAATATGTGGAACTCATTGCTGCAGATAGCTGTGGAGGCCAAGTCATTGTGTATAGATAAAGTGGAAGCTGGTAGGCTCTTAATTAGTAAGAGTGTCAAAGGTTACAGAGAGAAGACAGAAGAATGGGTTCGAGAGGGATAATAAACCAGCAATAATGGAATGGTGGAGCAGACTCGATGGACAAATGGCTGAATTCTGCTCCCATTTCTTACCATTGCGTCATTTGCCAAAGAACGTGACCTCACTCTTCCTATAGGTGCTGATCAATCTGCGAACACACCAAGGATTTGAAGAGGACAACAAAATCATCAATTTGCATGGTAGTTTTGACTTATGCCTCCACTGCCTGGTACCATTACCCCTCTTATACTCTCATCTCTCTAATGGATTTGGCAAGGGATTCTATGCAGCTCACAAACAAGACAGTGGAAGGTGGACAACCCTGGCTGACTCCAGCCTTGGAGGAAACTATCTGTCTCTCCCCCATTAATTATCACTGCATTATGGATATCTGTTGAGCAGTTGGATCCAGTTTCTGATTACCTCCCCAAAACCCATTTCAGAGAGCGTGTCCATCGTATACTGCATACGCGCAAGATCCCGTCAAAGGTCTTCTGGTCTGTGCTTACCAAGCAGGCACCCACCCTCTGTCCTGCATATAGGTGATGGCATCCTTGAGTAGCACAAGATTTTCAGAAACTTTCCTGTCCAGAACAACTCAGATTTGGTCTGGATAGATCACCTGTTCCAGAGCAGACTTAACCTGGTTGGCAACGGCCTTGGACAGGACCTTGTAGTCCACATTCAACAGTAAAATACATCTCTGGTTCCCGATGTCCTTCCTCTCCCTCTTCTGCTTGTTTTTCAGGGTAATGATGCCCTTCCTCATGGAGTCTGATATACTGCCAGCCAGAAGCATAGTTAGTGCCAATACATCTCTACTGGTAAGCCACTGCTTCCAGGAGTTTTATTTGTGCCTGGGGACAGATGGAGTCAGTCAATTCCTTTACAGTCAATAGCACATCCAGAACTTTTACTTGATATATCCAACACCTCAATGATAGAGGACAGAAGTTCTGGGAGAACGTGTTGTCTGTAGACTTTGTCATACAGACTAGATTAAAAGTATTTGCAAGTGTCCGTGAGGATGTTAGTGAACTCTCTTCTTCCTTAGGGCCCTGGTTCAGAGCTCCCTCTGTGAACCTTTTGGAAGAAGTATGAGCACATGCCATGGCATGGGCCTTGGATCAGAAGACGATCTTGGAGGATTCAGTAGCAAAGGTCACAGTTTATCAGCTCTTCAACTCCAAGTTCCTCTCTCACATCCACTCCCTCCAATGCAGAAGGAAAAGTTGCTGCAGCTCTGTCTGGAGATGGCATAATTCCTTCTATCTTGTTTTCTGAACACCTCTGAGGATGACAAATCTCGTTGTTCTCCTTGATTGCTTCCCACCAGTGAATCAAAGAGTCAAAGAGGGGCTTCACATTTCTCTAGCCTGTGTAATCCCTGGGTCAGCAGATTGACATTCAAGTTTCATGACCCTTGCCTACTTTCTGGTCCTCCTGTAGGTGACAGGAGGCAGTGATCAGAGAAGAACCTCGGCATGATGTCAGTAGATATGACCATGACTAATGATATGGGGCTGTCAGTTTCAGTGCAAGTATGTTATGGTTCTGCTCCGTCTGCAGGGATTCTGAAACTGTCACACAACTTTACATCTTTTAATTGTTTCCATCAGGGTTTGGAGCTGCTCTCCAGTCTCCTACCGGCACAGCCAGATTATCCAGCTGTATCGAATACTCAGCTGAAGTCACTGGCCAAACCGCGTGGTACAGACGTCATTGGCAGCAGCGGGGGCTACTGATGGACAGCAAGCTGCTTGTTCAGGATACCTTGATTAGCCAGAGCGAGGAGTTGCGGTGCTTTATGTCTGCCACAAGGAGCCACCCATCTACCACCTTTGACTTGTGCAACTGAGAAGTTGGTTCTTCTCACCTGATGCACAACTATCATTGCCCGCTGACTATATAGCCTATATCTGCTACCACCTCTGTATGCCACAATCTTGTATAAAGTCATGGCTGCCTTGCCTTTGGCATATCGCACTCATTGCACTCTGAGGCTCCTCACGCTACACATTGTAGAGATGCCAGTTTATCTTCATAACGATTGGAGATCAGAGGTTTGTAAATAAATTCCATTGCCTGTCAGTCTGAGCCCTTATACCCACAGCCTAGGTGGATGGCCTCATGGTTTTTTTTTAGGGTTCTAGGTACTGGGAGTAGTCTTCTTCAGGTATGGGGATGCTGGTGGGGTTGGGGAACAGGCTGGTGGAGGAAGGGGGGTCACTTTGTGACCCTGTCTGATCTCTGATGGGTCTGAAACCTTTATGGCTCGGAGCTGGGATGTTTCCAACTGTGTTGCTTCCGGTTTCCTGAAGTGGGGGTGAGGGTGGTGGAGCCATTGTCCTCTGTACACTCTCCCCATTTCCCAGCAGGCTGAATGTTCCCCTCACCCACATTTGCTCATTGGAACCTTGCTCTTCTTTCCCTCCATTGTACCCATGGTTGCCTCTGATAGCAGACACTGAGGGTGGGTGAATGATAGCTCTAGTTGCATATTTACCTTAGCGTGGTGTTCAAGTGGCACTTGCTGGTCCACATCTCAAACAGGTACTTGATGTCCACATAGCTCTTTGCTCCCTTAACATTATGAGCCAGAAAGGCAAGGACTTCCACAACAGGCACATGTGGGTTAAATATGTGCACCATTAGCTCACTCTCCCTCTGGGTGGGGGGAGTGAAGGGTGGCTACAGCTTCACCATTAACAGCAGGGCCTTGTTCCACTTCTCCCAAAAGCCCTGTGTCAGAATATCCAGGGCCTGGGAGGCAGTAGATATCCTTCACCTTGGACGTGCAACACTCCAGCAGGATCTTCCTGATGCAGAGTCCCGGTGAAGGAGTTCCCTCACTGAGGACCTCCCCTGCCACCCTGACCGTGTTTCAAATCCCATCCTCCTCCTGAGGCATTCATCACTGCTGCCGTCCTGATGGAGCCAGTTGGTTACAGTAGGCTCAGTTGCCGGAAAGAGTCTTCCCAACCAGCATTAGGATGCACCCCACTACATCAGCAGGTTAAGCTGCCATCAGGAAACCACTTGATCACAAACTCCTTCCGCAACTTCAAGCTCACCCACAAATCCACTTCACAGATCACCCTTCACGATTACTATTCTGGGGGAGCAGTGACAGCGATCAATCCTCTGCCAGTTCAGCACAGACACAAAACTTGGTCTTAAGGCTGATTTATACTTCTGCGTCAACTTGACGCTGTAGGTACGGCGTAGCCACAAACCCTACGCGGATCCCTACGCCGTAGCCTGACGCACACCTCTCCCAAAATGTAACCACGTCACGGCAACACAGACCACAATAGCTGTGATTGGTCCGCTTGGTAGCATCACTTTTCCTCCTACGCTGCGATAGCTTCCCATTGGGTGACTGAAGGGCAGGGAATGACCTCTGGCTGCAATGCTTTCCAGAAAGCTATACAGATTTCCAAAATTATGGAGGACACATTTCACTTTTACGAAAAAAGACGCTCGCTTCTTGTTTACCCCGAGAAAGACTACCATGACCATGAAGCCTTGCACAGGCAGGTGTGTGCGCATGTGTGGTGTGCGCAAATTGCAGAGTGATGCAGACACACCAACATACAAATATAAATGCTCACTTGCGTAGGTTACGGCGTCGAGTTGACGCAGAAGTATAAATCAGCCTTTAGCCAAAAGGTAGTGTGTTACGCATCACCATTCTCTGCATAAAACAGATTTCCTCTCACATGCTGATCTTTGTTTCAGTATCCCCCTAGTCCTCAGTCCTGACACTAATGGGAAAAGCTTTGCTGTATCTGAAATCATTATCACCAGAGCCACCTCCACCACACTTCCCTTCTAATGGTTTTGCCCTCAAAGAGCCATTCTAACATCCTCAATCCAAACTTCCCAGCCACCCCAAAATAAACTTCATTGCTTTGCCTAAATAACCTAACGTGCAATCACCATGCAAGAGCAAATTACCTTATCCCTCCAATCAAGGCAGAGGTATCTGTTTAGGTCAAAAAGTTGTTTCGATTTATGTTAATGATGTTAATTGAAATCAATCAGTTTTTCCCAAACCTCAATAGCAAGTGAGAAATAAGTGTCTTTTTATCAGGTAGATGTTGAATAAAGTGGAATAGTGAATAAATGATTGAGAAAGATTATAATAGGAATATAAAGTACATTCCACATGATTCTGCTAGAACTAGCACCATGCAGTTGTTTTAGCTTTTATGAATGCATTTATTTGGGTATGTGTTTAATTCAGTTATAGGATCTGCAGGATTTAGTTTGTTATTATTAGCAATAAAATGAGAACACAAACTTCCAGCAATATAACATAGAAAAAAATAGAAAACTCTACAGCACAATACAGGTCCTTCGGCCCGCAAAGTTGTGCCAAACATGTCCCTACCTTAGAAATTACTAGGCTTACCCATAGCCCTCTAATTTTCTAAGCTCCATGTACCTATCTAAAAGTCTCTTAAAAGACCCTATCATATCCGCCTCCACCACCATTGCCAGCAGTCCATTCCACGCACGCACCACTCTCTGCGTTAAAAACTTACCCCTGACATCTCCTCTGTACCTACTCCCCAGCACCTTAAACCCGTGTCCTCTTGTGGCAACCATTTCAGCCCTGGGAAAAAGCCTCTGATTATCCACACAATCAATGCCTCTCATCATTTTTTCCACCTCTATCAGGTCACCTCTCATCCTCCGTCACTCCAAACAGAAAAGGCCGAGTTCACTCAACCTATTTTCATAAGGCATGCTCCCCAATCCAGGCAACATCCCTGTAAATCTCCTCTGCACCCTTTTTATGGCTTCTACATCCTTCCTGTAGTGGCAACCAGAACTGAGCACAGTACTCCAAGTGGGGTCTGACCAGGATTCTATATAGCTGCAACATTACCTCTCGCCTCCTATACTCAATGCTACGATTGATGAAGGCCAATGCACCGTATGCCTTCTTAACCATAGAGTCAACCTGCGCAGCTGCTTTGAGTGTCCTATGGACTCAGACCTCAAGATCCCTCTGATCCTCCACACTGCCATGAGTCTTACCATTAATACTATATTCTGCCATTATATTTGACCTACCAAAATTAACCACTTCACACTTATCTGGAAGACCTACAAAGAGAAAGATTTTCTTCCATCTAGAGCAAAATCGCAAAATGAATGCTTATTTGTCAATTTATATGACAAATATAGCTTCTCTATTAAGGAATCCCCACAAGTGATCTCAACATGAGTCAAAGGGAAAACTGCTGTAAAATATTCTTACAAGGGAAATTGTCAGAGAAGGTTCTGAGAAACAGGATCTCTGCTCACATGGGAGGCAAGGACTGATTATGAGGAGTTAGCACAGCTCTGTGGGGGAGAGATCCTGTCTAACAAATCTGACTGAGGACAAAACTACAACTGACGAATGCAGATCGATGTGATTTATGTGGACAGTTGCACATTGTAGATGTTTCAGAGGGTGAAGTAATAACGAAGGAGTGATTTTCTGGCTGGAAATTGGTAGTGGTTAGTGCTTGGAACTTTGTTGTTTGTAATAAATGGTATATAAACTTTTGAGTGAGAATGTAAGTGATATGATTAGCAAGCTGACAGACAACGTGGAGTCATAAATAGGAAAGAAGATTGTCTGAGGGTAAAGAAGGAGATAGATCAGTTGCAAAGATGGGTGGAGCAATGGCAGATGGCATTTAATCCAGAGAAGTGTGACTTAAAGCAAATTCTGATGGAAAAGGCATTTGGCATGCTTTCCTTCATAGACTGAGGCACTGAATATAAGAGTTGGGATGTCATGTTGTAGTTGTACAAAACATTTATTAGACCACACTACACACCAGACCATGCAGAATTCAGCTCAGCAGACTATGGTAGGGATATGGTAACAACAGGGAGGGCAGAAAAGATTCTCCAGGATATTGCGTGAATGGAGGATTGCAACTATAAATAGAGTTTCAATAGGCTGTGTCTTTATTCTTACTGGAAGTTGAAGGCTGAGGGCTATCTTTATACAGGCTTATAGAATGATGAAGAACATAGATAGGATGGATAGTCAGAACCTTTTTCCTAGTGCAGAGACATCTAAATCTAGAGACCACAAGTTTACAGTGAAAAGGGTTCAATTTTAGGGAAATTTGAGGGTTCAGAGGAATCAGAATCTTATATGATGTGAATTTTTTTTTGTTTTAGTGCAAACACACAAAATTACTACAAATTGCAACGTAAATACATAGTGCCAAAAAAAGGAATAATGTGGCAGTGTTCGTGGACCATTTGGAAATCTAATGATGGAGAAGAAGAAGGCGTTCCTGAATATTTGAGTTTGGATCTACATTACCTCTCCTGTAGCTCTTCTCTAATGTCAATAACAAGAAGAGGGCATGTCCCAAATGAGGTGAGGGTCCGTAATGATGGATGCTGCCTTCTTGTGGCGCTGCCTACTGGAGATGATGGGGAGAGTTGTGGCCGTAATGGAACTAGACGAGTCATCAACTCTCTGCAGCCTCTTACAATCCTATGCATTGAAGTCACCACACCAGGCTGTGATGCAACTAGTTGGAATGCTTTCTACTTTCCATCTACAGAAACTTGCAAGTCTTTAGTGACATACCAAATCCATTCAAGCTCCTAATGAAGTAAACCCAATGGTGTGCTTTCTTTCCCATTGCACCAATGTGTTGGACCCAGGACAGATCCTCTGAGATGTTGACCCCTGGGAACCTGAAACTGCTCACCTTGTCCACTGCTGTCCCCTCAATGAAGGCTGGTCTGTGTTCTCCAAACTTCAAGCACAGAGAGTAGAAAGTGGGCTTTACACATATCATTGAGATGTGCCTATTCTGATTGTCAGTGAGGAGAAGATGTTATCACTGATCTGTACTGGCTTGTCTCCCAATGAGGAAGCTGAGGATCTAGTTGCAGAGGGAGGTACAGAGGCACAGGTTTAGAATTTTGATGATTAATAATGAGGAAATGATTGTATTTATTGGCTATAAGCAGCAGCCTGATGTAACTCTTGTGGTTGTCTGGGTACTCCAAAGCAATGTGGAGAGCCAGTGAGATATCATCCACTGTAGACCTGTTGCAGCAGTAGGAAAATTGCAGTGGAATCACATCTTTGCTCAGGCAGGAGTTAAACCTAGCCATTAGTAAGCCCTTTATCATGGTAGATATGAGGATCTGGTGAAGATAGATACCACTACAGCATTTTAAAAAATAGGAAAGGTAAAAGGGAATATGGTCCCATGACAACAAATGGGATTAGCAAGAGTAGAATCACAGGCAGGCATGAAAGAGGAGGGCAGAAAGTTCTGTGCTGGACATTGCTATGATGTAAAACAATTCATTATGAAAGAAAGTAACTGTGGCTTTCTCTAGATACGGTGTCATAGCTCTGATACACTACAACTTTATGACTAATCAAATACGTTTCATGAAGTACAACTTACATTTATATATGCTATCTTTCGTCCTACTACTGAAATGTTAGAAGTGGAGTCCCAATCTACATGTTGCTGGTTCCATTATGGGCAATGCAACAATGATCCAAGTTGATTATTGGGCCAATTACAAGGATAACGTACTTGCCCATGAATTCTTATCAAATTGAAAAAAGAGTGCCAAATAGATACTCTCAGCCTGGACAGTTGTGCTGGTATCTCTGGAGTGAACCTTCTCGTTCAAAGACAAAAATTATATGCGGTGAGTCACAACTGACTTGATTAAAATGTTGGAAATGTGTTATCACAGGAACTGCAAAGATTCAAGAGGAAGCTCATTACTGCCTTCTCGGAGGTGAAATACTTCTTCCATAATCTAAGTCCATAACCCAAGAAGGGAAGAAAGACAGCAGTAACTTGGATAATTATAGTGTAGGCTATTCAACTTGACATCCACTAATCAAATAAGTTTTGGAATCTGTAATTATGGAAACAATGAACAAGGCATCTAGATAGAGGGAAATTATTATTTTGCATTTAGTAAGGATTACAAAAAGGTAGTTTGTGCATAGCACATCTGACAGTGTTGAAGCCAAATGGGGCAACACAATTGATATGATGAACATGACTTTCAGAAAGCTTCTTCTAGGGTACCACATGGAAAAGATTAATGGGATAAGAGTAACTAAAATTTGAATGTAGCGGATAGAAGTTTTCTGTTCTTGATATTGATGATGGTTGTTATTCTATCGTGAGTTTATAGAGTATGCCCACAAGAAAATGAATCTCAGAGTGGTGTATGGTGACTTATATGAACTTTGATATAAATTTAATTTGTACCTTGAATTTTTTAAACTGGGATTTGAACCCCATGAAGTAAAATCACACTTGAGAGAATGGCTCCATTTTTGTTCTGTTAAGTCAGACAATAAAGGAAGTGTTCCAGTCTCCTGCCATTGTCAGACATGGTTTTAAGTACTTAGACTCTCTCTGCAACTTCCTCCCTAAATTTCACTTATGCAGATATCTCCTTCATTGGCTTTTCTCTTATTTTGCAATGCTCTTTAGGGCATTCTTCATATTAAAAGATTCCCTAAAAATACAAATTGATTAGTAGAAATTCTTACAAGATAGCTATGTCTGAGAGGGCTCCTTGTGCATATTGGCATTATTATAGATTTGAATTGTGCTGGAGTAAATAAATTGGCAACCAGACATTAGAGAAACAAGAAGTGAAATCCCTGAATTGTCGAGTCAGCATTCAGAAAATGAAACTGAAATTCTAATGTATAACCTGATGAATAACACATTGTTGATATGTTGATACATAATGTAGTCTAAACACTCATTGTTGAGCTTACAGTACAAACTGTCAGAGATGGATTGCATGGCACAAGAAAACAAGCACAGTGGAGTCAATGCCTTTTAGTGGTTTGTAAAACATTGCCACTGAATTGATGGTAATAGCAGTCAGTCGCTGCCAGAAGATTTCAATATCTTATTCAACTAGAAACATGAATTGCAATGATTGTCTGCATAAACATTATTGCTATAAAGATTAAATTGGCATTTCCAAAGACTGAAGTCGAATCTTCTGTAAATGCCCTGACAAATGACCTGGAATTGTTGTTTTTAGTGATATTTTAACTAAAGAAGCCAAAAACGGTTCTCAAGGGAAAAAAATCTGTTTTTTTTATTTGAGCCATCTGTTTCTGGCTGAGCTTTGATTGAACTTGACATATTTGACCCAAAGCAACTGGAATTACACACGGCGTCTATTTTGGAATAGAGAATGTAAAGCTTTCGAAAGATATATTACCTCACTCCACTGCAAAAGAAAAGAGACCACCATTAAGAGCTTAAATTCGAAGATTTCATCCCTTCAGGCGTTATCTAAACAAACTCGTCTGCAGTACTGCTCACACCAGTTTAACGTTTCATCTTTTGTTCAGCCAGCTATTCAGACACAGAGAGCTGCTTTATCTCAAATCTACAATAATTACTTTTAAATTTCCTTAACAGACTTTCTTTTCTTCTTCCTGATTAAATTTGCTGGCCAATGTTCAGAGAGGAGACAGTTTGCGACAGACAATTGTGGAAAAGTAAATAGAATTAACATTAATGGAGAAAAAGATAATTACTGAAGCAGTGATAGTGTCCTACATTTGCTTAAATTACACTTTATAAAAAGCTACTGGGAAAATCTAATTATAGATAGCTATTACAAGGGGCTGGGTTTTAAGCTGCTGACGTGCTGGGGGCAGTGTGGGGTGAAGATTTAGAGAGTCAATAGTTGTCCAGTGGTTTCAGGCTACTCTCCTATCACTCTGCTACATCATTTCTAGGACCCTTAGCCATTTACCTTGATGGTCTGAATGATTTGATTTTAACTCCTGTACTTAATAGTGTCTAATCAATGATGGAGCGGGCTTCAGAGCCATAGTCCTGCTCATCCATGTTGTCTCTCTGAGATAGACCTATATTCCTCTAAATCTTTCCTATCCATGTACCTGTCTAAGTGCCATAATTGTACTCAGTTCCTTGCACCCACCACCGTCTGTGTGAAAAAGTTGTCCCTCAAGTCCGTTTTAGACCTTGCACTTCTGGTCATAGACTCCCTTACCCTTCGAAACAGACAGCAAAAATTGTCCTTATCTATTACCCTCAGAGCAGACTCGATGTGCCTAATGGCCTAACTTTGCTCCTATCCCTTATAGTCATAGTCATAGTCATAGTCATAGTCATACTTTATTGATCCTGGGGGAAATTGGTTTTCGTTACAGTTGCACCATAAATAATAAATAGTAATAAAACCATAAATAGTTAAATAGTAATACGTAAATTATGCCAGGAAATAAGTCCAGGACCAGCTTATTGGCTCAGGGTGTCTGACCCTCCAAAGGAGGAGTTGTGAAGTCTGATGGCCACAGGCAGGAATGACTTCCTATGACGCTCTGTGTTGCATCTCGGAGGAATGAGTCTCTGGCTGAATGTACTCCTGTGCCCACCCAGTCCATTATGTAGTGGATGGGAGACATTGACCAAGATGGCATGCAACTTAGACAGCATCCTCTTTTCAGACACCACCATGAGAGAGTCCAGTTCCATCCCCACAACATCATTGGCCTTACAAGTGAGTTTGTTGATCCTTTTGGTGTCTGCTACGCTCAGCCTGCTGCCCCAGCACACAACAGCAAACCTGATAGCACTGGCCACCACAGATTCGTAGAACATCCTCAGCATCGTCCGGCAGATGTTAAAGGACCTCAGTCTCCTCAGGAAATAGAGACTGAGGTCTATGTCTTGTGTCTTATGATTGTATAAACCTCAATATGTTCATCCTTCAACCTTCTTTGCTATAAGGAAAAAACGTCCCAGCCTATCAATTCTCTCTTTATAACTCAAGCCCTCCTGTCCTTTTAACATTCCCAAGAATCTTTTTAGCATCTTTTCCAGCTTAATTTCATCCTTCCTGGAGCAGGGCAACTAGAACTATGCATGATACTCCAAGTGTGGTCTTGCCAATGACCTGCATATTTGTAGTCTGATGTTGAAAGGAACTCACTGAAAAGCATCAAGATGATTGAATGTTGCATCAAATTTTAATGATAATCATTCTGAGTGTGATGCTCGGGGAACTGTGGCTGGAACTAATCTAAATTGAGCAGCTGGAGCCTGGCACCCCTTCCTCCCTGTCCTGCTCAGGGATTCAGTATACACCAGTGCTCCACTCCTTAAGCCAACCCAACAGATGGATTCAACTCTTTAGATCCATGCCATCCCACACAATTCCATCTGTCCAGTTTTCACCACTTCTTCCTCTTAGTCATCCTCACCAAATCCATCCAACACATAGACTTTTATTTTCCTATCTTGAAGGAGAAGATGGCACAGAATACAAGGCAGAGCCAGACAGGTTGTTGTGGCACCTTAGCAATCCATTGGTCAACATTGATGATGTGCTTAGATGTTTTAGATGGATGAGGACCTTGCAGTTAGCAGGGGACTGCATTCAATATCAGACTGTAGGCATATGGAGGATGGTCTAATGTCAGCAGCAAGTAAAATACAACGACATGCAAAATATCCATTTTAAAATCCTGATGGATCTAACACAGCTCTTTCAGTCTCTCCCAGTGGTTAGGTGCAACGTTGGATATGGATGTCAAGGGCAGTGAATTATCTTCTGCAGACGTCACTCTCACAATGCACCATCACAGGACACGCAGATCATGCATCATCTCACAACCAGCAGGTAGAGGAGCAATGGTAATGCTGTCATCGGGAGAAGCAGCATTGCTAGCAAGAGGGAGAATAGCGCCACTCATGGGGCAGTGAGGCAGAGGGTTGAGTACCACCTTATGTAGCTTATGTAGCACCAGCGAGCAAGCACAGATTGTGGAAACGACCCCAACAAAGGAGTTTCCATGCTGGAGGTTGTAACCTGCTCCAAATTTCACTTAATGTGCCAATGAGACATTGGCACACAGGATAACACCAGCTGGTTCTTATTTACAGAAAAACCCTTTTGCTGAAGTAGGTAAGAAAGCAGCTGAGAAGTGTCAACACAGCTATTCCTTGATTTACAAAAGTGAATTGAAAAGGCTGAGTGAAGTGGGAATCTTGGTATAGTGATTTCCTGTGCTTCGAGAGTGACATGTTATTTGCTGTAGCAAAAGTTAGTTTCATAATTCAAAGATACAGACCATAAAGGAGGGAGGAGAAGATGGCAGCACGATGCAGCGCGCGCGGCCGTTCCAAATGATATCGATATGTGTAACTAGGGGTGACGTGCACAATCCAAATTTGATGGAGACAGCCGTGAGAAGCACAGAGGAACATCTGGAGTAACTTCTGAAATGCCTGCTTCACTGCTGTTGCTACTGTGCGATCGAGAATCTCCGGAGACGAAGGCCCCAAATCCTCGGCTTTGTGTATCGCCTGTTGCCGGGGCCAGGGTTGAAGCGCTCGACAGATATGGTACTTGGTGCTCGGTGTCGGGAGGTGGTCGGAGGCTCGGAGTTTTTCGGACGGACTCAGAGTCGGACTGTGGTCGGATGCTTCCAGGATGCTACATCGGCAAGTTGGCGGCGCTGGAGGTTCACCGTCTGCGTGAGATGATGGGACTTTCGAGAGACTTTGAGACTTTTACTGTGCCATTGTCTGTTCTTATCAAATTATGGTATTGCTTTGCACTGTTGTAACTATATGTTATAATTATGTGATTTTTGTTGGTTTTTAAGTCGATTTGTCATGTGTTTTCGTGATATCATTCTGGAAAAACATTTTATCATTTCTTAATGCATGCATTACTAAATGACAATAAAAGGGGACTGCATATCCTCATAATCATAATCATAAATAGTAAATGGTGTTATAGAGAAAATGCAAAATGTAGCAATTTAATAATCAAGAATCTCTACAGATTTTCCTGCTGGGTCTTTGCTGGGGTGTTTTCACTGAACTGACTCTCGTAACCTGGGAAAATTTCATTACTTTAGAGTTCAGCAACTGGGGAGAAAGTGGAAGAATAAACTAAATGGAAAGTGGAATTTCCGAGAAGCATAATACAATTGAACCATAGAATTGTTAAGGAGACTGTGCAGCCACATGTTCAAGTCTAATCTACTAATAGAGCAATCCTACCAGTCCTATTTTCCAGCTCTTTCCCTGCAGCTCTGCAAATTATTTATTTTAAATGCCTATCCAAACCCTTATCCAAAATATTGATTGATTCTTTCCACAAACCATACAGGCAGTGAATTTCAGATCAGAACTACTCTCTGTGCAAAGTAAGGTTCTCATATCCTGTACCTAGAGTTTATGCAAAACTTTTAAAATCCCTTTTCAGCTCTGAACCATTATTAATGGTAACAGTTTCCCTCTATTTATTTCATTTATACCGGTCTATCTTTGTCAAATTACCTTCTGACCTTCTTTGCTTCAAGGAAATCTTACTTCTCCAACCTAGACATGTAACATAAAATCTCTCATCACTGGAAGCCTTCCATTAAATCTTCTCTACACCAATGTTAGGACATTCACATCCTCCTTAAAGCGAGGTGACCAGAATTAGATGCAACATTCCAACTATGGCTTCTATTATGCAACATCTTACTTCTGTACCTCAAGTCTCCATATACAAATCACATAATCATTCTCTAAACTTGCCCTGTTCCCTCTGACCCTGCATGCACACAAGAATGGTATATTTAGTCTGCATTGTGCCTCTTTTTGTCACAGTCCCAACTGTTAATTCCCCATTTTCTCCTAATTCCCTTTGATGGCGGGAGACCTGGTTCTCATCAAGACCTGCAGCATAAAAACCTCGGCTTTGCATCCATTCGTTGCCAGATCATTGTTTAGCCAGTGTGGTAATTAACGTTCCCGGCTGCTAAGGATTGTGTATTCTAAGGCTACGTCCACACTAGACTGGATAATTTTGAAAACGCCAGTTTAGCATAAAAACAATAAGCATCCACACCAGGCGTTTTTGAAAATACCTCCATCCACATTAGAATGGATATTTGGGCAAATCTCCTCCCACTGAGCATGTGCAGGACACACAGAAAACAAGCGAAGAGGAAACGATATTCTTGGTGCGTGTTTGTCCAGTTACAGACTATAAAAACTTAAAAGGAAATTGGCAAATGAAAGACTTGGTGCGCATTTGTCCAGAAACATTTCCTACAGCCATAGTCTCTTCACCGATGAAAGGGACGACAGCTACAACTAAATGCAATAAGGCTTGTTACTGGGCAAAAGTGAAATTTGCTGTTACTCATTTGTTTGCCTTTACTTTTGCCATGTCTTTGTGTATTATTTTGCTGTATTTAACATGTGCAATAAAACGAGTTACTAGGCAAAAGTGGCAATTGCATCTATTAAATGTTTGCACAAGCAATAAGCACCTTGTTAAATGTATAAAACTTGTCTGCATCAGTGTTATCTTGTATTTCCATAAAATGTAACATTAGGATGTTACACATCTATTGTCAGATTTTGTTGTGGTGTTGGAGGTTGCATTCAAGAAAACAATGAAATACCGCGTTGCTGCCACTATTTGTTCCGGCATGTCATGATAGCGTTTTTGAAATTAGGCAGTTAGCCCGTACACACTACAACGGCCAACCAGCGTTTTCAGATTTAAACACTCTGGAGAGTGTTTTAGAAAAGCTCCGTTTTCGGGGGAGGAAAACACTGTTTCAGTGTGGACGGAGGGTCAAAACGAAGAGAAATAGCTTCAGTTACGGACTTATCCAGTCTAGTGTGGACATAGCCTTAGTTTAACTTCAGTACCAAGGATTACCCGTGTAACTCCGTCTCTCTGTGTCAAGATAAGGGTTGCCTGCGGCCTGCCTTTCTGCTTGCCGTTCAACTCCAGCAGCGCCTCGTGTCAGGTTCCAGCTATGCTCACGCCCTCGTCTGCATCCTAACCCTATCTCCATGACAGTGTCCTGCGTTTGGATTCGCCCCGTTCGTTGCAACAGAACAATCTGACCATCATGGACCCAGTGGACACAAACACCCTTCAACAAGCCCTCGCCAGCCAGGGTTTCCCACTGGGACAGTACGACCAACTCCTCCAGGAGGTCATGGAGAACCAGCGTTCCCTGTCTGCTCACGTCACGCATATCGGTGACCAGGTGGACCGTGTCTCCACTCATTTCACTCAACCCACCCCTGGAACCCTGTCTAACCAGCCCAGACAGCCTGTAGCAGCAACCCCCTACTTGTCACCAACACCCCCACCCAGAGAGCCTCACGGCCCTGAGCCAGAGCACTACGCTGGAGATTTGAGGAAGTGCTGGGCCTTCCTCCTTCAGTGCTCTCTGATGTTTGAACAGAAGTCGTCAACTTACTCCACAGATAAGTCAAAGATTGCTTACATAATGGGGTTGCTGCGGGGAAGTGCATTAGCGTGGGCCACAGCAGTCTGGGATAACCAACCGGATATCTGCTCTTCTTTTGCCACTTTTATCGCGGAAATGAGGAAGACCTTTGACCCCCCACACCATGGTAAAGACGCCGCCAAGCATCTACTCACTCTCAGTCAGGGCTCACGCAGTGTTGCCGAATATTCCGTGGAGTTCCGAACGTTAGGAGCCGACTCAGGGTGGAACGATGAGTCACTCCAGGGGGTATTTCGGAATGGACTCAGCAACCAGGTGAAGGACAAGTTGGCGGCAAGAGATGACACCTACAGCCTGGTTTCCCTGATCTCCCTAGCCACCAGGTTGGACAATCGCCTCCCAGAGCGCCATAGAGAGAGAACTGGTCGTCTACCACCTTTGGCCACTTCTCGGCACTCCCTGCCACCTCCCGCCAGAGCAAGCCTCTCTCCTCCTCCTGCACCCTGAGTAGCTCCCAGCCCTGTTGTTTCCACCGCCCCGGGTGAGGAACCCATGCAGCTGGGACGGAACCGCCTTTCTCCCGCTGAAAGACTCCAGAGAACGAAAGCGGGTGAGTGTCTATATTGCAGTCAGTCCAGTCACTTCCATGTTACCTGACCCTTCGGCCAAAAGGGGAAGATCCACCAATAGCGGGGGGACCCTGGTGAGCCAGATGACATTCCCTTCCGTCTCCCGACCCCGGATGCAGCTTCAAGCCACTTTGAGTTACAACCAACAGTCCCTGCCTCTGTTAGCACTGGTGGACTCCGGCGCAGAGGGAAACTTCATGGATGAAAACTTAGCCTTCCAAGCCAGAATTCCTCATGAGCCATTGAGTGCCCCCTGGAAGCCTGGGCACTGGACGGTAGATAACTGGCTCGAGTCACACACTCGGCCCTTCTAGTCCATGCCAAACCATCGGGAACAGGTACGATTCAATTTAATTTCCTCTCCTCAAGCCCCTATAGCTCTTGGCCACCCCCGGTTAAGCCATCATAACCCCCACATTGACTGCCCCACTGGGAAAATAGTCAGCTGGAGTTTGATCTGCCATTCCTCTTGCCTGCAATCAGCCCTTCCCCCAGTGGAGGTCACCGCGACCTCATACGCCTCTGAGCCCCCTGACTTGTCCAAGGTTCCCGTAGAGTATCACGATCTGGGAGAAGTGTTTAGCAAACAACGGGCCCTTTCTCTGCCTCCACATCGCCCTTATGATTGCACAATTGACCTTCTCCCCGGAGCCTCACTACCCACCAGTCGCTGTACAACCTGTCCCGACCAGAAAGCAAAGCAGTGGAGACGTACGTAAATGACTCCCTCATGGTTGGCATTACTTTACTTTATACTTTATTGTCACCAAACAATTAGTACTAGAACGTACAATCATCACAGCGATATTTGATTCTGCACTTCACGCTCCCTGGATTACAAATATTAAATATTAAAGATATTAAAAATAGTTAAAATTAGTAAATATTAAAAATTTAAATTATAAATCATAAACAGAAAATAGAAAAATGGGAAGTAAGGTAGTGCAAAAAAAACTGAGAGGCAGGTCCGGATATTTGGAGGGTACGACCCAGATCTGGGTCCGGATCCGTTCAGCAGTCTTATCACAGTTGGAAAGAAGCTGTTCCCAAATCTGGCTGTACGAGTCTTCAAGCTCCTGAACCTTCTCCCGGAGGGAAGAGGGACGAAAAGTCTGTTGGCTGGGTGGGTCGTGTCCTTGATTATCCTTAATGATTATCATTATCTGACCCTCATCTTCTTTGTGGGGAAGAAAGAGGGCTCACTGCGCCCCTGCATTGACTACCGTGGCCTGAACAACATCACCATAATGAATAAGTATCCATTGCCCCTTATCAACTCTGCTTTGAGCCCCTTCACGGAGCCACTATTTTCTCGTAAGTTGGACTTGCGGAATGCCTATCACCTGGTCAGGATAAGGGAGGGAGATGAACAGAAAGTAGCTTTTAACACCTCCCTCGGTCATTTTGAATATCTGATCATGCCATTAGGTCTCACCAATGCCCCCGCCGTCTTCCAAGCCTGAGTAAACGACATCCTTAGGGATTTTATTAACCGTTCCGTTTTCGTTTATTTGGACGACATCCTAATCTTCTCCCGTAATCTTCAGGAGCACACCCACCATGTCCGTCAGGTTCTGCAGAGGCTTTTGGAGAACAAGCAATTTGTTATGGCCGAGAAGTGCGAGTTCCATGTCCGTTCCGTCATTTTCCTGGGGTACATCATTGAGGGCAGGCAGGTGAGGGCAGATCCTGAAAAGACTCGGGCGATGGCAGAGTAGCCAAAACCCACGACGCTCAAACAAATCCAGCGATTTCTGGGGTTCGCCAACTTCTATCGTCGTTTCATCAGGGACTTCAGCTGGGTGGCAGTGCCCCTTACTCAACTCACCTCTCCTGTGACCCCTTTTCACTGGACCCCTGACGCGGACTCAGCCTTCTCGGAGCTGAAAAGGTGTTTCACTTCCGTTCCCATCCTGGCCCAACCTGACCCCTCTCGCCAATTCATTGTGGAAGTCAACACCTCCGACTCTGGGGTGGGAGCGGTCCTCTCCCAATGCTCTGGCCCAGACCAAAAGCTCCATCCTTGCGTCTTCTTCTCTCGCCGTCTATCTCCCGCCGAACAGAACTACGACGTTGGGAACCGGGAGTTGCTGGCCATCAAACTCCCTTTGGAGGGGTGGAGGCACTGGCTGGAGGGAGCAGAACATCCATTCATCGTCTGGACGGACCATAAGAACCAGGCATACATCCAAACCGCTAAATGCCTTAACTCCCGCCAAGCCCGTTGGGCACTATTTTTTGGCCGTTTCAAATTCACCCTCACCTATCGTCCTGGTTCCAAGAATGGGAAGCCTGATGCTCTCTCTTGTCAATACGTCTCCAAGGAGGGCCCTTCCAACCCTGATACCATTCTTCCATCATCCTGTGCTGTGGCTGCCCTCACCTGGGAGATCGAATCCATAGTCAAAGAGGCCCAACGGACCCAACCTGACCCAGGCAATGGGCCCTCCCCCAATCGCCTCTTCGTGCCTGACTCTGTTTGGTCTCAGGTTCTCCAGTGGGGGCACACTTCCCGTTTCTCTTGCCATCCTGGAATCGATCGAGCTCTGTTCCTTCTGAAGAGACATTTCTGGTGGCCCACCATGGATGCTGACACTTGCTCCTTCGTCTCTGCCTGTTCTGTGTGTGCCCACTGAAAAGCCTCCCGTTGACCACCTGCTGGGTTGCTTCATCCCCAACCTGTCCCTGGCCGTCCTTGGTCCCACATTGCTCTGGATTTCGTCACTGGACTTACCCCCTTCACAAGGTAACACAGCTGTACTCACCATGGTGGACCGTTTCTTCAAAGCCGTGCACTTCGCAGCCCTTCCCAAACTCCCCACAGCCCGTGAAACAGCCGACCTCCTTGTCCAACATATCTTCCACCTTCATGGAATTCCCTCTGACATTGTTTCTAACCGGGGCCCCAGTTCATCTCCCAAGTCTGGAAATCGTTCTGTCAAGCCCTCGGAGCTCCGATAAGTCTGTCTTCCGGTTTCCATCCACAGACTAACGGTCAGACGGAGCAAGAAAATCAGGGTTTGGAAGCAGCACTGCGCTGCATATCTGCCAACAACCAGTCATTCTGGAGTACCCATCTCACTTGGGTAGAGTACGCCCACAACTCCCTGGTCAGCATCGCCACTGGAATGTCTCCTTTCAAAGGCTCCCTCGGCTATCAACCGCCTCTGTTTCCTGCCCAGGAAGACAACATCGCTGTGCCTTCAGTTCAGGCCCATCTCTGCCGGTGCCACAAGGTCTGGAAGGATGCACGCTTGGCCCTGCTGACCGCAACAGGAGGATCGCCAGTCACCATCGAATCCCTGCGCCAGACTATTGGCCTGGTCAGAACATTTGGCTCTCTTCAAAAGACATCCCCCTCAAGAATGAACCCAAGAAATTTGCCCCTCATTACCTCGGACAATTCAAAATTGAGAGTATCACCCTCGGTGGTCAAACTCAAACTGCCCAGATCTATGCACATTCATCCCACGTTCCACGTCTCCCAACTGAAACCTGTGTCTGTCAGCCCTTTGTGCCCTCTTGCTGAACCTCCTCCACCCGCCCGGGTCACCAATGATCACCCAGCTTTCACCGTCCGGCGAATTCTGGATGTGCGCCGCCGAGGCAGGGGGTCTCCATTACCTGGTCGATTGGGAGGGATACGGTCCTGAGGAGCGCACCTGGATTCCCCACTCCTTCATTTTGGACCCTTCCCTCATCTGAGATTTCCATTGAGACAATCCGGACAAGCCTAGTGGTTCGCCTGGAGGCTCCCATTGAGGGAGGGGTACTATCACGGTCCCGACCGTTAATTCCCCATTTTCTCCTAATTCCCTTTGATGGTGACACACCTGGTTCTCATCAAGACCTGCAGCATAAAAACCCCGGCTTTGCATCCACTCGTTTCCAGATCGTTGTTTAGCCAGGGTGGTAATTAACGTTCCTGGCCGCTTAGGATTGTGTATTCTAAGTTTTACTTCAGGACCGAGGATTACCTGTGTAACTCCAGCTCTCCGTGTCAAGAAAACCATTGTCTACTGCTTGCCTTTCTACGCTCCGTGTCAAGATAAGGGTTTCCCGCCGCCTGCCTTTCTGTTTGCCGTTCAATTCCAGCAGCTCCTCGTGTCAGGTTCCAGCTAAGCTCATGCCCTCGTCTGCATCCTAACCCTATCTCTGTGCCAGTGTCCTGCGTTTGGGTTCGCCCTGTTCCTTGCAACACTTTTACTTTCTGCCAAAGTGAATCATGAATGAAAAAATTACAATCTTCAAAAGGAACAGGAATGAAAGCCGGTAGAAGGGAAGGGCAAGAAACGGAATGGTTTAGATTGGGGTGAGGCATTGTGGTGTCAGGTCAAGCAGGAGAAGGTGAGTATTGACAGGAAGAGAAGACACCGGAGTCCAAAGAGACAATGGTGATTGACTGTGGAATGAGCAGGTACTTGTGTACATTAATTTTACGATAGGAAGGAAATATTAATGTAACTGCTGCACTGATCTTACCAAATGTTATTGTTCATGGAAACCCACCAACACCAGCTTCCTGAAATGAACAGACTCAAATATCAAACTAGCTTTCAGATTTCACCTGGGAAGGAGAAGGAAGGAGGCGATGTTCCTCAGATAAAATGCTCCATGATTTAGAAGCTATTGTTAAATAAGAAGATGTTTTTGGATTCTCATTCACTAGCTGTTGGTTAGAGCCACCCTATCCTTCAGTGTTTTGGTCTCAGATAATTTGGTATTTAAGCAAGCAATTTGTTTCCTGGGACTTTGTATAACTTGAGTTCACTCTTCATTCCTTTTAAAGTTGATGCGATATACAGTCATGTCCATGACCTTGTCTATGTATTATTCCTTTAGTTCTTTAAAAAACATAGAAACATAGAAAATAGGTGCAGTTTAAGTGTGATCAGTTCTTTTTTCACAAAATGTAAAGACATTTAAAAATATCAGTAAATGAAAATCAACTTGATTTGAAACATTTTGTGAACCTGGAATGTTAAACTGGTTGTCCTTTTTACTTTTGATGCCTAACCCATTGTGATGTTCTAGCACACTCTGCTTCTATTATGAAGTATATCTGAGTTGTATTTAGGGTTCTGTCAGGGGATCCCAAACTGGGGTTCACAGAACCCTTGCATAATGGTATTGGCCCATGGCATATAAAAAAGTTTGGGAACCCTTGGGTTATGTTGATGCCCACATTACTGGCTGAAGAAAGTGTTGGCACCAATATTTCATCGTTGATGAATACCCCAAGGTTTAAGATACTTATTCAAGTAAACTGATCATTTTGGACCTTCTTTGATTGTTAGACAGAGCCTCTGTTTACTAAATCCCACCATGTTTGCTCAGAGGATTTTTAAATTTCATTTGGTAATTAGCTATGCAATTAGTTTACCAGTGCACAATGGATAAAAGTCACTTAGATTTGTGGCCATTTTAAAGATGATTCTGAAGAACAGAATGAGAGTGCCAGAGGATAATGAAAATCAAACATTTTCAGCCTTTCTCCACAGGATTGCTGGAGGGTTTCAGGATGGAATCTACTGAAAGTGGATGTCTGGGATCAGTCAGGAAATCAGAAATCCCGATTGCTGCGGAGAAGTGTGTTTGTTTGTCACACTGTGAGTATGTCATCAGCCCAGTTTGAAGCTATCCCACCCAAGAGCAAGAGATGAATCAGATGTTAATGATCACAGAATCAGACAGGTTTACAATAAAAGGGGCCACACAGTTCAAACTGCTAATTGAGTAAAGCTTTTAATACACATGCAGCCTTTGCCTAAGCACCACAATAAACCTGGTGAAGGTTTATGGGTTCTGAGGGATGAAAGGGCCTCATTTCATCAAGTATTGCTCTTAAACGGAGCTATTCTAATCACTGCCCTGCTGATTTTCAGTGTCCTTTCGTTGCTCTTTGCAGAATAAAAAGATCATTGCCTCGAGATTGTGTCTGAACCTTGTCGATGTGTGAGTAGTGTTAGTGCCAAGTCAGGAGCCCCAAAAGATTTTTCAAAAACTGAAAATAATTTTGCAATAGACTTCGCTTGAGTTCCGCCTCAAGGTGGGTCAGTGGTGATCTGCTTGAGCCTCAGTGGGAGCAGTCCCATCACGACCTAGCCTCCACCCCTTTGCTGCTGAAATCTCGTCAGCCTTGAATGCACAATTCCCCATGGTGGACAGAAACAAGCAGCACATGGGGTAGAAGGGAGACTTCTTGTTTTATATTTCTGTGCTTCTTCTCTCAGGGGAAAGGGTAGGTAAAGGGAAGAGTAGTGGAAGGGGAAAAGAATGTAATGGGAGATAACAGGAGGCGCAGAGGAAGGGAAAGGGTGAGAAAGTGGAAGTGAGAGGTTAAGTAGCAGACACACTGGAGATCTCTGTATCCAGAAGAAGTGACGATTGTTGGGTGGAAGGATTAACTTTACAACTGAAGCAATAAATTGAAGGAGGCAGACATTACAGGGTAAAAAGTACGATATGCTGTTGAACTTATTACAAGTCCCATACTACAACGGAATTCTCAGATCACTTCTGTGGGCAGATTTTCTGAATGTGCACTCCCAGTGGAAACATATGGAAGAACAATCCCTGGGGCCTTATCAATGCGGAACATTGTAATCAGCTAGAACTTACATCTGCCGAATTTGTTTTGATATTTTCTCACATGTGAACAATTTTCTGCTTATACTTTTATTAATTACCTATAAAGCATACTGAATTTTGAATTAATTCTTACGCTGGCTAACTAAAGTGCTGATGTTACAATAAGGCATTAAGAGTAAAGATACATTATCTTTCATGACAAAGGGACTGTGCAGTGCCCAAAATGTTTTAAAGTATCCCAAGTTGATATCACAACTAAGCAATCAGATTGAGTAAGAAATTATGTTGTTAAATTGGTGCTTTTGAACAAAACTGAAAGATCAAAATGTTGAAGAAATTCCTTTCAGCTTCCCATTAGTTGCAGACATCCAGTGTACAATGATTGAATTAGAAACTGGAAGAATGCAGAAAATAATGGATGAAACTTCATACTTGTAGCCTGGCCAGGAAATCTGGTGGAACGGATTGTCCATCCTGTGCAGAGTTCACCCAATCTGTTGATTCTGCTCAAAACAATTTAATGGTCATTTTATCCACTCAACCAGATTATTATGCAGTTGGCAAAATTGACCCCGGAATATATTGCTTGTTTAATGCTAGGAACGGTTGTCTGTGAACTTTGCAAATCAATTCCATATACTTTGTCATTCATTTGTCTTACCATTTTCTGACTTAGATAATAACTCATTTATTTCAAATATATTAATCCCTGAGTTGTGAGACTAACCAAAGGAACATGATACCATCTTGACTGGATATCCTCAAATGCCACTGTGTTCCAAAATTAATGGATTCCAACCGCTTTTGCATCCTCTTCGAGCCTGGAAATTTGATTTCACCCATTATGGTGCATTAAATGGACACTATATTTTGCCCTAACACTCTAACAGGACTGTTCATGGGAGAGAAGCTGACTTGCGGGTTCTTAGACAACAGCTGCTGCCTGAACTCGCAGCTGCCATCTCATTTGCACACTGCCTGCTGGGAAGTAGATCAGTGCTGTTAAAGAACTCTTGCTGCAGCAGCCACACAGGATGCCATGGAGATGAGGAAAACGGGAATGACGGTGGAATCAAAAAGCAGTGGCAAGGGGGAATGGAGAAGAACGGGGGACATCAAGGAGGATGGGGAAATGTCACAGTTCATGGATCATTCTTGCAATGGACCAGCCCAGTGGGACCCCATGCTATGAATGGACCATACTATTGGGACTACCATTCTCAACAATTAGTTGACAGATGCCACAAAGTTTATAATTGCTGCTTCTTTACAGCGCATTAAAATCAGTGAAAATAAAAATGATATCCCGGTGGATGCTTTTAATTCATGCACAGTTTCTGGCTTACTGTGTGACATAATCCTTGTTTCCCTCACGCTTACCACGTTCTACTGGAGAGTCATCGAGAGCATTTTGACCAGCTGTGTCACCAGCTGCGTCTGGTATGGGAATTGAAACGCATCAGATCACAGCCCCCTGCAACCACTACCTCCTGTACCTAATAAAGTGGCCCCTGAGTGTATATCCACGCTCCTCTGCTGCCGTAGCTCATCCACTTCAAGGTTGGACATACTGTCCTGTGCGTTCAGATATATCACTGTCACCTAAATATTCATCAATGCAAATTGTACACCAGGGTAAGGAAGAGGTTTATCAGTCAGTGTGTTTAGCCTTGGTTCATGCCTGGAATTCTGTATCAGAGTGGTATAAGGAACAATGCATGAAAGTATTTGAAACACTTTTTTGATGTGAGCAAACAAACACTAACTTGAAAATGCTCTTGTCTTGAAATGTGAAGATTATCATGTTTTATATTTTCAGGTGGGAGAGAGAATCTTGCCTTTAGTGGAAGTCTAAAGAGCCAGGAGTTACTGAATAAAAAGAAGGGGCCATCTATTTAGGATGGCGAGGAGTGATTTGTTTTTCTTTCAGAAGGTCATGAGTATTTGGAGCTCTCATCACCAAAGATATTGCTATTCATTTATTATTGTCAAAGATATAGTGAAATGCTTGTCTTGCATATTGTTCATACAGATCAAATTATTTTACGATGCATTGAGGTAGAACAAGGTAAAGCAATAACAATGCAGAATAAAATGTAAGAGCTACAGAGACAGCCAAGTGCAGGTAAACAATAAAATGCAAGATCATAACAAGGTTGACCGTGAGGTCAAGAATCCCTCTTACCATTCAAGAGGTCCTTTCAATAATCTGTTAACAATGGGATAGAAGCTATCTTTGAGATTGGCTCTATGTGCTTAAAACAGGGCAATGGAGATTAATATTTTTAAGACAAAGATGGGTAGAACTTTTTTTAAGCAAGGGGAAGATTAGTTACTGAGGGTAGAATAGAATGCAAAGCTGGGGTTAGAGTTAGTAGCTATTACCTATTAAATGGTAGAGCAGGCTAACGGTCCTGCTCCTGCTTCTAATTCAAATATCTATCTATATCAAATTTACTATAAAGAGCAGTAAACAGTAAAAAAAAACTAAATCACTAAATCAAAGCAGTATTTGGTCTGATCACCTTTTATCTATCTATCTATCTATATATATAGAGAGAGAGCGAGAGAGAGCACTGTGCAAATGTTTGAGGCACATATACACTGTCTACAGCTAGGGTGCCTAAGACTTTTGCACAGTACTCTTTAGGAGGAGAAGATGGCGGCACAACGCAGCGTGTACAGCCTCTCCAGTGAATGATATCTGTAATCTATCAAGTAGGGTACCATGCACAATTCTGATTTGATGGAGACAGACGTGAGAGTATGGAGGAACATCTGGAGAAACTTCTGAAATGTCCGCTTTGCTGCCGCTGCTGCTGTGTGGTCTGGAATCTCTGGAGGAGAAGGCCCCGAATCCTCCGCTTTGCTTGTTTTGGCGGCCGGGGCGAGGTCAAATGTGCTCAGCAGAGGATGGTGCTCGGGAGGCTGTATCGGAGGGGCTGGTCAGAGGCTCGATGTTTTCAGATGGATGGACTCAGTGTCGGCTGTGGTCAGGTGCTTCCAATGTATCGGCAGTTGTCAGTGCCTGGAGGTTTTGTGGCAGGGAGTTTCTCCCTTTTGCCACCTGCTATCAGGGACTCGGGAGTTGCTCGGGACTTTGAGACTTTTTTTACCATGCCCGTGGTATTGCTTTGCACTGCTGTAACTATATGTTATAATTATGTGGTCTGTCAGTGTTAGTGTTTGGTTTGTCCTGTTTTTCCGTGATATCACTCTGGAGGAACATTGTATCATCTCTATCATTTCTAAATGACAATAAACGAGGACTGAGTGTACTCATAATCTAATCTAATCTAATCTAATACAGTATACCTTTATCTGTCTATATATATTTCTGTGTGGAAAGCAACTTTAGTCTGCATGGTACTCTATAAATGGTCACTTATAGGTGTTTGTGGTTCACACAGTTGATTCGATCCTCAGATCTTTTCACTTCATCTCTGCTGGGAAATGTCTGATTGTCTCTTGGAAAAGTTTTTGTAAGAAAGATTTTTTGATTTCCTCTCAGGCAGAAAATGGCACCTGGTGCAAAACAAAAAGGAAGAACTCATGAAGAGAAAAAGGAAATGGAATGAAAATATGGAAAATATACAAAACTATTAAAGACAATATTTTTCCAAGTCCCTTTGAATATTTACATTGTTAAGACATGTACATCTTCTGTGACAATAAATGCCCCAAATAGTCCGAAGTTAGTATGTGGAACGAAAAAACTGAATGGTTTTGGCACATAGTAGTTCTTGATCAAGTCACTCACTGTCTTGATGAAAGCCTGGTTCTTAAACTTTGCCCGCCAAGCAAAAAGATTTAATTCCTTTCCACAGGAGTAAAAACAAAATTCACCAAATAAAAATCTACTCTTGGTTCAAAACACATAAAGTTATGTTATAAGGAGAAAGTGGAAGAATTTGACTTTTGCTAATACTGCTCCTGGAGTAAACCCACTCTTGGGGAAAATGGAAATTAGATCTGTGTTGGCTTCTGGCTGCTTTTTCTATTCCTTGACTTAAACTACTTTATTTCTGATTTGCATTTTTCAGGTTGTATATTTTTTCTTATTGTTGGCTCAGTTAATCAGAGGCTAATTAATTATGTTACTCCATGATTGATGTCATTATTAGCTTTGAAATGGTGAGAATCAGATAAAGGGACTTTTGGGATATATGAATTTCCAAGGAACTTCTGTAATTTAATGAAACATTTCATAGAGATATTTAATGTTCTGTATTTGGGCAATACCCACAATTCTTTTCACCTACAGAACACCATGGAGAATACAACCATTTAGGAAGTGTCTGCCATTAAATCTACATTAACCAGGGGTTTTTGCAAAGGGATTGCAAAATGATGAACGCTTGTCTGTGAATAGAGTGATTCCTGCTCTTAATTGTTCTTGAGAAGGAGGTAGTTAGCTGACTCCTTTAATCAGTGAAGTCTGTGAGGTGACAATACTCACAGAAAAGAATCAGGTTTATTATCACTGTCTTAAATTATATAAAGTGTTGTAGTTGTGGCACAGCAATACAGGCAGAGACATAAAATTGCTATAAATTAGAAAATAATTAAATAGTGCAAAAATAATGAGGTAATGTACTTCAGGACAGGGAATTCTAGGTTTTTGACCCAGTAAAGTTGGAGGAAAGGGAATAAATTTCCAAATTGTGAAAACAAAAGACTGGATGTGCAGGGAGGTCCTGCTGAAAGTGATATTTCCATGGAGTTGTCTCCTTGGAAGTAGTAAAGGTTACAGGCTTGGTGAGCTGCCAGTAGACTCAGTAACTAAAGAAAATGCAAACTATCTCTATGCAATAAATTAAATTACTCTCTTCTTTTGTGGGGCTGTGACAGAATTGGACTTTGTGGCTAACTGCAGCACTGTGTAGAACCATGCAGTGACACCACTAGAGACTTTTTGTATGAGCATTTGTACTCAGATATGGGAGTGTGCACCTCATCTGAACTTCCTCCCCTTCCCTTTTTGAAAACGTTTATCATTGCTTTCAACTTAGCTGGTGGTCAGACCTGTCAAGGACTTTGGAGACACAAGAGACTGCAGATGCAGAAATCTGGCAATGGGAAACATTAAGAAAATACCAGAAGTCAGTAGAACAGTGAAACATTATAAATTTTGTTTTAAAAGTTGACCAGAATCAGAATCATTGACATATGTCATGAAATTTATTGTTTTGTGACCGCAGTACAGTGCAAGACCTAAAATTTCACTCTAAGTTACAATAAATAGATAAATAGACAGATAGATCAATAGTGCAAAAGAAGAACAGCAAGACAGTGTTCAAACATTCATAGACAATTCAGAAATCTGATGGTGAAGGGGAAGAAGCTGTTCCTAAAATTCTGAATGTCGATCTCCAAGCTCCTGTACTTCCTCCCCAATGATAATAATGAGAAGAGGGTATACCCTGGACGGTGAGGGTCCTTAGTGATGGGTACCACCTTCTTGAATCACCTCCTTCTGAGGATACCCTCAGCAGTGGGAGGGACGTGTCACTGTTGGAGCTGGTTGAGCCTACAGCCCTCTGCAGCAACTTTCCATTCTGTCTGTTGGAACCTCCATCCATACCAGGTGGTGATGCAACCGGTCAAAATGCTCTCCACCATACTTCTGTACAAATTTTGCTCAAGTCTCTGGTGGCATACCAAATCTCCCCAAGCTCTTAATGAAGTAACCATATGCAAACTTTCTTCGTGATCGCATCAATCGTCCTTTCCACCACTGACCTCTCAATAAGGACTGGTCTGTGCTCTCCTCTTCCTAAAGTCCACAATCAATTCCTTGGTCTTGCTGACATTGAATTCAGGTTGCTGTTACAATTAGTCAATCAATGTTACCTCTCCACACCTCTGCTTTGCCATCTGCAATTCTGCCAATAAAAACGGTGTGTCGGCAAATTTACAGATGTCATTGGAGCAGCACAATCATGAGTTTAAAGAGTAGAGCAGAGGGCTAAGCATGCATTTTTGATGTGTGCCTGCGTGGATTATCAGTGAGGAGAGTGTGACTGTGGTCTCCCAATGAGGAAGAGAAAAATGCAGTTGTAAAGAGAGGTACAGAGGCCCAGCTTTTGGATTCTGTTGATTATTATTGAATTAATGACGGTGCTGAACACCAAGCTGTAAACAACAGTTTACATACAATATGTATTATGTATGTTTTATTTTAAATATTAAGAAAAATTTCAAAATTATACTCAGGTAAATGTAAATGAAAAAAATCTTTATCTTCACACTGCAGATGTACCATTCCATTCAATTAAGCGTACTCAATGTGGCACAGGTTACTGAGCAGAATTAATACTAGTAGGCAGCAGGGGATCATGGGTTTGCACCTCTGGTGGACTGTGTCCTCTCCAGGGCACAAGTCTGGGCGGGAAGATTTGAAGAACCTTCTATTGCCCATGCAGCAGGTTTCCCCTCTCCACGTCACTGATGTAGTCCAAGAGAAGGACAAGCGCCGATACAGCTTTGCACCAGTGTCGTTGCAGAGGTTGCTAGAGTGAAGTTGTAAACAGCATTAAACTGCCTTAGGGACCCCGGCTCCAGATTTCTTCCTCGGGGTTTACTCCCGAAGCCTTTCCCATAGGTCGGTATGGCCTCAAGGCAGTGGAGATTTAAAATCTGAGTTTTCCTTCTCCATAGAAGAGCGGTAAGGTCACAGAAAATTCCAAAACAGGAAGGAAGTGCAGCAATATGGCCATGTTTCCTGAGCTCAGATATGCAAAAATAGAAATGCATTCCAAAATTTTAATACATGCTCAAAAATAATTGACAGGAGCTTACTATTTGATTACCTATATCCTTTAACTATAGAATGATTGGCAGGCAAAAAAGGAGAAGGCACAGGCCAACAATTAATCATATAGATGCAATGTGTAATGAAAGGCTTTCTTTTTAAATTATGTGGGTAATCTTCAGACTTCATGTTTTACCTCCTGGAAATGGGGAATTGGAAATCCTGGGACAACAATTTGAAGTCAGACAATAATAGAGAACAAAGATTTTCTTTTCTCTCTTCCTGTTTGTGATGAAATGTGCTATTATCATGTTAATGCAGTGCAGATGAGATCTTTATGTTTTTTGGTCCTATTTTTTTAGAATCATGGGAATCTCTACTCTGTGATACAACACATGTGGTGACATCCAACGCCAGTGCCGGCTGCCCAGGGGATACTAAATAAGCAACTGCTTTCAGCCCTCCTGAACTGAACTATGACAGGTGGGCTTGCCGCAGCATTCTTTTAATTTCCATCATCCCTTTCAATATCTATTGCAGGATTAATCATGAATCAGTGGAAATGATAAACCAGTGTGCAACGCTCCCTCCTGCAGAGTGGGGAATATGAGTTACTGGTGAAGTACAAAAAATACAGTCAAGAATAATAAAGGAAGTTCTAACAGTATTTCCATGAAGTTCTAATTGAAAACAGTAGGAATGGTGCCATTTTTGATTTAATAATACATACATGTCTGAACTGGCCACTTATTTTAACCCCTTGAGTGATGAAATATAATGACATTAAGTTTATATTTATGAGAGAGACCCAAATTTCTGTGCATTTTAAGTAACCTAATGGGGTGAAGGTAGGGTACTAAGAATGCTAGATTTACCAGGATTGATCAATCTATAATTATGGGTTTGAGGGAGCAAGGGATGCAAACATTGGGAAAAAAAGTAATGGAAGTCTGGCACCAAGATGTGTTGATGATGGTTCTGCAGATGTTTCTGAACTACGTTAGTCTTACCTGCTTAACGGATGATATTAAACAGGAGTCCAACTGAAGTGGAATTGCTAAGGTCAGTAAAGCATAGGTTATTACTAAATTCAGGGAACTTTTGGAATTCATTTTTTAAAATTTGCATCTGACTTGGTAAATCCAGAAACATTCAGGGAGATAGATATGATTTATCCTTTAACTACTCCAATACCACAAGGAAGCTATTGAACTGTTTTAACATTAGAACATTTCCTTATGAAAAGAAACAGTGCTATTCGATGCAAACAGCAGGAAAACTCACAAAGTAATAAGACTATAACATTGCTAAGTTTTCTCTTTAATCATTTTTTTAAAAATTCCCTTCCGATATTTAGCAGCAGTATTAACCAATCTACTTTAAATTTCATGGTACGTAAGTTGAATAATGTGGCATTTTGATTTGAAATGTCTGTTCTTTGCAGACAAGGCTTTGGACTGGAAACTCAATATTTTATCCCTTAATTTTTTTATGTGAACTTCCTTTCTAAAGAAAATGCCTACCTCCTGAAAATCAAGTAAATGGGTGGAGTTGGGAATGTGCTGTCATTGATCCTAAACTACATTCTTCATTTACTCACATTGAGCAAGATACACAGAAGTTGAAGTATGCACTAGCAATAACTAATATGAGGCTTGCTAGCTATGCCGTATCCCAGCTCATGTTAAAGAATGGTGTTTGTCTCCGAAACAGCAATGGGTTAACTATACAAACCAGTCAAAGCTTCTTAGCATTTCTAATGCCATGCTCCTGTTGGAGTTTTGGAGAGGATTTTTAGAACACATTGCCAGGCTTCCCGGAAACCATCAATTTTCAACATCTCTACTACTGCAAAGTGTGGGTTCATGCCCTCTCGTTTCTTCTCCAAACCAGAGGGACCAAAGGGAAGAAGTCAGTGACACGGCCATTCAACACAGTGCTCTATCCGCCCCCTGTGCAGACCTCCCACCTCCTCTGAACCATCCCACCAGGACTCCCAGAGACAACTGAAATATGTTACTGTGTACACCAAGAAGCCGCCTCAACTTCAAAGCTACCTTCACACATATAACACTAAATGTTTTCTTCTTTGGGAATAAGACCCAGGGACTGTAATCTTAATTTCATTCATCCTTTTTCCATCCACTATTTCCCGTTACATTCAACCTTAAACGGTATCAAAGGAAGAGGACTGCTTTGTGTTAGAGCCTTACACATATGTTCATGGAACTACAGTGCACTCATTTTGTCATCTCACTTTGTATTTCAGACCTTACCCACTTATTGACCCGCTCTGGAGAGGATTGTCACTTATCAATATGTCATAAAAGAGGAGGCAATGTGCATTAGAAAAGGAAAGCATCCTATATAAGCTTTAAGCACGAGGCATCCTGCAGATGCTGCAAAACCCAAAACACACACAAATGCTGGCAGAACTCAGCAGGTCAGGCAACACTTATGGAAATGAATAAACACTCAAAGCTTTTGGCTGAGACCCTTCTTAGGCACTGGAAAGGAAGGAGGGAAAATGTTAGAATAAAAAGGTGGGGGGAGGAGAAAGAGGACTAGCTGGAAGGTCATACGTGGGTGGGGAGGTAAAGGGCTGGAGAAGAAGGAATCTGATGAGAGGAGAGTGGAAGATGGGAGAAAAGGAAGGAGCGGCTCCAGGGGGAGGTGATAGGCAGGTGAGGAGAAGAGGTAAGAGGCCAGTGGGAAAATTAAGAAGAGGGAAGAAAATTACACAGCATCAGGCTGAAGGCTACCTAGGCAGAATATGAGATACTCTCATATCCCGTCTTCTGCTCATAACCTTTGAAACTCTTACTACTAAAGAACCTATCAACCTCTCCTTTAAATATACCCAATGACTTAGCCTCCACAGCCATCTGTGGCAAAAAATTCCACAAATTCATCATCCTCTGTCTAAAGGGATGTCTCCACATCTCTCTTTTAAAGGCATGTCCTTTTATTCTAAGGCCATCCCTCTAGTTATGGACTCTCTCACTACTGAAAACAGCTTCTCCAAGTCCACTCTATCCAGGTGCTTGAATGCTCGGTAGGTTTCAGAGTCAACCGCTTCCCCTTCCCATTCTTCTATTCTCCAGCAAGTGCAGAGCCGTGAAACGTTCCTCATGCGTTAATCTTTTTCATTCCCATAATCATTCTTGTAAATCTCCTAAGCTGGTCAAAGGGCCTCTCTCTATACTCTATACTCCATGATATGATTCTACAACTTGCAATTAGAAGTTGTATCAGTACTTCTGAATTGTCGGAAAAACTCTTTGAGCTCACCGATGGTCTTCAGGAAAGGAAATCTGCCACCCTTCCCAGTGTTCCCTGCTGCAGGTCCAGATGCAGGGTTGTGATCCAAATCATTGACAATTCTTTTCCTCCACAGGTGCAGCTCAACCAGTTGAGTTCTCCAGCAGGTTGTCTGTTGCTGCAGTTATTTCTGTACTTTGACAGTTCTGTTTGGGGTCGACAACCAATTTATCCTCAGCTTCCTGGGTTTGTGTTACAGATGTGAAGGCATTAAAATGAGTTATAGAAAGCAGGAGTACTCCATTTGGAAATACTGTGCCTGCTCATACTCACTAAAAGCACTGGAAGATAAGAAGTAGGTGCAGGAATGGGCCATTTGGAACTCCCATGCTCGCTGCACCATTCTATAAAAACATGGCTGATCATTTATCTCAGTGTCACTTTCTTGTACTAACCTTTATTCTTTTAAATAACAAAAAGCTGTAATTCTCTCCCTTGAATATACTTGCATCTACATCTCGTCTTGGCAGAAAATATCAAAAATTCACTATGTTCTGAATGAAGAATGGAACTCTTTCTGTGGAACTTCATTTCTGTTAAATGATCTTGACTCTTTTTATTTGCAATGTTTTGATTTTATTGTATTATCTACAGCAATTTTATTGTGAGGCATGTAATTGGAACCACTTAATTGTTCAGCAGGAAGATTTTACATAACATCTCATGTTAGCTGGAGCACTGTAGACTAAGCACAATTTATTGGACAGGATATTTACCCTGCAGAAAAAAAACCAAACTTTTCAGTACCTAACAGTTAGGGAAACAAAAAAAGATGGTGTCATGATAAAAAAAAACACCAAAAACCAAGCTGGGAGAAGTTTCTACTTTAAGGACCAAATGCTCAAAGCACTATATCTCATAAATCTCATCTATTTTAAAAACAATTATTTAAAAAACTGCTTCTAAATATTTAAAAAGCTGATCATAATACAATGGTTATTTCTTGCTCAAGTACCAACATAGCTAGAATATGGAATGCAAAACAGTACAGGGATCAGGCTCTGCAGCCCACAATGCCTGTGCTGAGCATAATATAAAATTAAACTAATCCCTCTGACTAAACATGACCATATCACTCAATTCCCTGCATATTCGCATGCCTATTTAAAACCTTCTTGAACACCACTATCTGCTTCCACTTCCACACCCGGCAGCACATTTCAGGCCCTACACTCTCCCTCTAGAAAACTCGTCCCACACATCCCCTTTAAACTTTCCCCTTCTCACTGTAAATCTATGCCTTTTAACAGTCAACATTTCCACTCTGGGAAAAATGCTCTGGATAACCTAAGCCTTCCTTAATTTCCTAAGCTTCTCTCAGTTCTCCTCTCAGCCTCCAACACACCAGAGAAACCAGTCCAAGTTTATCCAGAATGACCGAGACTGATTAATTCCTGAAACATTCATGGAATATTACCAGAAATGCAGACAGAAGGCATCTGGGGGAAAAGTAACCTTATTCTATACTAGTTTCACACATTTTCTCTTTTTCCCTGTATAAAGCTGACCCCGACCCGTCAGTACTTGTTATCCACCGAAGATTTGCACCTACTGTAAAATGATTCTACTTAACAGTGGCTGCTAGTAGGCTACTGTTTGCTTAAATGGTCTTGCCTGATTTTTTTTTCTTCCACAAGTTATAACCTTTTGTTGAAATTAGTTTTGCATGACTTCCCTTCTCACACTAACCTAATTTTGACCTATATACAATGGAATTTGAATTCATCATCATGGTTAACCTGCCATAGCTGGGGCTGTGAAGTCAAGAGAACCATGGCCAGGACATTAAAAGTAAGTAATACAAACTGTATCTACTCCGTCTCAGTCCATGTCAAAACAATCCACAGCTTGTGAAAAGCCCTGGGAAACACATGGCTACTCATTGCTTAATGCCTGCAACAATCCCTCATCTCCCTTGAGAACAGTGCTAATGAGAATCAGATTCACTTCACAAGGCACAGATAGGACGCCCTCGCTTTAATCCTGTATTTGGGAGCTATCTACTTGAGTGGTAATGGCAGGTAATTTCAGATACATTTAATTTCAAGTTCACCATTGGCTCTAACTGAAAAATTGGTCCACTACCAGGTTAACTCATATACAGATTCCTTATTATTGTAAAATACAGTGTAAGAAGAGCTCACTTATGAGCAATATGATCCTAAATAGCTGCAAAATAATATTAGGAATTAGTTTGTTTCCTAATATCACAACATTATTATGCTGGGCTGAGTCACTACATTGGTGGAGGTCTGCAGCTTGTATCACATAGTTAGATCCAGGTCTTATCCGAATCTCTTGTATCAGTTTTATTGAAAATAAGAGCCTAATATTATTGACAGCTGCTCAAACAAGCAATTAGTAATTACTCAAGCAAATAATAACTGCACCTTTTTAAATATTTATTTGTTCATAAGATGTGGGGGCCAAGTTATTCGGTATATTTAAAACAGTGGTTGATAGGTTCTTGATTAGTTTAGCTGTCAGAGGTTATGGGGAGAAGGCAGGAGAACGGGATTAAGAGGGATAATAAATCAGCCACGATGGGATGACAGAGTCGACATGATGGACCAAATGGCACCATTTTACTCCTTTGGATTATGGATTTTGCTGGCAAGGCTGGTGCTTTTTTCTCCACCTTTAACTATATCCTGAGTCATTCTTCCCTCTTCCAGTGAAATGTTCCTCGTGCCACTGGCTGCAACACAAGCCCAAAGGTTCAGTACTAAACTTGAGGTCTGCTGTTTGGAGTTTGCACATTTTTCCTGTAAATGTATGAGTTTTGTCTGGTTCCTCCAGTTCCCTCTCAGCTCCAAAGATGTACTGGCTGTTTGGCTGTGTCCCTTTTGTTTTGTGTTGGTGAGGGGTAGAATCTAGGGGGCCTGATGAGATGGAGTGGTCTAAAGAAAGGATTTTGGAACATTTTGTAAATGTGTAGTTGATGGCAGGTGCAGACGTAGTAGGCTGATAAACTTATTTCCACACTGTATCTCTCTATGACCTTACACAATATTGGAATGTAAGATTCCGGGTGGTTTTTCCCAAAGATTCGCATTTACAGAAACATGATGGCAGCTCAGGTAGAAGAAATATTAAATTGCACCTAAATTGATGAAAAGGAAGTTCATTTGCTATGACTGGAACCTTTCCTATGTTAAAGAAACTCATGCCCATCTCTCCAGTCCTCAGATACTGAAGGTTTTTTTTCACATCTGAACTTTGACAGTTACTGATGCAAGATTATTTTTTTATTGAGTCAAACTCAAAACTGAACTCCATCAAGAACATACAGCAATTTTCAGCATGTATCACTGAGTTTATAAGTAGAATCACCACAGATACTTCACCCACCTGACCCAGAGGCACTATACACAATCCTCTTGTCCCTTTTAACAGTTAAGTACAACTACGACTGGCATCTATAAATTTATAAAATCATATTTGTACAATATCTTAGTTCAATTGTATATTAATGAACAAGTTTTGAAATATTGGACAAAATCTTGATCAAAGATAAAAGAAGTGAGAGAGAGAAGAAAAGGTTTTGGAAGGGGGTTAAACCAAACACAGACTTGTGCCTAAATGAAAATTCATCCTGGTTTGTAAATAGCAACAGCTTGTTACATCCCATGGTCACTTATTGCTCCTGGTATTTCTTTGTCTTGAAGTTCTTCCCTCATCAGCAGCGTTATTTATGTCATAAAGGCATATCACTGTTCTTTGCTCTGTAATTTATTCTATTGCAATCAATTTCTAGAGACTTACAATACATTCTTAATCGAGCATAAATTGCATTTACTGACTGAGTTTGATGGAGTTTAAGAAGATTTTTGTTTGACTTCTTTGGATGATTATCATCAATTACTGATGTAATTGAATTTTGAGTCCAGAGGTCCTTCATTACAGAAAAGGTGACAATATGGTACCAGCTCTTTACTACAGTGTCACAATTTTAATTTTCTATTGTTTTGACAGATGATGAGAGAGTCAAGCCAGTTGACGGTTCAGGATTTGAGCTGACAATCTTGCTGCCCAAACCATCCTTGGAGCAGAGACTTTTCAGCGTTGAACAACCAGCAAGTCCAATGATTAACAGTAGTGAATACCTGAATCTAAATACCACCAATGTGCAGAAAGTATTTCATTACCATTCGTCAGGCTTTGAATACTTTCTCTCAGATGTCGTAGATCAGTTAATGAGTTGCATAAACAAGTACATGTTGACAAACAAGAGAAAATCTGCATCTGGGCCCGAAACCTCAACTGTACTTTTATCCACAGATGCTGCCTGGCCTGCTGAGCTCCTCCAGCATTTTGCAAGTCCATCTTGACTTTTAATTCCTTTTTCAAATGTTTGCCTTTCTGTCCCAACTGTACTGACACATGCCTGCCTTTCCCTTCCCCTGTTCTTTATATCTGAATTGATTTAGCTATATGGCTATTCAGATACTGGGACACTACAGCCCAGCTCACTGCTGCCATGAACCGATGTTCCCAGAAAAAATACGTAGGTCAGCAACAAAACTGAGACCGGGAATCCAAGCTTCTTTAGTTCTTTCTTACTACAGCGATGCACTGATTTCATTACTGCTTCCAGCTATAATCAGTTAGATAGTTCAGTATAAAGCAGAACATTGCAGCTTGCTTTGCTCTGTCATAAACTAGGCAGTGAGGGAATTTGGATTTGTTTTACTGAAAAAAAAATCATTATGCAGAGTCATCAAAAGGTTTACAGAATTAAAGTGAAACAGCTTCTTTGTAAAAGCCTGCAATGCTGTAATTGGAGAACTCAAAGCTTTCTCGCCTGGTAGTGCTAAATGCTCACACTAGTTTTATCAGTGTTTCTCTCACAGAAAGTACTGGACAGCAAAAAAAAACTGAAAGTAGAAATGAATGGGCTCATTCTCTTCATAAACACATGCAATCCAACAGGAAAATATCATCAGGATACTATGTACAGTATTGCCTCAATAAAACCTGCTGCAAAGCCATAGCTTAATCCTTCTAGGACTGATTCAAAACTACTTGGCTGGTTTCTAAACTACAATGTTTCTTTTCACTTAGGCATGTTGACAAAGTCATGTTTTTTTCTATTACTTCTTACGTGTAATGTATGAATTCATGACTTATGCAATGAAATAATTAGCTCATTCAGTGCACAGAGCAACTCTATCAATCTTTACAGTTGACTGATATGGCACGGAGTGAATTATGGTTCTTATTGTCCCTGAATACCAATACTGTAATGAAGTTAGAATATGGGGAACCAGCAGATAAACTCCAACACAGATTAGTCCAATTTGTGATTAATGGGGAAACTCTATTCGTAACTATCTCGTTTTAAATCACAAAATAATTAAAGTCAAATTATGGCAAAAATTAGATATTTTAAGAGTAAATTGAAATGTTTATACAACATTCCGTTATTTTAATCTTTTATTCTGTGGTTAACAAAGTTTCTGTACAATGATTTTGATTGGTATGCGGTCACTTTTTGGCAATGGCGGCACATTACAGAATTCTTTCAGGCGTATTCAGAACAAGTGCAAGAGTACGATGTGAGAATACACTTGAGTGGCAAACAAAAGGAAGCATGATAAAATGGATCTACTCAATGGATAAGTGAGGAAAAGCATGAAGAAATATGAATAAAGCTGGTTTACAGATGGGCAAATAACTGCACAATCAGGTGTGCAACTATACAATTCAGCAAATCAGCCTTTGTCATAGAGTCTCACAGCATTGAAATCTGCCCTTCATCCCAATACGTCCATGCCAACTACGTTTCCCAGCGAGCTAGTGCCATCTACCCCGTTTCACTTGTGGCCTTCTAAACTTCACCTACAGGTATAAGTGTACTTATCTAGATGGTTTTTAATGTACTCTACAGTACTCTGTTGTGTTCATACCATTTATAACATCACCAGGAAAGTTCCATTATCTTGACTGAACTGTCTCACGTTGCATTTTCTGTTGTTGGATCTGTTGTCATCAACATTTCCCAGTAAATAGCTGAAACAAAACCAGAACGAGAAAAAACTTATTCCACACATTTTTTTCTTCATCCATCTATAGAAGATGTTCAAGACTTTTTAAACAATTATTGTTGGTAATCTGGTTGTATTCTTGGTTTATTTCAATCTCTCTTTATTCTTGTGATTATTTGTAGAACAAATGCCCTCACCTTGCCCCACTTTCTCTGTTCCCTAAGCTGACTTGTTTCTCTTTTCTCAGTTCTGAAGAGTGAGAGATCTAAATATTATCTGTTTCTCTTTCTGACCCAATGAGATTTTCTACCTCTTTCTGTTTTTATTTCAATATTTTCAAACACCTGTCTTATGAGTAAAAGATGCCCTTAAACTATCTAAAGATAAGCATGGGGTTCATTCCAATCTCCTGACCAATATTTATTACCATAACTTTTCTAAAATTGAATTTTACATATATTTCACATATACAAATAAACAATAATAATAACTAAACTAAATAGTGAAACATGTCCTCATGTTTTTCACAATCATCAAAGGAAAAGATGTATAACATTTCACATACTTCACATATTTAACAAAGAAATAAGATAAAAACACATCAGCAAAAAAACCGTAGAAGCACTTAACAACGCACAGCTATTTCAAAATGACTGCACCTTGACGTCCAAGAAACTCCAATAAAGGTTTCCACACGATTTCAAATTCTCCTGCCCTTCCTCTGGTTATGTAAGTCAGTTTCTCCAATACAATACAAGATGCCATCTCCTTCACCCATACAGTGGCATGCAAAAGTTTGGGCACTCCTGGTCAAAATTTCTGTTACTGTGAATAGCCAAGCGAGTAAAAGATGACCTGATTTCCAAAAGGCATAAAGTTAAAAGATGTCACATTTCTTCAATATTTTAAGCAAGATTACTTTTTTATTTCCATCTTTTACAGTTTCAAAATAACAAAAAAGGAAAAGGACCTGAAGCAAAAGTTTCGGCACCCTGCATGGTCAGTACTTAGTAATATCCCCTTTGGCAAATATCACAGCTTGTAAGCGCTTTCTGTAAGAGTCTTTCAGCTCTTGTTTGGGGTATTTTGGCCCATTCTTCCTTGCAAAAGGCTTCTAGTTCTTTGAGATTCTTGGACTGTCTTGCATGCACTGCTCTTTTGAGGTCTATCCACAGATTTTCAATGATGTTTAGGTCGGGGGACTGTGAGGGACATGGCAAAACATTCAGCTTGCGCCTCTTGAGGTAGTCCATTGTGGATTCTGAGGTGTGTTTAGGATCATTATCCTGTTGTAGAAGCCATCCTCTTTTCATCTTCTGCTTTTTTACAAACAGTGTGATGTTTGCTTCCAGAATTTGCTGGTATTTATTTGAATTCATTCTTCCCTCTACCAGTGAAATGTTCCCCGTGCCACTGGCTGCAACACAAGCCCAAAGCATGATCAATCCACCCCCATGCTTAACAGTTGGAGAGGGGTTCTTTTCATGAAATTCTGCACCCTTTTTTCTCCAAACATACCTTCGCTCATTGCGGCCAAGAAGTTCTATTTTAACTGTATCAGTCTACAGGACTTGTTTTCAAAATGCATCAGGCTTGTTTAGCTCAAACAACAGGAATTCTGCAGATGCTGGAAATTCAAGCAACACACATCAAAGTTGCTGGTGAACGCAGCAGGCCAAGCAGCATCTATAGGAAGAGGCGCAGTCGACGTTTCGGGCCGAGACCCTTCATCAGGACTAACCTGACGAAGGGTCTCGGCCCGAAACGTCGACTGCGCCTCTTCCTATAGATGCTGCTTGGCCTGCTGCGTTCACCAGCAACTTTGATGTGTGAGGCTTGTTTAGCTGTTCCTTTGCAAACTTCTGATGCTGAACTTTGTGGTGAGGATGCAGGAAAGGTTTTCTTCTGATGATTCTTCCATGAAGGTCATATTTGTGCAGGTGTTGCTGCACAGTAGAACAGTGCACCACCACTCCAGAGTCTGCTAAATCTTCCTGAAGGTCTTTTGCAGTCAAACGGGGGTTCTGATTGGCCTTTCTAGCAATCCTATGAGCAGTTCTCTCGAACTAGTCCTGACGAAGGGTCTCGGCCTAAAACGTCGACTGCACCTCTTCCTACAGATGCTGCTTGGCCTGCTGCATTCACCAGCAACTTTGATGTGTGTTGCTTGAATTTCCAGCATCTGCAGAATTCCTGTTGTTAGCAGTTCTCTCAGAAAGTTTTCTTGGTCTTCCAGACCTCAACTTGACCTCCACCATTTCTGTTAACTGCTATTTCTTAATTACATTACGAACTGAGGAAATGGCTACCTGAAAACGCTTTGCTATCTTCTCGTAGCCTTCTCCCGCTTTGTGGGCATCATTTATTTTAATTTTCAGAGTGCTAGACAGCTGCTTAGAGGAGCCCATGGCTGCTGATTGTTGGGACAAGGTTTGAGGAGTCAGGGTATTTATAAAGCTTTGAAATTTGCATCACCTGGCCTTTCCTAATGATGATTGTGAACAAGCCATAGCCCTAACAAGCCAAATAAGGTCTGAGAACTTGGTAAAAGTTATCTGAGAGCTCAAATCTCTTGGGGCGCCCAAAGTTTTGCATGGTGCTGCTTTCCTTTTTTCACTCTAAAATTGTACATAACAAAAATAATATGCTAATCTTGCTTAAAATGCTGAAAAGAATGTTTCATCTTTAACTTTATGACTTTTGGAGATCAGTTCATCTTCTACTCACTTAACTATTCACAGTAACAGAAATTTTGACCAGGGTGCCCAAACTTTGCATGCCACAGTACATGTATTGACGGTATATCCATTTTTCTCCAAGATAAAGCTATCATTCTCCTGGCCTGCAGGAATCCATTGTGAATTAAAATTAACTGTTTTGAACTAAAGTAAAGTTCTTTATATATATACCTAGTACACACATTTTTGCTTCGTGAGGCACCTTTACTCCAACAATCTCGGATATAGTCTGAACAACTGTTTTCCAGTATTTTTTAAATTTGACTGGTTTAGAAACTATGCTATTTGTTAAGACACTGGCTATTGGATTTGTATATAAAATCTGAATCCATTTAAGGAATTTCTTTCCAAATCCAAATCTAGGTAATACATTAAATAAATATGGCCATTCTATTCTATCAAAGGCCTGCCGAGCATCCAGCGATAATACTGCTGTATCTCTAGTGTCAAATTTTTCATGAATTATGTTAAGAACTCTCCTAATATTATTGAATCCTTCGTGTTTTGCACAAAACCATTCTGATCATTATGAACTAGATGTGGGATATAAGGATCTAATCTTCTTGCTAAGGCTTTGCAAAGTATTTTTGTGTCCGATCCAATTAGACTTATCGATCTAAATGAGGAACATTCTGTGGGAGGATTGCCTGGTTTCAAGATCAGCATTATCATTGCCAGCCTTAAAGAGGGTGGGAGAGTTCCATTCTGATAAGATTTGTCATACGTACTTAAGATACATATTTTCAAACACCTGTCTTATGAGTAAAAGATGCCCTTAAGCTATCTAAAGATGAGCATGGGGTTCATTCCAATCTCCTGACCAATGTTTATTACCATAGCTAAATAAATTATCTAATCAAGTATCTCATCAAAGTCTGATGAGCTTTGCTGATTGCAAATTTGCCTCCACATAGATCCATAGACATTCATGGAGTTATACAGCATGGAAACAGGCTTTTTGGCACAACTCACCTTTGTAGATTCAGATGCATATTGATGCTAATCCTGTTCACCTGCATTTTGCTCATATGCCTCTAATATTCATGTATCTAGCAAATAATCTTACATGTACAGTAAATATTTTAGTTTTACATATTTACGCACAGGCACACACTTTTACACATAATCTATATTTTCCTCAGTGTAGAGTTCTGAAAATATAATTTATGGTTTGGTTCATTCTAGGTTTGAATATTTGAGCTCACTTATGACCAGACTGTTTCATTCCAGCTGCAATATTCTTGAAGACATTGAAAACCTATTGCTCATCTCCTAACTTGCACCAGGTCGTACTTATTCATCGTTCCATTTTTGCTCGCCAGTTTATAAAAAGTCTTGATTTTAGTATTCTCATTATTTCCAAATGGTTCCATGGCTTCATCTTCCCTATCTTTGAGATCATTTACGGATTATTTGCCCTCCATTTCTGGCTTTCTGAGTTTAATTGCACCACCATTGCCAGCTTTCTGATACCAGGATCGACACCCATGGAGTTGTTTCTCTCAGTATCCCTACTTTTCTACCACTCTTTCCTGCATTATAATGCTCCTGAAACCCCAATTTCTGAACCAAAGCTTCAATTATCTAGCCAATTATCTCTATTAATGATTCAGTATCAGGTTTTTTTTTTCAAATCTCACTCAAAGAGTGTTTCACTATTTTAACAATGTATAAGAAAGATGTCTGTTTCATCATTGTTTAATTAAAAGAAGATACAGTGGAGAATCACTGGGACGTTGTCTGGTACAATTGAAAAAATAAGTAATATATTCGACAATGTCCTATTCATTTTCCCTCTTTTAGATCCTGAACAACTGCAAATAATCTGCTTTAAATATCAACATCAAGTCTCAATCTCCACAGCTGCATCTTTTGTGTTTCCAGCTTTTTGAAGTGATATGAATTAGAAATGCAAAGGAGATGGTTATTTACCTCCAGAGTACTCACACCACTCACACCCTTCTGTGCATCAGCAACACAGCAGTGGAAACTGTCAGCAGTTTCACACTCCTGGGAGTGCACAACCTCTCATCATATCAGAACACATCGTACACAATCAGGAAAGCTCACCAATGCCTCTGTTTTTTGTGGAGGCTGAAGACAGCTGTATTTATCTATAATCGAGTCCTTCTACAGGTGCGCAGTTGAGAGCATCCTAATATGCCGCATGGTAGGGAAATCCCCTTTTTACACTTTCTCTCCAATGTTAAGTTACTAGTTTTATACAAGATGGAACAACTCCATTATCTAAAATGAATGAAGCTGCTTTTGAGAGCAATGTTCTTGTACTCTATAGTCCAGACAGACAATTCATACAAATGACTGAATAATAAGTTTACAGCCAACCAGAAACTAGGTATTTAGAGTATTTTTCAGAATTCTTTTGCGTGAACTTCAAAAAATTCAAATCTCACCTGTACTAGCATTCTATCTTCCTCCCTGCCATTTTCCCATACCTACCAGCACAACAAGGATGCAGTTTATCATACCATGATACTTGAGCATTGCCGTGCATAGCATCATTGAATATCACCAGATTTCCGATGGTCTGCTATTTCCCCTTTGCTTGAAATCCAATACATAATTATAGTTCATAACCCACATACCACATGGCTCCAGTGCAGTGAACAAAGCAGACACCCAACATGCAAACCTGAGTAATGACAGTCGCAGACAAATGTGATGGCTACCTCTAAGTACGACAGTCATCTGAACGGAAGCATTCCTTCCAAATTCTATTAGTTATCCATGACAATCCATTGTCTATCCAGTATCATTTTTCATCTCATGTTGCCACATCTAATGCAAATTTCTGTGAGGGTTTTAGTAAGTCATTACTACTCTTTAACTAGCTAAGATACAGAAAGGATATCATTCAGAACACAAGAATCTTTTTTCCTACTGTCTCCTCTCCACTCTCCATCTCCTATTTCTTTATATAATTGTAAATAGTAATTTAATCATTATAGTTCAATGTGCTGGATATTAGTGTTCCACTTGTTGTATTGAATATTTTACTTATTTCAAGGAATTACTAGAAGTGGTCAAAGTGGCTAATTATCTCTGATCATGTCACTCAAATCCAGTTTTAGGTTTTGCAACACACACAAAATGCTGGAGGAACTCAGCAGGCCAGACAGCATCTATGGACAAAAAAAGTACAACCAGCACCCTTTGGCAGGTCTTGCAGGCTTTGCAGCCTGACACATATATTTTGTACTTTATGAATTGTTCGGAGTTTTTTTGTGTCCAGTGTATTCATCGACAAGGACATCATCATTTCCATCTTGGCTATTTTATAACAATTGCTTTTCTTTGTTAGCAGGAGGTCTTGACTGCAGAAAGCTGCCTTAACAAAACAACGTTTTCAAAAATATACCTGCTTCTCTCATCAAACACACATTACTGAGTGTGTATGGTGAGCAGGTGTATGCCTAGAGAGGCAGTACATGACGGTAATCCAAACAGAAGTAAATAAAACAGCGGACTTTTGTTCACAGTACTCAAAGCTCACAACATTCTATGATTCTAAATCTCACCATTTGGCAATTAATGACTTTTATCTCGTACAATTCATGTGGCACATTCCGGTTGAGGGAAACAATGCTGAGGGAAGCACTGAAGCTTGGTGCAAACACCACAAAGATTATGTGGGGAAGCAACACAGGCTTTTGGGGGTGGATTCTATGTAAATATCCCTCAAACACTTCATGGGTATATTTACCAAAGAAGAAAAATGAATGATATTGACCCCACATTACAAAAAGCATTTGGAAAAGGCATAGATGAGGTTCACCAGACTTGTGGACTTGATTAGATGGTATTAGCTACAAGAAGAGTTTGGATAAACTTGGACTGTTTTCTCTGGAGACTCGGAGTACCCTCATAGGTGTACACAAAATTATGAGAGGCATAGATAGGGCAGATAGCCAGAGTCTTCTTCTCAGGGTGGAAATGTCTAATTTTCTGATGACACAACTATTGTTGGTAGAACTTCAGATGGTGATATGATGGCACACAGGAAAGAGATACTTTATATCAGCTAGTTGAATGGTGTCACAGCAACAACCTTGCACTCAACATCAGTAAGAGTAAAGAATTGATTGTGAACTTCAGAAAAGGGGAGATAAGGGAACACACACCAGTACTCAGAGGGATCAGAAGTGGAAAGGGTGAGCAATTTCAATTTTCTGGGTGTCAGTATCTCTGACGATCTATTCTGGGCTTTATATCGATGCAGATACAAAGAGGCATGACAGCGGCTATATTTCATTAGAGGATTGAGGAAATTTGGTATGTCACCAAAGACACTCGCAAATTTCTACAGATGCATTGTGGAGAGCATTCCAAATGGCAGCATCACCATCTGACACTGCATAGGATCAAAATAAGCTGCAGCACGTTGTAAGCTCAGTTTTCTCCATAATAGGCACTAGCCTCCACAGCATCCAGGACATCTTCAAGGAGCAATGCCTCAAAAAGGCAGTGTCCATCGTTACGGACCTCCATCACCCAGGACCGGCCCTCTTCTCATTGCTACCATCAGGGTGGAGGTACAGGAGCCTGAAGGCACACACGCAACAATTCAGGAATAGCTTCTTCCCCTCTGCCATCAGATTTCTGACTGGACGTTGAAGCCATGAGCACTACTTTACTACTTATTTTCTCTTTTTGAACTAATTTAACTCGACTTTAAAAGTATATATATTTACTATAATTTGCAGTGTTTTAATATTATGTATTGCAGCTACATAACAACAAATTTTACGACATATGCCAATGATACTAAACGTAATTCTGATTCTGAATCTTGAGGCATTTAGACAAGCATATCAGCAGGTAGGGGATGGAGCGATATAGAGCAAGTGCAGGCATATGGGTTAAGTTTAAATTGACATCATGGTCAGCAGGGACATGTTGAGCCGAAGGGCTGGTTCCTGGGCTGCACTGTTCTAGATTCTCGGTTCCATGTTCCACGTTGCATGTTGCATGTTGCATGTTCTAGATTGTGTGTAGTCAACCACAAAGAGCTGGTTTGATCACCTCTGCAAGACGGATGGTGGGTACGTTCCTAATGAGGTCATAGAGTCACACAAATCAGAAGTAGGTCCTTTTGCCTACCATATCTGTGCTGACCATCAGTTCCCCATCTACACTAATCCCATTTGCCAGCATTTGGTCCATAGCCTCCTAGGCCTTGATGGTTCAAGAAGCTGGCTGAAATGCTAATCTACATGTAATCCTGAAAATGATCAGTGCAGACATACAGTATATGATGGATACCTCTAAGTACAAGGGCATTCCTTCCAAATTCTACACATATCCATGACAATCCATTATCTATCCACTATAATTTTTCATCTCACGTTACCACATCTAATGCAAATTTCTGTGAGGGTTTTGGTAAGTCATTGCTACTCTTCGTTAACTCTCCATCTACTTTTCTTTATATAATTATAAATGGTAATTTAATCATTATGATTTAATGTACTGGTATTAGTGTTTCACTTATTTAATTGAAATTTTTCTTTATCTCAAGGAATTACTAGAAGTGGTCAAAATGATTGATTAGCTTTGATCAGTTGCCGAATGTTTGTACTCAAGCCTACATTTAGGTTTTGTAAACTGTTGCATATATTTTCTGCTTCATGAATTATTTGGAATTTTTTGAATCTATTATAAATTCATGGATGAGGACATCAACATTTCCATCTTAGTGAACTTATATCAATTGGTTCTAATATTAAATGTTGTGAAGGTCCCTGCTTTTGTCGCCAACTCAGACAGCATGTTTCAGATTCTAGTCAACCTCTGGCTGTAAATATTTTCCTCAGATCCCTCTTAATATATTTCCCCTTACTTAAATTGCATGTCCTCAGGTTTTGACATATCTATTACGGGGAGAAGCTTCCTCTTTTATGACCTCTTTATCTCTCTATACCGTTCTTAATTTTGTATACACTCAGAGGCCACTTTATTAGGTGCACCTTTACACCTGCTCATTAATGCAAATCTCTACTCAGCCAATCATGTGTCAGCTACTCAATGCATAGAAGCATGCAGACATGCTCAAGCAGTTGTTCAGATCAAACATCAGAATGGGGAAGACAAATGATCTAAGGGATTTTGACTGTTGAATAATTGTTCGTGCTAGACAGGGTGGTTTCTCAGAAACATCAGCAGAATCTCAGAAACTGCTGATCTCCTTGGATTTTCACGTACAACAGTCTCTAGAGTTTAGAGTTTTAAAACAGAAAAACATCCAGTGTGCAGCAGTTCTGTCAGGCACAAAACATGTTGTTTCACGATTGTTTTATTGGGTGTGAATAGAACAAAGGAAGATGAAAATGCAGAGTGATAGAGGTCTACTAAGTGAAAGAGATAGAAACAGAATGATGGCGCTGCTGTGTGGTCAGCTCTTTCTATACAATATAGATAAGAAAAATTCCATTCAAATTCGCAGCCAATCAGAAAGCCCCTATTCAAATAGCGTAGCACTAGAGAAGTTTCCAGAGCTTTCCAGAATCATACAAAAGTAACCACTAGGAGATATACTAAACAGCTGAATACATATACTGAGACCATTATGAAACATGTTAAACAGCAGACATTAATTGTTAAACTGCAAGGAAAATAAAAATTAAACAGTCAGATCCAACAAAGGTAAGCAGGGAACGTGGTTGTTTCTGTACTTTGATAAGACTGAAACAAAAGGCAGAGGGTAAATACAATTACAAAGAAACCTAAATGGCTGGACTGTGTGCATTCTTACATGCATGATTGCCGTCTTCTTTCAGCTGCCCAGACTCTGTAGCAGAGTCCGTGTTTGTGACACTATGCTACAGAAAGAATGTGATAGCGTGGGAGGGGTGCAGAGGAGATTCGCCAGGATGTTAGAGGAATAGAGACAAGGTTCTGTGGACGAGATAGAGACACTCAGTATGCTGTCTCCCAAGTGTCAGTGTCAGCGATATCTTGGATCGAGTCCATGGCATTCTTAAAGGGGAGGGTGAGCAGCCAGAAGTCTTCATGCACATTGGCACCAATGACATAGGTAGACATGGTGAGGGGGTCCTGAAGAGGGATTTTAGGGAGTTAGATAGCTGAAAAACAGGACCTCCAAGACAATAATCTCTGGATTGCTGCCTGTGAGGGTAAGAATAGGATGAATTGGCAGATGAATGTGTAGCTGAGGAGCTGGTGCAGGGTGCAGGGATTCAGGTTTCAAGATCACTGGAATCGCTTCTGGGGAAAGTACGACTAGTACAAAAGGGACAGGTTGCACCTGAACCGTAAGAGGCCCAATGTACTTGCAGGGTAGGTTCGATGGAGTTGTTGGGGAGGGTTTAAATTAATTTGGCAGGGGGATGGGAACCAGAGTGGTGGGACTGAGACTGGAGCAGTTGGTTTATAAACAGAAGCAATGTGTAGTGAGACTGTAAGCAAAGTCGGGCTGATGATAGGGCAAAATTGCAGTCAACGGGACGAGTTGCAATATAAAAGGGAGACAGAATCAAAACGTGTGATGAATATAGGACTGAAGGTGTTATATTTGAATGTTCACAGTATACGAACTAAGGTAGATGAACTTGTAGCACAGTTAAAGATTGGCAGGTATGACATTGTGGGTATCACTCGGTCATGGCTGAAAGAAGGTTATAGCTGGGAGCTTAATATCCAAGAATACGCATTGTATCGAAAGGACAGGCAGGTAGGCAGAGGATTGGTTGCTCTGTTGGAAAAAAAACAAAATCAAAACCTTAGAAAGAGGAGACATAAGATTGGAAGGTGTAGAATTTTTATGGATAGAGCTAAGAAACTATCAGGGTAAAAGGACCCTGACAGTTTGGGAGTTATGTACAGGCCTGCAAACTGTGGCAAAAATATGAGTTTCAAATTACAGCAGTAGATAGAAAAGTCATATCAAAAGGGCAAGGTTACAATAGTCATGCGAGTTTCAATAAGCAGGTGGATTGAGAAAATCAGGTCAATGCTGGATCCCAAGAGGAAGAATTTGTAGAATACCTACAAGGTGGCTTTTTAGAGAAGCTCATGGTTGAGCTTACGAGGGGATCATCTATTGATTGGAGAGCTTAAAGTAAAAGAATCCTTTAGGACCAGTGATCATAATATGCTAGAATTCACTCTGCAATTTGAGATGGGGAAGCTAAAGTCAGATGTATCCGTATTACAGTGGAATAAAGGGAATTATAGAGGCATGAGAGAGGAGCTGGCCAAAGTTGATTGGAAGGGAACACTTGCAGGGATAACAGCAGAACAGCATTGGCTGGAGTTTCTGGGAGCAATCTGGAATGCACAGGATAGCTACATCCCGAAGAAGAAGTATTCTAAAGGCAGGATGATTCAACCGTAGCTGACAAGGGAAGTCAAAGCCAACATAAAAGCAAAAGATAGGGCATATAAGAGAGCAAAAATTTGTTGGAAGTTAGAATTTTGGGAAGCTCTTAAGAACTAACAGAAGGCCACTAAAAAGCCATAAGGAGGGACAAATTAAATAAGAAGGTAATCAATAATATCGAAAAGGATACCAAAAGTTTTTTTTTTCAGATTTATAAGGAGAAAAAGAGAATAGATACTGGACTCCTGGAAAATGACACATTCTGGAATGGTTCTGTAGGACTGGGAAATTGCAAACCTCACTCCATCCTTCAAGAACAGAGAGAAGCAGAAAAAGGAAATTATAGGCCAGTTAGTCAGACCTCAGTGGTTGGGAAGATGTTGAAGTTAATAGTTAAGGATGTGCTTTCAGGGTTCTTGGAGATGAAATAGGCTAAAGTCAGCATGGATTCCTTAAGGGAAAATCTTGCCTGACAAATCTGTTGGCATTCTTTGAAGAAATAAGAAGCAGGATAGACAAAGTAAAATCAATGGATGTTGAGTACTTGGATTTTCAGAAGGCCTTTGACATGGTGCTGTACGTGAAGCTGCTTAACAAGTTAAGAGCCCATGGTATTACAAGAAAGTTACCAGCGTGGACAGAGCCTTGGCTGATTAGCAGGTGGCAAAGAGTGGGAATAAAGGGAGCCTTTTGAGAATGGCTGTCAGTGAATATTGGTGCTCCACAGGGACCGATTCTTTTTACATTATATGTCAATGATTTGGATGATGGATTTGATGGGTTTGTGCCCAAGTTTTCAGACAATACGAAGTTAAGTGGAGGGGCAGGTAGTATTGAGGGACAGGGAGGCTGCAGAAGGACTTAGACAAATTAGGAGAATGGGCAGAAATGACAGATGGATACAGTGTAAGGAAGTGTACAATGATGCACTTTGGTAGAAGAAATAAAAGCATAGACTATTTTCTAAATGGAAAGAAAATTCAAAAATCAGAGGTGCAAAGGGACTTGGAAGCCCTCGTGCAGGATTCTCTAAAGGTTAATCTGCAGGTTGAGTCAGTGATGAGGAACACAAAAGCAATGTTAGTATTAATTTTGAGAGGACTAGGATATAAAAACAAGAATGGAATGTTGAGACTTTATAAGGCACTGGTGAGGCCTCACTTGGAGCATTGCAAACAGTTTTGGGTCCCTTATCTAAGAAAGGATGTGCTGACATTGGTGAGGGTTCATTCACATGAGTGATGCTGGGAATCATATGGGAAGGTTTACCATATGGGAACTAGGAATACACTACTCATTGGAATTCAGAAGAGAGAGGGTGGATCTCATCTAAACCTACTGAATGTTGAAAAGCCTCGATAGAATGGATGTGGAGAAGAAGTTTCCTGTGGTGGGGGAGTCTCAGACTAGAGGACACAGCCTTAGAATAACGGAGCGTCCACTTAGAACGGAGATGAGGAGGAATTTCTTTAGCCAGAGGGAGCTGAATTTGTGGAGTTCATTGCCAGAGGTGCCCGTTGAGGCCAAGTAATTGGGTATATTTAAGGCAGAGGTTGATAGATTCTTGATTAGTCAGGGTATGTAGGGTTACAGGGAGAAAGCAGGAGAGGTAGGGCTAAGAGGGAAATGGATCAGTCATGATGAAATGGTGGAGCAGGGTCGATGGGCCAAGTGGCCTAATTCTGCATTTATATCTAATGGTCTTCCGTTCTTATGTTGGTTGGAATGGAGCATTTCAGTAATAAGGAGCGTGTGGAGAAGCTAGGTCTGTTCTTCCTAAGTGGAGGAGGTTAAGAAGGAGATGCCTGAGATATATAAAATGAAGAAGATTATAGTTAGGCTATACTGGAGGAAATGGTTCCCCATATCAGAGGTATCTGAAACAAGACGATATAGATTTATAGGAAAGGGAAAGAGATTCGGAAGGGATATTTAAAGAAGTTAGTACATGGAAAGAACTGTCTGAGAGAGTGATTGAAGTTGGATCATTGGCACCATTTAAGAAGTGTCTCAATGAACACTTGAATTACCTAGGCACAGTTCACTATGGACTAAGTGCTAGCAGATGGGATTATTACAGAAGGCTGTCCACTGTCCAGCAAGGTTGAGTTGGACCAAATAGTCTGAATGATTCTATGACTTCGTGTGCATTCTTCTGTTCATGATTTGAAGCAGCAGTTTTCCAGTCCATTGAACATAATGAGCATTAATATTTAGCATTGTAATTATATGCAACCTGCTGTTATAAAACCTGACAGAGTTCTTTAAATGAAGAGTCAGCCCCAGATGTGGATTAAAAATAAAATTTTTCAGTAATCCCTTGAAACGTATTTTGGATTTGTGATTACCTGTACAAGTATCTTAGTGTTAATTGTAATTTATAATATGTTTCATGTTATATTTAGATACATGTAGTATGTTTGTTCCCTGATGGGTTGGAGCAGTAATCTGACAATGCCAAACATGTACTTTTTAATGTAAAGAACCTCCCTATTTTTCATCCTATTTAATTGAAGAGAATACAATTCATGTTGGTTTGGATAGGACCTGTAATTTACTGTGTCAGTCTTTCAGATGACACTAAGTTCTACTCCTTGTTATTCTTCATGAACTTTGAACGAACATAGCCTCTTTTTGTTGTTGTTGCAGTGATTCATTAAAATCCACTGACTCTACAGAATTTCAGTAAACCACCTTACAGTTCTCTGGTTACAATAATTAGTGGTTAATAGATTTAACCTCAGAAGCTTAAAACTTAATTCAAGAGAATCTATGCCACATTCTATGAAAATGCCATTTGAAAGTTTGCAGACTTGGCTCAACAGAGTTTATTGGAATAACTGAATTTTGTCACTTTGATTTGATGAGGAAAATAATCAGAAACACAAGAGATTCTGCAGATGTTGTAAGTCCATCTCTGACACCTCACTCTTTCCTTCAATCTCTCTGCTCCATCTCTGGAGACATATTATCTACTACTACCTTTCACACACCTGCCAACTCTCAGTTGTTTTGATAATACCTCTTCCCACCTGTCACTATGTTATTCCCTTTTCTTAATTCCTCCATTTCCATCGCATCTGCTCTCAGGATAAGACTTCCCATTCTGGAACATTTGAGATGTCCTACCTTTTTAAAGAAAGGGGTTTCATTTCCACCACTTTCACCTACATCTACTCCATTTCCCGCACATCTGCCCGCACCCCACAATTCCTTGTAGCCAGTATATCATTCTCTGTAACTTCTCTTGCCATCTACAACAGGATCCTATCACTAAACAAAAGCTTTCCCTCTCCACCAATCTCCACTTCCTGTCAGGGTCACTCTTTATGCAAGTCCTTTGTCACTCATTCCTCCCTTCCGATTGCTGCACTGGGACTAGGGCCATGCTTGCCCCTACAGCATCTCCCTCGCCACCATTTGGATTCGATCTGTATGGATAGTATGTAAGACAACACACACAAAATGCTGGAGGAATTCTGCAGGGCAGGCAAGACCCGTCTTCAGGACTGGAAAGAAAGGGAGAGTGCTTCAGAATAAAAAGGTGAGGAAAGGTGCACTTCCTCTACACTGGTGAGACACAACATAAATTGGGGGATCGCTTTATCAAGCACCTTCACCCCACCTGCCAAATGTAAAATTTTCCAGTGGTCAACCATTTTAATTCCTATCCCCATCCCCATGTCAAACCATGGCCTCCTCTTCTGCCATGATGAGGGCACTCTCAGGTCGGAGGAGAAACTTCTCGTATTCTGTCTAGGTAGCCTCCAGCCTGACAGCATGAACATCAATTTCTCTGTCCGGTAAATTCCTAAGAGTCAAAAACATCACATCTGGCTAACACCACCATTTTAAAAAAAATATTCTTCTATAACCACAACTTTTATGTAAGCCTTAGCTTCATTTCTGAGAATAGCCGCAGATAAGTGATCTAGTTAAAAACTATAAAGAGAATTGTTTTGGAGTGTATAAAGGACTCAGACTTATTTTTGGTGCAGTGCTCTAATATTATGGTATGATAAACTACATACTTGAAATACTGGTAGGTGTGGTAGAAATGGCGGGGGAAAGATGGAAGGTGAGACTAGAGATTTTTAAATCTTTAAAGGAATAAATATGGAAATTCAGATATTCTGTACAATTAATTAAGTTAATTAAACAGTGAAGTGATTTTTCAAGCAGGGTGACTGACAAAAAGCCACGTTAACTAGGAAATAACCACACCCTTACTACCCAATAATGGCTTGCTCACTTTCTCTTTCTCTCTTGTGCTTTCTCCTTCTGTTTCATACTTTATCTCACTTTATCTGATTCTCTGTTTCCTAAATATATGCATTTTCTTCTAGGAATCTCTACCCATCTCTTTATCTCTGTCTCTCTCTCTCTACATTCTCATCACATTTTATTTGCTTCTCTTCCATTTCTTATCTACTCGCTTTCTCTCATAAAATTTGTTTCTCCTTCAGTTAATCTTTCAATTCTGTTTTTCAGTAATTTCTATCGTCCTCTACTTCTAGCCCTCTGTCCCCAACTATAATCAATGGTGCTGCCTCACAGTTCAAGAAAGCAGAACTCAATCTTGACCTCGGATGCAGTCTCCATGAAGTTCCTACATCTCCCTGTGACTCCATAGTATTCTACTAGGTGCTCCTGTCTCCTCCCATTTCCTAAAGACATGTTGATCGATGGATTGATGGTCCAATGTAAATTTCCCCCAGTGCAAGTGGGTGGAAGGGGATTGATTGAGCTGATAGGTATGTCATAGAGAATAGATTACAAAGAAATAAGTGGTAAAATGCAATTGATGAGATTGCTCTGAGAACCCGCATAGATTCAAGGGACCTAATGATTTCCTTCTGTGCCATAAAGAAAATAAAAGAATATAACGTGAGACTTTTCTATCTACCTGCTCTGATCCCCCCCCGTCTCTCATGCACTCATGCACGCACACGCATATAGTTTCTCTGTATCTTCTCTGTTTCACTCACACCACTCTCATTATAAATCTCTTTCTCTCATTACAATGTCAGTCCGTCTTTTGTTTTTATTCCTTCACTGTTGTTCAATTTTGTTCATTCTTTCTCTCTTTATATCCCATTTTTTTTTGGATTTTTTTCTCTTGCATGCACATTCTTCCACCCTCTTGTTTTCTTGCTTTTTGATTCTCTCTCTGTTGTTTTCATTCTCTTTCTTCCCCTCTTTCTCTTTTTTCCTTAGATTCTCTCACTCCCTGTTTTACCTGCTATATATCTCCCAAATGAAGATTTACTCCATGTCTATTATTGCTCACTCACTGTTATTCTCTGCCTCTCTCTTTCACCGTCTCCTAAAGCTTCTATGTCAAATTATCTTTACCTTTTTATCCATTCATTGCTTTCTCTCCTTTTGTGTGTGTGTGTGTGTGTGAGAGAGAGAGAGAGAGATATGAGTTTGTATATTTTCTCAATATCTTTATAATTTTCCTTGTTTCTCTGCTTGTGTGTGTATATCAGCCCCTCATTGCGAGAGTCTCTCTCTGGTTTCACCTGCCATCACTCTCATCCTGTGCTTCTAACCCTTATCCCTCCTTTTCTCTATTTCTGTCTGCATGACAACAAATGGGATTAAAGATACATTTACAGGAAGGCAACTTGTGCCCAGGGAAATGAAAAAGCTCTCTACAGACATTATGAATCCTTTGGTTTTGAACTTCCATAAATTATAGAAGGTCCCTTTGGATTTAAAATTAACAAATGCATCCCAATCAATCAGGAGAATAGGACAGAGGGAAAAAGAATGGAGCATTAGTTAGTTTAATATCAGTGTAAAAGAAGATGATGAATCTATTATACACGTGGTACCAAGGTACTTAAAAAAACAAAATAAGATTAAGAAGGATCAAAACAGATTTAGGAAAAGGAAATTGAGACTCATAAATCTGCAAAGCACTTCAGAACTGCAATAGATTTTGTAAATAAAAAATGTACTGGTGGATTTACGAAAAAAAAGGAAAACAAATTAAATTGCAGGTGCTGGAATCTGAAACTAAAGAAGAAAAAGCTGGAAGAACTCAGCCATTGATGCAACATCTATGAGAAGAAAAGAACAGTCAATGTTTCAAGTCAAGGATCTTCCTCACAAGGGATTTGATGACAGCCATTCATGAGAGAAACAGTTTTCCCACCTACAAAATTAACCCTTTACATCTTCTTTCCCTCCTATGATCCCTGACACATTCTCTTCAGCCTTTATACTCCCCCAGCTCCTCCCAGGGCAAATCTGATAACATGCCCACCAATTGTCCAGTCTCCAGCATGCTCACGATCACAGCTATGCTCCAGTCCCCAGATCCCGGCCGCACTCCAGGTGCCATTCCCACAGGCACTGCCTACATAATTGACACCGTTCCTATATATGCCCTTAGCTACCATGGAACCTGCATTTTAGGTCAATGGGGCTATGTCACAGTTGTTCATAGCCTTAGCAGTGAAGAAGAATGCTTTGAGCAGAGAGTTAGCCCTCACTACTGATTCCTTAGCACAAAATAGACCTTCATGCATCTAAAAAAAGTGCTGAAATAACAAAATATATCCCTTGCAAATAATATAGTTGTTTCATTCTCTCATTTAAATTCACAAGAAAATTCATTCTCCTGTGCCAAAAACAAAGTGCTGTAAACACACACTGATTCATTCAGCATCTATAGAAAGAGAAAAGCTATGAGTAAATAATTCAGCCTGACTTGCAGAGTGTTTCCAGCACTTCCTGTTTTTATTTTCGGGTATCCTGCATCTGGTGCATATCACACGTCCTAGTTATGTGACCACTGATGCCAGGTGGGCAGACAATCTCTGAAAAGTATTGATAATGGCTGGGGTCACCCATCTTGTAAAGACACTGCATAGAAGAAGGCAATGGCAAACCACCTCTGTAGAAAAATTCGCCAAGAATAATTACGGTTATAAGAGCATAATCGCCGACATCATGACACGGCATATAATGATACTGCTGATGATCCTGCATATGCAGCTTTTATTTTAATTACCACATTGTCCTGTGTATTTTTCTGGACAGGTGTAAAATTTCATTAGTATCTGAAGGCATAAATCATTTGGATAGAAAATACTTTCGACAAATATACAACTTATGCATGTAAAAAACACATATTATAAAGAAAAAAAATAGAAGAAAATCAGAACCTCAGAGGTTTAGATAATGAAGTGTTATGTGACTAATTCTGCATTCATGTAGGAGAACCATTTCCTGAAGATTTGGAATTTATAGACTGTTAGGGCTGTTGAGAGGAAATTAAGTGTTTGGTCTAAAAGAGCGAAAGCAAGGTTTTCTGGAGGCCGACTTATTATTTTATTAGCTCATATTTATGAGATGCCAATTTCTCCACACAGAGCATGGTGAGAATATGAAATTTGCAGCCAAATGGAGTGGTTGAAGTAGATATTATTGGCACATTTAAGGGGAGATTGGATGAATATATTTTGTAAAGAAAACAGAGTGAGTTGGGTGAAAGAAGTTGTTAGATGATCAGGAGGGCCATATGGAGCATGGCTTACACCATTTACATGCTGGATTAAATGGTCATTTCCTATAGTTCTAAATTTTTTCTTGCCATCAAATCAGTTGATCATCTTTGAAGCCAACCAAATGGTAGTGTCTTTCTCAAAATCATCCTCACTTTCTAAATCAATATGGGAAACAGAAAGACAAAAGTATTCGATGTGTAGGTTATTTTAAACTTAAAACAAACCTGTGGCGTTGGCACTGTGGAGTGTATTGATCAAGCAATAAGTCATTATAAGATAAAGTCTCTTGGGAAATAGAAAGATGAAGTTCAGTTGAACTGAAGTGTTATTTCTGAATTTAAGATTTGGCTTTTAGTATTTTGTTTGTTGGTTTAGGCCTAGGTTGTTGCAGTACATTTACTGCCAATCAAAACAATGCTGGAAATATTCAGCAGGTCAGGAAACTGTGGAAAGGAAAAGGGAGTTGATACGTCAGGTCAAAACCCCATTATCGGAACTGGGAAAGAGAGAAAACAGGTTAGTTTTGAGGCTGACAAGCAGATTGAACAACAGGAATCTCTCTGATAGGTTGAGTCCAGGGCTGCCACAGGGAAATGATCTGGTTGATAATTCAATGCGGCAACTAGAAAAGAAAAAAGCAAACAAAGAAATGTGGAAGGTAAATAATAGAGAGCGGTAGGAAATGCCCAGTGGCTCTGGCATGTTAATAGAGTCAGTACTGCAGATGTATGACTGATGGAGAACTGGTCAATTCCAATACAAGCAGAAGAAGCAAGTTCCCTGAAATTGTCATGTGTCATAGTACAGAGTTTTTGTTTCACCACATCCATACCAACCTTTTTCCCACCTACACTAATCCCAGAGGCCCACATTAAGTTTGTATCCTTGCTTATATCAGAGCCTCTTTAAATGCCTCTTAAATGTAGAAATTGTGTCTGATTCCACCTCTGCCGCTTGTGGTATATTCAAGATATCAAACACTCTCTATAAAAAAAAAACCCTCAGATCCTCCTTAAAACTCCTTACTTTCACCTTAAACCTCAGCTCTCCTGTTTTTGATAACCCAACCATGGGATAAGACTCAGGCTCTCTAGCCTATCAATAGGTCTCATAATCATATTCTTCTATCTCTGCCTCCTTCACACAAGTACACAAGCCCATCCTATCCAATGTCTTCCCATAACTAAAGTCCTTCAAAACAAAGCAATATTCTGCTAAGTCTCCTCTGCTTTCTTTTCAGCACAATCACATCCTTCATGTGATCTTCAGTTCAAAATGCTGCAATTTGCCCATATGGGAGATGATGTGCTCTTTTTCAAGCTTATTTTGGGCCTTGTTATAACAGAGCAGTTCAACATAGACAGACAGGTCAGAGTGACAATTAGAAGGAGAATTAAAGTGCAGGCAACCAGAAACTCAGGGCTGCCGACTCAGACAAAGGGTATTTTACCTGAAACATTAACTCGGTGCCTCTTTCCACAGGTGCTGATTGAATTCCATTTTCTGTTTTTTTCTGTGAGTTTCAAGCATTTGCACTTACTTTGATTTTCAACTTATTACTAATGTTTGATTTGTTCTGATACGATTATTTTAGGACAGTATGAAGCTGTAAATGTGTAAAATTAGTCATGCAACGAGAAACAGGAATATCTCTGGACTAAAGGAGAAGTTAAGGGTTAATATCTGTTAATATATATTGACCTTGAAAACATATCAACTACTTCATTTTTTTCATACATTTTGCCGCAGATACACAAATATAAGCCACCCTTCCTGGGCACAATCACGTACTTGAATTTCCTCAGTTGAAATCCAAAGAAAGCAAGCAAGCATTTGCCCAAATCTCTGACACCTGGAAGAGTTTAATTATTACCCTATGAGAACAAAATGTTAGGAATGAAGTGTTTATGTTCCCCAACTGATTACTTAAACAGAATTTATTACAGCTCATTAAAAAATTGTTCAAAGACTTGCTGCTGATTGGTGTCTTTCTTATTCTTCTCTGTTTTTTTTTCTTCTCCTCTTTCCAGCATTGAAGAAGTTTTCAATTCTTGGCTTGTGGCCTGAGGAGATTCCATAATTTCATGCAATTGTTAGGGGTATTTAAAAGCAAATGCAGTGTTCTAAAGACTACTTTCCTGGGTTTTAAGAGTATGAAGGGTAAAGTATTCTATCAGAATACTTTATTATTGTGGAGGTATGTTGTCCCTATGTGAGCATGATTGCTTTCCCTTAATATTCCATACAGCTTTTACAAATTAAATAATAACCTTTTCTACTAACAAGCTGATTGCTCAGCCCTTTGCCATCTCTACTCATTGGGTCATGACACTGTATCTTAAGAGTCTGTTTTGATTGACTGGTTAATGAATTAACAAATGATTCAGCACCATAGAGCCACAATAGGGCAGGCATATACATAATCGCCTCTAGTTTAATGACCAGCAATCAGTACATTTTATAATTTACAATGTAGATGGTTATCACTTGAATGTGTACATCCATATTTATGTTCTTGTTTGCATGTCCCAAATGGAAATCTAGGTTGTTGTATTTATTAAATGTGGCATTCGTCAACAGCAAGGATGGAAATGAAGCAAAAGAATTAAAATAAATTGTTCACAGCACGCTGGAGGAACTCAGCCAGTCGGGCAGCATCAGTGGAAATGATGAGTCGACGTTTCAGGCCGGAACCCCTCGTCAGGACTGAACAAAGAAGGAGGCGGAAAGATTTGAAGAATGCTTGTAGGTTCAGTTGAAAGACCAGTAATTTTAAAGTCAAAGGGGTGGGGGAGGGGAAGCAGGGACGTCATAGGCAGGAAAACAATAGTAGAAGAAGGAGGCGGAACCATGAGGGAGGTGATAGGCATCTGGGGGAGGGGACAGAGTAAAATAGGGATAGAGGAAGGGAAGGGGAGGGAATTACCGGAAGTTGGAGAATTCTATATTCATACCAAGGGGCTAGAGACTACCTAGACGGTATATGAGGTGTTGGTCCTCCAACCTGAGTTTAGCCTTATCATGGCAGTAGAGGAGGCCATGTATGGACATATCTGAATGGGAATGGGAAGCAGAGTTGAAACGCATCCAGTGCTCCCGGTGTGACCTCCTCTACATCGATGAAACCCGACGCAGATTGGGGGACCGCTTCGTCGAGCACCTCCGCTCGGTCCGCCACAACAGACAGGATCTCCCAGTAGCCACCCACTTCAACTCTGCTTCCCATTCCCATTCAGATATGTCCATACATGGCCTCCTCTACTGCCATGATGAGGCTAAACTCAGGTTGGAGGAGCAACACCTCATATACCGTCTAGGTAGTCTCTAGCCCCTTGGTATGAACATAGAATTCTCCAACTTCCGGTAATTCCCTCCCCCTCCCTTCCTCTATCCCTATTTCACTTTGCCCCCTCCCCCAGCTGCCTATCACCTCCCTCATGGTTCCGCCTCCTTCTTCTACTACTCATTGTTTTCCTGCCTATGACGTCCTTATTTCCCCTCTCCCACCCCTTTGTCTTTCAAATTACTGGTCTTTCAACTGAACCTACAAGCATTCTTCAAATCCTTCCCCCTCCTTCTTTGTTCAGTCCTGACGAAGGGTTCCGGTCCGAAACGTCGACTCATCGTTTCCACTGATGCTGCCCGACCTGCTGAGTTCCGCCAGCGTGCTGTGAGTGTTGCTTTGATCCCAGCATCTGCAGATTATTTTGTGTTTAATATAAATTGTTCACAGAAATGTGTAATAGGATTTATGACATTGCAAACAGCATTATTGGTCAATTATTGGTGGTTTACCTTTACGCCAACAACCACAGTAAGGCGAGACGTAAGAAGTAAAACTTTCATTTACTCTTGGGCATGAATGAAGCACCTCACAATGGCGAGGCCACCTATGCCTGATGCTGCTCTTCTGATGCCAACTTCAAGCAACTCTACCAGAATACCTATCTGCACAGCATGGGTTTCCCACTGATACAACGTACAAAGCAACCCAGTACCATTACAGGATACTGCAGGAGGAACATACACTTGTTGTCCAGAAAGAACTACACTCCACAAATCAGTGACCTTGAATGAATCAAGGACAGTGGAAGCAGACAGACTAATCGCCTTTGTTCTTGCCATGGGGGAGGAGATGGAAGCTGCCATTTTATGAAAATGCTCTGTGTTCTCCATTTTGCAAGTGAGTCGCTTGGCTTGATCAGTATTTTAAACTAGACACATTGATGCCTCAGGTAATCTGGTGAATGAGAGATTACTTCCAAATAAGAAGTTATTTGTGAGGTGTTCTTCGCTCGGGTACAATATGCAGTTTTGTGAATGTCGGTCTGTGTTTGGTCTGTGTGATCCAAGCTGGTTGCTGATTGAGAACAAAGAGCCATAAATTACCTATTGTCACTTGTTGGGAAGAGGGCAATAAATGGATGCTGGCCTGGAGCAGAGCCAACAAAAAGGTGTTAAAGGTCAGACACATGACCTATAGCCAATGACACTGAAATGTAACATTTGAATTGGTAACAAATGAATACAAAAGCAAATGCTTCAAGTATGCTGCAGCAGTAACTCTGTAGGAGACCAACTATTGTGGATGTGACATTCTCCTCAGACACACGGAGTTTTGAAACGGAACTATGAGGAACATGTGCTCAGTAGCCAAAACTGCTTTTTAGCTGGTATTACATTTTCTATTCTTTGACTGTTCATGAAAGCTCAGGAAAGCTTAGTCAGTGTGTACATAGGTACTTGGTTGTGTAAGTTCATGTGTTCTTCCTTTGAGACAATAAGGGTACTTATCAGTAATTACAGATTCTCTCTGTGCCCCTCTGATCATTGTTACAAGGGGTGATTCTTGTACCAGATTGTACAAGATCCAGCCAATACAACTGACAGTACGGTATTGCTGGCAGTAAAGTGAATAATTACCATTCATGTAATCTACTCTGCAATGTGACTGAAGCTGTTAACAGCACAGTTATCAAGTAGCATGTATTCCCCAATAACATCATCACTAATACCCACTTCAGGATTCAACAGGATTGTTCAGCTCCAGATCTCAGCTAAAGATGAGGTGAGAGTGACTTTATACTTTATACTTCATACTTCATTGTCGCCAAACAATTGATACTAGAACATACATACTAGAACATCACAGCGATATTTGATTCTGCGCTTCCCATTCCCTGGATTACAAATATTAAATATTAAAAATAGTACAAATTAGTAAATATTAAAAATTTAAATTATAAATCATAAATAGAAAATAGAAAAATGGAAAGTAAGGTAGTGCAAAAAAGCCAAAAGGCAGGTCTGGACATCAAGGCAGCTGTTCACTTAAGATGGCATTCAGGACACCTGGTAGAAATGAAATCGATGCTCCAACTTGCACACCACACTGATCTGGAAATATATCTCGATCGGACATCTTCACTGGACCTAAATCCTGAAACTGCCTTCGCAGCAGCCCTATGGGAATTCCAGTAATAGAGATTCACTGAGTTATACAGCATGGAAGCAGGACACTGGCCTAACCCATCCATGGCAACCACGATGCATGTCTCTACTTATCTGACGCCTGCATTTGGCCTATATTCCTCAAAGCATTTTCTATCCATAGATCTGTCAAATATCTCTTTCCACTTCTTCCACTTTTCTCTCTAGCAGCTTGTTCCATATACTCACCACTATCTGTGTGAAAAACTTACCCCTCTGATCCCCTTAAAATTTTTCCCCTCTTATCTTAAACTTATGTGCTACAGTGTTAGACTCCCCCACCTTGGGAGAGACATTGTGCAAACTATGAGGTCACTCCTTAGCCTTCTTCACTCTAGGGAAAACAGCTTATTTAATCTCTCCTTATAAACTCAAACCTCCCAGTCCAGACAAATGTTCCTGTGAATTTTTTCCACGCCCTTTCCAGCTGCCTCACGTCCTTCCAATGCCATGGTAAGCAGACTTGTACACAATACTCCATGTGCAGCTTAGTATGTCATCATCATCATCACACGCCATGTCATATGTGTGGACGATCATGGTCTTTGACCATGACTGTTCTTGGCAAATGTTTCTACAGTAGTAGTTTGCCATTGCCTTCTTCTGGACTGTGTCGTTATAAGACGGGTGATCCCTGCCATTCATCGTGGCCCTCGAGGTTGAGGATGATGGTCTTCGTTCTGAAGAAGTGGCCCACAGAGTGACGAGGCCTGTGCGTGTAATTGTTTAATGTGTACTTGATGTTTCCCAGCCATTATCAATACTCTTCAGACATTGTCTGCCTGACATGCATGGTCACATAACCAGGACTTGTGATATGCACCAACTACTCATACGACCATCCATCACCTGCTCCTACAGCTTCACATGACCTTGATCAGGGTGCTAAATAGGTGCTACACCTTGCCCAAGGGTGACCTACAGGCTAGTGGAGGGAAGGAGCGCCTTACACCTCCTTTGGTAGAGACATATCTCCACCTTGCCACTCAAGCCTAATATGTAGTATGACATCCCAACACCCATATGGCAAGTAAAGGTCACATCCTCTACAGTTGAGAAAGCTCACTAATGCCTTTGCTTTCTGAGGAGGCTGACGAAAGCTGGATTATGCACATCCATACTCACAATATCCTACAGATGTGTAGTTGGGCTGTATCACTGTGTGGTATGGGAACCACACAGTGGTGTAAAGTTCACTGGCCTGTAGTTCAGTGAAGATGGCTCATCACTGCCTTCTCAAGGGATAGACAATGAACACCAGCCTTTCCAAAGATGCCCAATGGATTAAAAAGAAAGTAGAAAAAAGTAACATTCGTTGCAGTCCTCAGACTTCTGGTGGAACAGTTTGAGTGTCAGTGAAAACTGACATATGGCCATTTGTCATCTTGCATCTTCTCCCACCAGCAATCTGACACCTGACTGTGGTGTTCACATGGACAAAACTTCCCCACACAGAGCTGTAGCCTCAGTGCTTTTCTTTAAGGTAATATGAATGACCAAGCTGTGAAATGAAACAATAACTTTCTTGCATCATTTTGCATTGTTAGTGCTGTGCTTACGCATGCAGCCACCCCACAGCAACATTGGCACTGTCCCCAATTAGACATATTTACAATGGCAGACTGCACAAAGTTCTGCCTGAACTGAATTATATGGATGTCGGGTACATGCACAGGACAATATCTGTGTCCATTTTCAGAGACAATCCAATATTCAGTGCTTATAAAAAGTATTCAACTCCCTTGGAAGCTTCTTAAGACCATAAGACATAGGAGCAGAATTAGGCCATTCAGCCCATCGAGTATGCTACACTATTCCATTACGGCTGATCCCAGATCCCACTCAACCCCATACACCTACTTTCTTGCCCATATCCTTTGTGCTCTGACCGATCAGGAAACTATCAACTTCTGCTTTAAGTATACCCATATGTTTTACTGTTTTACACATTGAATCACAGTACATTTAATTTGACTTTTTTTGCCACTGATCAACAGAAAAAGACACTTTCATGTCAAAGTGAAAGCTACTCTCCACAAAATGATCTAAATTAATTTCAAATATAAAACACAGAATAATTAATTGCTTAAGTATTCAACCCCTTTAATATGACACACCAAATCATCACTGGTGCGGCCAATTGGTTTTGGAAATCACCTAATTAGTTAAATGGAGATCACTTGTGGGCAGTCAAGGTGTTTCAATTGATTGTAGTGAAAATACACCTGTATCTGGAAGGTCTGATGACTGGTGAGTCAGTATCCTGGTAAAAACTACATCATGAAAACAAAAGAACACTCCAAGTAACTCTGTGAAAAGGTTATTGAAAAGTACAAGTCAGGAGAGGAACAAAAGAAAATTTCCAAGTCACTGAATATCTCTTGGAATACAGTTAAGTCAATCATTAAGAAATGTAAAGAATATGACACAGCTGTAAATCTGCCTAGAGCAGGCCATCCTCCAAAACTGAGTGACCATGCAAGAAGGGGACTAGTGAGGGAGGCCACCAAGAGAACTAGGACAACTCTGGAAGAGTTACAAGCTTCAGAGGCTGAAATGGGAGAGACTACGCATACAACAACTGTTGCCTGGGTGCTTCACCAGTCACAGCTTTATGGGAAAGTGGCACAGAGAATGCCATGGTTGGGTGAAAAAAACTCACCTTAAATCTCAGCTAGAGTTTGCCAGAAGGCTTGTGGGAGACTCTGGAGTAGGTTCTATGGTCTGATGAAACCAAAACTGAGCTTTATGGCCATCAGACTAAACTCTATGTTTGGCATAATTCAAACACCACACATCCTCAAAAACCACACCATTCCTACCATGAAGCATGGTGGTGGCTGCATCGTGCTGTGGGGATGCTTCACTGCAGCAGGCCCCGGAACACTTGTGAAAGTAGAGGGTAAAATGAATACAGCAAAGTACAGGGAAATCCTGGAGGAAAACCCGATGCAGTCTGCGAGAGAACTATGACTTGGGAAGAAGACTTGTTTTCCAGCAAGACAATGAACCCAAACATAAAGCCAAAGCTACATAGGAATGGCTTAAAAAGCTACAAAGTTCATGTCCTGGAGTGGCCAAGTCAGTATCTAGACCTCAATCCAATTGAGAATTTGTGGCTGGACTTGAAAGAGGCTGTTGACTTACTATCCTCACGCAATCTGACAGAGCTTGAGCAGTTTTGTAAAGAAGAATGGGGAAAATTGCAGCGTCCAGATGTGCAAAGCCGATAGAGACCTATCCACACAGACTCAAGACTGTAATTGCTGCCAAAGGTTCATCTACTAAATACTGACTTGAAGGTGCTAAATAATTATGCAATCAATTATTTTGTGTTTTATATTTGTAATTAATTTAGATTACATTGTAGAGATCTGTTTTCACTTTGATAGAAAGGAGTCTTTCTGTAGATCAGAGTCAAAAAAGCCAAATTAAATCCAGTGTGATTCAATGTTGTAAAACATGAAGACTTCCAAGGGGAGTGAATACTTTTTATAGGCACTGTACGGAGGGCGGAGCTTAAGATGATGGCACCTCACAGCGACTCCTTCGCTTGCGTCTTCGGAAACAGCTCTATTTAAATCCTTACTATCTCTTTTTTTTCTTTCCAGAGTTCTTTTGAAAACCCTGAGTTGCGTGCTGACTTTGGTTCTTGCAGAAATGGGACCTGCTCTCTGGGCCTTATGACTGGCCGCTCTTCGATATACCAAGGACGTGGCCTGGAAGACCAGCGCACCTTCAGGGTGCTGGATTTTCATGGCTCTGGAGGTGGACGGACCCGAGGCCGGTGCCGCCGCTTGGTGCATCATGGGAGACGGGAGATCGAAAGCAGCGAGCTGGCTGTGTGCCTGGAGACACAAGATCTTTAGGCACAGAGCTCAGAAAAAGCGACACATCAAACTTTAACACCATAAGAGTCTGTTTTGTTATGTCTCCCCTCTTGCTGTGAAATGGGGAATCCTTTTTCCTTTATTAGGGAGAGGGAGAACCTGTGGTATGTCAAATACCAGGTGAATGTGTAGTCTTGGTGGTACTGCAAGTCTGTGTCTTTGCTGCACACTTAAGTGCTTGGTGGAGGGTGCAGATGCTTTTTTGCTGGTGGGGGAGGGGAGTTGTTACTTTGCTGCCATTTATGCGTGGGAGGGTGAGTTGTGGGGAGGCATTGGGGTTCTAACATTTAACTGTCATTCATTTTTTGGGGCACCCCTCTGTTTTTGTGGATGTTTGCAAAGAAAAAGAATTTCAGGATGTATATTGTATACATTTCTCTGACATTAAATGTATCTATTGTACTTACCAAATCCCAGTATTGTTATGTACATCTTATCCAATAAACCAATGAAGGACAGAACTACAGTAGTTTCATGCATAGAAATCTCACTAAAGGGGTTGTTTGCAGGAAAAGGAGCATCAAGTCAAGCCAAGTGAAGTTTATTATCATTTAACTATATACATGTATATAACAATAATATAATGTATGTAGAAATAAGACATTGAACCAGGGTGTAATGCACATTAGTACACATAACGCTCACAATGTACAATAACTTATAAAGGTACGTACAGATAAAATCTACAAATGAATCACACATAAGTAACAAACTAAAGTGCGTTAATTTTAAATATTGGAAGACACGGAACACATTGAATGTGATGCAGCCGGGAGTTTAGAAGCCTAATGGCCTGGGGGAACTGTTTCTCATCATGACCGTTATTGTTTTTATGCTTCATAGTCTCCTTCCTGATGGTAGAAAGTCAAAGAGGATGCTGGGTGGATAGATGGTCTCCTTAATAATACTAAAGGCCCTGCATAAGCAGCGCTCCCGATAAATGTCCTCGATGGATGGTAGGGAGACGCCTATGATCCTCTCAGCTGTTCTCACAGTGCCTTGTAGCATCTTCTGGTCCAATGCTCGACTGCTCCCATGCCAGATGGAGATGCAACTTGTCAGGACTCTCTGAATGGTGCTCCTATAAAATGCAGTTAAGATGGGTGGTGGGAGCCTTGCTTGCTTCTGTCTTCTTAGGAAGTGGAGGTGCTTCTGTGCCTTCTTGTTCAGGGAAGTGATATGAAGGGATCAGGTGAGGTCATCCATGATGTGAGCTCCCAGGAACTTGGTGTACTTATCTTTCTATGGAGGAGCCATGTATTTAGGCTGTCCTTCTCACACCAATCCACCAGCTGCTCCACTTCCTCTCTATACTCCATCTCATCATCGTTCTTGATAAGGCCAAACACTGATGTGTCATCCGCAAACCTGATGTCACAGATTGAGCTGGATCCTACGACACGGTCATGGGTCAGCAGTACGAACAGCAGCAGGCAGAGCACACAGCCCTGGCGGGGGGGCACCAGGCTGGGGAGCCTGCGGGGAAGTTTACCCAGAGGAAAACAGTGGTTATGGCGTGCTGAAAAAGAGCAAAATGAACAGGGTGGAGAGGAATCAGTCATCACATTGATAGGTTATCATTAAGTTGCAACAAGATTTCAGTGAGTTCTCCTGCTGGCATGGCTGGTGATATTCAGCAAAGGTAGTCACTGTGTTGGTGTACTAAACTACATGGTCATCACACTCAGGCAAGCAGTCACATCCATCCTGGTTACCTCCGTCTATCTGTCCTAGGAGCACAAAGGAATCCGCTGTGATGTTTAAAACAATGTACAAATGATCTGTTTCAGGTGAAAGCCCGACGCTTTAGGCAAGAATCATTTGAATTTTCATTTTATTCTCAGTGCTACAGCAATGTGCCCCTAAGTCATAAAAGGATAAGAGGATAACTGTTGTGTATTTAATATTTCAGTAATGTTTGAGTAATCAGAGTCAATCAAATTTATTATCACCAGCATGTCTCGTGAAATTTGTTAACTTAGTAGCAGCAGTACAATGCAATATATGATAACATAGAAAGATAAAAATAAATGGGTAAATCAATTACAATAACAATATACAGTATATGTGTAATTAAATAGTTAGATTAAAATAGTGCAAAACAGAATGATATTAAAAAAGTGAGGTAGTGTTCATGGTTTCAATGTCCATTGAAGAAGCTGTTCCTGAATCAGTGAGTGTGTGCCTTCAGGCTTCTGTACCTCCTTCCTGATGAAAAGTGGGCGTGCACTGGGTGAAGGGGGTCCTTAACGATAGACGTCACCTTTCTGAGGCACCGCTCCTTGAAGATGTCTCGGATACTGTGGAGGCTAGTACCCAAGATGGAGCTGACGGATTTTACAACTTTCTGTAGCTTTTTTCAGTCCTGTGCAGTAGCCTCTTCATACCAGACAGTGATGTAGCCAGTGAGAATGCTCTCCACAGGGCAACTATAGAAGTTTTTGAGTGTTGTAGGTGACAAACCAAACCTCTTCCAACTTCTAACGAAATATAACCACTGCTTTGCCTTCCTTATAGCTGCATCAATATGTTGGGACCGGGTCATATCCTCAGAGACCTTGACACTCAGGAACTTGAAATTGCTCTCTCTTAATTTCTGATCCTTCTATGAGGATCGGTTCGTGTATCCTCGTCTTACCCTTTCTGAAGTCCACAATCAGCTCTTTTGTCTTACTGACATTGCTGCGACCCTACTCAACCAGCTGATATATCTCACTCTTGTACACCCTCTGATCTCCATCAGAGATTCCACTAACAGTGGTCGTATCATCAGCAAACTTATAGATGGCATTTGAGCTATACATAGCCACATTGTCATGGGTGTAGAGAGAGCAGAACAGTGGGCTAGGCACACATCCCTTAGGTGCACCAGTGTTGATCATCAGCAAGGAGGAGGTATTATGAGCAACTCGTTCAGATTGTGACCTCCCGGTTAGGAAGTCAAGGATCCATTTGCAGAGAGGTACAGACGCCCAGGTTGTGTAGTTTATCAATCAGGACTGAGGGACTGATGGTGTTAAACGCTGAGCTATAGTCAACAAACAGCATTCTGACATAGGTGTTTGCATTGCCTAAGTGATCTAAGGCTGTGTGAAGAACCATTGAGTAATCTTGTATCTATTGACTGATAACCATTCTTGTTCATTTAAATAATTTATTACAGTTTATATGTGAATTGCATATGTCATCTCACTACCACGTGATACATGCTTACCTCACCTAAAGTAAACCCAAAGGAGGTAAACCTGCATTCTTGGACTCCTGTGTCTTCTTTCAAACTAGTTCAATGTTTTGAAGTTACAAAACATAACAATGGTTATAAGGTATTTTTAAAATGAACCTGAGATGGCTACAACGCGTTAAAGCACAGTGAGATGTTTGAAATAAAAGAAACACAGTGAGGGCAACAGTGAGTATAAAAAAGCATGTGCAGACGGTCAAATAAAGAAAAAACAATGTAGCACATGTTCTTCAGAAGGGAAGGCGTGATTGAGTTTGGGGGAAAAGGCAGTAAATGGAGGAATTCATGGTTTCGTAAAGAGTAAGTATCGGGTGATAATACTCATAAAAAAACAAAAATGGCTGGCGGCCTGGGGAAAAGTTACACATTTGATTATACAAAAGATATTTGGAATATGTATACTGAGCTATATCAACAATATTTTGAAGGAAATTAAATATACAGTGAGAAAGGAGTATCAAGTTTGCTGAATGCATTGGGGTTAAAGGCAAATAACTTGCTTTGAAATTTGACTGCTCCAACCAAACCAGCTGAAATGAGATTTGGTGCTATTGTCAAAGTAATGCAGGAACAGTTAGAACCAAGCCCATTGTTGTCTGCCCAGCACTTTAGATTTCATAAGTGGAATCAAAAAGAAGGGGAATAAATTTCAGTGTACATGGCTGAATTGAAGAAATTGTCTGAGCATTGTCGATTCAGTAGGGGGATTAATGATGCACTGAAAATTCATTTAGTTTGTGGAATCTTACAAAAAGGCATTCAAAAGCAGCTCCTGACTGAAGCACAACTTACAACTTAAAGGAGCATTTGAAATCCCTAAATCAATGGAAACAGCAGACAGAGATGCAATTGAGTTGCAGTCCAGAATGAAAGTGAATCTGAACAAAATTACAACATCTAAACAGAAACCAGCTTGGCCGAACAAATTGTGTTACCATAGTGGCAGAGGCTCACATACGCCAAACAAGTGCAGATTTAATGGCGAAATTTGCAGAAAATACAGGAAAGTAGATCACATACAAAGAGCACATCCGGCAGACAGAATTAAATGGACTGCACAGAGTAGATAAAAAGATAAAAAGTCAAGTTGCAATTTCAAAAAGAGCACTAATCTACACACTGTTGATGAAAATACTGATAATGATGAGAGTGACATAGGACTGTACAGTCTTGAGGTTCTCAATGTGAAAACTACCAATAGACAAGCAACACACACAAAATGCTGGTGGAACACAGCAGGCCAGGCAGCATCTATAGGAAGAAGTACAGTCGATGGTTTGGGCCGAGACTCTTCGTCAGGACTAACTGAAAGAAGAGATAGTAAGAGATTTAAAAGTGGGAGGGGGAGGGGGAGATCCAAAATGATAGGAGAAGACAGGAGGGGGAGGGATGGAGCAAAGAGCTGGAAAGTTGATTGGCAAAAGGGATACAAGGCTGGAGAAGGGAGAGGATCATGGGACGGGAGGCCTAGGGAGAAAGAAAGGGGGAGGAGAGTGCCAGAGGAAGATATAGTGAGAGGGACAGAGGAAGAAAAAAGAGAAAGAAAGGGGTAAATAAATAAATAAATAAATAAATAAATAAATAAATAAATAAATAAATAAATAAATACAGGATGGGGTAGAAGGGAAGGAGGGGCATTAACGGAAGTTAGAGATGTCAATATTCATGCCATCAGGTTGAAGGCTACCCAGACGGAATATAAGGTGTTGTTCCTCCAACCTGAGTTTTTTGCTTACACCAGAAGTGAATGGCAAATTCATTAAAATGGAATTGGACACCAGTTCAGCTGTTTCAGTCTCTCCACAAAATGAGTTTGAATGGCATTTCAAAGATTCTAAACTGAAACCAACAGATATCCAACTAAGAATTTAATACTGAAGAAAAGATGACTCCTGCGGAAATGACATTCGTGACAGTGAACTACAACAACCATCAAGGTATGTTGAGCTTGTATGTGGTAAAGAGCAAGAGGACTAGCATTGTGGGGACATGATTGCCTGAGATAACTCCAACTTGATTAAAAATCCATGTTACATCGCCGGCAATGAAGTCATATAAAAGCGAATTAAGAAAGGTACTGGATGATACCACAAGTGTCTCTAAACCAAACACAATGAACCGCCAGTCAGCAGAGGACTAACAGAAGTTGGTACCAACCTCTATGCCCCTGTTTGGGAAAAGCACATTGGATCAAGGAAGGACCATGCTGCTCAGAGGAGTTGTGAAAATAAGAAAGCAGCAATCTGACTAAATCAGTGTTTATAGGCAACATATCTGAGAAAGCTTCTAATATGTAAATCAAGCAGTTACATGCAATATGTGGCATAATTTAAGCAGGAAGAGAGTTCAGACAGTTTCAGGAAAGCTGCAAGCATCTGGATATTGTGAGTATAAAGAAACAGAATCTAGCCTGAGTGCATTTTGTTTATTGCATGATTTTCAAGCTGGAAACGCAAAGCTTCTTGTGAAAGTAGATGCAAAGACCAAAGCCCAGCTAGGTGAATGGAAGGCCAAAAAGAAAGGAATTAATGGAGGTACAAAAACAGAGGATTCATCAGATGATATTGTGGATACGGAAACCAAATGGAGAGATCAGCTCATAAAGAAAGCAATAGAAGGATTAGTAAAAGAATACTCCAGTGAAGTAAATACACCTTCCCAACATCAAGATGCACTAATCTGAAGAAGAGAAAGGAGAGAAGAGATGAAGAGAAGGAACATGAGAAAGAAAAAGAAAGTGATCAAAGTAGATCCAGACAGAGAAAAGGAGAAGAAAGATGTCCAGAGCTGTCAGAGCCACTTCCTGCAGTCTCAGAACCAACTCCTACAACCATCATGGAGGAGGCCCCAGAACCTGAGATTGTTTTCACAGCCACAAATCTCACCTGCCAAGCAGAAGGATCCCCCTTGTCAGGAAAGACATGATCCCAAAGGAGTAAGAAAGCCTCCACAGTGATTAAATCTTTAGACCTGAATGGGACAATTTAACATTTACTATGCTGTGGATGTCTGTATATAGTAGTTGCATTATATAGTTTACTGTGTATATAGTTGAGATGCATTAACTACAGAGTTGGAGTTTATAGCCAAGCAGAGAGGAGTGTTGTGAATTTAATATTTAAGTGATGTTTGAGTAATCTTGTATATATATTGGTTGATTAGGCATTCCTGTTCATTTAATTAATTCATTATGGGTTATATGTATAAATATGTGAATTGCATACATCATCCCGTTACGTGCACATCTCGTATAAAGTAAACCCTAAGTTAGACCCATATTCTCGACTCATGTGTCTTCTTCTGAATTAGTTTGATGTTCTGAAGTTACAAAACGTAATAACAACCAGCAAATGGCAGACTTGCATTATGCTAGATGTGTGCAAATATGAAATACAAGTAGCTTTAAACTTGCAAATGTTGGTTCTTCAAAACTCGTACACTGAACTTGTCCTTCCAACTCTCTTGGCTCTGGTATTACTTAAGCAGTAAATGGTGAATGCTTGAGAATCAGGGAATGTTTGCAAAGACAAAGTGATTATTAACATTTCAGGTTGGAGACCGAGAGTCACAGAATCAAAAGATTCAGCCCATTAGGTCTTTCCTGCTCTTTCAAGTGCAACTAATCAGTTCCATTTCTCTTATATTTCCCAATATATTTTGTCTTCAAATACATTTCCAATTCCCTTTTGAAACTCAAAATTGAATTTGCATCTACTAGTACGTTCCAGAGCATGACCATTTTACCTAAGGTGTTCTTTCTCCCCCTTTAAATCTACCTCCTTTGTTCAAAGTTTAAAGTAAAATTTGTTTTCAGAGTACATACATCACACCACATACAACCCTGAGATTCTTTTTCCTGCAGGTATACTTAGCACATCTATAGAACAGTAACTGTAAACAGGATCAATGAACAACAAACTGTGCAAATGCAAATATAGATAAATAGCAATAAATAACAAGAGCATGAAATAACAAGATAAAGAGAGCTTAAAGTGGGAGCACCAGCAATAGAATGAGTGTCATTATCCCCTTTTGTTCAAGAGCCTGATGGTTGAGGGGTTGTAACTGTTCTTGAACCTGGTGGTGCAAGTCCTGAGGCATTTGTACCTTCTACCTGGTGGCAGCAGTGAGAAGAGCATGGTCTGGGGGGTGAGGATCTTTGATAATGGAGGCCTTGATGATGGGTCCTTGAACCCTTGACCAATAGGGCACATTTCTTTCTTCCTACCCTGAATCTGTCAAATCTCTGCTCAACCATCTTCAGGAAGACCAAGGCCATTCACTTAAATCCCTGGAAAACATTCTTATAAATCCTTTCTGCTTTCTCTCTTGGGACTTCACATCTTTCCAGTGGCTATATTGGAAAAGACACTGACTGGTATCTGGTATTGCTTCACCTTAACAATCTTGCTTTTATATTCTCTAACAACAGGAATTCTGCAGATGCTGGAAATTCAAGCAACATACATCAAAGTTGCTGGTGAACGCAGCAGGCCAGGCAGCATCTCTAGGAAGAGGTGCAGTCGACGTTTCAGGCCGAGACCCTTCGTCAGGACTAACTGAAGGAAGAGTGAGTAAGGGATTTGAAAGTGTGAGGGGGAGGGGGAGATCCAAAATGATAGGAGAAGACAGGAGGGGGAGGGATGGAGCCGAGAGCTGGACAGGTGATAGGCAAAAGGGGATACGAGAGGATCATGGGACAGGAGGTCCGGGAAGAAAGACAAGGGGGGGGGTGACCCAGAGGATGGGCAAGAGGTATATTCAGAGGGACAGAGGGAGAAAAAGGAGAGTGAGAGAAAGAATGTGTGCATAAAAATGAGTAACAGATGGGGTACGAGGGGGAAGTGGGGCCTTAGCGGAAGTTAGAGAAGTCAATGTTCATGCCATCAGGTTGGAGGCTACCCAGACGGAATATAAGGTGTTGTTCCTCCAACCTGAGTGTGGCTTCATCTTTACAGTAGAGGAGGCCGTGGATAGAAATGTCAGAATGGGAATGGGATGTGGAATTAAAATGTGTGGCCACTGAGAGATCCTGCTTTCTCTGGCGGACAGAGCGTAGATGTTCAGCAAAGCGGTCTCCCAGTCTGCGTCGGGTCTCACCAATATATAAAAGGCCACATCGGGAGCACCGGACGCAGTATATCACCCCAGTCGACTCACAGGTGAAGTGATGCCTCACCTGGAAGGACTGTTTGGGGCCCTGAATGGTGGTAAGGGAGGAAGTGTAAGGGCATTTGTAGCACTTGTTCCGCTTACACGGATAAGTGCCAGGAGGGAGATCAGTGGGGAGGGATGGGGGGGACGAATGGGATCCCCTTCTTGCAATTCCTCCGTCTCCGCCGCATCTGCTCTCAGGATGAGGCTTTTCATTCTAGGACGAGGGAGATGTCTTCTTTTTTTAAAGAAAGGGGCTTCCCTTCCTCCACTATCAACTCTGCTCTTAAACGCATCTCCCCCATTTCACGTACATCTGCTCTCACTCCATCCTCCCACCACCCCACTAGGAATAGGGTTCCCCTGGTCCTCACCTACCACCCCACCAGCCTCCGGGTCCAACATATTATTCTCCGTAACTTCCGCCACCTCCAACGGGATCCCACCACTAAGCACATCTTTCCCTCCCCCCCGCTCTCTGCATTCCGCAGGGATCGCTCCCTACACAACTCCCTTGTCCATTCGTCCCCCACATCCCTCCCCACTGATCTCCCTCCTGGCACTTATCCGTGTAAGCGGAACAAGTGCTACACATGCCCTTACACTTCCTCCCTTACCACCATTCAGGGCCCCAAACAGTCCTTCCAGGTGAGGCATCACTTCACCTGTGAGTCGACTGGGGTGATATACTGCGTCCGGTGCTCCCGATGTGGCCTTTTATATATTGGTGAGACCCGACGCAGACTGGGAGACTGCTTTGCTGAACATCTACGCTCTGTCCGCCAGAGAAAGCAGGATCTCCCAGTGGCCACACATTTTAATTCCACATCCCATTCCCATTCTGACATGTCTATCCACGGCCTCCTCTACTGTAAAGATGAAGCCACACTCAGGTTGGAGGAACAACACCTTATATTCCGTCTGGGTAGCCTCCAACCTGATGGCATGAACATCGACTTCTCTAACTTCCGCTAAGGCCCCACCTCCCCCTCGTACCCCATCTGTTACTCATTTTTATGCACACATTCTTTCTCTCACTCTCCTTTTTCTCCCTCTGTCCCTCTGAATATACCTCTTGCCCATCCTCTGGGTCACCCCCCCCCGTCTTTCTTCCCGTACCTCCTGTCCCATGATCCTCTCGTATCCCCTTTTGCAAATCACCTGTCCAGCTCTTGGCTCTATCCCTCCCCCTCCTGTCTTCTCCTATCATTTTGGATCTCCCCCTCCCCCTCCAGCTTTCAAATCCCTTACTCACTCTTCCTTCAGTTAGTCCTGACGAAGGGTCTCGGCCTGAAACGTCGACTGCACCTCTTCCTATAGATGCTGCTTGGCCTGCTGCGTTCACCAGCAACTTTGATGTATGTTGCTTTTATATTCTCTACCTCTGTTTATGAAGTTCAGGAGTTCATTTGCCATCTTCAGAATAGTGGTTCTACTCAACCACACGTGCTTTCAACCTGCTGAATATATCCGGTGTGGTACATTTCAGATCTGCAGCAGCTGCAGTAATTTGTTTTGTTTTTTATATATCTCATTTACAGGAGAAAACATTTCTCCAGGCAACATTCCTATCCCTCTCTGTGCCCAGAAACCCAGTTGTTTCACTTTACCTTTACATTTTATTTCATGCTGCAGATTTTCTTATCCCAGCCCCTTGTCATCCTTTCCTGTCTGTTTCTACAGTAATAGCATTGAGTAGAGGGATCTCTCTCTCCATGGCTTTTACAGTTGCCTTTACTGAATTACCTCTCTGATCTTGTCTCACCATCTTCTGCGTGAGTGTACTTTTGCTCTCCATCCATTTCCTCCGTCTAGAAATCCTTTAATCATTCACCACAATTTATATTCAGAAATAAAATAGTTAAAGTGGTTTCTAATATGTTGCAGAGTATAGATTACTGTGGCCAGAAAATTATCTTAAAGGTCAGCCAGGCCCTCAGAACATAAATTAGATAAAAGTAAATTTAAAACACATCTTTGAAAATGCCTTTATCAAGTAAATTGAATGACTTTCTTAGAATGATCTACCTGGTAACTAGTAAGATGCATATGACTGATTTATTGGGTGATTTGAATGTCAGAGAGATAAATTTGATGGGCCGCAATAGCTGAGTGGCCCTTGATATTTTTCATCCATTTTCCTAACATACTAAATTAGCCTCCACCTCCCATCTATAAGTTCCACCACCCCCACCCCACCTCACCAGCAATACAATATATTTGACAAACTGTCTTTAAGTATACTTTACATTCTTCACTTAAATCTATTAATTACTTTTTGGCCCAAATAATTTTCTTTCAGATGGGTTTCTTATTTTTGCTCTCTGGGTTCGTATTTATCAGATTAATGTAAAGAATTATATAGTTAAATAAGGAATTAATAGTAAGAGAGTAATGTTTAAAATATATATTAACTTATATACATTTTAAATTTTAATATGTTGCTTATAGCCTCAGGTTATGGAAACATACAAAAAAGAGGGTTAAACTAGATTAGATTAAGAATGATTTAGGAATCATTTTGAATTAGTAAAATATGAGTAATTTTAGACCATAAGACATCGGAGCAGAATTGAGCCATTCGGGCCAACAAGTCTGCTCAGCTGATTTATTATACCTCTCAATCCCATTCTCTGCTTGCTCCCTTTAACCTTTGATGCCCTGACTAACTAAGAACCTATCAATTTTGAACCTGAGCTCTCTTGGTGTATAATCAGTATTTAGCTTTAAAAAATAACCACTATTTGCTTCACTAATACAAACTGAACAGGAAACTGCCAGGAAGGAATTACATATTTTCCTAAAGGGAGTGTATGTAAATTTCCTTCAGTTACAACTACTACTTCAGATGTTATTTTATGGAGATGTGAGCAATTGGTTACAAGGCAGAATAGTCCAGTGAATATTCTGCAATTATATTTCCGGTGAAATCCATTTGAATTTCTGATTTTTCTTTTATGGGTGAGATCATGAGAAATCTTTGCATCTTCCTTGTCTTAAGGTAATCTAGTGTTTTTTTTTGTTTTAACTAGCTATAGGTTGCTCTAATCATGTTAAAATCATTAATGAAAAAATATAAATTTGCTAAACTCTTATATCTTACTCCAGTTTAATTATCCTTTATGATAGAACAAGGCAGGATGGAGTTACTTAGTTCCATTTTCATTTAGTTCCAAAGAAAAGAATTATTATTTAGTAGTTATGTGAAAGCTATGGTTCCTTTTGCATTGAGTGTATTAATCTCAATCAAGCCCCTCTGCTGCTTTCGTATAGTCTACAATTTAGACTGTTTTTTACCTTGTCCCAGCAATGACCCTTATCCAAATGTCCAGAGTAGCACCCTTCACCGTATCACCATGACATTTTTATTGCTGCATCAATTATGTTTATGACTTCCTTGAGTAAGACTGCTAATCAAACTCAATTCATATTTCTTTCAATTCCTCAGCACTACTCGATGAGCATAAAATTCACCAAAAGTACAAAGTAAGAAACAGGAAAAAAATTGCAATTTCAAGTGGTCTAGTTAACCAAAATATCTGATGGATATGTTGGATGGCAAACGTCAGCACCAATCAATGATCATATGGGACCCATTGACCATTGCACATACAAGATTGTTTGTGGTCCTATTGTAGAATGTACAGTTTTGTGTTTACATAAAGCAGAAACCTCACAATGGATTTATTATTCCCATGCTTAACTTAAGCTACCTAGTTTTTCAATCTTATCATCAGCTCAGCATATGATTTAACATCCTAAGGAGGGCTGGAAATTATTATCGTCAGTATGATTTTACTCTCCTAAGGGATAATGTGAAAGTAAATGAATCTTATCAGAAAGGTACAACTTTTTTTTTTACAATATTTAACATAATAAGATCTTCAAGTAGTGAAACTTTCCACTTGTATTGAAGGAAACATTCAAAATGTTCTCTATCACTCAAACAGCTCAAGTAAATAGTTCTATAATAACCAAGGCTCAATGCTTGGAATTCCACCCTGTTTGTATAAAATGGAATCTGGCAACAAATAACTAACTAAAGTTCTAGCTTCTGGATTCTGGCTTCTCCCCCTTTCCTTCCCAGTCCTGATGAAGAGTCTCAGCCTGAAATGTCAACTGTTTGTCCCCCCACCCCCCATAGATGCTGCCTAATTTGTTGAGTTCCTCCAGCATTTTGTGTGTTTCTCCGTACAAAATCTCTTGTGTTTATAACTAACTAAAATTGTCTAGTTATAACAACGATAAAAAAAGGCAAGAATAATGTAATGTCAGCAGATCAGTCTTGGACGGTAGATGAGGTGACAGGTAACATTCCAGGGAACACAGCTATACCACTGCTCCTGTCTGCTGTTACCAAACTACCTTCCTAGTTCATTGAGGCCTGTAGGTGGATCTCAATAAACCAGGTGTCTGCAGTTCATGCAACCAACAAGGAGATCCAATTGAAATTGAAATTAGGCAACTTAATATAAAAGCACTAAATTATGCAATGAACACTATTTTATACTCAGGTCACAATTATACAAATATGTAAAAATGTTAGTCATATAACGACCAGTTAGAACTACCCATTTAAATCTGTTGCTGATATTTAAATGGACTATTGAAGTTAGATAATGAGACTCCATATGCTTTCTGTCCATGATGTAATGTAACCAGAGGGGAAAAAATTACTTTCAAAAAACAGGGTAACTTAGACAGAAAAGAATACAGGAAAATTCCCTTTCAAAGCCAAGTCAAATTTCAGAAGACAGTAATAAATACATAGTAAATCATTCAGCATTCCTTTAACCTTTAGTGCTCAGTGTCATCAGTTCCTTCTGCAACTCCCCAGATCCTACACATGCCTGCACTCTCCAAACTTTCCCTGTCAGCTGAGAGATTTACTACTTCAAATTTTCCAGTAACTTTCTAGCAACTAAGAACAAATTAGGTATCCCTAGGTTCTAACTTGTTGCCTTTGAATGTTAACACAACAAGTCTCCCAGTAATTGTTTGGAATGAGATTCATGCTCCAGCAGACTCTAGGAACAAGAAACTCGCATGGTATATTTTGCAGTTTTCTATGCTTTCACAAATGCCTTCAGACTGGGCAGCTTGATCTAATTAGAAGCATGTAAACAAATTAGGAAATGTTGCAAAATTAGAACTGGATTAGTCAGAACATCACTGAGGGGTAAAATAAAACTAAAAATTGTTCAGAGTACAAAATGGGTGCTGGATTAACTGTAATGACTGCAAAGTAAGATTTACCTAATGCCTTTCATTGGGTTAAAAACTCTAAAACTTTAATTGTTCATTGTTTTGTTCCAGTCATGCCATGAGGATTATTTATTCTTGTAAAGCAGACTTTTTAGCGTCTGTAAACTATATTACATTATGATTCAATTCATTTGCCAAAGTATGAACTTAAAGCGATTTTCCTGAAATATGGAGAATGATTGGTTATGTATATAGAACAGCTGCTAGAATATTTTGGAGCTAATCAAAAACAGCACTAAAGTGTTGCTTTGGAAATATTGGCATTCTACAAGTTGAACTTCCATATACTTAGAGGTTACTGTGAAACCGGCTTGTTACCCTTCCCCAGCTAGAATGATTCATGGAATTAAAGTGTCCATTGTGAAAGATATCACCTGTTTCCAGAGAACTATCAGCTGTGCTTTATGACACTACAGTGGGCATAGAACTGACCCAAGTGACCATTTCATAAAATACATTAGGTTTCCTGGCTCAGCTCCCACTATGGACAAAAGAAAATGCTTACATGGCAGTTACTCTGTGAATTACCTCACCGCTGTGTGCTGGATCAGCCGTATTCATTGTTGTTAGGCATTACATAAAAAGCAACAGTATACATTCAGTGGCCACTTTATTAGGTACAGCTGTACACCTGCTCATTAATGCCAGAATCTAATCAGGCAACCATGTGGCAGCAACTCAAGGCATTAAATCATGCAGACATGATTATGAGGTTCAGTTGTTTTCCAGATCAAACATCAGAATGGGGAAGAAATGTGATGTAAGTAACTTTGACCAATCATTGGTGGTGCCAGAGGGAATGGTTTGAGTATCTCAGAAACTGCTGATCTCCTGCGAGCTGCACAACAATCTCTAGAGTTCGAAAAGAATGGTGCTTAATACAGAAAAAAAAACACATCCAGTAGCAGCAGTTTTGTGAGCAAAGACACTTTGTTAATGAGAGAAGTCACAGGAGAATGGACAGACTGATTCAAGCTGACAGGAAGGCAATAGTAACTCACATAACCACATGTGACAACAGTGGTGTGCAGAGGCACACCTCTGAGTGCACAATATGTCAAACCTTGATGTGGATGGGTACAGCAGCAGAAGACCACACACACTCAGTGGCCACTTTATTAGGTACAGGCGTCAAAATGTAATTAGCTAAAATTGATTATGGAAGAATTAAAATTATTTTTCAGTCCTCTAACATTGAAACCTGCCCAGAAGTTGATTCTCTTAAGGTACATCTGCCTCACTAAATCATACTACTCATAACTGTATTCTAAAGGCAGGATGACACGATCATGGCTGACAAAGGGAGTCAATGCCAATGTAAACCAAAACAAAAGGGCATGTAACAGAGCAAAAATAGTGAGAAATTAGAGCTTGGGAAGCATTTGAAAACCAACAGAAGGCAAATATAAGAACGTCATAAGGAGGAAAGGATGAAATATGAAGGTAAGCTGGCCGATAATATCAAAGAGGGTACCAGAGGTTTTTTCAGATATATAAAGAGTAAAAGAGAGGCGAGGGTAGATATCCCACCACTGGAAAATGATACTGCAGAGGTAATAATGGGGACAAGGAAAAGGCAGACGAGCTGAATAAGTATTTTGCATCAGCCTTCACTGTGGAAGACACTAGCAACATCCCAGAAATTAGAGAGTGTCAGGGGCAGTTACAATTCCTAGGGAGAAGGTTCTTGGGAAGCTGAAAGGTATGAAGGTAGATAAATCATCTGGACCAGATGGACTATACCCCATGGTTCTGAAAGAGGTAGATGAAGAAATTGTGGAGGCATTAGTAATGATCTTTCAAGAATCAAGGATTCTAGCATGGTTCCAGAGGACAGGAAAATTGCAAATGACACTCCACTCTTCAAGAAGGGAGGGAGGAAGAAGAAAAGAAATTATAGGCATCTGACCTTAGTGGTTGGGAAGATGTTGGAGTCGATTGTTAAGGATGTGGCTTTGGAGTGTTTGGAGGTACCTGGTACAATATGCCCAAATCGGCATGGTTTCCTTAAGGGAAAATCATGCCTAACATATCTGTTGGAATTCTTTGAGCAGGGTAGTCAAAGGAGAATCATTGAATGTTGTGTACATGGATGTTCAGAAAGCCTTTGACAAGAAACTGCACATGAAACTGCTTAGCAAGATAAAAGCCCATGGTATAACAAGAAAGATACTTGCATGGATAGAGTACTGGCTGATTGGCAGGAGGCAAAGAATGGGCATAAAGGCAGCCATTTATACACGGCTGCTGGTGACTAAAGATGCTCCACAGGGCTCTGAGTTGGGACCATTTCTTTTAGCATTGTATGTCAACAATTTGGATTTTGGATTTGATGGCTTTGTGTCCAAGATTGTGGATGTTACAAAAATAGATGGAAGTGGGTGGGGTTGAGGAAGCAGGGAAGCTGCAGAAGGTCTCAGATAGATTAGGACAAGGAAGTGGCAGATGGAATAGTCTCAGGAATTGTACGGTTATGTACCTTGGTAGAAGGGACAAAATTATAAACTAGTTTCTAAACAGGCAGAAAATCAGAAAATCTGAGAATCAAATGACCTTAGAGCCCTTGTGCGGATTCCCTAAAGGTTAGCCTGCGGGTTGCATCGGTTGCGAGGAAGGCAAATGCAATGTTAGCGTTCATTTCAAGGTGACTAGGATATAAAAACAAGGATGCAATGCTGAGGCTTTAAAAGTCACTGGTGAGGCTTCACTTGGAGTATTGTGAACAGCTTTGGGCCCCTTATCTAATAAAGGATGCGCTGACGTTGGAGAGAGTTCAAAGGAAGTTCACGAAAATGATTCCAGGAATGAAAGGCTTGTCCTATGAAGTGTGTTTGATGCCTCTGGGCCCACACCAGAATTCAGAAGACTGAGGGGGGATCTCATTGAAACCTATTAAATGCTGAAAGGACTAGATAGAGTGGATGTGGAGAGGAGATTTCTTATAGTAGGGGAGTCTAGGACTAAAGGGCACAACCTCAGAGTAGAGGGACATCCATTTAGAATGGAGGTGAGAAGGAATTTCTTTAGCCAGAGGGTGGTGACTTTGTGGCATTCATTGCCACAGGTGGCTGTGTATTTAAGGCAGAGGTTGATAGGTTCTGGATAATTCAAGGCGTGAAAGGTTACAGGGAGAAGGCAGGAGCATGGGGTTGAGAGGGAACTGGATCAACAAAATGACCAGATTTTGCTCCTATGTCTTATGGTCTTTATGCTCTTAAAAACTTACATGTTGATCTTTTTCTTTTGCTGCAGTTCTTCATCACAAATATCACTATACTTCCAGCCAATCAAATATAAGTTGTTTTCCATTGCAAAGTGTAAGTTATATTCCCAGCACCATTTGGAAAATTGAGCTATAATCCATTATTTTGTCAGCATTGGTCAACAATGTATTTTAAATGTGATTTGAAGTTAGCTGTAGTATAATTTTCTGTGGGTTGCAAATGAAGTTCATGTAAATTTAATTGCATTGAAGTAATAAGAATTCTCATTATATCTGGACCACATGAAACTAAGTATACTTAATCTAATGCATGTGGCCCAGCACAGAACAGAGAAAGCTGCTGAAGTCTTTTAAGAATGTCGTTATTCTGAGCTGAACTGGGAATTCTATAACAAATTCATTTTGTTTTGGAATCCCTGCAGTAGAGAATTGATTCTTCCTTTGAGGGCCTCTTGAATAAAATTCCCAGCAGTACAATTTTGAAATTAAAGGGTTGCCATTTATAGTGGAATGTTGTTAAATTTGATGTAGTTGGACAGATGAAATATTTACATACAAAAGTGAAAGCTATTCTAGTTCCGAAGGCAAGAATGTGGGTATCTGAAATAAGTCTTTGTATCCTTGGGTTTTACAAACTTACAATTCAGTCACAATTTAAGTAGCAGAAACAAATAAGATTTTTGAACAGAGATTAGAAGCTTTTTTTTTACAGATCAACCATCAGTATTGATGCAGGATCCACTTCTGTCTGTTAGGGAGGATTATAAAGATGGTATTGTGAATTGTTTAGTCACACGCAGGCTCAATGGTTCAAATGGCATTCTAAAATATAACATTTTATGATATGGAATTATGTAAAAATTATCTCAATTTCAGAAGAATTCAGCCAACTTCTGTTCATAACTTTAGTTAGAAAAGTATGATGTGGACGTGTTATTTATGCATATTTATACGTACCGTCTGCATTTTAGATGATAACTGATCCTTTTGACTTGAATTCAAAGCTGTGCAAATTGGTTTCTCTGAGCTCTGTTATGCAACACTTGTGGTACATACTTTTCATAGGCACTGGTTTGCAAATGCTTCACTGACAGCGGCCACATCTTTGGAGCTTATGGAGCTCTTAGGTCTGAATCAGCCGGGCTTTTTCAAGTCTCACCATTTCCAGCATTATCTTTAATCCTTTGCCAGTGTCTGCTACTTTGACACTTTGGTAAGGAGGTTAACGATGATGGGGAGAAGGCTTGATAATAGGGTTGACAATAAAACCACCCAGGTTTGAATGGCAGAGCAGACTCAATGGGCCGAATAACCAGATTTGGCTCCTATATTTTATGATCCAATAAGTCACATAGGAAACTTGTCTAACATGGACGACCTCAATCACTTCACTGAGCAGGTCTGAATAGCATTAACTGACTATCAAACCCCAGCAGTCACTGTTAACATGCAGCTTTTCTGCTGTTACTTGCCTTAAACGAAGAAAGCAAGGTTAAGTATTTTAGAATTAAGGAATTACCAGATGCATAAAATGGGATGAATTCTTCTTGTTCATTATGTTGGATATTCGATAACCTCAGCAATCAGAGAATGTAAAGCATCATCATTACTTGTATGGAAATTTGAGACAGGAAAATTAAATCTGTTAGCATCTGTGAAGATTCAGTTTTTAACTCACAGTGATTCATTTTCTACATTGGCGCCTTCTTCCTCAGGTTCTATGGAAAACGTATGAGCAGTAAAGGTTTTCCAAAGAAAACAGTGCTGAGAGATCCTGTGCCAGAAGTTGACTCAGTATGCTCTTCACAAGCAAAGCTGGAGCAGAAATGAAACTTTCCACTATGTACGTGGTGGACAAAGCGCTAGTCATTTCCACAAGCCTCTTTTACGCACATCTTGATAAAGTGTATCAGCATTACTATTAAAGTGCACACCATTAAAACCTAGACACTAACTTAGCTTCAAATTTTGTATTCCATTTCTTCAATGTATAACAGATATTTGTTTACCAAGTGTGCTAAAAGACTTAAGCACTAAAATTGGGCTAATTTATATATGGGGAATATTTATTTAGCAAGTCCCGAGGTTAAGTCTGAATTGGTTTTGTGCTGCATTCCTATAAACTGATTTATTTTTATTGAAACTAATTTTCATATCTGGCTTTGTGCTATGGAAGAGTGCACTGGTCTAAATCTTTCAGCTATTTCATAAAAGTCTCAGAGTTATACAGGAATGGGCAAAAGGCCCACAAACACTTTTCCCTTTAAACTGTTCCATTAATAATAATTGTATGTATCATTTCATTTGAATTGCACTGGAAATTGCAATATGGTACAAATCCAGGATATCTTAGGCGTTGATGTAGACAGCTCCAGTTAAAGAACTAGCACTGGCTCAAGCCCAGGTGAAGTAAATAGCCTTCCAGCCTTCTATCATTTGTCCAAAAAGGACACTTCATTGTGGGTTCAATCTACATTTGTTCACCAATTCCAATGGCTTCCAGAGCCATGAATGTATTGTAGCATTTTCCAGCCTCGAAGTTCCTCTGCACTCAGTCTGATCCAGGTGAAGGTGAGTGCAGTCAAACACCTCAGTTCGTTAGAGAGTGATTTGTACTTGTATAGCCACTCTGTATTATCATGCAGGCCATGGCTCACTGCTGAACTCCTCAGAAGCACCTGAAGCTCAGAGATGGGACAGACGTGAAAGAATTTTGCACTTGTACCTTTGCCCACTTAGAAACACACAGGTAAGTATGTGGTCACTGAGACTAAAGCCAGGTGCAACGAGTCAGGGGAATGAAACTGCAAGAAGTCGATTTGCACCGGGGTTGAGAAGGACAGAGGTAAGCTGAATGAGTGATAGAGTTGGAGCGGGATCAGGGTGAGTAGTTGGGCCACATACTCAGTCAGGGTCAGGCATAAAGGGGATGGGAAATTTGGATGAGCACTGAGATGGGGTAGGTGATCAGCACCAGAGAGTACGCAGGGCTGAATTACTCAGGATCAAGCACAGGGGGAACGAGTAATTACAGCCAAGCCCAGGAGAGGGTATGTAACCAGAGCCAAGCATAGGAGGGTGTGAGGGATCAGCATTTGGTCCAGGCTTGATGGGGTATTGCTTGCTGACCTCTGTCTGCGCTGACACTTTCGAGTTGTCAGGATTGAGCTTGATGGAGTACAAGGGTGTCAAGACCAGGCGGGGATAGGGACCAAAGTATAAACCATAAAAATGGGATGGAATTTAGTAGAGCCTTCATTTAGCACGATGCACTGGGTTGGCCAATGGAGAAACTTTCCTCACAATACTGTGAAAGGAATGTGGCATGGAGGATTACATAAACATTAGAAGTACAAAGTATGAAACGTGAAGAGATTCTGATGGTATATGTTGCAATATTTAATGAAGCTCAATTTAGATGGGACAGAATTGAATGGTTTTATTTTTGCTTAGAACTGACAAATTACTTGGAAATTCAATTGCAAATCATTCTGATTAAACTTCTAGTCTGCAACACCTATTTGACAAATTTAGTAGTGCAGGGGCAAGTGCACTGCTTGTGTCGGATACACGGAACAATAATTGGTAATTGATGCTCTTGATCCTTATCCTCTATTGAATTGATTTCATCAGGAACAGGGTACTGATTGTGGATGATCAGCCATGATTACAGTGAATGGCAATGCTGGCTTGAAGGGCTGAATGGCCTACTCCTGCACCTATTGTCTACTGACTATTGTCTATAACACTGCCATTCTGGACCTCAACTAGAATTTTGGTACAGGTCCCACAACAATAGGAAACAACATCGCTTCCAATCCTGATTTAAAAAGTGATCAATTGTTTGCAGTGTTATTGGGGATTGATTGGAAACAGATTTGTTTGTTGTTGATGGAGACCAGTCATTCCAGCCCCAGCTCATCACTGCAGGGGTTCTTCAGGGAATTGTTAATTGGTAATTAACTTCAGGCAGCAACAAGGAGTATCTTATCTGGGTACACCACAGCATGGTACGGCAAGTGCTCAGCCCAAGACCGCAAGAAATTGAAGAGATTTGGGGTTACAGCTTAATTCATCATGAAAACCATCCTCCCATTCGTTGATTCTGTCTACACTTCCTGCTGCCTCTGGAAAGCAGTCAACATAATCAAAGACCCCACCCACTCTGGATATTCTCTCATTTCCCCACTTCCATCGGGTGGAAGGCACAATAGGGAAGCACAGTACCGCAGTGGCTGGCATGACGCTTTACAGCACCAACGACTGGGGCTCAATTGATACCACAGTCTCCAAGGCGTTTGTACGTTCTTCCTGTGGCTATATGGGCTTTCCCCAGGAGGCTGCCACATTCCAAAAACATACAGATTAGTAATGGATAGTAAGTTGGGGGCATGCTATGTTGGCACTGAAAGCATAGCGACACTTGTGGACATTGATGCAAATGATGCATTTCACCGTAAGCTTCGATGTACAATACATGGGACAAATAAAACTAATCTTTCAAGTTGAAATCATGCAAGGACAGCTTCTAACCCACTGTTATAAGGCTCTTGAACAGGTTTTATGTACAATGAAGATGAACTCTTAATCTCTCAGTCTGCCTCATTCTTGCACCCTATCTGTCTACCTACACTGTACTTTCTCTGTAATGTTAATTGTAAAACTATATTCTGCATTACCTAATTGCCTTTCCTTTTATACAATGTCAATGTACTTATGTTTTGGAATAATCTGTATGGAAAGCATGCAAAACAAAGCTTTTTCACTACACCTTGCCACATGAGACAGTAATAAACCGATTTATTCTAAACAGTTTTCAATCTCAGGCTATTATCTTCATAAATCAGCTGAAGCAATTTCTTACTGATCAGTGCATGAGTTTTTTTTTAGTCAAATATCAAGCTCATAGTAATGTCCCTACTGGAGGAAGTAGTGCTCTCTATTTAATTGTAACTACAGAGCAGATGATGACAGGTGTTGGAAGTGTCCTGGATGTGGCAAACACCGAAAGCTCGACAGATGTCATCACTCATATACTATTTTCAGTAACGAAGATCTGTTGTTTAAAAAAGCTAATGGATAGTATATAAAGATTTATTTTACCATGGTAATGCCAGTCGAAGCTGACATGAATTTAGTAATTTTGATATAGTAATTGCACACAACAGTACAGAATGTAACTCGTAAAGATCAGCCTTCTTCCAAAATCTGGCCGCATGGATTGTTGAAGTAAAAATTGTTGAATTTTCATGTGCCTTAAATATCACACTTTAAAATGTATTGTTTAAGCTGAGATGTCACCTTTGGCCAGTAGACACAATCTCAAACTCTACAAATACAAGCTTCTAAAACAGCATGTTGCATGGACAATTACCATTGCTCTCTATATAACAGGTGGTAATTCATTTCACTTTTAATTTGGTTGCAGACCCTCTTTATTGAATAACAACTCACAGTTGTTTCTGAACAGGATCCTCTGCTGCAGGATTATTAGGCTTTTCCAACATATTCTTTCAACCAGAACCACTTTTTCACTGTTTTTGAAATATGTTTTCAAAGGAAGGCTTCTAGCTGTTTACCGTAGTTGGACAGGAATCCGTTAGGAGCCAAAATCAAACCCTAATGTGTTTTTCCATCTTTACCTGTTCTGATTCTCTGCCTGCCCCGGATCTTTTCATCTTTAATTGCCGATGAGTAATCAGCTAGCTCAACTTCAGCACTCCTAACTCCTCCTTGAACTTTACCCACCTCTGAATACTCTGCCCTCAACTCTCTCCACACCAATCCCAACCTTACTAACAAAGCCACAAAGGGTGCTGTTTTTGTGTGGCGGACTGACCTCTACCTTGCTGAGGCAGCTCTCAAACACATCCTAATCCCTACCCCAACTCCATCACTGACCTCACATCTACTGTCACTAAACATCTATTCCCCTCACCCCGCATTGCTCGTTTCTACCCCCTGCCCAAGATCCACAAACCTGACTGTCCGGGTAGGACCATTGTCTCTGCTAGCTCCTGCCCCACTGAACTCATGTCCTCATACCTCGACTCATTTCTATCCACTCATCTTTTGGTTCAGTCCCTTCCCACCTACATCTGCGACACTTCTCATGCTCTGATCTCTTCAACAACTTTCAATTCCCTGGCCCAGATCACCTTATTTTCACCATTAGATGTCCAGTCCCTATACACCTCTATCCCCATCAAGGAGGCCTTAAGATTTGCTGCTTCTTTCCCAACAAAAGAACCAACCGGCTCCCCTCCACTACCACCCTCCTCTGCCTTGTCCATTCCTTTTCAGTCCTGCTGAAGGGTCTCAGCCCGAAACGTTGGCTATTTATTAATTTCCATAGATGCAGCCTGACCTGCTGAGTTCCTATTGTGTGAAAAAGTTTGTTTTTCAAGTAAGGAGATGAAACCATCCAGGTTCCTTGAAAACTTAAAGGGAAGACACTCTGATAAAGCAAAGTTCAAATTCAAGCCAAATGAAACTCTGGGGCTAAGGTGCAAACACTGTACCAACAGTCACTCGCAGCACAAGGCACAGATTACACATGTAAGATAGCAAGCACACATAAGATATCAGTAAAATGCAGTCACATGAAAAAAAAGTCCAAGACCCTGAGTCCATCAACGTTGCTGCTGTCTGCAGTCAAACACAATACAGCTTGCCTTCTGCAGAGCCAACACTAGGGTGCAGCATGGACTCCAGCTTAGACACTGCACCACACCATCTCTGGTGGACAGCACCGATCCTGGTGCCTCTCCTCTCTCCCGGGGGGGTGGGGGTGCGGGAGGTGGCTGTGAACAGATGACACTGCGGTTTGAGGCCTAAACGTTGCTACGACTGAGGCCTGGGAGCTCCCTCAACTGTCTGTCCCTGCCGTCCACCAATAAATCAGTGAATCAAATTTACAGTATGCCACATCAACAATGTCCAACAGGGTCTTGCAATCACAAGAAGAGCGACTAAGGCAATCACTCACTGTTAGACTACACCTGTTGGACTGCACACTGTCTTTGGGCTTCTCCGATGCCTCTCTGACACAGGCAGCGTCATGATCTGCACCAAGTCTGGTCCCGTCAGTTTCTCTGCCATACGAGCAACTTGCTGATGAGGTAGACCTGCAGTACTTTAAATCCTTAATGTCCAGGAGGGCCTTGTGATCATAAAAAATATGTTTCAAAGGGACAATAACACCTTTGGTTGACCCCACAAAAACCGCTGTGATCGAATTTGACTTAATTTCAGTCACTTCCAGAAATGGAAAACACTTCAAAACATGTTTGCCAGCACTTCCCAACAAAACAGTGATGGTTTGAGTGCTTCATACAACATTTCATTCTTCATTGCTAAATCTGGAAAACCCCAGAATCAGTTCTGGAATAACTGATTCTGCCAGTAGTAAGAGAGGTTCTGAGTATAAAGTTCAAAGTTTAAAGTACAAAGTGCATTTATTATCAACAAGTATGTATACTGTATACAACACTGAGATTCATCAACAGAACAAGGAAACACAATAAAACCCCACACAAGACCATCAAATATCCAGTGAGCAAAAAAAGAGAACAGATCATGCAACCAATAAACAAAAGAAACAAATAACAACTGAGTGTGAACCACAGAGCTCCCAAAGGTGAGTCCACAGCCATGGAGCCAGGTCAGTGCTGAGATGAGTGAAGCCGGTCTAGGAGCCCGATGGTTGCAGGCCACAGCCACAGAGCCATTTCAATGCTGAAGTGAGTGCCGATGGTCGCAGGCCACAGCCACAGAGCCATTTCAATGCTGAAGTGAGTGAACCTCATGGAGCTCTGAGCTGGACACCAGTTCATCTTTTGCTCTTGGCCTTGACGCCTTGATCTTTTAATCTGGCTCGGTGCTTAAATCGACTAAACATTGGCTTGTTTTCCGCTCTCAGTCCTGGGCCCTACCACGTCAATCTGAGCAATCCAAGTCCGCTCCAGCAATGGCCACTGTGGCCGTACCTGCATTCTCAAGAGTCAAGTTTTCTGAATCCTTCAGGATGCAGCAAAATGCCAGGTCATACAGATGGCTCAAAAACACAACACCCAAAGGGAAATTACAGGCTGTGTTTCGCAGTGATCAAAGTCCAGAAGCAGTCTAATTAATAGGATAGTTAGTAGTCTTGTTTACTGCTTATAAAGTGTCACCGTGTCTTGCCAGCACCATCTTTACTGGATTTACCGGAGAACAGTTTTGCCTAAGTCACCAGACCAGATAATTAAAGCAATTCTGCTCAGTGACAACTCTGTTCAAAGGCAGAGATTAATAGATTAAATATCAGTGAGTCATAGAGTCTTAGAAAAGTACAGCTCAGAAACAGGCCCATCGACCATTCTAGTCTATGCTGACCCATTTAAACTGCCTAGTCCCATTGGCCTGCACCCAGACCATAGTCCTCTATACCCCTGCCATTTATATACCGATCCAACTTCTCGTCAGCATTAAAATTGAGCTTGCCGGCAGCTCGTTCCACACTCTCACATTCTCTGAGTGAAGAAGTGAAGAATGTCTGAGAACGTGGAAGATGCATTGTGCAAAATGCTTAGGACAACAGAATTTGCTCTGCAGTCACATGAGTCAGCTTTGCCTGGCAACAAATCTTGCTTCTTGGTTATGTTCGCTTCATACAAAATGAAAGCATGGTTCAAGAGTTGTTACTCACAAGGAGACCAGAAACAGCTATGATGGAGCAATCTATATTTCAGTTTGTTGAGCAATTTTTCAAGGAGAAGGACATTGCGCTCACCAACATTCTTTGCGCAACAGATGGGGAACCATCAATGACAGGACGCCACTGTGGTTTATTACTTTCTGGAAAAAAGCTGTACTTATCATATTTACCGCTCACTGTGTAATTCACAAACAGCTCTTGTCACAAAATAACTGAGTGATTAATACACAAATTATTAAATGCTGTTATCACAGTGGTAAATAAAATCAAGGCCCATGCTTTTAATTCTTGACTATTTCAAGAGCTTCTGCATTGAGAATGATGAGCAATTTGAACGCGTACCGTTTAACACAGAGGTCAGATGGCTCTCATCAGGAAACTGTCTGAAATGATTTTATGCACTTGTTGAAACTGTGATAAAGTTCTTTGAAGACTCGAATGCTTCATTCAGCAATAAACTTAAGAATATTAGGCATGACATCACTTACTGTCAGAATAATTCACAAAGTTTTATGAAATCAGTCTTTAGTTGCAAGGAAATATCTTATCAAAGTCAAATCAGATATCTCTACATTTCTGTCCAAGTTAACTCTATTTCAGTGCAACATTGGGCGTCACGATCTTATGCAATTTTTGAGCCTCTCTGAGTTGGAAGAGAAAGGAAGAATTCCAGATGATATCTTCAAGTATACTATGCCCACCTGGGTGAGCTGAAGGGAAACATGTCAGAGAGATTTCAGGATCTTCTCTCGATCCAAATTCCAGCATGGGTAATAAATCTATTCCTGAACACTTATAATGAGGAATTAACAGGAAGGTTGGAGAAAGAATTGATCTCACTACAAAATGACTTTGATTGCAGAAAGAAATCTCTGAACACAATCCCGCACTGTGGAAAAAGATCTTTGTTGCCTTTCCAACATCATATTTAGTGGAACACAGCTCCAGGGCAGCACCCAACTTCTTTCAAAGCAACAAAACAGACTCCAAATGACTAAATGTGGGGATCTGATGTCGAGAAGCTGATATCACTGCACCAAGCACATCCATCTCATTGAAAGGGGAAAAAGAAATGAAGTAGTGAATATTAAATATTTGGACTACTAACGTATGCTCTAAAATTGTTGTACTGTAATTAAATAGAAAATATAATTTATTAGTAACTTTAAATAGATATGAATAATTATTACAACTATTTGTCACTGTTTTGAATTTGCAGTTCATATTTTCATTCACTGTGTTTCGTAAATCAAAGTTCTTCTTAGTTTTTAGGCAATGGGTGGAAAGGGAAAGGGGTCGCTGGGGATGTGGTGTGGGAGCCAAGGGGCAGTAACCCCAAAATGGTTGGGAACCACGGATTTTAAACAATCACCTGCTGCCACTGTGTATCAATTTTTCTCCTGTCAAACAGTATACCCAAAATTTGATACAAAAGAGAAATAACCTTATATTTAAAAGATAAAAGTAACTGAGTAGTATTTCAAGAGACAAGTTTCCTGTTTCTTTTCCTCTATTTTCACAATTCAAGTCGAGTTTATTGTCATGAGGTTTGAAGATTGTTTAATGTCATTTCCAGTACTCAAGTGTAAAGGAGAATGAAATAATTGCTATGCTGGATCTGACGCAGCACAGAACAACAATAAGACTTAAAAAAATACAATAACTAAAAAAACACTATAAGTATATAAGATAGCTTATAGACATAGATTGATTTTATACACATAACGTGACACTGGGTACAGGTGTGCCTGTACATAAGGTGACTCTGACAGGAAGTGATAAAGTAGTGGTGGTGGGAAAGGGGGTGTTGTGCGGTGGGTTAGTGGGTGGAATGTTATTTAGCCTTACTGCTTGAGGAAAGTAACTGTTTTTGAGTCCGGTTGTCCTGGCATGAATGCTATGCAACTTTCTCCCTGATGGGAGTGGGAGAAGCAGTCCATGAGCAGGGTGGCTGGGATCCTTCATGAGCTCTTCCACCTCTTCTGTGTAGGCTCAGCTCACAGCTCTGGGAGAATAACCATGTTAAGGATGATCGGGAGGGAAGAGTGGTGTGCATCTGATTATCTGAGATCTGTTAGTTAGGAAGTCCAACACCCAGTTACACAGCGGTGTATTTAGACCGAGGAGTAGGAATTTGTTCACCAAGATCTGTGGGCCAATGCAATCCAGAAACAGATTCCAGCATAAGTGTCCTTGTTTCCTAGATATGTCAGGTCTAGGTGCATGACATACAGCAATTCTGTAGGTAAGCATATTTTTGAGTGTCCGTTGTGGCAGGAATGGAGTTTTAGATGTGTGCCATTACCAGCCATTCAAAGCACTTCAAGATGATTAGTGTCAGTACTACAAGGCACTGACAAGTCCAGTGAGGTACAGGTACTTCTGTACTTCCTGCCTGCTGGTAGCAGCTAAAAGAGGACATGTCCCAGATGAAGGGGTTTCTTGATTCTTCAGGCAGCACCTCCTGTTGATGTTGCCATTAGTAAGGAGGGCTGCGGAAGTGATTGACTAGTCTGTTCCCAGTACCATCCGCAGTTCCATTCTCTTGTTTCTCCTGGGTATTTTGATAGTTCCAGAGAATTCTTGTATCTGTCACTGTAACTCCTATCATGCAGGGTTCTGTCATGGCCTGGTACGGCAGTTCCAAGGCTCAGAAAATGGAGATGCTGGAAAGTGCAGCAAAAACATCCAGATGAGGAGTCTCAACCCAAAACGCAACTGTTCACTTCTCTCCGCAATGGTGCATGAAGGGGTGCCCTCATCCTTCCCTCTCTGCCTTGCTGTTCTCTTATCTACAAGTTCCTGGCTACCTGTAAATGGAAAAGTGCTATCAATGGCCCCTTGATGAGGCACCTCCTGTACTAAAACAGGTGGCCAGTAGATGTATTTCTTCATGTTTGTGGTCTTCTGCTGCTGTAGTCAATCTAGCATGTCGTGCATTCAAAGATGCTCTTCTGGACAGCACTGGTACTTGAGTTATTTGGGTTATTGACAGCTTCCTGTCAGCTTGAACCAGTCTGGACATTCTCCTTTGACCTCTCTCATTAACCAGGCATTTTGCCCATAGAGCTACGGCTCGCTGGTTTTTTTTTTTTGGTTTTTTTTTGCACCATTCTCTGTCAACTCCAGAGACTGTTGTGTATGAAACTCCCTGGATATTAGCGGCTTCTAAGATACTCAAACCATCCCACCCGGCACCAACAATCACTCCATGGTTGAAGTCAGTTACATCACATTTCCTCCCCACTCTGATGTTTGGTCTGAACAACAGCTGAATCTCTTGAATATGTCTGCATATTTGTATGCATTGAGCTGCTGCAACAAGATTGGCTGATTAGATATTTGCATTAAAAAGCAGGTGTACCAGTGTACCTATTAAAGTGGCCAAGTGTATAAAGGCAGGGATAAGGCTAGAAGAGAAGATGAGGGGCACTTGGAGAATCTTTCAGCATGTGCAACTTTGTAAATTGAAAAGGATTGAGTGCTATATTTTCCTGCAAAAAGGAGAGAAGCTGTGATTGCATCCTCCTGCCATAGTTGAATAGATGGCAGTTTGTGGAAGATAATAGAAGAGGATTAATAGTCAAGCAATGAGGGCACATGGTAGGACCTTTGTACATCACATTCTTTTCATGATGGAGATTGCTACTAATGCATTGAGCAGTGTGTGAAACAAGTGGTGCATTTGGGGAAAGGGAGGTGAAGAGATATCACTGTCACCACCCTTGTGAAGCCATTAAACTAATTCCTACGCTGTATGGGGATCTTCAAGTTTCATTTCTGTTTCTAACTTTAACTACAGCCTCCCCTCATTGTCCAAATAACCATATCTAGATGCTTCCCAACCTGCTGCAGTTGGGGAATAGACGTACTTCCCTCCATCTTATTCACTGGTGCCTCAAATGCTTCATCAGGAAAAATGAAGTATCACTGTCCGCAATGGCTATCACATTCTGTAAAGCTGCGCAGCAAGTAACTTCCATCGAATCTCACCATGACCTGCCACTGCCACCATAGGAGATGCAGACTTGGGTCTAAGTTCTGGTGGCTGGTTCAGACTGTTGCTGATGACACCTAATACAGAGGTACAACTATCAGCAAAGGCACTGTGAGCAATGGCTGGTCGTGCAAGTAAGGTCGCCAAACAGATTTCAACTGAGTGCTCACCGGTTCACAGAAGCACACGTTAATCCCATATTATGAGTTCTGCAAAGTAATGTGAACACCATTTAATGTACTGCTTGGGAAAATAAAAGTAGTTTCAAAGCTTGTCTAGAAAAAAAACAAATTATACTTTTAATAACAGGAAATTTCATTCCTGCAGCCAGAATTGCTGAGTATTTCAGCTTGTTAATATTGACAGCTAAATGAATCCACATGCACATCATAAGCTGAATGGTCTCTTTCCTTGCCATAAATCTCTTTGGTTCTGTGAGTGAGAACAGTTTAGGGAAATGAGGCACAAGATCTGTTCAATTATTTTATTGTGACTTTCCCAAGGAAATATCACCAGTGTACGCAGGGTCTAGCAGGACTGCAGCCAGTCACCTGGGAGCCTGTCTATATTCAAGCCAATCAGTCACGTGGGTCAGGGGATAGCCAATAGTGCTGACAATCCGCTGGTGGATTCTGGACTCAAAGGAAGTGGCCTCTACACCCCCATCTCCTTTAAGAATCTCTCCCCTGTGACAGCTTTAATAGCTTTCTGTGTATACTGAGATGATCAATCGAGGGTCAGCAGAGTAAAGCTGGGGACAGAAATATTGTATTCCAAGCAGAACATCCAGAGGACCATTCTCAAACATCTCAGGGGCAGTAAATTCTTCAGGTAGAACTCAAACCAGCCTGAAGGTTCAAGTTTTACTTAAGTGCTGAATGTTGACATTTAAATTTTTAATCTTAAATACATTATTTGTAACAAAATATGGGCTAATTTTGCAAAATCTGAGTTAATTTTAAAAATTTGTCTCAGACTGAAATACACAGCAATTTTTGTTGCAGCTAAGAAATACCTTATCATTAAAAACATAAACATCTTTTTCTTGACCAGCTTTGAAGCATTTACAGTTTCCTTAACTGTACTTCAAATGCATTTCACATAACACTCAGGTCTTTATCAAATATGAAGTTTAATTTAATTCTGGTGTCTGTAAGTCTCCTAAGAGTTACTCCCTCCTTTCTGCCAGGGGTCCTCACCTTACACCTTCCTAGTTAGGACCATATGCAGTACATCTTTTTCAGATCTTTCAGAGGAAGACTCAGTGAAACCCAATACTGCACACACTGCCTCTAATCCGATGGTGGTCTGCTCTAGCGTGTTCTGCTTAAGCTGCCAAGCAGCTGTAGCACAGCACTGACTTTGCAGGAACCTCTCAAACGTGAGTCAAAGATGCAAGATGCGAAAAGCAGCAATCTTTCCATTGAATAATTCTCTATTCTCTACCCTTTTGCACTCTTTAGTGTAGTTCGTCCTCTAAATCGTTGGCATTTTCTCTCTTTCTTTTTATTTTCGTGACCACATCCTAAGTTTATTCTCATGAGATGTGTTCAGCTTTCTATCTCAGTATTTGGCTGATAATTATCAGCTCAGAAAGTTAATCAAAACCATCTTATCCTGGATTTTATTAGGTCCATTCACGTGGGCAATTTTCTAGAAGGCAGTAAAGAAATTGCATTAACCGTAATGAAAAATCAGCCTGTTGGTTAGATAGATTGCACTCTTGAGTTCTACTCATAAGTTCATCATCTTCAGATGTGGAACAGACAAGCAAATATTACCTTTTGTGATTCCAACCAAAAGTACCATACAACTGATTGAACAGCACTGTTCTTCACGTGTGCTGAGGAGGTTGAAAAGTAAATGGCCTAAAATAACAAAAAAAAATCAGCATTTGGTGAACAAGAAATTGCAAATTAGCCAATGTACTACAACACCTTATGTGACAGTAGTCCAGTTTTACCAGCCAACCGTTAATTCCATAAGGCATGTGATAACAATGAATTTTATATAATTACAGAAATTCACATGCTGAGTTTTTAAATTTTTATTTATCTGTATGGGCTTCCTGCATGCAAAAGCTTTTCATTTAACTCATGTGCAAACTTTTTCTATTAGAAATTTTAGTATCCTCATTTCTAACAGAAATCCCCTGTTACCTCTGCAGACTGTCACTGCAGCACCTGACCACAATCGACTCAAAATGAATCCCACAAAGTTTTCCACTAAAAAATTGTGATCCATCTTTCTCCAGATGCTAACAATTCAAAAATAATTTTAAGATTCCACATTTGAGAAGATATTATATTATCCACTGAATTCTTTTAATGCCTTAATTAATTCTTGTAGACTTCAGTCACTGAGTCGCTTAGGCTTGGATTTCATATTTTTGCCCAGCGCTGTAATGTTGTAAACTGAGTCAAAAAATACACAGTGTATCTAATTTTACAGGAAGCAGCAATACCAGCCAGCTGTCCCAATGAAGTATTTCTTCCATAGCTCATGACTACTTGTTTAAAATAAGATAAGCAAGAAAATATTCTTCAAGATGTTTACTGGTATAGTTGATATGATTGCTTTCTTTTAAGCAAATTGCTTGAGGGTGCCTGAGTTACAAAGGTCTGAATAAAAATGTTTGGGTCTGTCCAGGCTTTTGGAATGTGGCTGAGGCTCAGACACTAGCCACTTCCGGTAAAGTAAGTAAATAACTTTTTTTCTCCTTCTGTCCAGTCAGTGCGAACTTTTATTGGCTTGATCCTAACAGGTCAACCAAATGGATATTTTTAAACTCTACATACCCAGTGAAGCAATTTTGAATCAAGTTGTACGCATGGCCGAAAACTTGCAAAATCATACTGTTCAGTTTTTGAGAGTTTACTTGAGGAAATTTCATTTTTGTTTCCAACAAAAATCATTTCAAAAAGAATATGTAACCTCATAGTTTTGAACTCTTCTTCTTTCACCTTGAGAGACACAAGGTAATGGGGAACAAAATTTATGTTTTCCATCAATAAAGTGAAAACCGATGGTTTCACTCTAAGGACACTTTATCTTGTTATTTCATGCTCGTTATTTATTGCTATTTGTTTATATTTGCATTTGTACAGTTTGTTGTTCATTGATCCTGTTTACAGTTACTATTCTATAGGTTTACTAAGTATGCCCGCAAGAAAAAGAATCTCAGGGTTGTATGTGGTGACAAGCATGTACTCTGATAATAAATTTTACTTTGAACTTTGAAAAGAACCTCAGTTCTTCTTCCCAGAGGGACATGAAAAGGACTTTCTGGCTTCCTGGCTTGTGGAAGTTTCAACTGTACTTTTCAGGCTTGTTAGCACTCTCAACATAATCCTCCAGGCAGATTATCCCATTTGCAATTGTTTCTTGCTCAGTGGTTTGATTTACTTAAACCTTATAGTCCATGTAGTTTGGAAGGACCTGTTTGTTATAATGCCACAGTTATCTGTGTACCTACAGTGCGTTGTGAGTGAATGGACCCTCAGTTTTTATGGACAAACTGTATTTTAGCCAAAAACAATTGAAATACTCCCCACTAGCCTCCGGGTCCAACATATTATTCTCCGTAACTTCCGCCACCTCCAACGGGATCCCACCACTAAGCACATCTTTCCCTACCCCCCTCTCTCTGCATTCCGCAGGGATCGCTCCCTACACAACTCCCTTGTCCATTCGTCCCCCCCATCCCAACCCACTGATCTCCCTCCTGGCACTTATCCGTGTAAGCGGAACAAGTGCTACACATGCCCTTACACTTCCTCCCTTACCACCATTCAGGGCCCCAAACAGTCCTTCCAGGTGAGGCATCACTTCACCTGTGAGTCGACTGGGGTGATATACTGCGTCCGGTGCTCCCGATGTGGCCTTTTATATATTGGTGAGATCCGACGCAGACTGGGAGACCGCTTTGCTGAACATCTACGCTCTGTCCACCAGAGAAAGCAGGATCTCCCAGTGGCCACACATTTTAATTCCACATCCCATTCCCATTCTGACATGTCTATCCACGGCCTCCTGTACTGTAAAGATGAAGCCACACTCAGGTTGGAGGAACAACACCTTATATTCCGTCTGGGTAGCCTCCAACCTGATGGCATGAACATCGACTTCTCTAACTTCCGCTAATGCCCCAGTTCCCCCTCGTACGCCATCCATTATTTATTTATATACACGCATTCTTTTTCTCACTCTCCTTTTTCTCCCTCTGTCCCCCCCCCACTATACCACTTGCCTATCCTCTGGTTTTCCCCCCTTCCCCCTTTTCTTTCTCCCTGGGCCTTCTGTCCCATGATCCTCTCGTATCCCTTTTGCCTATCACCTGTCCAGCTCTTGGCTCCATCCCTCCCCCTCCTGTCTTCTCCTATCATTTTGCATCTCCCCCTCCCCCTCCCACTTTCAAATCTCTTACTAGCTCTTCCTTCAGTTAGTCCTGACGAAGGGTCTTGGTCGGAAATGTTGACTGTACCGCTTCCTAGAGATGCTGCCTGGCCTGCTGCGTTTACCAGCAACTTTGATGTGTGTTGCTTGATATACTTTCAACGTTATCAGCAAGTGTTTTTCAGATTAGTAATATCTCTTTGTATCATCACAGATAGACAGTAGCAAGGTAAGGTCATCCATTTTCACAATATTTGTGGCTTTTCTGGGGAATTAGGATGAAGTGAGTCACCCACACATTCCCTTGCATGATTCCGGCTCCCTCACCCAGATGAACAACCTTCATCCAGATTACCAGATGGAATTTTTCTTCCTTTGGTGTGTATATATGTGCTAACACGTAAAGAATCTTCCCCATCAACACTGGCTGTGCTGGATGTTGTCATGGTGCATTCACACTATAAAGTTCAATACTTCCCGACCTCTACAGGGAAGAAAATCAGCAAATACTCAGAGGTGCTATATAGATCCATGAATCTGTGACAAAAGCAGTTTACTCCTTGATATCAAGGATGAAAAAATGGACATTAAGAATAACCTCACAACCCCATACTGTGCCCCTTTTCTGCAGCTTCTTGTTCTTGTCTGCCCAGTTTTCACAATGCAATTTATAGCAAAGGAAGTGTGTCTCCTATAGCAGAAGTGTGTACTCCCTTCATAGGACCACACTGAACATCATGAGAAATTGGGAAAGCTGGAGTAGTGTGACATCCAGGTCTCCAAGACCTGAAGCCCTGCAGATTTTCTTCAGGGGAGGAATTTGACCTGGGTGTCTCTGCTGATGAAAGAGGACCAGCTATGGGTTCTACCTAGGTCCTGTAACATTTGGTCTAATTGATGTTAATGAGGTCTAATGTGATTTGAGGAAAATACCTGATGCCATTAAAACTGTACATGCAATGGTCAATCTTACCTTTTTGTTGATAGCTTGAGCCCAAGCGATAAACAGTACCTCTTTTTGAAATATATGTGATAATATATGTAACCGGGTAACCGTTGGATCTTATTCAGCATTGTTAAAAGTGTACTTAGGCATCCATCCGGGTAATGCTAGAATAGTTGTCTGTGCCTTTAAGGGAGACAGTGATGTCATTACACACATGTGGGATAGTGGGGAGACCATTTTGCTTTCTGCTGAAGATGTGGTAAGGCCTTGGAAATGGGTTCTTCCCAGAGTGTGCTGGGCATGGTGAGGAAAGGTGAGCATTAATTGACAATATCCATGTGAATTCGTTTATGCTTGTTGGTGGATCGAGAATATCGGTAATTTGACATGTTTTACATGTGGATGCTTTAGATTTCCACGAGTGAAGAAATCAACACTGGGCAGCGTGGCTTATACCAAGATCCTCACCATCCAAGTAGGTCAGTCTTCCAGTAATTTAACTACCAGGCAATACCTTGTAAAAGTTGTGCCAAAGTGTACCTTTTGTCTAACTTTATTGTATCGGGTCTGATTGTGCATGTAACCGCACAGCGTGAATGTTTAGTCTCTGTTCGGAAGTTCAGCACGTGTGTACATCTTAGATGAGATGTATTCGCATACATTTTTTGCTGTTATGTATAAGATGCAGGGTGGGTGGCATTCTAATGTTGTTTGTATTATGTTCCTTCAGGATTGCCACTACCGTATTTGTACCATATTAGTTCTGGTATTTTTATACTGCATATGCAATTCTGTCCATACACAAGGGTGTGGATTGAAAGTTAAACTGAGATTGTAACGGCAAGAACTGGTTGTAAATTTGTTCGTTTTGTTTCGCGACCCTCTTCTGGCACTTAAACATCGAAAAAACGGGAATAAACGGGACCTTTTCAGAATGGCAGGTGGTGACTAGTGGGGTACCGCAAGGCTCAGTGCTGGGACCCCAGTTGTTTACAATATATATTAATGACTTGGATGAGGGAATTAAATGCAGCATCTCCAAGTTTGCGGATGACACGAAGCTGGGTGGCAGTGTTAGCAGTGAGGAGGATGCTAAGAGGATGCAGGGTGACTTGGATAGGTTGGGTGAGTGGGCAAATTCATGGCAGATGCAATTTAATGTGGATAAATGTGAAGTTATCCACTTTGGTGGCAAAAATAGAAATACAGATTATTATCTGAATGGTGGCCGATTAGGAAAAGGGGAGGTGCAACGAGACCTGGGTGTCATTATACACCAGTCATTGAAAGTGGGCATGCAGGTACAGCAGGCGGTGAAAAAGGCGAATGGTATGCTGGCATTTATAGCGAGAGGATTCGAGTACAGGAGCAGGGAGGTACTACTGCAGTTGTACAAGGCCTTGGTGAGACCACACCTGGAGTATTGTGTGCAGTTTTGGTCCCCTAATCTGAGGAAAGACATCTTTGCCATAGAGGGAGTACAAAGAAGGTTCACCAGATTGATTCCTGGGATGGCAGGACTTTCATATGAAGAAAGACTGGATGAACTGGGCTTGTACTCGTTGGAATTTAGAAGATTGAGGGGGGATCTGATTGAAACGTATAAGATCCTAAAGGGATTGGACAGGCTAGATGCAGGAAGATTGTTCCCGATGTTGGGGAAGTCCAGAAAGAGGGGCCACCGTTTGAGGATAGAGGGGAAGCCTTTTAGGACCGAGATTAGGAAAAACTTCTTCACACAGAGAGTGGTGAATCTGTGGAATTCTCTGCCACAGGAAACTGTTGAGGCCAGTTCATTGTCTATATTTAAGAGGGAGTTAGATATGGCCCTTGTGGCTACGGGGGTCAAGGGGTATGGAGGGAAGGCTGGGGCGGGGTTCTGAGTTGGATGATCAGCCATGATCATAATAAATGGCGGTGCAGGCTCGAAGGGCCGAATGGCCTACTCCTGCACCTATTTTCTATGTTTCTATGTTTCTATGAAAATGTCTCATCAATGTCTCCCATCCATTACATAATGGACAGGTTGGGCACAGGAGTACATTCAGCCAGAGACTCATTCCTCCGAGATGCAGCACTGAGCGTCATAGGAACTCATTCCTGCCTGTGGCCATCAAACTTTACAACTCCTCCCTTGGAGGGTCAGACACTCTGAGCCGATAGGCTGGTCCTGGACTTATTTCATAATTTACTGGCATAATTTACATATTACTATTTAACTATTTATAGTTCTATTACTATTTATTATTTATGGTGCAACTGTAACAAAAACCAATTTCCCCCGGGATCAATAAAGTATGACTATGACTATGACTACGACTATGAAAACTGATAAAGGAATTAAAACCCGAAAAAGTCTTTGTTGTCCCAAGCGTGTACTTTTCCCCAGGCTACATATACAAAGTATAGCATCACAGTGCTTAATGAAACTGAAATGGGGGCACAGCTAACTGTAAAAGGGACTCTAGCTGAGCATGAAAGGTCAGGTGCCAAACCATAGACACCAGGTTCGCTGTATGTGGCAATGTGTCATAGAGGGAAGGCAGAAGAAAGCAGGAAACTACAAACCAACTAGCTTGATATTCATCATTAGGAAAATGCTAAATATATAATAGCAAGACATCTAGAAAAATCAAATCAAGGAAATTATACAGTCATCATTGTTGTAATGTGAGCATTATTAAAAGAAAGTTAATACTAATTAGGATAATGGGGGGTTTTACTTCTGTTCTTTTTACTTCCGTGGGCTCTATATATAGTGTGCCTGCCATGCTGTATGGGTTGTGAAAGCCTCTGTATATACATAACGGTTTTGAAGTTCAGCATGAAGTTGTTTCTTTGCAATGAAGTTGTCAAGTGTACCTTTTTCAAGGTAGAAGTTACTACATGTTTTTGGAGACAAGGTGAACTGGTTTTGTGAACGTATTGGCACGTTTTTCGAACGGGAGCTTCATGTTTCAGATGGCTACATTTGGAACTATCGGGGAATTTCTGGAAGGAAATGAGGACTGGCCGGAGTATGAGGAAAGGTTGGGACACTTTTTCTATGCTAATGGAATTACTGAGGAGGCTAAGAAGCACTCTATTCTCCTGAGTGTGTGTGGGGCAAAGACTTACTAGTTAATAAGGAATTTAGCCACACTGCGGAAACCGGGGGACATTCCATATAACAAACTGGTCAAGCTCATGGGGAACCACTACAATCCGAAACCTTCTGTGATAATCCAACGGTGTAGGTTTCACAGCTGTTTCAGGAAGCCAGGTCAGTCTGTGGCCGATTTTGTGGCCAAGCTTTGGTAGCTGTCGGAACATGGTGATTTTGGAGTGGTGTTGGAAGACATGCTCCGTGATAGATTGGTATGCGGCATTAATAATGATGGCATACAATACCGCCTTTTAGGGGAAACCCCACTTTTGACTTTCAAGAAAGCCTTAGAGATGGCCCAAGGCATAGAGATGGCTGCTAATAATGTCAAGGATATCCAGAAAGGTCATGGGAGGTCACAGTCGGCGGCAGTGTGCCAATTCAGGAGGGAGACTGGTAAACAGGCAAAGCGAGTGGAATGTTTCCGGTGTGGAGGGACGCACTATGCAAATGATTGTAAGTTCAAAAGATGCTGTCTGCCATGCTGGTAGCAAAAAGGGACATTTAGCTAAAAAGTGCAGAAGTTCAAAGGGTAAGATTAAGCCTGGGCGGGGGAAAACTCGACAGGCTCAGGCAGCCACACACCATCTAGAAGAAGCAGATGAAGAGGCAGTGTGTGCCTACAACATGTTTACAGTGGAAACAGATGAGGAACCACCTGAACCATATTCTGCCACAGTCACTGTCAGGGGAAGGACATTAAGTTTGAGATTGATTCAGGGGCTACTGCATCGGTCATTAGTGAGGAGACGTACAGGAGGACATGGGGGTCCAACCTGCCTCCCATTAGACCGTCAAAGCTCAAACTTAGGACCTATACTGGGCAGCCCATCCCTCATTTAGGGGTGTTATATGTGGACATTTCAGCCGGGAGTCAGAAGGCTGAAGCCAGGCTAGTGATAGCTAAGGGCAGGGGGCCCAGTCTTTTAGGTCGTGATTGGCTTCGCAAAATCCGGCTAAATTGGCATGAAATTAAGTATGCACACACGACGGAGGACGTTCTGCAGCGGTACAGTGACGTTTTCAGGGATGAGCTGGGAACACTGAAGGCGTGACAGTGAAACTCCATGTCGACCCTGAGGCTACACCACGTTTTTTTAAGCCCAGGTCGGTGCCCTATGCCATGAAAGGCAAAGTCGAGGAGGAGCTGGAACGTTTACAGAGGCTGGGCATCATTGAGCCCATCCAGTTTTCAAGGTGGGCGACTCCCATTGTTCCAGTTTTGAAGGCAGACAAAACGGTGAGGATATGCGGGGATTATAAGTTTACGGTGAATCAAGTCTCTAGGCTGGAGGAGTACCCATTGCCACAGGTGGATGACCTGTTTGCAACCCTGTCAGGGGGTAAACTGTTCACAAAGCTGCACATGAGCCATGCCTACCAACAGCTGCAGCTGGATGAGGATTCAAAGGAGTATGTCACAATTAATACACACAAGGGATTATTCAAGTACAATCGCCTAGTGTTTGGAGTGTCATCCAGCCCTGCCATTTTCCAAAGGACAATGAACACTTTGCTGCAGGGGATTCTGCACGTAACAGTGTACCTTGATGATATTTTAATCACAGGGGCTACGGACATGGAGCATCTGGCTAATTTAGAACGGGTGCTGAAGAGGCTCTCAGACACAGGGCTGCAGTTGAAACGCGGAAAATGTGTGTTCCTGACATCGAGTGTGACTTACCTGGGACACAAGATCACAGCTGAGGGGCTTTGCCCTGTGGAGGACAAAGTGAGGTCTATTAAGGAGGCCCCAAGCCCTAAGACCGTCACGGAACTCAGATCATTTTTTGGCATGGTGAATTATTTTGGCAAGTTTCTTCCTGACCACTCAAGGGTTTTGACCCCACTGTATAAGCTGCTTCACAATGACACTAAGTGGCAGTGGGGTGAAGAGCAGGAGAAAGCTTGCAAGGAAGTGAAAGAACTCCTCCACTCAGCGAAGCTGCTTGTTCACTATGACCCAGACAAGGAGATCACCCTGGCATGCGATGCCTCGCCCTATGGAGTCAGGGCAGTTCTCTCACATGTAATGGAGAACTGATCAGAGAAGCCTATTGAGTTTGCTTCACATACCCTGACAGCTGCTGAGAAGGGATGTTCACAACTAGACAAAGAAGTTCTGGCCATTGTTTTTGCGGTCAAACGCTTTCATCAGTACCTTTATGGACGAGCATTTACAATTTATACGGACCATGAACCACTGATAAGCCTGTTCAGTGAGACTAGATGCATCCCACCACTAGCCTCAGCCAGGATACAGCGTTGGGCTCTTACATTGTCAGCCTACCAGTACTTACAGAGCAGGTGAGAATAATGCAAATGCTGATGCACTGAGTCGACTACCTTTACCTGAGACACCTGTTGCTACGTATGTGCCTCCAGAGACTGTGTTTTCATTGGAGAGGCTGTCAGGGACACCTGTAAAGGCGACCCAGGTCAAGCAATGGACAGAGACAGACCCAGTCCTGTCCCAAGTCAAGACTTTTCTTTTACAAGTTTGGCCCAGAGTTGTGGAAGGAGAGGAACTGAGGCCTTATGCCAAACGCAAGACAGAACTCAGTCTGCAGGATGGCTGCATTTTCTGGGGGGCGAGGGTCATCGTGCCTCCCCCTGGCTGTTCACAGATTGTGAAGGAAATTCATGAGACTCACCCAGGAGTGTCTCGAATGAAAAGCCTTGCAAGATCCTACGTTTGGTGGCCAAGAATGGATCAGGATCTGGAGAAAAAGGTAAAATCATGCACGCAATGTCAGACTAATCAGAATATGCCACCACCAGCTCCTTTGCACCCATGGGAGTGGCCAGACCACCCCTGGTCTAGGCTACATTTGGACTTTGCTGGCCCCTTTATGGGGCAGATGTTTGTTGTAATCGTAGATGCGCATTTTAAGTGGATCGAAGCTCATATCATGAGCAACATCACAGCCCCCTCAACCATAGACAAACTCAGGCAAGTGTTTGCAGTCCACAGGTTGCCTGACACTCTGGTCACTGATAATGGCCCGACATTCACCAGTGATCTGTTCAATGAGTTCATGCAGCAGAATGACATTCATCACATTCGGACAGCCCCTTTCAACCCAGCCCCAAATGGTTTGGCTGAGCGGGCTGTTCAGACAGTGAAGGAAGGCCTTAAGCAGATGACAGGGGACTCTCTTAGCATGTGGCTTTCACGTTTCCTGCTTAAATACTGCCTCACACCACAGACTACAACTGCCTGCACTCCAGCAGAGATGCTGATGGGGCGTAGGCCCAAGTCAAGATTGGACCTGCTGCACCTGGACATGAAGGCGAAAGTGGAAAGAAAGCAGGAAAAGCAGAAGGAGGGACATGATCAACATGTGCGAGAGAGGCAGTTAAAACCGGATGACAATGTCCATGTGAGAAGCAATCAGCAATGGCTGCCTGGGGTTATTCTTAAGCAGAGTGGTCCCGTCTCCTACGTTGTTAAGCTGACTGATGGGCGTGTTTTCCACAGATATCAGGACCATGTGCGCCTGCATCATGATACCAGCTCAGAGGCAGACAGTTCCATGGAATTTCCATTTGTGAGACAGACTACAGTGGAAGCATATCCACCAGTGACTTTGCCAGAGGGCGAGACGTTGGCAGAGGGGTGGGGGTCCCCTGAAGAGGATGGACATTCTCACGCAGACACATAGACCCCTCTCATGCCCCCAATACCAGACCCACCCAAAACACCCTCTCCAGCGGTGCCTGCTGGGTCACCAGGGGTAGTGTGCAGATCACAGCACACTCCTAAACTTCCTGACAGACTGAATCTTTGATGGGACAGTTCTTTTTTTTTGTTGTTAGATTGAATGTTGAATCTGTCACATTTTCCAGATGTTTTGTATTTATAAACTGTTGCTCAGATACTAGTATAAGTTTTCAGGGGTATACAAGTTAGTAACACCACTGTTTTATTTCCTAGTTTTTTACATTTGGGGATGTTGGATTTTAAAGGAGGAGAAGTGTTGTAATGTGAGCATTATTAAAAGTAAGTTAATACTAATTAGGATAATGGGGGGTTATACTTCTGTTCTTTTTTCTTCCAGTGTGCTTTGTATATAGCGAGGCTTTGTATATACAGAGGTTTTCTCAACCCGTATGGCATGGCAGGGACATGCCATGCGGGTTGTGAAAGCCTCTGTATATACATAACGGTTTTGAAGTTCGACACAAAATTGATTCTTCAGCATGAAGTTGTCAAGTGTGCCCTTTTCAAAGCAGAAGTTACTACAATCATGGTTTTGTTTAAATAGAAATCACATTTGACCAATTTGTTGGAGTTCTCTGAAAGTGTGGTTTGGATAAAGGGGAACTGGTGGATGTGCTATACTTGTCGGGGGGCATTTGATAATGTGACACATTAACAGTTGTTGTGGAAACTAAAAGCTCAATATGTTGGATGTAATGCACTGGCATGGATAGAGATAAAATCAGAAAATATTGGAAAACTCATCGTTAGTTAGCAACAGTGGAAAGAGGAACAGTCAGCCTTTCAAATTTATTGCCGTTTGTCAGAACTGAGAAAGAGAAAAACAAGTTAGTAACAGAGAAGGCGAGGAACAGTGATGGTGAAACAAAGAGAATTTCTCTGCTAGGTTGAAATTCTATGCCAGTTAAGGGACAGCTAAAATCAGATTAAGTTACTTTTTTTTCTGTGAAGGCCATACAAAAAAGGAAAGGACAAAAGAATGTCAGATAAAATTGCCTGTTCTCAAGCAAATAAATAGAAAAAACAAGCTAACTAAAGTTGGAGAATTTGATATTGAGTCCTGCAGGCTGTAAAGATATGGATAATACGTGGATATAAGATTAGATGGCAACCAGAAAACAGAGAAAGACATATTTGCTTTTCTGTCTGTTAGAAAGAAATACTGTACATTATGTTGCAAACTCCTACACCCTAAAACAAAATTCTGGAGGAATTCAGTGAGGTCTTTCCTATACTTTTTCGGTCCTATTTAAGGGTCTTGATGCAAAATGTCAGCTTACAGACTTTGCCTTTACAGATGCTGCTTGGCTCGCTGAATTCTTCTAGCAGTCTGTCTTTGTTCCAAACTCCAACATCTGCAGTCTCTTTTGTCTTCAGCAGTCTCTGGCTTGTGTGACAAATTTCTCTGTCCTGATCTGATTCTGCAAGTTATCCTACACCACTCTGAAATATGGCTGATTGGTCTGGCAGATGGCATATCTCACGCTGAGTACGCAATGTAGAAATGCTGCAATCATTAAGGGAACCCGAAGTGATGTAACTATAAACAAGAGAAAATCTGCATATGCTGGAAATCTAAGCAACATACACAAAATGCTGGAGGAACTCAACAGACCTGGCAGCATCCATGGAAAAGAGTACAGTCTACGTTTCGGGCAACTATTCTCATCCTGAGCAGTGAATCAAAAGCCATAGGTTGCTCTATAATTTGTTTATTGTGGAAATTCTCCGCACATATAATGTCTTTACCTGTGTATTCTCTGCCAGGCAAACATCAAGCACACTAGGAAGAATCACACACAGAACGCCTGGCCCAATTTCCAGACGACACCGTTTTAACATAGAAATAATGAGTATTGCATCATAGCCGAGAGGCAATCACCTTGTGTTTTTTGCATGCCGTATATGGACACAAATGATTCTAATTTCTAGGTAACAGAATATAACTGCAACAATTGGTAATTATTCATTAAACTGCAGCCTAGCTTTGGGTCTTTTTATTCATTAAACATATCAAGATCTTGGAGAAGAAGAAGTAGAAATTCATTTAGAAGACTTAATTTGAGTGGGAAGGCTAGAGAGACTAAGACTTTTAAATTAAAATTAAGGATAAGGTGAGGGGTGTTAGGAATTAAAGCAGTATACACAGTCACAGAAACTAATCACACTTATTTCCAAAAATCAATGAATCAATAACTAAAATAAACATGCAGTAGATTTATGGTCTCTACCAGAAGAAGAAAGAGACAGGTTACACAGAGGATTCATATTTGATAAAACGAACTGGAAGAATCAATATAAAACAAGATTCCTCCAAACCACTTTTAAAAAGGAATTGATGCATAAAATTAAAATACCAATGTGTTTGGAGAAAGCATTTAAATGGATGTTTATCTCGGAAACTGAGCCAGATAAAACAGACTGAATAATCTCAGTATTATTGCAAATTTTAAAGACATTTGAATGTATGGAGTTGAGGAACTCCCAGTCTAATTATGAGGACCTACAGCCTGCAATTGTGAACAAGGCTCAACATTTATCTTTAACACTATCATGCCTTCCTGATTCTTGTAAAGAAAATCTGTCAGTGAATTTGCTACTGGTGCTATAGTTTTAAATCTGCCATTTAAAGTTGATATAAGGCCCTGTAAATGAAAGATTTACATGGCCTTATATCAACTTTACAAAAAGTGTCTCGAGATCCAGAAGCTAAAATTTCTAAATGTTATTATAACAGGACCACAAGCAGGGCCATCCCCAGATATTAACTTCTGAATTCTTGAACCTTTGTAATAAATATTCTTCACTGTAATATTTTACCTGAAAAATGGTGAAGCTCTACATTACATCTCAATGACTCAATCATGTTTAACCAAGCCAGTATGTGGGAATAGCCTTCTTTGTGTCTCTGCAGTCCATTTAATTCTTGTAACAAGGTGTTTATTGTTCAACATAAAACATTTATTTTAACCACCCACCATAAATCTGCCTGCTAAAATTGGCTGACCTGAAGAAACCTGTAATATGCCTTTTGCTTTAGCTTTCCCTTCCTCTTTCCCTCTCCATTGCCTTGAGGCAGCTGTTTGAAAGATTTAAACCCCATTTAATTCCAGCGGCAAAGCAGGCTTCATTGGGACTGCGAGATGAGTCTCAGCTGTTCATAACGTGTTTGTCTCCTGCAGAAATCAATATAGCTGCTTTGCTGTATTGTTATTATATTACCAGATTGAGCCACAATCAAGCGTATTTCCAGGATTGGCATATTAGCAGCTGTTCGTGTGTCTGGCAGCTGACATCACAATCTGTTTACTGCAACGAGACTTTTCACAGGATACTCTGGGGACTGAGGATCACCACGAGCAACACCAGCAGAATCTTTTATAAGTGGCAGTAAGACCCACAGGGACCAAGAGTGATAATATCCAAATAGGACTGAATTTCAGAAAAGAATAATTTTAATCATTAATATTAATTCTGGGAGTTTGAATCATGTGCCTCTTTCTTGAGTGGATGAGAATTGGTTAGCAAAGTACTCTTTCACTCCATTTATGGCATTTCCTTTTCATTTCCTGGAAATTGTCACTGTGCTATTTTAAGGTCAATAGTGGATCAACAAAGCTTTCTGGAGAATTCCCACCTGCCTTGAAACCTTTGATATTCTTGTTTCTGAATGTAAGCACAAATTGTGTGATCTCCAGTCTAACGTGGTTGGGCAGAGTGTGGCTGGGTTGATTACAACTAAATTATGGTTAAACAGGAAGTGCTGGAGGCAAGAAACAGGCATGAAGGTACAGCAGAAAATTAAACCATTGTTCCACCTACAAGTACTTTGAAGATTTAATCATTTGCTTTGTTACTGTTTGGTGGAATCTATTTGCGTAAATTGGCTGCTGCCTTCCTTTAAGTGACTGTACACTGATTTTAAAATACTTCAGATCACTGAAGTCATGTGAGGCCATTGGAGATCTGAAGAAGCAGAAAGCATAGCAGCCAACAGCCTGCGGTGTCACATATCGTGCTAATCGGATGAGGAAGTAGAGGGATGGGTTAGTAAGCTTGCTGGGATGACACAAAGGTTGGGAGTGCTGTGGATAGTGTGGAGGGCTGTCAGAGGTTATAGTGGGACATTGATAGGATGCAAAACTGGGCTGAGAAGTGGCAGATGGAGTTCAACCCAGATAAGTGTGAAGTGGTTCATTTTAGTAGGACAAATGTGATGGCAGAATATAGTTTTAATGGTAAGACTCTTGGCAGTGTGGAGGATCAGAAGAACCTTGGGGTTCGAGTCCATAGGATGCTCAAAGCAGCTGCACAGATTGACTCTGTGGTTAAGAAGGCATACGGTGTATTGGCCTTCATCAATCGTGAAATTGCATTTAGGAGCCGAGAGGTAATGTTGCAGCTATATAGGACCCTGGTTAGACCCCACTTGGAGTACTGTGCTCATTTCTGGTCATCTCACTATAGGAAGGATGTGGAAGCTATAGAAAGGGTGCAGAGGACATTTACAAGATGTTGTCTGGATTGTGGAGCATGCTTTATGAGAATAGGTTGAGTGAACTCAGCCTTTTCTCCTTGGAGCGACAGAGGATGAGAGGTGACCTGATAGAGGTGTATCAGACGATGAGAGGCATTGATCGTGTGGATAGTTAGAGGCTTTTTCCCAGGGCTGAAATGGTTGCTACAAGAGGACAAAGGTTTAAGGTGCTGGGGAGTAGGTACAGGGGAGATGTCAGGGGTAAGTTTTTCACTCAGAGAGTGGAATGGGCCGTCTCTGTGGTCTTTTAAGAGACTTTTGGATAGGTACATGGAGCTTAGCAAAATAGAGGGCTATATGTGAGCCTAGTAATTTCTAAGGTAGGGACATGTTCGGTACAACTTTGTGGGCCGAAGGGCCTGTATTGTTCTGTAGGTTTTCTATGTTTCTATGTTTCTTTGTCAGGTATTCAAAGAGAAAAGCACAAACAGGAAGATCTGATATATCAGTTTGATTAGTTTGATCACCAGGTTCATTATTGTTAAGAAGGAGAAATGAGTAATAGAGACCTGCACCCTCCAGCTGTGGCGGCCACATTGCTTTAGGATATTGACCTCACCATGTATACTAATCCTGTCTGACCTGGGCCAACTGCCTTCATGTGACTCAGTACTGAAGCTGAACTATGATTCAGCAAGAGTCCACCCATCCACAATGGTGCTGCTGGCTGAGTACCATATAGTGTTCTAATTATCGTCTTTGGAATTGTCAGCTTCATACCATGATCAGTTATTGTGTAAATTCAAGGTTAAGATAGATACATATTTGGATATTAAGAGGAGCAGGAGATTATGGTGATCAAGTAGAAGAGTGAACAGAGCATAGGATCAATCATAATCTGAGTAAATTGCAAAGAAGGCTGAATGCGTCAAATGGAATTCTTCCGCTTCTAGCTCCTACATTCTTAACAGAACAACTAAGAATTGGGCAGCAAGATTTATGTGTCCGATATTGTATGCTGCATTCTAGTGCACCAAGGAGAGGTAACTACAGCAGAAATCCTGTAGAATGGAAGCTGCCTCAAAAGCACAGCTTAGGCAGTTAACTAACCAAAAGTCTTCAGCAGTGCTCCTGACGACACACGACCACCTTCTGCATCTGCTGCTCTGTCCTTGCTCCTGGATCACTAGGCTCCTTCTCCTCAGTCGCATTCCCCTTTATAGCAAAGTTACCATGCTCAAGGCAGACAATTACATATCTTGAGACCCCAGATGAGCAGTATTCTAACTTCATCTTTTCAAAGAGGAAAAAAGTTTAGCAGGCCATGCTTAGCACAGTGATAGCAATGCTCAACTGAGGTTGCCCACCCTTATTTATTTACCTCGTCCTTTCCTCATGTTTCAAATACTGCTTACACTTGACAACCATCATCCAATTAACATGCCATTAACATCCAATTAGTCATCTCAGCTTGAATATATCATTTTCTTAAGCAGACAAATCCACTCATCTACATCTCTGAAATCTGAGGTGATAAAGTGGGCATTGCCACAATAATCACTTGCAGTAAAGCAATCATATTCCTCTTGTAAGGAAATACTTCTCTGAGTTTCCTGTAACGGTTTGCAATAACCCTGAAATCAATGAGTCTGTTGTTAATTTGCCAATCAATCTGTACACACTGCTTCTCTATTTTTCATAATTTTCTAAATCTCTAATGGAATCCACCCAGCCTCCCCAGCACGTGGAAAAAGTTTTATTTTTCAGGATCTGACTGCATATTGAGCCAGTTTTCAAGCTTTGACTGTCACTGGATTAGAAATGTCATTCTGGCTTTGAGTGCTTTTTTTGTTTACTCTTGCTTAGTATCACACGATCAGCTAACAGCACGCAAGTAAGTAACAAATGCAGCCCTCAACACTTATACCCCCTTGTCCACTTAATATTGTAGAGCAGCTATCCATTTCCTGTTAGAATGTGGCAATTCCCAGAGTTCTGGGATCACTCCAAACTGAAATTCATTTCACTGAACTTTGGAGATGAGTTATAATGCCCATCTGCTACTATCACTGAACCTCTGAGGCTGAATTTCTACTCTGTTGCTTCTTCCTGTATGTCCAAAAATCTCTCTTTATTTCAAAGGCATTTTTTAGCTGTGTTGCTAATTTCTGAAACCCTCAAATGACTGAAACTTGGCAGCATTCAACAATATGCAAATGAACAGGCCATGTTCTGAAAGAACGCAATGTGAGCTGATGGAAACTCCAAGCTACCCAGTTACATTTAATTCAACTTCTGTCCTTTTCAACTCAATTATACACTATTAATCAACCATTTTAGATTATCTGCTTTCAAAGAATAATACAATTCAGTAAGTTTTCTAGAATGTATTAAGGTCAAGGTGGACCATTTTGAATAACAGAATGTATGTTATGCAATAAAAGAATTTCTTCTCGGGCTTGCAGCCAGGTACAGGTATCAAGTTTAAAGAATGTTTTGATGACAAACTCTGTCATCTTCATCAGGGATGCTGCCTGGCCATGTCTAGTCTGGTGGTATTTATACCCCTGTTGTACATTCCTCCTGATTGGTTAGCCCTCATCCAATCGGATTTCTGTTGTGCCACCTTGTTTACGATCAAATTCCAGGCTGGATTAGTAATATTTAGAGCATATTTAGTGATTGGGGGGTATTTGCTGTAGTAAGTCTGTCCAGCAAAATATAGCATAGAATATAGGTTCTACAAGACTTACTACTTTCAGGTCACTGATGCATATCCTAATTAGTTTGAATAAATCTTGAATTGATTCTTGAATCATTGTGACATTTCTTTCAACACTTACTGGAAGGGTCACATTTTTCCTTCACTAAGATTTCTGAATGTTAATTAATGTTTACATTCAGCAAGAATTTGCAAATTTGTTGATTATGGGGTAAAATGATTGATGGAACTTCAGGATTGATACAATGCAACCTAATAATTGGATCAATTCAAGCCTGTTTATTTGTGAGCAAATTATACTTAAAATACTTCATTGCAAGGCAAGCTGAGTCAATGATCATAAACACGAGAAAATGCTGGAAATTCAAAGCAGCACACAAAATAGTTGAGTTCCTCCATCATGTTGAGTTAGTGATCATTTCTTAGTGAGACTGTATCCATTGGGAAATTGGACCAGTTCAGTCCTTGTTCACATTAGCACACATGACATTTCCTTAGCACCCAGGTCATAACAAGCAAGAACAAATCTGACTTTACCAACATAATTGGAGATGAAAGCTGCAACCTATGTCTTTTGTTGACCAAACTTATGAAGTATGTCATGAGGAATCCTCCAATGAGACAGAAGTTAAAAAATATCCATTCTCATGTTAACATTTTAATCAGAATATTTGGTCCATTCAAATTTGACTGGGCAACATATTTTCTGTTATTTTCCTTCTTTCTGTGATGTTTGCAGCATTTTAATTTGATGCACTTCAGGGCTTTATCATGTGACATCTACCCCAGTGAGGCGTGGGTCCACAGGAGGGTGGTAGATTACACGGGGCATGCATCAAATCCCTTTTTGGTCAATTCCATGATTTGCTCACTGACGATGAAAACAATGAAAAGATATTTTGTTCCCAACTTCTGGTTTTCCTTCACCTCCACTGCTATTCTTTATGCACCGGTTGCTATGACAGTGATCCTTCTAGTTCTCTGTGCACATTTGATGAGAATCACTGACAGATCATTGCAGCTCCACTAGGAATTGCGCAGGTCCCATTATAGCTCAACATTGCTTCGGATTCTTTTGGGTCAATTTCATGACTGGCTCAACACACCAAAGGTAGGTTAATGCAGTTTCAAAGCATATGTATTCTCTCAGGCAAATCTGAGATGCACGGTAATGACTGCTGTTTTCTTTCAACACCATTGACAATGTGTCAAGAGTTTAGTAATGACAATTTAATATCCATTAGATTTCTCCTTGCACCATCATTACAAGCTAATAAAAGATTTAATTTGAAAAATGAGTCTTACTTCAGCAGTTTTACTTTGCTTTACAAATTGCTTGAAGAGGTCACCACAGTTCATTTCTAGTTTGGAGAGGAGTTTATTGAAGGACGAGAAGGTTCACTGAGTTCTTTAATGCTTCAATGTCACATGGTTGGTCATCTATGCATAATTCAAACAAATATATAAATTTTCTGTATTTTTGTACAGTTTATTGAACAGATTCAGTATTTATATTTGATTTTTAATTTATATTGGTTATTTAATAAATTAAAATACACCTGTCATTAAATAGCTATAATTTTAAAAATATGTTGTATGATTCTTTGTCATTATAAACACTTCCAATTAATATTCTATATTTGTAATATGTATTCCAAAATATAAAATTAATGATAAACCCCCAACAAGACTGCTCCCAGAAATAAAGCAAACAAAAGGACAAAGCAAAGCGTACAATCAGAAGATGTGGAGAGAAACAAGTTAGATAAATAGGATCGAAAGACTGCTACCAGGTAAATAAAGAGAAATTTTGAAAGATTGTCTAAAAGACACAAATTCCTACAATCGTTTAAAAAGAAGCAGATCATCAAAGGTTATGTGACCTCTTGAAAGTTAAATGTTGGTTACGTACCAAATGTCCGGCTAGCAGAACAATTGCTTTGTGTTATTCTTTAAAATAGAGGAGTAACATGCTGAACATTTTAGGGGCTCTAATAATGAATAAAACACACTAAACATAATATTTGTAAGAACCAGTCATATAAGAAATAATGACATAAAATCTGACCAGTTCACAGGACTTAGATTCAAAATTTAATAATGTTAAATGTCATTTCAGTACACAAGCGCAGCCCTCCGGTGAAAATGATATTGTATCCGTTAAATAGGGGCAGAGGACAATTCTGATTTGATGGAGAAGGACGTGAAAGCACAGAGGAACATCTGGAGAAATTTCTGAAACACAGGTTCGCTGCTGTTGTTACTGCGCGATCGAGAATCTTCCGGAGGGAAGGCCTCAAAATCCCCGGCTTTGCCTGCTGTTAGCAACCGTGATTGAGGTCGAATTGTTCGGATAGAGATGGTGCTCGGTACTCGGTGTCAGAGAGCTGATCGGAGGCTTGAAGTTTTCAGACGACTCAGAGTCGGACTGTGGTCGGGCATGGCAGGGAGAGTTTTCTTCCTTCTCCCGTCTGCATGAGATGTGGGACATTTGAGAGACTTTGAACTTTTTACTGTGCCATGGACTGTTCTTCATCAAGTTATGGTATTGTTGCACTGTTGTAACTATATGTTATAATTGTGTGGTTTTTTTTAGTTTTTTCAGTCTTGGTCTGTTCTGTGTTTTGTGATATCACAACGGAGGAAATATTGTATCATTTCTTAATGCATGCATTACTAAATGACAATAAAAGAGGACTGTGTGACTTCATAACCTAATCTAAAGTGTAAAGGAGAATTAAATAATTATTACTTTGGATCCAATGACAAAAAAAACAATAAGATAAAGAACATAATAATATAAAAGCAAAAAATATAAATACTTTGAAACCTTGAAAACATTGAAATATCGAAACTTTATAAAGCCCTGGTCAGGCATCACTTGGAGTACTGTGAGCAGGTCTCAAGTCAAGTCAAATCGCTTTTTATTGTCATTTCGACCATAAACTGCTGGTACAGTACACAGTAAAAACAAAACAATGTTCCTCCAGGACCGTGGTGCTACATGAAACAACACAAAACTACACTCGACTAAGTGAGACAATACAAGGCTACACTAGACTAAGTAAGACAACACAAAAACTACACTAGACTACAGACTTGCACAGGACTACATAAAGTGCACAAAACAGTGCAGGGCAGTACAATAAATAATAAACAAGACTATAGGCACAGTAGAGGACAAGTTACAATATAATAATAAATGATGTAGATGTCAGTCTAGTCTCTGGGTGTTAAGGAGTCTGATGGCTTGGGGGAAGAAACTGTTGCACAGTCTGGTCGTGACAGCCCAAATGCTTCGGTATCTTTTGCCAGATGGCAGGAGGGAGAAGAGTTTGTATGAGGGGTGCGTGGCATCCTTCACAATGCTGTTGGCTTTACAGGTGCAGCGTGTAGTGTAAATGTCTGTAATGGCGGGAAGAGAGACCCCAATGATCTTCTCAGCTGACCTCACTATCCGCTGCAGGGTCTTACAATCCGAGACGGTGCAATTCCCGAACCAGTCAGTGATGCAGCTACTTAGGATGCTCTTGATACATCCTCTGTAGAATGTGGTGAGGATGGTGGGGTGGGATGGGAGATGCTTTTCTCAGCCTTCACAGTAAGTAAAGACACTGCTGTGCTTTCTTAGCTAAGGAGCTGGTATTGAGGGACCAGGTGAGATTCTCCACCAGGTGAACACCAAGAAATATAGCGTTCTTAACGATCTCAACGGAGGAGCCGTCAAGGTTTGGGCCTTAATCTTAGAATGGAAATGCTGAAACTAGAGAGGGTTCCAATGTGGTTCACAAAAATGATTCCAAGATTGAATGGTTTCTCATATGAAGGTTGTTTGATGGGTCTGGACCTGTATTCACTAGAATTCAGACGAATAATGGGTGACTTCATTGAGACCTACTGAATGGTGAAAGGCCTTGATAGAGTGGATGTTTCCTATGGTGGGAGAGTCTAAGACCAGAGGACACAGGCTCAGCATAGAGGTGCGTCCTTTTAGAATGTAGATGAGGAGGAATTTCTTTAGCCAGAGATTGACGAATCTATGGAATTCTTTGCCACAGGAGGGTATGGAGGCCAACTCTTTATGTATATTTAAGGCAAAGCTTGATAGATTCTTGATTAGTCAGGATATGAAGGGATATTGGGGGAAGGCAGAAGATTGGGGCTGAGAGGAAAGTTGGATCAGCCATGATGAAATGGTGGAGCAGACTCGATGAGCCAAATGACCTAATTCTGTTCCTATATCTTATGGTCTTGTGGTCTTATGTACTGTACATAGATTGATTGTATATCCATAAAGTCACATTAGTCACAGGAGTGTCTGTAAATAAGGTGGTTCTGACAGGAAATGATAAAGAAGTGGTGAGGTGGGGTGGGTTAGTGGTTGGAGGTGTTCATCAGTCTTACTGCTTGGGGAAAGTAACTGCTTTTTTGAGTCTGATGGTCCTGGCATGGATGCTTTGTTCCTTCTCCCTGACAGAAATCGGACAAGCCGTTCATGAGCAGGGTGGATGGGATCTTTCATGAAGCTGCTGGCCTTTTCTGGCACCTTTCTGTATGTATGTCCTTGATAGTGGGTGGGCCAGTAATGTGTTGGGCAGTTTTGACTACCCGTTTTAAAACCTTGTTAATGATTTTCTTTGGAAAAGGAATTGTCTTGTTATATTGAAAATATGATACCATCGTTGAAAGAAGTTGAGAGTGAAACCAAGGAGCAATAGATCTGTTGGCCAGACATCTGTTGTCTGAGGTTATGTTTCCATACAAGATACGACCGTGCAATTTCAAAGCAAGAGTATCAGAAGACAGATTATTGATCTGCCTAGATTTATGTAACAGTAGAAAACAGAAGGCACAGCTAATGGGATACTTTTTCATCCCTGGAACATGGGCATTGCTGGAACTGGAAAAGGCCATTCTGTCCCTCCTACTTTCCTGACCAGCCCCCTGTCAATTAATCCTCTTAACCTCCAAAAATCTATCAAATATAGTCTTAAGTTTGCACACTTATTAAGCAACCATAACCATCTGGAGCAGAAATTTCAAAGAATGAAAACATTCTGAAGAAGTTTGTAATTTCAGCCTAAACAGTGCATTGCTCTTCATTAGCCCTAACACTCCAGTCTCTACCCTGTAACAGCTTCTACCCTGTCAATTCCTTCCACACACTTGCATGTTTCAGTGAGATTATTGTTCATTCTCCGAATCTCCAGGAAACATATTTCACACTTACGCGGTCGTTTCTCACAGAGCAACTCTTCCATGTCTGAAAGCAGTCCACTACATTGCCTCCAAAGCATGTACAGTATATCCTTCTATAGGCATGGTGACCAAAACAGCAAGCTGTGCTCCAGACTTGGTTTCACCAGGGCTCTGTGCAATCACATCAACAATTCCTTGAGCTTGGACTCCTGCACTGCTGCTGTAAAGACAAAAATATCATTTCCTATGGGTTGCAATATCTCCATGTTTATTCCCCACATTTTATCAACCACAACACTAAAATCTCTATGTGCACCAAGACTTATTAGTTCCTTAATACTTAATATCACTTCTTTCCTCTAATCTTCCTAGCAAAGTGAATCTTTTCCCATATTGTACTCTGCTTACTACCGCCTTATCCATTCACTTCTCCACAACCCAGATTTTTTTCATCCACCTCATATTTCACTTTCACACCACTTATGATATTCTGCCATCCAAAAATACATCTTTTTAATTTTGTTTTTTGTTCTTTAACTAATATCCTCATTTAACATAATACTCTTCTGTGTGATGATTTGAAAGTCTAGAGAGATTTTAGTTCACACATTGCTCTACCCTTTCAGTTAATGAGCAAAAGCCTCTGTTGGATTTATCAAATACAATTTTCCTTTCAGAAAACCGTATTGACATTGATTAATCATATTACATTTCTCTTAATGCCCTGCAACCGCATCCTTAATAATTCTTGCCTTTTCCAAATCATTGATATCAAGTTAGCTGAATTTCTGTTGCCCCCTTCATAAATAGTGGGTTACCTTGAAATTTGATGAGACTGATTTGATCACTATTACATTCACAATTTTTGCAGCCACCTCTCTTAGAACCCTGAGATGCAAATGTTTGTCTGTTTTTCCTCCCTTTAATTTCTTCATTATGCACTCTTTAATGATATTAATTACTTTATGTTCTTCACATTCATTAGATGCATTTTTGTATCTTTAAGATACATCTTCAGCTATTTCTTTATATTATAATTTTTACTGCCTTTATTTCTAATGTTCCCAGTATTTTGTTTTGCATCTTCCTTCCCAACAAGTTTTTGTCCTTGTTATCTATTATAGATATTTACATTCATTCTAATTTCTGTTTTAATGAATATTCTTCACTACCTCTCATATCGTATTTCATGAAGTCATTCTTTATTAGCAATGTTGCTTTTATAAGAATCCAGAAGTGTTACGTTCTACTTTACTAAGATTTGTGTTCTTCAGCAAAAATCCAGGTTTAGTTAATTGAATTCAAATTCTCCAGCAGCCAAAATGAGATCTTGACTCCCAATTTTAGTCCAGGCCTTACACAATTACAAAATTATTTTGAAAGGGAAGAAATGACCACTGACTTTCCATAAAAATATGTTGCAAAATGGCAACAATTTATTATGTAAATGATTAAGTAGACAGGAGAGCAGAAAGCCAACATTTCCAAGTTTGCAATTGACCGGAATATCACTGGCACAATAAACACTCTGACAGGAGCATAACATCACAAAGTAATATAGATGGATTAAGTAACCAGTGAAAACCATAGCACATGGTTTTCTAAACAGATCACTGAGAGGTCATGCTATAAGTAGTAAAAGGAATTAATTTGAATATTTTAATTGGTGAATAATAATCTTAAAATGTAAAAAAAACTCAAAAAATAAACATAAGTGAATATGTATGCTATGACATAAAACTCCCTTAAATATTTTCAAATAAACGAGCAGGTGGTGGGTCAGACACACATAACTCAGGCTCAGTTTTGGCTTTATACAAAAGGCTAGAGTGGCTTTATTCGATCAGCATGTCCAGAATTCCTAAGCAACTGATGTTTCGTAGAGTCAGGACTGGTCTAAGAGATATTATTTATGAAGTAGTTGCATTAAATTTTCAATAAAATGCTGAATTTTGCTTTGTATTCACCACAGTCTCTATTCCCAAAGATTAATGTAAAACAACTTCTAGCATTTATCACTTCCACTGCAACATTGCCTTTTCTCTTAACGTTGTCTGTTTTTTTTGTGAAACATTAAGACTTTTTGCATGAGTTGCTTTGTTTGAGTAGAATGACTGAGTGTGCAAGGTATTTCACCGATCCAGCACTGACCCACAGGCTGAAGAATAAGATGCTTGTATTGCTTGCAAGAGCAGATTTATGATAAATGCACTTTAGGGTTTTTAAGATATATTGCATTAGATTTCATGAAAATTTATTGTTTTCTGTATTTTGAAAGTATGTTTTCTGTTGCAGTGAGTAATTATGAAACAAGTAATGACAGTTTCTCAGGTAGTGTTTTGTATGCAGTGAAGTGTGAGATTTAGTGAGCTTCCTTCTAATAGTCAACAGCAATATGTGTTTTTAATTGCCCGTTCAAATCCAAAGGGGCAATATACAGCCAAACTCATTGGGAAAAATAAAGCAGCATAATTGGTAGAAAGATGAACGATGCTTGTAAGAATTTACAGAAATAATTTATTGTAAAATACATTTTTGTAAAGTAGCATTTAATAATTACAGGAGTGTTATTTTCCCTTAAATGGGCAAATTATTCCAATGTGCAAAAAATGTGTTACTTTTAACTTATTCTATCTTCCCTGTACAAGATAATATTTTGGGGATAGGATTAGGGGAAAGGTTTGGGTTAGGGTTCAATATCTATATGGAAGCAGAATCTTGTACTTTGGTTCTCCAATTATTTTACATCCTCATGAAGAAGAAAAGAAAGGAAATTGCCTTTTAAACTCACGGGAGAGCAAAGGCCATCAACTTTTTGCTGTTGATGTTTCTGTAGCAGGCAATTTCTTTTTTATGAGGTCGAGTTGCTAGCTCGACGCTCAACCCAGCACGGATGGAAAGCGTGTCAGGGGAGCCAGCTGGGTTCGAACTCGAGAGCCTTCACTCCGAAGTCTGGCGCTGATGCCACTACACCACCAGCCAGCTCTCCGCATGAGGAGAACTCAATAATTAGCAGAGATTTCAATGGATTATCATTAGCACCAGGTCACCCTTAGAATTCAGGCCAAAATACATTGGTGAGAATTTGCTTGGCAGTTGTGCAGAGAACTGCAGATAATCATCCATATATGCGCCAGTTCACCAAACTAATATAGAAAACCTGATCATACAAACGGTGAAATCACTGGAGTGTTCAGACAATGCAGGGTCTTGCTGAAGTTTCCCAGCATGCCGTGCAAATGCAACCAATTTAGACTGGGTAAAGAAACAGTAAGTTCAGTCATTTCAACAGAGAGGAGTGGCTATGAGGAGATCTAAGTAAATATTAAATAGCTTACATCTTTTTCTGTTCATTAAATTTAAATGTTTTAACGCACACAAAAACTATCCCTTCTAAATCTGAGACCAGGGCTTTAAGATGACCTGATAAATTGGGTTTAGGACGTGGCATGGCCACATTGCAGGTAAGTTGGCTTGGATTCAGCTGTGTTTTTTCCTCGACATTCTGTATGCAACTATTGGCATTTGTCAACCTAAGTGCCAGCAAGCTCAGAATTTGCATGAAACAGCAGTAAGTTCCAAATGCACTGAGGAGGCTTTCTGGCCTCAGTGTGAACACCACCAATGCAGGACTGGTGCTCACATTTGGAATGTGAGCTTGCTGAATGTCACGGAAATTAGGGTTTGCACATCTTCAGAAATTATTATTGCCTTCAGTAGAATCAGTGCCCCATTTCAGGTCTGACATTTGCTGTGGCTGGAGGTACTTCAAGGCCTAACATTTTGGATGATGGGATCATCAGGATCTGATAATCAGATTTGTAGTATCATCTGTGAGTGGTGACTTGGAAAGAGAGGAAATCGGAAAGCACTGCCAGCTTTTTGGGTGGGTGGGAGTGGCGCAGATATCAGCAGCTTGGCTGTTTTTGTGAGTGGTGGAATCAGAGATCAGCTCCAGCATTTTTTTGAAGGAGACAGGTGAAGCCAGGTGGAAAGATAAAAGACTGGAGAGGAAGGAATCTGATAGGAGAGGTAAGTGATCCAAAGGAGAAAGGGAAGGAGGAGGGGACCCGGGAAGAGTTAATAGGCAGGTGAGAAGAGGTAAGAGGCCTGAGTGGGGAAGAGAAGAAGAGGGGATGTGGAATGAAAAAAAACTTTTACCCAGAGGAGAAATCAGTATTCATGCCATCAGGTTTTAAACATATTTTTAATCTAAAAATATCATAAGTAACATTAATTTTTCATTTGTGTTGCTAACACTTTACAAATTGCTGTTACTGCAGTAACTGCTAGAGCGTCAAAAATTCCTTGCATTTACATTTAGTAAATTCATCTAAATGAAAACATTTTGGTTGGCCTTTGCTGCTTAGGTCAATGTTGCTGTCACCGGCAGTTTATAAGTCAGCAGAAGCTGCAGGGGTTAAAATACACAGATGTCTCACTTTCTATTCTTGTACTATTCAGGAAAGTCAATTGCTGTAGGTGAATGGGGTCATAGTTCAATGGGAACAAATGCAGGACCACAGCATTTCCACAACATGCTCTCTGGTAATAGTCACCCAATGGTGAACTGGAATACAAAACAAGGTTGTTTCATTTTCAGCTGCAGGGAGTAAATTTAATCATCAGGTTTGACTCACATCTGCCACCCTTCAGCATTTAAAAAGGCAATTTTACAAGAGATTTTAATGTCTGTTTATATTTAAACAATACTGGCCTTCAATAAATGTTCCAGAGATTTAATCAAATGGAATTTCCAAGTTGCCCTTTGTACTAAATAATTTTATTTTAATAAAAGGATAAAAAATTGCTGAAAACCAGAATACCATCGAGACCATAAACAACTGGGCATCTGGTAGAGTCAGACAAATAAGTAGCACAGAAACAGACCCTTTGACCAATCGAGGCTGTACTGACCATTTGCACTAATTAGATATTAGTCACATTTTAATCCTCCCACATTCTCATCAACACTCTGTAAATTCTACCACTCACCTACCCACAAGGGCCAATTCACTGAGAAGGCAAGTGAGCACCTGGTAGGATAACTACAAGAACTGGTACACTGATGTACAAAGTGGATGTTGGAGATCAGACGTGGAGACATCATGTGGACCAGATACTGGATGCTCTACCAAAGAACACATCTGAGTCAATTGCATCCAACGTAACAGACACATTACAGCCACTGGACTTACCTCTCAGTGATGATCATGTCACTGACAGCTACGTGGCACCAGAAAGCAAGAACGTTGTCTTAGACAAGGCACCTGCCAAACCTGATGCTTCTCCACAGGTCCAGAGGCACTATACTGAAAGAAACAGAGCACCTCCCAAAAGACTGAATCTTTAAAGCTGTGAAGTTGGTTATAGATTATCATTGTGAAAGCATGTTTATTTGGAATATGGGTTTATGAAAAGGAAATTGAATGTTTTGTACATATACAGCTTTATGTTGCATTAATCTAAAGGGGGAGGTAGTGTAATGTGTGGATTTATTTCTGTAAGAACAACGACCCACCCCCCCCAACTTAGCACAATGTATTGATCTGTTCTCTCTCTCTCTCCCTCTCCCTCTCCCTCTCTCTCTCTCTCACTCTCACTCTCACTCTCTCTCACTCTCACTCTCACTCTCACTCTCACTCTCACATTCACACTCACACTCACTCTCACTACACAGGTATGTGTTCACCTACCACAACAACATCCAAAGTCTCCCAAGGCCACATTTGTCCTGTCTGTTCAGCCCTCAGCATCTCCTCGAAAACTAGCTGTACTGCAAGCTAGAAAATGGCAGTACCAGACCCCAGTCATTTCCTTCCTGGCTACATTCTTTCACCCCAAGGCGTAACCATGAACTCAGAGGTAATGTGCACCATTGCTGAATAGCCCCGACAGCGTTCTCTCAAATGGCTACAATATTTTTAGGCTTTTCCAACTACTACCACCATTTCATTGTTGCTCCTCTCACCTCCCTCACCAAATCACCTACCTCACAGATAATCTGGGCTGCTGCCGCGACACGCTTTCAAGAAGCTCAAGAGATGCTTCACCTCCATTCCTATTCTTCACCATCCGAACCCTCCAGACCTTTTGTGGTAGAGGTACCAGGGCCATCCTCTTCTAGGAAAGACACATTCTTGTGCCTTCTTCTTGTGAAAGTTCATCTCTCTACAGTGCTGTTATAAACAGGAAGCTACTCACCATTAATTTGGCCTTGGAGGAATGGAGACATTGACTGATGGGAAATACTGGGCACTTCCTGATCTGGACTGTCCACCAGAACCTCCTAACCATACAACATACCCGCCATTGCAACCCACATCAGGCTCACTGGGCCCTCTTCTTCAAGCAATTCAACTTCACCATCTCCTACCAACTCAACTCCAAGAAAACACCCTCTCACAACAATTCGATCCAGATGAAATGGGGTTTGATCCTTACTCCATCATTCCATCCTTGTAGATCCTCGCCCCAATCATCTGGGATCTTGAGAACCAGATCTGCCAGGCCCTACAGCACGAGCCTGCTCTGGCCAACACACCTGACAGTCCAGTGTATGTGCTGGTAGCCATGCACTCTGAGGCACACCAGTGGGCTCACTCCTCTCCGGTCACAATAGACTTTGTATTTTCTGTGATGCTAGTTCTGGTGGCCCCCTGGTGCTGCTTTCCCTCAATGTTCCCAGCTCAATTCCTCCAACTAGTGGCCCTCTGGGCTCCTACGACCCCTACTTGTCTCCCAAGGCCCATGGTCTTACGTCGGCATGGGTTTTGTCTCGAGTTTGCCAACTTCTGATGGGACCATGGTGATTATGGCAGTGCAGGACCAATTCTCCAAGGTGGCCCACCTTATTGCCCTGCCCAAATTTCCATCAGCTGCTGAGATGGCAGGCCTGGTTTCCAACATGTAGTTTGCCTCCACATTTCCCTGCTGGGCATTGCATCAAACTAGGCTCCTCAATTTGTCTTCCGCTCCTGGAGAGCCTTCTGCTCCTTCCTTCGCACCTCAGTGAGCTTGTCCTCTGCCTATCATCTGCAGAAGAATGGTCAGTCAGAAAGAGTCAATCCACAAGTGGCGAACCTACTGTGAAGTCTCTAACCTTTCCAGACGGAAGAAGAATCTGCTCTGATCGAGCTGTCCCACAATCTACACGCTTCCTCTGCCAGAGGTATCCCACCCTTTACAGTGTTTCCTGGCTATCAATCTCGTTGTTACCTATGGAGGAACCAATGGTGCCGGTCCCATCCACAAGGGCCCTGGGTCGCTGATGCTGGGATGCTTGGAAGAGGGCACAGAGGGCCATCCTAGCTGTCAACCGTGCCCACTGCCGCCATGCTAACCACCTTGGGCACCCAGCCAGACTACTCCAGTCTGGAGACCATCTCTAGTTGTCCACCCGAGATCTGCCCCTACATACCAACTCCCCTAAGCTCTTGCCCCAGTTCATCGGTCTCTTTAAGATTACCCATCAGATCAATCCAGTCATTTCCTGTTTCCAGCTGCCACTGTCCCTCAGGATCACACCTACCTTCCACGAGTGCTGCCTGGTACCCATGGACCACGGAACCCGCCTGAGCCTGCATCTGCAGAGCCAAGGATGGTGGAAAGAGGTCAAGTGTACACAGTTCACCAGTGGATGGATTCACGCCTAACCTCCTTGACTCGTCATGTTAAATATTTGTTCTCTCTTATTTTGCAGCCTCTCATGGCTTGTTATTTTGCAGTTTCTAATTAAAGTTGTCACGCATTGCTAAATTATCTCCGCTGCTTTGCGTTTGAGTCAAGCCTTCCCTATGTTTCCTGAAAGTATGTCCACAGTTCCCCAGAACTTCCAGATAAGCTTCTAGGAGTACTAGAGTGTTTCCATTAGTAACAATACTCATTAGAAGTTAAATTATGGTATTTAATATAGAAACATTTTTATGGATGAAACATCCCATTTTGTTCCATTCTTTTTTTAATGGTACAATATGTTACAACATAATGATGTTAACATCCTGAAACACTTTATAAGTGCTCACATTAAAGACTATATTTTTACTAAATAAAAACAGAAAATAGCGGAATTTCATTCAGCATTGACCAGTTTGGATGAAAGGTCATTGACCTGAAACATTAACTTCTAGATTATTGTGCTCATTGATTTTTGGCATGCAAGACTAAAATGCAGGCCTGGTGCTTCATGTGTTTGCAAAGCATTGAAGATGTTATCTCAATTCAAACTACAATACAAATGATCATTCTGTGCATATGCTCTTTCAGCCATACGACTGGTGAACAATGATATACACTCATGTGAAACATCAGAGAATCATTGTGTTTTCCAGCTTCAAGTTTTCTATGTGATTGCAGTTTGAAGTTTAACATGTCAACTTTTTAGTCCTTTGAACTGAGTTGGAACAGTTTCTTTTTTTTAAAAATAAGATATATTCATTATATTGATGAGCTTGTTAAACTTAAAATTGATTCTGACTGTGAACTACAGAACACCCCATCTGCGTTAGCAGTGTCTGAAGCAGCTGTGGATGTTGTTTCTGGTGGACGGGTGAACTGACGACTGGTGGACGGGTGAACTGACGAAGTATGAGGAATGGCATGGGCCCCAGAACGAAAATATTTACTGTAATTTAACTTATAGAGTTTGAAAACATGCATAATTGTTTTTAATCACAAAAAAAATCATGATTTCTGTCAAACAAATCCAAATTGATTTGATTGTCCCATTGTAGTCTATTCAAAGATTCAAAGTATATTTATTATCAAATTATGAATGAAAGATACAACCCTGAGATTCAGGGAACTACTTTCCATATTTTGCAGCCCTTCTGACATACATTTCTCAAATGCCATGGATTACTATTACTGTTATATTTTTTGAACCATTACTTTATTACAATATTCTCTCTAGTATTGCAGTTGCTTTCCTGGTAACAACAAGCTCTTACAGCTTTAATATTTCATCTTTTCAATATTCTTCAGTAATTTTAATGTGTTTCCACGTTTTCTGTGTGCACATTATTGCCTTTGCCACTCCTAACTGCTTCTCTGTAGAATTCTTGTGTATCCAAGGTACAGTTAACTGTGACACTGATTGTCTGACCTTCACAGACACCTCAGTTCCTCACACCTTAAAATATAAGAATCAATACTCTTATACCTTCTCGTTTTTCATGTATTTTCTTTGGATGCTCTTAGAAGAGTTCAAAGCTTGAAAGCTATGTTCTTAAGCCATTAAGTGGTGGAAGAAAAGTTAATACAGCTCATAAATTCTGCTGGTGACCAGTGAAATGGAATTCAAAATGTGGCTTTGTAAAAGCACGGGAACTGATACTATTCTTTCACAGCACAAACCACATCTGTTTCCTGCCTCAACATCAGATGGTTTTGTTTTATTCTTAACCGTCTAATTTATCCCACAGCTAATTTAAAAATAACAGTGAGCTAAAACACATGGGCATTCAAAACTGGAGAATTTTCTATTCTAAAACAGTTTCCCTGGGTCACCGCAGAAAGAGACACAAGAAGTGCACCAAAAATAATTTATTCCTGTATCTTTAGACAGACATTCTCTGAAAGGTCTCATTTATTCGCTGAACCCCCTTTAATTCATTTTTGTACTAACAGAAACTTCCACCATCCCCCACAGCTCACTAATCCTGTGCTAAAGACATAAAGTGGTGTCAAAACAAAACACTACTGAGACAAGGGAGTGAGGTTTCGATAGGATCTATGAGGTAGTTCAAAGGTTAAAGCCAGAGTATCCCCAAAATCACAATATTATACATTGAGATTGGAGCTATAAAAGTTTATATGGCCAGAAAAAGAATCTGCTCCAAACATAATTCATTTTTAAAAGATTTAACTTTACTTAGTAAGGATTGAGAAATGGAATGCTGCTGTTTGAGTACCTTTGCTCCCACTGTCTGCTTTTACTGATGATTTGATATTCAATATCTGATCAGGTCATAAAGCTGATTGATTCCTCTATGTTTCTTCTCGATATTGGATTACGTTATTTTTGGAATGGCTGTTTGTTAAAATATGTTTTTTTCTTTAACTTAAAGACAGGCTTCCATTTTGAAGACTACTTGAAATAGTTCTTGCTCAGGTACTTTGCCTTCTTTGTTTGTGAACTGGATGAGAAGCTCCTGGGATTCTCCATTGCCTTGTAAAGAATCCCATTCTGGAGCCATAAACAAAAGCTTTTTTTTGTGCTTGTATGGCCCTGATGCTCAGCTGAAGGATTTGACATTGCCCAAGCTTCCACAAAGCAAAATACTGCTCTAACTGCAAAATCTGCAAGGTGGGCTTGTGAGATTACTCGATCCAGTTGTCAATTTATTTCTCAGTTATGCATAAGAAATGGGCACTATGAATTCCAGGTTTTAAACTGGTAAATTAGTATAGAGGTAAAGTGAAAGACACTCTTATAGATCATTTCATCGCATCAGTGCACTGAGATCGTATGTTAGTTGGACAACCCCTCATTAAATTAGTTGGATCGCCAGTGAGAATCTGTCTGAGCAACTGAATGCAAACAATAGTGTTCATGACTGAGCTAGCCAACTTCTGTTTTAAGCAGTAAGCAATGATCATCGCACTTAGTCCCTTGCCACTTTCCTTCCTCTCCATTATCTTTCCTATTTCCTACTTCTCTGGAGAATAGAAGGACTAAAATGGTCATCTTCAGTCCACACTTTCAAACAGATTTGATGAGAAGTCATTGACCATTAACACTTGATAGCACAAATTCAATATCATTTGTTTCTCCTGGATATTCCAGAGACAAAATATATTTTGGATAGTATTGCAATTCATCGCAGCTTGGTCCGGCAACTGCTTTGCCAGAGACCACAAGAAATTGTAGTGAGCTGTGGACTCAGCTCAGCACTCATGGAAACTAGCCTCCCCGCCATGGACACCGCACTTCTCACTGCACCCAGCATAATCAAAGACCCCACTCACTCCAGACATCCTCTTTCCCCACACTCCCATCGGGCAGAAACCCGAAATCACATACCACCAGCCTCAAAGACTGTTTCTAGCCACTATTAGACGACTACTGTACAGTCCCCCGGTATTATAAAATGGACTCTTTACCTCATAATCTATCTCCTTAAAGTCTTGCACATTATTGTCCATCGCACTGCTTTTTCTCTGTAACTGTAACTTTTTTTTTGGCATTCTGTTGTCATCTTTTCCTCATACTACCTCAATGCACTGATGTGATGAAATGATCTGCAAGGGTGTCTTTCAAAATGACATTTTTCTCCTTACCTCTGTACATGTGATAATTTACCAGTTTAAAACCTGGAATTCATAGTGCCCGTTTCTTATGCGTAACTGAGAAATAAATTGAGCAACTGAGAGGAAGGTTGCACTGGCAAACAGTTCCAGATTAAGTTGTGCCCTTCAGGAAATTGGACAAGATACTTCTCCGCATATTCTATATCAGTGTATTGGGACCAGATGGTGCACACCTCAGGATGCTGAAAGAGGTGACTGAAGAAATTGTGGAGGCGTTTGTAACAATCTTTCAAGAATCGTTAGATTCTGGAATGGTTCCAGAAGACTGGAAAATAGTAAATATCACTCCACTCTTCAAGAAGGGAGAGAGGCAGAAGAAAAGAAATTACCAAGTATATGCCTGCAGGGGTTGGGAATACGTTGGAGCTGATATTAAGGATGACGTCTCAGGAACAAGAACAAGAACAAGAACACCTAGATCTCGTTGTGCTTCCCCTTTTCCTAACTTGACTCCATTTAGATAATAATCTGCCTTCCTGTTCTTACCACCAAAGTGGATAACCTCACACTTATCCACATTAAACTGCATCTGCCATGCATCTGCCCTCCCACCCAGCCTGTTCAAGTCACCCTGCATTCTCATAACATTTCACACTGCCACCTAGCTTTGTGTCATTTGCATTCCTTGATCTCTTACTTGGTGGGAGGAGACTGCAGATTGATGAATGGTGGAGTGAAGCAGTAATTGGTAAAGAAAGGGTGGAGTGCACAGGAGATGTGGAAGAAATTACAAGTATTTGTGCACATTCATTTGTATGTGTGTGTGGGGAGGGGTTGAGAATATTAAAGAACAGTGCTCATACAAGTATAAAGTTCATTTTAGCATATCAATATTCCTTGTGGCATTGATTCATGCTGAGAAGATTCTCTTCCTGAAGAACTCTGCCTCAGCCCCCTTGTCCATCTCTATATACCCCACTCCCTCTCCTGCCTGATTCCAAATACCCAACTTCCCCTCATCACTGGTCCCACCTACCACCTACCAAACTCCGTCACAACCCCTCCCCTTCCTGGTTCCACCTGTCCATCATCAACTCCCCATCTGATTCCACCTATCACATTTGCCCCTCTATCCCACCCCCTAACCTCTTTGGACTCTATGGACGGTGGTGAATCTGTGAACTTCACTGCCACAGAAACCTGTGGAGGCCAAGACATTGTGTATATGTAAAGCAGAGGTTGATAGGTTCTTAATTAGTAAGGTACATTAAATGTCATGGGGAGAAGTCAGGAGAATCAGACTGAGGGAAAATAAATCACCCATGTGAAATGGCTGATCATACACAATATGTCAATTGGCTGAAATCTGCTCCAATGTCTTATGATCTAATCTTTTCTGTACCCTCTCAATCCTAATGTAGATCTCAACTTGAGATGTTGACTCTCACCTTTACCCTCCACATATGCTGCTCGCCCCCCTGAGTTCTACCAACATTCTTTTTTTTTGAAGTAGTTTTCTCCACTTTTTGTATTACCCTATGAGCAAAAACAAATCCATATCCGTGACAGATTTCTCAAGTTATTTCTCAAAATGTATGTTGATTTTTATGTGTTGTTATGTATTTTAAAGCAAGATTTTGGTGAATGATGTTTGCCACTTGATTGTGTCTGAGTAAGTACTCAGATTCAGTTAAACTGCTACAGGATCCTGGAATGTGTTGGATTGTTTCTGGTTTCTCTTGGCATTTTCTGCATTTATCATCTTGAATTTGTTGGTCTTTTATTTTGTATTTTTGATAAACTTTTGTGTTAACCACCTGGTCCTGAATTATCATAAGGAAGAGGTTTCCAACTCTGAGCCAGGCGTTCAATGCTTCCTTGTTGACATCTAGTCTACTCAGATTGCAGGGACGTCGTTCATGGAGAGTCATCCTCTTCCACTGGTTAACATTTTCTTCCATGGTGATAATTTTATCATTTTTCAGGGCTGTGCTTTCATTTAAGTTTGGTAGCGTGTACCTCTTATTAGAAGTGCATATGCTCATGTGGAGTGCTGAATCCTGTTCTTGTTGATGAAAATATATCCTTAGAAGTTTTATCACACTGTTGTGTAAAATTTTCATGTCTGTTATTCCTCTTCTTCCTTCTGTCCTAGGTAATGTCAATCTAAATGTGTTGGAATATGAATAATATTTTCAAAAATATGTCATTTCCGTTCTTATTTTCCTTTGTAAATTATCCAGATCAGTTTCAGAACAAGATATTATGCCAAAAGAATATGTTAATATGGGTATAGTAAAGGTCTTTATTGCCTTTGTTAATATTTTTACTATTGAGCTCTGTTTGGCAGATTTTCTTAAGTCTTGAAGTAAATTCTGTCAAAAGATTTCCCTTTATTGCAGTATGATTTATTTTCTTTGCTTGTTAATATCCCAGATACTTAAACATTTCATATTCATCCATCGGTTGTATTGTATCCTGCTGCTCTGTTTATGTGTTCTACTAACTCTATTGCACCTTTGGGTATGTTTAATGTTCTGATCTTATCTAGTCCAAAGTTCGTGTTTATATCTTTCAAAAATAGTTCTACTATTTGAATTAACTGTTTACTTTTACTGATGAAGGTGTGTATAATTCCAAATCATCCACATATAGAAGGTGGGTCAACGTATAATTTGTTTGGTTGTTTCTGATTTGATACCCTATTTTCATCCAATTCAGCAAATTAGAGAGCACATTTAAAGCTAGACAAAACACAGTGGGCTTAGAGAGTCACCCTGAAAAATGCCTTGGTTTATTTTGACAAAAGTGGTTGTTCCTTTTTGGTTGTTAATAGAAATGCTGATTATAGTACACCAATGCTTCAACCGATGTTGAAGGAATTTCACAAGGTTTGGGTGCAGTTTATATACATTGAAAACTTCTATTAAACATGAGTGTTGGACAGAACCAAACAGGTACGGATGAAGGCATGTAAGGCTTTATACCGATAATTATGAATATTATCTCTGACAGTACTTTTCCAGTTGTTGGTATTTTTTATTACCGCTTTCAGCGTTTCCATTGTAACTTCAGGTATTTACATTTCTTCAGTTGTGTGAGTGCATTCTCTTTCCTTCCTAATCCAGCTTGCTTCTTGATTGTGCGTCACCCTGTCTGACCAGATATTAGACCGAAAGTTCATTATCTCTATGTTTGTTGATAATTCTATGCTGGGAGTGGTGACATTTTGGCGCATCAAATTGATTATTTTTATTATTATTATTAATATTACTTTTTTTCTTTCTTTTGTATTTGTACAGTTTCTTGTCCTTTGCACACTGGTTGTCTGCCCTGTTGGCGCGATTGTTCATTGATTCCATTACGGTTATTGGATTTATTGAAAATGCCTGCAAGAAAATGAATCTCAGAGTTGTATATGGTGACACATATGTATTTTGATAATGAATTTACTTTGAACTTCGAAGGTAGTCATTTTTGGATTAGACCTCTCGCTGTGGGAAGGTGAAAATGGCATTGCCTGGATGGTGGGGGGGGGGGTTGAGGGGTGGAAGTGGGGGGGGTGGGATCTCATGGCAGCACCTCCAGTAGGTACCGTGGTGGTGATCAATATTGCATTCAACAATGACTCATTTCCTCAGCCTGTATCAGAACTTGCCAGTTCCACTGTCATGTTGTTTACCTCAATACTAACTCTCTCCACAGACACTGCATATTCTCACAGCCATTTCCACCATTCCCCTTTGATCTCTGTAAACTGGTAGTTTTCTCACTGGGAGTTCAGACCTCTTGACCGGGTAGTAGGCATGTTCAGCATAGAGTTCACCTCAGAGAAGAAAAAGTGCAACTGAGGGGGTAAAAAACAAGAAAACAAAAATCCTCTTCCACACACAATATCTGCTGCCTGGATAATTTCATCAGAATCAGATTTATTATCATTGGCATGTGATTCCAAACAATTGGTTTATTGATCGATACAGAATGTCTCTCTGGTTCTTCCCACTCCCTCCCCTCTCCCTTCCCATTTTCCCAACATGATTCCCCTTTCTGTGACCCCTTCCCATTTCTCAGTTCACAATCAAGACCATATCAGAATTAGGCATATCATCAATCACATAAGTCATGATTTCTTTTTGCGACAGCTGTACAGAGCATAACATAAAATCACTACAATACTGCGCAAAAGACTGAGGTTCTCTCTCTCTCTCTCTCTCTCTCTCTATATATATATATATATATATATAGGGTCCTTAATAATGGATGCTAGCTTCTTGAGGCACTACCTCCTGAAGATCTCCTCGATCCTCGATGGTGTTTTCATGATTTTAACTTTCTAGTCCCAGTAACAGCCTCCAAACATTTTCAGAACCCATTCTAGAGCACTCACTTTCTTGGACATCACGTCATAAATGCTGCTCTCTGTTAGTCCTACCAGAGCATTGTACAGTTCTAGTATAGCCTCTCCGTCTTGTATTTCTTGTTTTTGTAAATGGCATGATAGTGTAACGGTTAGTGTACCCATTACACTAACCACTACACTACTGTGCCATTTACAAAACAGGTCGCACAATGATGCTGTGCTGGCCAGAACAAGACGGTGAAATAGAGCCAAGCAGTGAACCTGCCGACTGCCATGATTCCTCTTGAGGTGTTCAAAGTGACCTCAGTTTCATATGTGCTTCAAGAACCACCTTTGGGGATTGTGAGATCTTACATGATTGGTTAATCACACTAGCTGGAAGAGTATAAGTGAAGTTTGCTGAACACCAGTTCTATCCTGACTAACATTCAGATTCCACTCTGAATTCTTGTCAACGTAATTTTCACTGCTGTGATCGTCTTCATTTTCGCCTAACCGTTCCTTTGCGTGCTGCTACCATCATTCTCTCTGTGTCAAGTCACTGCTACCGTCAACATCTGATAGGCATTCCCAGGTAGTATTAATTTTTTATTTTAATTTTTCCCCCTTAATGATGGATAAATATATATGGTGCGACTTCTGAGGGTTAAGGTAATGAAGCCTTGAATTCTAATCCCGCTAAGAAACAGAAATGGCAGAAAGTGCGCCAATACAATGTTACTTACCTGGAACATACATCAAAGTTGCTTGAATTTCCAGCATCTGCAGAATTCCTGTTGTTTACTTACCTGGAGATGGTTTTATTCTGTTCCCCTCAGATCAGCAATGCCCATATGTCTTATTTGTAATACTGTACTGTCTAATGAAGTCATGAAACCATCAAGATTGCAGGAACGCTTCCGTAAAGGACAACCTGAAAAGGTTATTTATGGTATTAGTCAGTTCCAGAAGATGAAAGAAGCATTTGAAAAGCATTGCAAACTCAAGTCATTTGCCAAAAAAGCTAAAATTAACCTTGATCGTGGTCTTATTGCTTCTTATAATATTTCCAAAATAATAGCAAAGTGTGGAAAATCTCATACAATAGGTGAAAGATTAATAATGCCTGATGTATCAGAAGAGCTCACCACTGTTCTCAAAAAGGATACCAGGAATTTAAAATCAATTCCTCTGAGTAATAACTTTTAACTCATCATATTGATGAAATTAGTGAAGATATTGAGTATCAACTATGCACAGAGCTCCAAAAAACAGAATTTGAGATACAACTGGATGAGTCAACTGTGTGAAACAACAAGACATTGCTAATGGCATATGTACTGTTTATCAAAAATGGAAAAGACCATAAGACAAAGGAGCAGAAGTCGGCCATTCGGCCCATCGATTCTGCTCCGACATTTTATCATGAGCTGATCCATTCTCCCATTTAGTCCCACTCCCCCGCCTTCTCACCATAACCTTTGATGCCCTGGCTACTCAGATACCTATCAATCTCTGCCTTAAATACACCCAATGACTTGGCCTCCACTGCTGCCTGTGGCAACAAATTCCATAGATTCACCACCCTCTGGCTAAAAAAATTTCTTCGCATTTCTGTTCTGAATGGGCGCCCTTCAATCTTTAAGTCATGCCCTCTCGTACTAGACTCCCCCATCTTGGGAAACAACTTTGCCACATCCACTCTGTCCATGCCTTTCAACATTCAAAATGTTTCTGAGGTCTCCTCTCAAACTCCTTGGAGTTTAGAAGAATACGAAGAGATTCCCTTTTGTAAAAAGTTAAAAATAAATATCAACTGAGAATCAGTCTACAATGAGTTCAAAATGTATATTGAGGATAAAAATTAGGAACATGATTTCTTGTGCAACAGATGAAGCACCATATATGTCAGGATGCCATGTTGGTTTCATGGCATTCATAAAGAAAGAAATTCCAAGTCTGTTTGCAATCCAAAGTAATTGATGTAACTCATCATCATCTCACAGCCAAAAACCTCAGCATTTTTTCAAGCATGATACTTGTAATATCTGCTATCAACAAAATTAAAGCTCATCCATTAAATACACAATACTTCACCAGTTATGCCAAGATAACGATGAAGAGTTTGAACACTTGCTTCTTCACATGTACATTGGCTGCCAAAAGGCTGCTGCTTAAAACATTTCTTTGATGTTTTTGACACTGTGGTTGAATTTTTGCTCAAAGTTGACAAGAGATTGGGAAACAAGATTTGACTTCTACATGGAGATGTGGCATGCCTACACGATCTGTATGACAAAATATACATTCTAAATATGAACCGGCAGTATGAGAATTTCAGTTTAATCCAGGCAAAAAGTGCAATGTCCACTTTTATCAGAAAATTGGAAATATATAAGCATTAGGGTTAAACAAAGCATTGGGAGAAGAATATTCTCACAGTTTCCCTTATTATCCCTTGTGGTATGTGGCTACAACTGTCATACGAAGTTTTCTGGTCCTTGGAGAAGAGCCATACTCCTCTTCATTGCATTTCCATCCTCCTACCTTGTTGAAAGAGGCTTCAATGCAGTGAACCACATATTCACACAAAACAGAAACTGCTTGGACATTGTTAACGCGAGGGAACTTAAGATTTTTGCTGTCACAACTTGAACCAGATATTTCAACTCTTCCTAAAAACCATCAAGCTCAAGGATCACATTGATTTCGAAGCTGCTGTACACCACACAGGTACTGTGCAACCTAGGTTTAAAGACAAATAAAAATTTAAAGCAGAATCATTTTTCTCATGTTAGCATATGGTAGACATGTTTTTACACTATGGGGGTGCTGGAAAGCATATTGTTTCTAAGAGGGGTGTTGGCAAGTATGAAGGTGTGTTAGGGGGCCATTGGCAGGTATGAAAGCGCTGTAGGTGGGCGTTAGGCTATAAAAGATTGTGAAACACTGGTGTAATGCTTTACAGTGCCAGCGATCTGGGTTCAAATTCCCACTGCTGTCTGTAAGGAGTTTGCTCTCTCTGTGACCACGTGGGGTTCCTACCAGTGCTCCAGTTTCCTCCCACATTCTAAAGATGTACGTGCTAGGGTTACTAAGTTGTGGACATGCTATGTTGGTGCCAGAATCTTGGGGACACTTACAGGCTGCCACCCGCACCCCCCCCCACCCCCAGCACATTCTCAAACTGTATTGGTCTTACGTCCATGCAGTGAATCCCCCTCAGAAGGGTACATTTCGTAAGGTCACTTCCAAATCTTTGACCCCAATGTTTCGATGTCCATTCATGTCATCCACCTTTCTGATCCAATCTGGAATGCAGGCTCTGGGTAACACACTCAATGCTGGAGGAACTCAGCAGGACAGGCAGCATCGATGCAAATGAACAAACAGTCAATATTTCCACAGGACCACAAGACCATAAGATATAGGAGCAGAAGTAGGCCATTCAGCCCATCAAATCTACTCCGCCAGTCAATCATAGGCGGATCCAATTCTTCCGGTCATCCCCACTCCCCTGCTTTCACCCCATACCCTTTGATGCCCTGGCTAATCAAGAACCTATCTCTGCCCTAAATGCACCCAGTGACTTGGCCTCCACAGCCTCTTGTGGCAACAAGTTCCACAGATTTACCACCTTCTGACTAAAGTAATTTCTCCGCATCTCAGTTCTAAAAGGATGTCCTTCAATCCTGAAGTCATGCCCTCTTGTCCTAGAATCCCCTACCATAGGAAATAACTTTGCCATATCTAATCTGTTCAGGCCTCTTAACATTTGAAATGTTTCTATGAGATCCCCCCTCATTCTCCTGAATTCCAGGGAATACAGCCCAAGAGCTGCCAGACCTTCCTCATACAGTAACCCTTTCATTCCTGGAATCATTCTCCAGAATCTTCTCTGAACCCTCTCCAATGTCAGTATATCCTTTCTAAAATAAGCCGCCCAAAATTGCACACAATACTCCAGATGTGGTTTCATGAGTGCCTTATAGAACCTTAACATCACATCCCTAAGGCAATGAAAGGAAGGGGAAAGAAGCCAAAATAAGAAGGTGAGGAGAGGGGAAGGAGTACAAGCTGGCAGGTGAAAGGTGAAGCCAGCTGAGGGGATGAAGCAAAAAGCTGGGAGGTGATAGGTGGAAGAGGTAAAGGGCTGAAGAAGAAGGAATCTGATAGGAGAGGAGAGTGGACTATGGGAGAAAGGGAAGGAGGAGGGAAACCAGAGGGGATTGTTCGGTTTTCCAACTTCAAAACATAAAGCTAGGACTGTGAAACAGCCAATAAGGATTGTGGGGAAGAGTTTTCTGAAGGACGGTAGTCTAGTTCGGGGGCTTTTGACCGGAGCAGTGGAGCAGGGCAGAAGGGAAGATGCCATAGAATGCCGTTGGAAGGAGAGTCACCATTGCACAAAGTGCTTTGTGCAGATGAATGACTCCAAGGAGGAAGGGCCATACTCCTGAGAGAGACAGCCAGCTTGTTTGAGTTGGACTTCAAGGGAAGTTCAGAATGTTGTGTACAGACTATGGGTCCAGTACCCTGACACTAGCAAGAGATCCAACAATCTCGTGCACATTGGACTGGTTTAACTGTAATGGGCCCTCTTATTTTCTTTTTCTTTGCTTTTTCCTGTTAACTGTTTGATAAAGCTGAAATTTGTATACTCCCTTTATGATTTTATGCGATATACGATCTGTTATTTCTGGCCAACCAACAATTCTGAATGGGCGGCATTTACATATCATCCACTCAAATCGAGGTTCCTGTTTGGGTGAACCCCAAATCATACAGACCCTAAACGTATATTGTTTATAAAAGGTGGCCCTGACACTGCTGATTCCTGTGGCTGTTATCAGAGCCAGCTGGTGAGCCAAGTTTGTATATGCATCTGTTTGAACTTCTTCCATCTGGCAAACGTTATAAGATTTTCTATGCCCGCACTTCCAGACTGAAAAATAGCTTTTCCCCCAGAGCTATAATTGCTCTGAACCAATTGATCAAGCATCATCCATAAATTTGTTATATTGCTATTTATACTGGTTTTATGGTTGTCATGCACCTGAATTGTGCTTTTGTACTTCTGGACATCGCTTGTACTGGCTGGTTACTTGTTTTTATTTATTGTTTATTTATTTTATTTGTTGTTTTATAGCATTGAGTATGCGAGTTGCAAACTCATTTTTGCTGTTTTGGTGCATGACAAGTTGTACTATGCAATGTCAATAAAGATATTTCATTTCATTTCATTTCGTAAGAGGGATGCATCTGTATTTATTATTTATTTATTAGTATTGTTTTTTTCTTTTTCCATTTGCAAAGTTTGTCATCTTTTGCACATTGGTTGAATGTCCACATGGTGAAGTCTTTCATTGATTCTTTTGTGGTCATCGATGTTGTTCGCAGGTTGTGTTGATCACCAAAGTGCAATATCTCTTCTCCTCGATGTAGTCTTTCAAATGCAGAAAACAAGTTTTTTCTCTCACCACTCCCGCAATGTTCTCACCAGCTGTGTACCAGTGACAGTGAGTGGTCTGAACTCAGGATTCCTGTGTGTGTGTGTGTGTGTGTTGTGTGTGTGTGTTGTGTGTGTTGCCCTGCTGCACATTGGGAGGACAAATGGAGGGATTTCCAGACCCTCAGTTCCAGACTCAAATCATCCTTGTGTTCAGTACATCAACTGAAAGGACAGGAGGTTGCGACGGACTCAGGCTCCCACTGGGCTTCCGAAGGCAGCTTCCTCCTGGTGAACCAGCAAGGATGGAAGGTTGAGGTGGAATCCCCAGGGACAGGGATGAGGCCGGCTATCCAGCTCAAAGCGCATGATTACAAGGGTGGAGGGAGTTCGAGCTGTGCTGTGAGCCCCTGCCACTCATAGGATGGTGCCACTGGGGCCTATATACCCTCCCTGGGTGTGTCACCTGGTTGGTGTGTGGCCTTAATCTGCCACCCCCACTCTGCACGATCGGGTGGAACAACTGGGGGATCCTCTGAGACTCTGTTTGCCTCAGTGCCAGAGTGGGTCCTCCAGGCGCCATTGGCCAGATTCGACCGCATGGACTGGGCCCTCCCCAGTGCAGTAACTCCGAGCAATGCCGAGCTGAGCCTGGAACTGAAGCAGGGTCGATTCCTGTTGCCAAAGTGGGGTCACGGGGACTGGACATGAGGGTCCAATCTGAGGGAGGACCGATAATCAAAGAAACAATCAGACTTGTCACGATGACTAACACCCATCTACACACAATAACACAAAATACCACCTTTTAAATTTAGAAACAAATCAACGTCTGAGCATTAGAATTTGGAGCTGGAAGGGTGAACCTGCAGGCCTCAGGATGGACAGGATGGAAATGGTCCTGAGGTGAGAGAGGTGGTTTCACACCATCTTCTTGGCTCAGTTGACCCATGGAGGAGAATTGCAGCGGCTGTCGAGTTAGACCGAGATGTGGATGGGACACAGAGTGACCAACCTCAGGAGCATTGCAGTCGGGATCTGTTGTCTCGGCCTTGTAATATGGATTGTGCACTCACAGCCCCGTCACTGGTTTATGCTGTGAAGGCCTCCATTTCCCTGTACTCACCCAGATGCCACAGCTTCCAGCAGATTTGTTCCTCTTAGAGAAGAAAGGGCAGGTGTAAATCCACTGGTTTACAAGCAGACAATGATAGGACTGTTTACAGAGATACACAAACAAAACATCAGCTCTTCCTCTCTCGGGGCTTCGACAGGATGTATTCTCTTCCATAGTCTGGAGGTGCATCCATTCCAGTGTTACACATCGATATGGAAGATGCCGTTCAGGAAATGTAGTTGTGACCATGATGGAGTCCCACTGAAAAGAAAAGTCTGGAGTCCAAGAGGAGACCAAGCAGCCCATTGTGGAGCTGCTGAGTTGTAGGTTCAAATTCATTGGGTCCCAACATTCCCTTTGGCAACGCCGGTAAGCAGGAAGATCCAAGGAGCAGATATGTCTGCTATGTCTGGCATAGTTTGCATTTTGTTGTTTGATTGTTTGTGGTTTTTGTATTGCTATATTTATGCTCTATTCTTGGTTGGTGTGGCTGTAACGAAACCCAATTTCCCTCGGGATCAATAAAGTATATCTGTCTATCTATCTATCTATGTCACTTGGGCATCAGCCAAGTCTCAACACCAGATTATGAAGATCAGCAATATCTGCAGCCCAGAGGGAGGCATTTAAACACATTGTGTCTACACCAGCCCCCCGGAACAGCAAACTGTCCTCAAGCAGTGGTGAAAGATAGTTTGTTCTGCTGCCGGTCTCCAGATAACCAGACTTCAGGAAAGATCCAGAGCTGGAGTTGCTAAGACAGTCCTATGTTGAATTCAAAGCTGATTGGCAACTCCGGCAACTAGTGGCAAACTATATCAGTCCCTGCTGTTCCTTTGGATTCATCAGCTGTGTGGAGAGAGGGAGCCTGCTGCACGGTCAACAGCTTGCTCTCCATTTTGTACTGCCCGGGCTTGCCTATCATGTTGCCACCTCGGATGCAACATCCATGTTCACCTCCATCCAACGGAGGGCTGCTGATTCCAACAGGCCTTATCTATTTTAAGTGTAAACATTTAATTCCTTTCATCACTCTTAGTTTACTTATCAAACACCTACAGTCTACAAAAACACACAAAACGCTGGAGGAACTCAGCAAGTCAGGCAGCCTCTATGCAGGGGAATAAACAGAGAACCTTCATTCTACATTCTCATGTTCTTGCACCCTCTGCTGACGAGAAACCGTTATGGAGAGAGTATAAACAGACAACGCTTCATGTCAAGACTGTCCGTTCTACATTCTCCTGATCTTGACCCAGCTGCTGAAGTGTAGAGCTTCCCCCCTCTTCTCTGTCTACGTCCTTCACCACTGTACTCACCTCTGTAAGCAGCAGGAAGTTGTAAACTCAGTCAGCTCACTGACCTTCCCGGAATCCAGGACATCTTCAGGGACAATGCCTCAGAAAGGTGGCATCCATCATTAAGGGTCCCTTCTCATTGCTACCATCAGTGAGGTGGCATTCACTTTCTTGGTCATTATGTTGTACACACTGATTTCTGTTAGTCCAACAAGAATGTCGTACAGTTTGTGTACAGCCTCTCTGTCTTGTATCTCTGGTTGTTGTAGATGGCACTGGAGTGTAGCGGTTGGTGTAACGATTTAAGCACCAATGATCAGGGTTGAGTTCCCACCACTGTCTACAAAGAGTTTGTACGTTCTCTCTGTGACCATGTGGTTTCCTCTGAGTGCTCCAGTTTCCCCCATTCCAAAGACGTACGGAGTAGGATTAGTGAGTTGTGGCCATGCTAAACTGGTGCGGGAAACATGACGACACATTCCGGCTGCACCCAGCACATCCTCAGACTGTATTGCTCATTGATGCAAATGACACATTTCACTGTATGTTTCAATGCTTTGATGTACATGGGACAAATGAAGTTAATCTTTAATTTTTATGGGCCTATTTAACCACCTTACTTACCAGTTGCTCCATCTGTGGTGAAATGTTCCAATATTTTTCTGTTCCTCTGCAGATCTTTTCCCCTGTGGAACTCAGCAGCTGCCAGCAGTACAGCTGAGTGGAGAAATCAGACCGCAGTGGAAGGAATGATGAGCTTCCCAAGAGGCATCTGAATCGGTGGAGAATCCCTCAGTCTTCAGAGATCTTGATTAGAGAGAGGCTCCAACCTGTAACAGGCCAGGCGACCCAACCACTTCGTGGTGAGTCCATCCTGTCTGCCAGCAAATTGGTCCAATCACAATCGCCCAAGATCGTAGAATGTGTAAATGTCAGATCAACAGAATCAGAATCGGAATTAAGTTTAATGTCATTGGCATATGTCGTGAAATTTGTCGTTTTGCAGCAGCAGTACAATGCAATGTATAACAATTTTTTAAAACTTTTTTTTTTACTTTTTCTCAGCTCAAGCTGATAAAACCTGAGGTACAGGCATAGCCAGGCACACTCATTTCTCAATTGCAAGGAACTTTCAGACTATTCTAGTGGTGTTTAGTGTTTTGGCTTTCTGGAGAGTTACATAAATATTGCTGAGAGGGCCTGATTGTTTAATGCTATTGTGTAGTGACTTTGGGATGATACCAGTTGTAGATATTACTATTGGTACAACATATGCCCTGTCCATGTTCCATAGTCTTTCAATTTCCTCTTTTAATTCAGTATATTTCTGATGTCTTTCACGTATTGATATTCACGTTATGTGTGTTTGGAATGGCTATATCTATTAAGTAAGTTAATCTTGCTTGTATATCCTGTATTTTATATTCAGATGGATATTATGGATTGTCCTATCTGTTATAGCAGACCAGTCATAATATAAGTTGTAGGACTCTGACTGTAAAACTAAATCAAGCTTGTATTTATAATAAGATACGGTTTCTTTTATGTGTTTGTATTTTAAAGCAAGATTTTGATAAATGACGATTTCCACTTGATTGTGCCTGTGTAAGTAATCAGATTGAGTTAAACTGCTGTGGAATCTAGTAATATGTTGGATTGTTTCTGGTTTCTCTTGGCATTTTCTGCATTTATTGTCTTGAAATTGTTGGTCTTTTATTATGTATTTTAGATAACCACCCAGTCCAGTATTGCCAAAAGGAATTCTTCTGTTTTTGGGAAGAGGTCTCCAACTCTGAGCAGGCGTTCAGTTCATGGAGATGTCTTTCATGGGGGGGGGGGGGAGTCCTGCTCTTCCACTTGTTAACTTTCTCCTCTAAAGTGATAATTTCTTCATTTTTCTGAGTTGGCTTTCATTTAAGTTTAGTGGTATGTATTTCTTATCAGTATTGAATATGTTCGTGTGGAGTGCTGAAACCTATTTTCGTAGATGAAAATATATCTTTAGAAGATTTTTCTGACTGTTGAGTAAATTTTCTAAAATTTGTTATTTTTCTTTGCAAATTTTCCAGATCAGTTTTGGGCCAAGATATTATGCCAAAAGAATATATTAATATGGGTATAGTAAAAGTGTTTATTGTCTTTGATATATTTTTACTATTGAGCTCTGTTTGGCAGATTTTCTTAAGTAAATTCTGTCAAATTTTCTCTTTATTGCAGTAAGACTTATTTTGTTTGCTTGCTGTGGCCCAGATACTTAAATATTTCATATTCAGCCATCATTTGTATTGTACCTTGTTGCTCTGTTTTATGTTCTGTTAGCTCTATTGCACCTTTCTTTATGTTTAATGTTCTGCAGTTATCTAGTCCACCGTTTATGTTTATATTTTCAGAAAAAATTCCATTATTTCATGTTGTGCCTGTGTAAGTAAATAGATTGAGTTAAACTGCTGCAGGTTCCTGTAATGCGTGAATTGTTTCTTGTTTCTGATGGCATTTCTGCATTTATTGTCTTGAATTTGTTGGTCTTTTATTTTGTATATCTGATTTTTTGTTTTATTATTATTTAGTTTGTGTTCTGATTTAAACAGCAATGCACTTTTGAATAAAACAGTGGTCCTTTAATTTTCCTTCCCAGATTCTGACAGATTAACATTCAGTGGCAAAACAGAACATGCCAGTAAAACAGTTAGCATGAATTTTCTACAAAAGTTTCCAGTTAAGGAAAGGGGAAACCTAATGAAAATTAATAACTAGAAAATGGAATAGTCTCACGTGAGTCCTTGTCCTTATAACCTTTTCAATGTTCCTTCCAGGGGCCCCCAGTTACTGTAGTTCCCGAAAGATCAAGGTCAATTATTTTTTTTATATATCAAAACCATTTGGAATTCCCAAGATAGTAAAGCTTTGCTCTTGACAACAATGAAAAATAATTAAAAACAACTGAAATTTTTGACATTTCATAATATTTGACACACACACTTGTTCATTCACGCCAGTCAGCATGTGCACTCAGTGTAATCCCAGATGTGCTCTCTTTCCTGAATGCTGACAGCTATCAAATCCACCTTATAATATACATATTATATACCAGATCTTGCATTGCCTTTCTAACCATTCCTGCATTGTTATTCATCTTCAGATTCTAACTTCTGTATTGTGGCTTTTGCCATCTGTCATTACCAGACTGTACCATATGCCACACCAAAGACAAATTGATTTTAATTGCTTCACATGTACCTACAATGCAGGACTATCCTTGCATGCGCTTATATTTGAACCACACTATCTGCAAGTACCATTAATTCAAATATTTTTATTGTTTTTTTTAAATAAAGAGAACATAGTATAAAGGAGGTTTGTGCAGTTCATAACAAATGTATCAAATGTACAATTCACATCTATGAAAGAGATGCACCCACAGTACAATCATGCATTGGTTGCCTTCCCTACCCCAACCCACCCCTCCCAATCCCCATCTCCAAGCCATCATTGCATTAGGAAAAAGGGTTTAACAGAACCTTTGTCCCCACAGAGCTGCATTGGTATAGAGAAGGTGTATTTTCCTAATATATAGACTGTTGTATGTTTACAAGTCTGGGTCTGTAGAATTTTACCGGGAAGCGCTGGAAGTCAGGGATTTATGTGCAGAGGAAAGGAAGAAAGGATGGACCTTTAGTTTGGCTGACAATTCTGAAAATATTCAAGAAAGGGTCCCCACACTCTTTGGAACTTTATGTCTGAGTTGAGAATTGAATAGTGGATCTTCTCAAGGTTTAGACTGGACATGCAGTCCCTGAGCCACTGAGCGTGGGTGGGCGGGGCAGCATCCCTCCGCCTGAGCAAGACTGCACGCCTGGCCAAAAAAGAGGCAAAGGACAGTGTGCGACGTTTGGTTGGACATAGGTGTCTGTTCCCCTCTCCGGAGGCACCGAAAGAGCAATCAAAGGGTTAGGTTCCAAATTATAATTATGTTTGGGATAGAGTTTGGAAAACATCTTTCCAGTATTTTTCCAAGCTAGGGCATGTCCAGTACATGTGAATAAGGGAAGCCTCGCCCCTTTCGCATTTGTCACAGCAGGGATTAACATCTGGGTAAATGCAAGATAATTTAGTTTTAGACATATGGGCTCTGCGTACAACCTTGAACTATAACAAGCAGTGGCGGGCACATAAAGAGGTTGAGTTAACTAACTTAAGAACTGAATCCCATACATCGTCTGACAGTGAGAAATTTAAATCTTGCCCCCAGGCAGTTTTAATTTTGTCAAGGGGGGCTTGCCTCAGGACCGCTAGCTTGTTGCAAATAGTAGATATTAGACCTTTGTGCAAAGGATTCATGCAGAGAAACATATCAATGACGATTGTGTCAGGTCCCTCAGGGAGGTTTGCTATCAAAGGGCTGATAATATGTCTAAATTGCAAATATCTGAAGAAATGAGTGTTGGGTAGGTTAAACTTTGCAGCCAGTTGTTCAAATGATGCATAGCTGTTGTCTATAAAAAGATCTTTAAAGCACCTGATGCTCTTTCTGTACCAGTCTTGAAATGTTGGATCATATATAGAAGGCTGGAAGAGATAATTATATGGAATAGGACTTGAAAGAGAGAAGCCATGGAGACCACTGGGCTTTCTGAACTGAGCCCATATTCTTAGGGTGTGCCTGATAACAGGATTAACAATTGGTTTAGGCGTAAGAAAAGGGAGTGCGGATCCAAGAAGTGCGGAGATGGCGAAATTCTTAATAGAGTTCAGCTCCATTGCCACCCATATTGGGCAGTCAGATTGGTTATAAAAATGAGACAAAAGATAAGACAGCGTATGTTTCCTGCCTGGTAATATAAGCGGAAATTGGGCAAAGCCATGACCCCAACACTTTCAGATTTTTGAAGATGGACTTCATCCAGTCGGGGACGCTTGCCCTTCCATAAGTAGGATGATATGACTGAGTTTAGCGAGTCAAAGAAGGCTTTAGGAATGAAAGTTGGTATGGATTGAAAAAGGTATAAGAATTTGGGAAGGATGTTCATTTTGACAACATTAATTCAGTCCATCAGGGACATGGACAGGGGTGACCACTGTGCTAGGCTGTGTTTTGTAAGATTTAACAAATTAATGAAATGTTCTCCAAAAAGATGCTTATGTTTCCTTGCTACTGTGACTCCAAGGTAAGTAAATTGATTATTCACTACCTTAAAAGGGAGGATATGGAACTCTGATGCTTGTGCTTCTCCATTTATTGGAAAAAGTTTGCTCTTGTGTAAATTAAGTTTGCATCCTGAAAACTGGCTAAATTTGTTTTGGAGTGAGGAGTGAGAACACGGGGGGGTGGGTAAGGAGGTGATTGGGTTTGATATTAAAAAGTAAAAGATCGTCAGCATAAAGGGAGACTTTGTGTTCAACTCCCACCCTCCAAATCCCCGTCAGATCCGCACAACTGCGGAACACAATGGCCAGATCGAAAAGTGAAGAGCTTAAAGGGCACCTTTGGCGGGTTCCACGTTTGAGGTTGAAAGGTTGGGATTGCTGAGAGTTGGTCAAAACAGAGGCGGTGGAACGCAAATATAACAGTTTAATCCACGTGATAAAACTTGGTCCAAAATCAAATTTTTCTAAAACAGCGAAGAGGTAATTCCATTCCACATGGTCGAACATTTTCTCTGCATCTAAGGAGATGACACATTCAGGGATCCCAACTGAAGGTGAATATAAAATATTTAATAGACAGCGTATGTTAAAAAAGGGGAGGCAGTTTTTGACAAAACCGGTTTGGTCTTCAGAAATAATTGAGGGTAGAATGTTCTCCAGTCTACGGGCCAAAAAGTTAGCTAAAATGTTGACATCGACATTTAACAGAGAGATTGGCCTGTATGAGGAGAACTCTGTTGGATCTTAGCCTCTCTTTGCTAGAAGAATGATGCATGCCTCATTAAATGATGCTGGCAGTTTACCTTATTTAAACAAATCAGATAGAACCAAGGTTAGTTGAGGTAAGAGCAGTGACAAAAATAATTTAAAGAATTCTACAGGGAACCTGTCAGGTCTTGGAGATTTACCAGTCTGCTGTAACAAGGTGGCTGAGGATATTTCCTCTAATGATATTGGCTCATTCAGACTCATTTTGAGATCAGGAGAAAGTGTGGGGATACTTAAGCTGTTTAAAACAATTCTCGACCGAAATGTTATCATTTGGGGATTCAGAAGTGTAAAGTCAGGAGTAAAAATTTCTGAATATGTCGCTGATTTCAGAATGATTCAAGGTGATGCTTCCATTTTTCATTCGAATTTTTGTGATGTGTTGTTTGGCTTTGAGGCTAAAAATTTACCAGGTTTGTCACCATGGATATAGAACCGGCTCTTGCTCTTCAAAAGTAGGCATTCAATTGGGTGAGTGGAAATAAGATCAAATTTAGTTTGAAGTTCTACTCGTTTTTTGTACAGCTCTGGATTTTTAATTTGAGCATATTATTGGTCTATTTCTTTAATTTGATTGATCTAGTCATTCTTTATGGTCTTTCTTTTCATGTTCACAGTGTAGGAAATTATTGGACCCCTGAGGTATGCTTTCAAGGCGTCCCAAACAACCAGGCTTGAGGTTTCAGGTGACGCATTGGTATTAAGGAAAAAGATTATCTGGTCCTCCATAAATTTTACAAAGTCATTATCTGACAGTAAGGTCGAATTAAAACACCAATGCTTATTATTTGAGGAAGGCCAGGAAGAATTATAGACAGGACAACCAAAGTGTGGTCTGATATCACTATACTCTGATAAACACAGGAATCAGCTGGTTATCAATTAGAAAGTAGTTAATTTTAGAAAAGGTATGATGGACGTGTGAGAAGAAAGAATATTCTTTCTTTTTGGATGGAGAAAGCACCATACATCAGAGATGTCATAGTTGGAGAGGAAGGACTGAATTAATGAGGCAGATTTGTTTAGTACTCTGGGAATAGGAGACGATCGATCCAGCACTGGATCTAACCAACAGTTGAAGTCTCCACCTAGTATGAGAGAGTATGAACTTAGATCAGGCAGCGCAGAAAAAAGACATTTGAAGAAGTCCACACTACTTCACTATATATGTTAGCCAACACTACCAATGTATTATATCAGGGGTCCCCAATCTTTTTTTGCACCGCGGACCAGCCGACCCGGGGGCGGGGCTGGGTGGGTATTAATCACGACTGGAATATAGTTGTTAAGTCAACTATAAGTCACTTATAAGTGGCTAATACACTCAATTTCGTTCCTAAAGGGGTTTATCTACCGAATTTAATATTAAACACACAGCGCATATTTTCCTCACATGAATGTAGTGATAAGTCAATTATAACAGTGGTCCCAAATCACTGGGCCGCGACCGATTCATTGCCACAAAGAATGCAGCAGTACAGCGATGGCTGGAATGCACCCAGCACATCTTTAAGAAAAAAGATGAAATAAGCTAATTGATTAGGTGCCACTCGGCACGTAAATGTTGGCCCAGATCAGAGGCGATTGCTGATTGGGGACCACTGTATTATATAATTTCCCCGAGACCATGACAAAACGGCCGTTTGTATCTGATATTGTATTGTGGCGCTCAAAGGAAACGTTTTGATTTATGAGAATTGAGACCCCCCTGGCTTTAGCCTGAAAAGTGGAGTGGAAGTGCTGTCCCACCCATCGTGACATAAGACGGGAATTGTCAGAACTGTGAATGTGTGTTTCTTGTAGAAATGCAATTGCGGTATTAAACTGTTTGAGATGTGAGAACACCTTTCTTCTTTTGACAGGGTGATTCAGCCCCTTGACATTCCAGCTTACAAAATTTAATGGACTAACCATTCTCCTTTAAAAGAGATACAGGTTGATAGGCATAAGCGGTGTCAAGATTTTGGGTATCAGCCCTGAGGCAAAAATGCAAAACAAAGAGAAACAGGGCAGAAATAAATCCTGTATAACAAGGACTTCTAAGGGTTCTTAAAGCAGTACCGGCATTGGAGGACCCTCCCCCCAACCCCCAACCCACAACAAGACAGCTGCCAGAAAGCACAGCAGCAAGCTCTTCAGAACAATGATCATCCAACAGTACAATTTCCTGTCACTCATACCGTCATTTTCAACTCCGTTACTGATATTTAAAGGAAACAGTAAGCATTCAACACTCCTAAACTGACATTGTGCTTAGTGAGAGACAAAACAATTCCTCCAAAGTTTATTAAACACGGCTCTGAAAAATGAACCATAAAACAGAAATATAAACTGATATTTGAAGAAAATAAAAAATAAATAGACTTTACCCAGTGCTCTTCCCACGAAAGGTTGTAGAGTTCACTGAATTGAAGGTACAAGGAAATACTCTCGAGAGAGAGAGCAGCCTGAGTGAATATTGGTCCACCTATCGCGGTAGTCAGTACCTAACCCGGCCAAGACAGATCAGACTCGCTATCCAAGCACTGCTAACGTTACCTGGCAGAGGGTGTGGGAGAAAAGTATTTTATGAAGAATTCGGTGTAGTGCGGAGGCTGTTGATGCATTTCCATGCTTCGTCTACTGAGCATAGCCACTTCTTTTCACCGTTGGGAAGTGTGATACGGAGCTGTGCAGGGTATAGTAGGGAAGGCCTGCGTCCTCGGTTGTATAGCTCCATCATTACTACTCTGTACTCGGCTCACAGGCTCAAAACTTCAGGAGAGTAGTCCTCCACAACCCAAATCTACTGGCCGCTGTATTCTAGCTTCCCTCTCTGCCGGGCCTCTCTAACCAGGAGATCTTTAATCTGGTAGTGGTGCAGGTGAAGAATGACCAGACACGGTCTCTGTCCTGGAGGGGGTATAACTGCTAGTGAACGGTGGGCTCTGTTAATCTCCGGCGGGGATGGAAGCATCCCCTTCCCGAAGATCTCACAAAGCAGATGGGAAAAAGATTCAGTAGGACTCCTGCCTTTAATAGATTCCAGCAGGCCCAGGATGCATAGGTTCTGCCGCTTGCTCCAGCCTTTCAGGTCAGTAACTTTAGCCATTAGCTTGATATTGTTTTCACATAAGCTGGAGCAGATGCTTTCCAGCTCACTGACGCGCTGGCTCAGGTCGTCCGTAGCGAGCTCAAGAGAGGGTAGGCATTGGCTGTGGTCCTCCACTTTGCATTGGATTTGGTTGAGTTTCGTTTCCAGCAGGCTGAAAGAAGATTTAAATTCGGCCACTAACGCCTCACGGTGTTGGTCTAGTAGTGTGGAGATAGCCTCTACTGTCAAGCCAGCCGCCGAAATCGCCTCTTTTCCCCAACGTAGTACTCTTTGAGGCCATTGTGAAGCGAGCATAGCCGCAGGCAGGGGGAAGAGCAAGAAGTCCAACAGTTTGCTATGAGAAAAGGGGGAAGAAGGAGTGTGGAGATAAAAAGTAGGACAGAGCGCCCGTTCTCTGCGACTACTCCATGTGGCTCAAGTACCATTAGTGGTAAAATTTCCAGAGTTATGTTTTTTGCACACATCCACAGATCAGAGCAGGATTTCATATTGCGTGTGGAAGAGTCAGCATAAATGTCACTGGGGCCACAGTACACTTACCTGGCCAAGCAGCTAGTAAGTGTGGCACACACCAGTTTTACATTTCAGGGTGCCTCGTCGTTGACCACCCTGCTTCAATTTCCTCTCAGCTGTTCTATAAGGGAATGGAGCAGAAGAACTTCAGTTTATAATCCAGCTTTTACAAGTGTCCTGGCCTGACCTGCACCCACTGGTGGTTTCCACGTTTACCCATATGATTACTTGAAAAATCCACCTAACTTGCTGGATTCCAGAGAAATCCCAGGGCCAATTGCTCGATAGAAGGGGAGATAAAACACCCAGATATGGTTTCACTACTTTAACGACAATTATCTGACAGCAATAGGGAAAGGAAGTCCAACCAAGTTTTGTGCAAGTTGGAAACTCCTGGGATTCCACCAAGTGCAAAAGTTTCCCACTAGTTTCCTTGGAGTGTCACATCTAAATAACAGCTTTATATAGATGAGAAGTGTTTTAGTTAAAAGTCCATTCATTTAAACAGAAGTAGTTAAATCTATTTCAAGTGCAGCAATTAAAACATCCAATAACTTATTTTTTTATAACAAAACAACGGACTGATCGTGATTTCAGCTGCAAAAAGCGAGAAACAAAAGGGCAAAGAATGAGACTCTTTGCTCCACAATTTTGCAGCAGTGCCATGGACAACATGTTGACATGGCTGGCTCCATGGCGGGCACAACTCACCTCACCATCACCATGAAGAATCCTCACCATCCAGGGCTTGCCCTCTTCTTATTACTATCATCAAGATGGAGTACAGGGGAGTGAAAATGCACACTCAACACTTTAGGAACAACTTCTTCCCCTCCTCCATTAGATTTCTGAACTGTCCATGACCCCATTCCTCTTTTACACTTTTTTCTTTCTTATTTTAACTTATAGTAATATTTTCAGTCTTGCACTGTAACGCTGATACAAAGCAACAAAATTCATTGCAAATTTTGTGGCACCACAGTAGCGTAGCAGTTACTTTATACTTTACTGTCGCCAAACAATTGATACTAGAGCGTACAATCATCACAGCGATATTTGATTCTGCATTTCGCGCTCCCTGGAGTACAAATCGATAGTAAATATTAAAAATTTAAATTATAAATCATAAATAGAAAATAGAAAAGGGAAAGTAAGGTAGTGCAAAAAAAACAGAGAGGCAGGTCTGGATATTTGGAGGGTACAGCCCAGCTCCGGGTCAGGATCCGTTCAGCAGTCTTATCACAGTTGGAAAGAAGCTGTTCCCAAATCTGGCCATACGAGTCTTCAAGCTCCTGAACCTTCTCCCAGAGGGAAGAGGGACGAAAAGTGTATTGGCTGGGTAGGTCATGTCCTTGATTATCCTGGCAGCACTGCTCCAACAGTGTGCGGTGTAAAGTGAGTCCAAGGATGGAAGATTGGTTTGCGTGATATGCTGAGCTGTGTTCACGATCTTCTGCAGCTTCTTCTGGTCTTGGACAGGACAACTTCCATACCAGGTTGTGATGCACCCTAGAAGAATGCTTTCTACGGTGTAGCTATAAAAATTAGTGAGGGTTAGTGTGATGATATAACAACTCAGGGCATTGGAGTTTTTTTTAGATTAGATTATAAGGACACTCAGTCCTCGTTTAATGTCATTTAGAAATGCATGATTTAAAAAATGATACAATGTTCCTCCAGAATGATATCAGAAGAAACACAGGACAAACCAAGACTAAAACTGACAAAACCACATAATTATTACATATAGTTACAACAGTGCAAAGCAATACCGTAATTGGATAAAGAGCAGACCATGGGCACGGCAAAAAAAAGTTTCAAAGTCCCAATAGCCTCATCATCTCATGCAGACGGTAGAAGGGAGAAACTCTCCCTGCCATGAACCTCCATGCGCTGCAAACTTGCTGATGCAGCACCATTGGAAGCACCTGACCGCAGCAGACTCTGAGTCCGTCCGAAAACTTTGAGACTCCAACCGGCCCTTCAACACCGAGCACCGAGCACCATCCTCTGCTGAGTGCTTCGACCCTGCCCCAGCCGCCGAGCAACAAGCAAAGCCAAGGACTCGGGGCCTTCCCCTCCGGAGATTTCGGACCACACAGTTTGGAGTTCATTCCTGGCACGGGCAGTAAGGGGTTTGTACGATCTCCCCGTGACCACATGGGTTTCCTCTGTTTTCCTCACATAGTCCAAAGACGAAATGGTTAGTAGATTAACTGGTCATTGTAAATTGCCCTGTGATTAGGCTAGTGTTAAATGGGAGGGTTGCTGGGCAACAGGGCTCATTGGGCCAGAAGGGCCTGTTCTGTGTTATATCTCTAAATAAATAAATATGTCTGTGATGATAAACATGATTCTGATTCTGATATACGATTTGTTTATGTGTTAGATTTCCAAGATATTCCCAATGGCATTGATTGCATGTTTCCATATGCAAGCTCGGCAAGATGCATATAATCAAGCAGCATCTTCTACTAATAACAATAAGGTAGTTTAGTTTGTATGGTTTTACTATCAGGTATACAGTGCCTATAAAAAGTATTCACTTTGGAAGTTTTCATGTTTTATTGTCTTACAACATTGAATCACAGTGGATTTAGTTTGGCTTTTTTGACACTGATCAACAGAAAAAGACTCCTTCGTGTCAGAGTGAAAAAAGGTCTCTACAAAGTGATCTAAATTAGTTACAAATATAAAACACTAAATTATTGATTGCCTAAGTATTCACCCCCTTCAAGTCAGTATTTAGTAGTTGCACCTTTGGCAGCAATTACAGCTTTAAGTCTGTGTGGTCTTTGTCAGCTTCACGCATCTGGATACTGCAATTCTTCTTTACAAAACTGCTCAAGCTCTGTCAGATTGCATGGGGATCATGAGTGACAGCCTTTTTCAAGTCCAGTCACAAATTCTCAGTGGGACTGAGGCCTGGACTCTGTCTTGGCCACTCCAGGACATTAACTTTGTTGATTTTAAGCTATTCATGTGTAGCATTGGCTTTGTGCTTGGGGTCAATATTTGCTGGCAAACAAGTTTTCTCCCAAGTGGTGGTCCTCTTGCAGACTGCATCAGGTTTTCCTCCAGGATTTCCCTGCATTTGGCTGCATTCATTTTACCTTCTACCTTACAAGCCTTCTAGGGCATGCTGCAGTGAAGCATCTCCATAGTATGATGCAGCCACCAATGTGCTTCACAGTAGGGTTGGTGTGTTTTTGATGATGTGTGGTATTTGGCTTACGCCAAACATAGCGTTTAGTGTAATGGCCAAAAAGCTCAATTTTGGTTTCATCAGACCATAGGCTTTGGAGTCTCTGACATGCCTTCTGGCAAACTCTATCCAAGATTACATGTGAGTTTCTTTCATCAGTGGCTTACTCTTTGCCCCTCTCCCATAAAGTTACAACTGGTGAAACACCCAGGCAACAGTTGCGTATGCACAGTCTCTCCCATCTCAGTCACTGAAGCTTGTAACTCCTCCAGAATTGTCACAGCTGTCTTGCTGGCCTCTGTCTCTAGTCCCCTACTTGCATGGTTACTCAGTTTTGGAGGACGGCCTGCTCGAGGCAGATTTACAGCTGTGCCATGTTCTTTCCATTTCTTGATGATTGACTTAATTGTATTCCAAGGGATATTCAGAGACTTGGAAATGTTCTTGTATCCATCTCCTGACTTCTACTTTTTAGAAACCCTTTCGCAGAATTACTTGGCATGTTCCTTCGTCTCCATGGCGTGGCTTTTGCCAGGGTACTGACTCACCAGCAGTTGCACCTTCCAGATGCAGGTATATTTTGACTATGATCATACTAAATTCCTTGACTGCACAGCTTGACTTCATATAACTAAATACATGACTTCTAAAACCAATTGGCTGCACCAGGGATGACTTGGTGTGTCATATTAAAGGGGGTGAATATTTATGAAATCAATTATTTTGTCTTTTATATTTGTAATTAATTTAGATCACTTTGTTGAGATTTGTTTTTACTTTGACATGAAAGAGTCTTTTTCTCTCAATTATTGTCACAAAAAGTCAAATTCAGTCCACTGTGATTCAATGTTGTAAAACAATAAAACATGAAAACTTCCGGGGTGGTGGGGGGAAATGGGTGGAATACTTTATATCGGCACTGTATGCCAGCAAGAGTGTTTTTCTGTTTTCCTGTGGGTGTCTCTTTGTGCTGTTGACCATTTCCTTTGCTTCTGTCCATGGACTCAAAATTATATAGTGTAGTAAATTTTTCATGCAGTCACATATTTTGGAATCCTAAGTAACAATTGTTAAATGTACTTGTCATTTCTATGAGAATAAAACATACTTATATGCAAAAACTGCAGGATGTACCACTGTGCACATTTGGTTTTGCAACTGAAACATACAAGATTCCTGTTTAAGATAGTGCTCCTGAAGTTGTGCGCCGGTAGTTCAGGAGTCAAGAAATATGACTAAAGCTATCATTAATAACACTATTTAAGAGGTAAATTGTGGTATACTACCACTGTAGACAATAAAAAGGCGAAATTGACTCAAGGGTTGAGGAACCGTGCTGGTGCGTTGCAAAAGTTGGGATGCAATGTGTTCAAAATGGTTTTGGAGACAGAGGTGAAGTTGGAGTGAGTGATTTGAGAGAAGCTGAGGTGGAGAAGCTTTGGTGCCCATCAACCTGTAGTAAACCTGGTGCGAGGTTAGATCGCTGTAAGTGCCGTGCCGATCTGGAGAGGTCGAGAACGCCTTCAGGCTGGGCGGCGAAGTCTAGGCCTTGCACTAGGAATGGTGGGGCACAACCTGGGGTTTGGACAATTTAAACGCCAGCCCAGATAGACTGGAAAGACAAGGTGCTAGGACCGGGGGCAAGGGTCAGGCAAATTTTGCTCACTGTCCGGTGATGTTCATTCCTCTCTGTGGCACTGAGACTGTGAGTGTGCTCCTGCTGCTACGTGCTTTGTGTCTGCAAGCTTCATGGCAGCTTGCCCCACTATATGATGAGCGTGAGACTGAGGCTTTAGGCCTACTCTGGCTGCCCTGGGGATTCAGTTCTATGGACTCGGGTTCATTCTGAATGCTGCTTGCTTGCTTCTATTGTTTGCATGATTGTGTTTTTCTTCTCTTTCTGCGCATTGGACATTGGTTTTTCTTTTTTTTTAATTGGGTTCTTTTGGGTTTCCTGCTTTGTGACTACCTGTAAGCAGACAACTCTCAAGGTTGTACAATTTATACATACTTTGATAATAAAATGTACTTTGAATCTTTGAATGCACTTCAGAAACTACATTGGTGTTAAATAGAAAAACAAGCTTTAGAGGAAGGAAAATCTTGTTTAAGTCAAAGATAGATGTAAAAAGGAGAAAGATCCCATTAAAGGCAAGTAGTGTTGGACCAGGTTAATGAAGGCATGGGAATACAGCACGGAAACAGGCCCCTCAGCTGAACATAACTTTCTCCCTTCTAGACCCAGTTGCCCATGTTTGGCCCATGAACCTCCATGACTCTCCCCTCCAAATGCCTCTTAAATGTTGCAAGTGAACCTACCTTGAACAATTCCTCTGGCAGCTCATACCAGGTACTCTCTACCCTCTGTATAAAGAAATTACCTCTCAAGTATGGTTGGCACAACATTGTGGGCTGAAGGGCCTGTCATGTGCTGTAAATTCCTATATTCTAAGTATCTTTTAAATCCCTCCCTTCTTATCTTGTATCTGTGCCCTCCAGTTTTGGACAGCCCCATCCCGAGGAAAAGACAATGACTATCATCTTTATCCTCGTGATTTTATAAACTTACGGTATAGGAAGTCACCCAGCATTCACCTGCATTCCACAGAGAGTACAATTTTAGAACATTTCCAAGCGCATATGATTTTCAAGGTCCTTTTCTTAGCTTTTGTCTTCCATGTACCTTGTCTCCTTTCATCTCTTCCTCTGCAATCTTTCTCTCTCACTTTATTTTTAGAGCTTTCATATGCTTTCTATTTTGTCTCAGCTGTGTGTTTCAAATTACTTTTATCAACTTTTCTTCATTTTCTAGGCTTTTTAAAAAAAAACATATTTCAACTTTCAAGTAAACCTAATTGACCTTGCTTTGATGTGGTCAAACTTGCTAAGGTTATAACACCTTCCTAAAAATCTGTCCTTGTCATTTATAAAACATTTCTACAGATGTGCAGTGGAGAACATTCTGACTGCAAAACTGTCTGGTATGGAGCCGCAAATGCACGGGACACAAGAGGCTGCAGAGGTTTGTACACTCAGCCAGCCCCATCATGGGTTCAGCTCTCCCCAACGTTGAAGACATCTTCAAGATCCGGTCCCTCAAGAAGGTGGCATCCATCACAAAGTACCCTCACCATCTGGGACATGCCCTCTGCCCATTACTACCATCAAGGAGGTGGTACAGGAGAATGAAGCCCCACCCCCCCCCGACCCCGCCCGAGGATTTATAAGCAACATCTCCTCCTCTACCATCCGTTATCTAAACAGTCCATGAGCATATCAGTGCTAACTGGGGTTTTCGTGCACTGGTTTTTTTGTCTTTGCACTGTACTGCTGCTGCAAAGCACCAGATTTCACATCATGTATCAATGTTAATAAATCTGATTCTGATTCATTGCACCAAATTTAAATCCTGGAGAACCTCTTTCCTATCACTCTACTGTGAAGTTCAGTATTAGATAGATGAATTAGGAGCTCTTTACTCTTTACTCTTTTTGTATGTTCTGACACAAAGCTCCTTCCGTAACACTCAACAGCATTCTTCTCAGTCTTCTCATACCATTTGCTATTTGCCATCAAAACACAAAAACTACTTCAAGTAAATATTGCATAATAACTTTTCCTTTTGTCAAGCAGCCTTTCAACTTTTTACAGTATCCAGCTTTCAACAATGCACATGTTGTGATGTAAAGGAGACACTCAGATTTTCAAGAAGTAACAACTGGCTAAGGATTTATCCAATGATTTAAGATTTCAAATTCATCTTGGACAATAGCAGAAGAAAGCAATAATGAAACCATGCAGGTAGGAAAGATAATGGGCTGGAGATGAAAGGATCTTAAAGGAAAGGAAAATGGACTAGGAGAAAGGGAAGGAGGAGGGGACCCAGGGGGAGGTAATAGGCAGGTGAGAAAAGGTAAGAGGCTAGAGTGGGGAATAGAAGAAGTGGGGAGGGGGAGGGAGTTTTTTTTTACCAGAAGGAGAAATCTATATGCACATTATCAGGTTGGAGGCAACCTAGATGGAATATAAGGAGTGGCTGTTTCACATTGAGGACGGCCTCATCTTGTCACAAGAGAAGTCCATGGACCGACATGTCGGAACGGGAATAGGAATTGGAATTAAAATGCTTGGCCTCTGGGAAGTTCCACTTTTGGTGAATGGAGCGAAGGTGCTCAACCAACGGGTCCCCCAATTTAGGATGGGTCTCACTAATGCAGAGAAGGCCTCATCAGGAACAAGTGGAACAGGTCAAAAGCTTTAAGTTCCTCGGGGTCAATATCACAAATGACCTGACTTGGTCCAACCAAGCAGAGTCCACTGCCAAGAAGGCCCACCAGCGCCTTTACTTCCTGAGAAAACTAAAGAAATTTGGCCTGTCCCCTAAAACCCTCACTAATTTTTATAGATGCACCGTAGAAAGCATTCTTCTAGGGTGCATCACAACCTGGTATGGAAGTTGTCCTGTTCAAGACCGGAAGAAGCTGCAGAAGATTGTGAACACGGTGCAGCACATCACACAAACCAATCTTCCATCCTTGGACTCACCTTACACCGCACACTCTCAGAGCAGTGCTGCCAGGATAATCAAGGACACGACCCACCCAGCCAACACACTTTTTGTCCCTCTTCCCTCCGGGAGAAGACTCAGGAGCTTGAAGACTCGTACAGCCAGATTTGGGAACAGCTTCTTTCCAACTGTGATAAGACTGCTGAACGGATCCTGACCTGGATCTGGGCCATACCCTACAAATATCCGGATCTGCCTCTCGGTTTTTTTGCACAACCTTACTTTCCATTTTTCTATTTTCTATCTATGACTTATAATTTAAATTTTTAATATTTACTATTGATTTGTAATCCAGGGAGCGGGAAGCGCAGAACCACATATTGCTGTGATGATTGTACATTCTAGTATCAATTGTTTGGTGACAATAAAGTATAAAAGTAAAGTAAAGATACAATAGACGACCCCAGCAGATTCACAGGTGAAGTGTTGCCTCACCTGGAAGGACTGTTTGGGGCCCTGAATGGAGTTGAGGGAGAAAGTGAATGGGCAGGTGTGGTACCTTGGCTGCTTGCAGGGATACGTGCCAGGAGGGAGATTAGTGGAGAGGGACAAATGGACGAGGGTATCATGGAGAGAGCGATCCCTGCAGCTCACGGAGGGGGATGGTAAAGATATTTAGTGGCAGGATCCCTTTGGAGATGGTGGAAATTGTGAAGGATGATGTGTTGGATGTAGAGATTTATAGGGTGGTAGGCAAGGACAAAAGGAACTCTATCACAGTTAAGGTGGCGGGAAGACGGAGTGTGCGTGGATGTCAGGGAAATGGAGGAGATGCAGGTGAAGGCAGTATCAATGGTGCAGGAAGGGCAACCCGGTTCTTTGAAGAAGAAGGACACCCTGATGTCCTAGAAAGGAAAGCTGCATCCTGGGAACAGACCAGTGGAGACAAAGGATCAGAGAAAAGGGAATAAAATGTTTATAGAAGTCGGGGAGGGAAGAGGTATAGTCAAATCTCCACAACTGTAAGACCACAAGATATTGGAGCAGATTTAGGCCATCTGGCCCATTGGGTCTTCTCCAGCATTTCATCATGACTGATTCAATTTTTTCTCAGCCTCGATCTCCCACCTTCTCCCTGTAGCCCTTCATGCCCTGACCAATCAAGGATCAATCAACTTCTGTGTTAAATATACATAAAAACTTGGCCTCCACAGCTGCCTGTGGCAAAGAATTCCACAGATTCACCACTCTCTGGCTAAAGAAATTCCTTCTTATCTCCATTCTAAAATGGAAAAATTCCTTCTATCTCCCTCAATTCTGAGGCTGTGTCCTCTAATCTTAGACTCTCCCAGCACAGGAAAGATCCTCTCCACATCCACTCTATCAAGGCCTTTATCCATTCGATAGGTTTCAATAAGGTCACCCCTCATTCTTCTGAATTCTAATGAATACAGGCACAGAGCCATCAAACGCTCTTCATATGACAAGCTGTTCAATCCTTGAATCATTTTTGTGAACCTCCTTTGAACACTCTCCAGTTTTAGCACATCCTTTCTAAGATAAGGGACCCAGACCTGCTCACAATACTCCAAGTGAGGCCTCAGCAGTCTTTACAAAGTCTCAACACTACATCCTAGCTTTATATTCTAGTCCTCTTGAAATGAATGCTAACATTATATTTGCCTTCCTCACCACAGACTCAACCTGCAAATTAACTTGTAGAGGATCCTGCTGTCATGGTCCAGATCGAGGTCCCTTTAAATTTACCTTGTTTATGTTACGATCCGGTCCGTTGATTCCCTGTTTTCCCATGTCTCTCGGCTTTGGTGATTGGAGGCAATTAATGCTCGGCTGAACCGGTAGTTTATAGTCTCCGGCTTTCAGCCGTTCGGCGCGGGAGCATCTGCAAAGTCATCAAAGGTACGGTGTGCCAATGTCATCTGGCCAGACCAAGCCTAGTCTCTGCCGAAGCGAGTGCCGGTAATTCACCCTTCCTCACCGGAGCAATCCTGTCCAGTTACCTCACCGAAGCGAGCCTGCAAAGTTTCCTCATCAAGGTGGGTCCGTCAGTTAACCCACCGGAGAGAATCAGGAGCCTCTGTCTACTGCTCCTGGGCCGAGTCTAGAGCTCGCCACTACCCGGAGGTTCCAAGTACCATGTCGAGTCCTGGCCCTGGCGGTCTGTGATTCCTGTCCTACCCCCCTGTCTGAATCCCTTCTCTGCCCCTCTCGCCTCTAGCCCTCATCTGCAGCCCCCGCCTGCACTTCGGTCTAGTTTATTGCCGGAGCTAGATAGGTACTGTCTGGTGTTCTTTTGTGTTAGAATTGTCTTGTCTTGTCCTCGCCTCCGTGGGGTAAGTCTGGCCGTCTTGCCGTTGCCCTGCGGGGGGTCACGTCTTGTCTTGTCCTCGCCTCTGTGGGGTAAGTCAGGCCGTCTTGCAGTTGCCCCGTGGGGGGTCATGAGTCCCGGCCCTGTGTCCTGTACCCAAGGAGGGATCCCGGCTCTCTGTTCCGTGTGTGAGTCCTGGCCCTATGTCCTGTACCCAAGGAGGGGTCCCGACTCTGTGTTCTGTGTATGTGTCCATGGTTCCATGTACCTGCTCTCCCGAGACCGAGGCTCTGTTTTCCATGTTCCTCCTCTCCCTAGCCCATGTCATGTCCATGCCTGGTTCTGGGGTCCGAGCCTGAGGCAAGACCCAGGTACTGGGTCCTTGCCCAGTCTCGGGCTCGGAGTCCATACCCTAGCCTCTTCACGTCTCCTCTAGTTCTGGGAGCCGATTCCGAGTCCTAGCCCAGACCCCTACTCCCAGCCTAGTCGTAGTCCTGAGTCCTTGTCCAGTTTGCTGCTCCTGCTCCTGCCTTGCTCTCCTGGTATCGAACAATAAACTTAATCTAAGTAACCTCACAAGATGTGTCTTGCATTTGGGTCTACCCTTGCTCCCAATGCCCCCGTCAATGTGACAACTGCACAAGGACTCCCAAATCCCTTTGCACCTCAGCTTTTACTATTTTCTCTCCACTTAGAAAATAGTCAGGCCTTTCATTTCTTCTACGAAAGTGCATGACCATACACTTCTTAACACTGAACTCCATCTGCCATTTCATTGCCTATTCTCCTAATCTGTTAACATCTTTCTGTAGCCCCTCTACTTCTTCAAAACTACCCCTCCACCTATCTTCATGTCAGCTTCAAACTTTGCAATAAAGCCATCAATTCCATCAACCAAATCATTGACATATAACGTAACAAGAACCAGTACCGGCACAGCCACCTATGGAACATCACTGGTCACTGGCAGCCAGCCAGAAAAGGCTGCCTTTATTCCCACTCTTTTCCTCCTGCCAATCAGCCACTGCTTTATCCATACTAGAATCTTTCCTGTAATACCATGGGCTCATAACTTATAAAGCAGCCTCATATGTGCCATCTTATCAAAGGTCTTCTGAGAACCCATGTGTACAACATCAACCAATTCTCCTTTGTCTATCCTGCTTGTGGCTTCTTCAAAGAATTCCAACAGATTTGTCAGGCAAAATTTTCCCTTGAGGAAACAATGCTTACTACGGCCTATTTTATCATGTGCTTCCAAGTACCCAGAGACCTTATCCTTAATAATTGACCTCAACATCTTCCCAACCATTGAGGTCAGACTAACTATCTTATTGTTTCCTTTCTTTTGATTTTTTTTTTGTATTTTGACTCAACAACATCCTTCAAATGCGAGTTCATCTTTTGATCCCTCACGATCAAAAAAAAATCCCTCATGAACCAACCTTTCTAAATTTGGATCTTGTACATTGCAGAAACAAGTCAGACATTCCAAAAATAAAGCAACATGAGCCATTCCAATAGATGTCAAAAATCAGTTTGGCTGACATTACTGGATATATTCAGCAGATTTTTCAGTTTTATGTGAAACACCTTTTTATATCGACACAGAGGGGCAGCTTTACCATCTGGATTCATAGATTCACAATGTTGTTCATGTGGGTAAAGATGCATATCTATGCTTATCCCATTTCTCTGCATTTGTCCCATATCCTTCTACAGTTTCCTATCCATGATCATTCAATGCCGAGGGAAGGCATTTAAGATTTGAACCAGATGAAGTGGGTGAAGCATTAAATGACTACTTCCAATTGATATTCTCTAAGGATAAGGACATGGAGGGTAGCAAGAACAGAGAGGAATCCTCAAACTGCAGCATTGCCGGGGGTAAGAGAAAGGGGAGGTGGGTCTCAGGACTCATTACGTGATTGTGACTATTGGAAATGTGCCTTTGCATGTTGACCTCATAGTAACACTGTCTCACTTGGCTGTATTCATAAGTATTTATAAATGGTTAAATGGCAATTATATTTGAATTGAATTGAAGTATGATCTCTCTCCCTATACTGATAGTGAGAGATATGCAACAGGGAGGGCATGTTGATATCAAGAAGGATGTGGTGTTAGGGCTCTTAAACAACTTATAGTCCTTAGGGTCTGAATGTATCTATCTCAGGGTATTGAGAGGGGTAAGGGAAGACATTACCGTGCCTATGACAAAACATCTTTAGCTACATGTGAGGTCCCAGAGGACTGGAGAATGGACAGCATTGTTTCTCTGTTTAAGAAGGGCAATAGTGACAAGCTAGGAAATTGTTAGAACCTTACATCAGTGGTAAAGAAATTATTAGATGAGATTTTTTAGGTATAGAATCTACTTACATCTGGAAAAGTATTGACTTATTGGAAGTAATGAGCATGGTTTTCTGTGGGGGTAGTTATGTCTTAGTTGAGAGGTGAAAAGCTAATCAATGAGGGTAGGGCATTGTATGTTGTGTATATGTGTCACAACCACGGATTCAGCATCACAGTAGATACGTCAATTTGTTTGTGATTTACACGTGTCAACTAATTATTATTTCATAGTTATAGTACTTAACTCCATACTTGTTGTTGTAGTGCTTGTCGAGACTTGGACGCAGCAACACTCCGCTGCCTGCATCTCGCCTTGCTTGAGAAATTGGACTGTCGAGTCAACTGACTCTGAGGACTAGCAGTATTCCTTTTATTCTTAGTTGTTCTTTTCAGCTGCAGTGTAGGCTTCATTTTCCATTTGTGAGTTTTAGTTAACGGCTCTGTTTGGCCTAGCATTTATTGTTTTCTTTTCCCTTGAACATTGTTTGCATTAAAGTCTGTGAACTACCGACCTGCTTCAGTGTCTCTCACTCCGCACTTGGGCCATATCCAAACCTGATGACAGTATGGGCTTCAGTGAAGCTTTCAACAAGTTTTCAAGGTAGATTGATCCAGAATATTCGAGTGAATGGAATTCATGGCGACTTTGTGGACTGGATTCAAAATTAGCTTGGGCAGAGAAGACAGAGAAAAGTAATGAAGAGGTTTCAGATGAAAGTATAGCTGGGCTGATTAGTAAATTTGCAGATAGCATGAAAGATGGTGGAGTTGTAGATAGTAAGGAAGTTTTCAAAGGACTCAACAGAATATAGATTAGTTGGAGAAATGGCCAAAAAAATGGCGGATGGAATTTCATCCAGACCAAGTGTGAGGTGTTGTACCTTGGGAGGTAAAATATGAGAGGAAAATTCAAGGAGATTCAGAAAATCCTAATGAAGGATCTTGGCCCAAAACATCGACTATTTATTCCCCTCCATAGATGCTGCCCGAATTGCTGAGTTCCTCCAGCATTTTTCATGAGTTGCTCAAGATTTCCAGCATCTGCAGAGCATCTTTTGTTTATGAGGCAAGTGTTCTGCACTGAGTGGTAGGTGCCCGGAACTCACTGACAGTGGAAATGGTGGAAGTAGATATGATAGTGATGCTTGAGAGGCATTTGGAAAGGCACATGAACTGCAATGGAATAGAGGTGTGTGGATCTTGTGCAGGTTGATGAATTATTTAGCTTGGCATAGTCAACACAGACTTAATGGGATGAAGAGCCAATTCCTGTGTTGTATTAATCTATTTTCTCTGTCGTATATTTAATATACTTCAAGACCGCAAATACTACTTCTTTCGTGATTTTGGCATGCATCAGAATATCGCTGTATTCCCTGTACTCACCTGCTTCCATTGTCTACAGTAAGTACAGATATAACCATATAACCATATAACAATTACAGCACAGAAACAGGCCATCTCGGCCCTTCTAGTCCATGCCGAACTCTTACTCCCACCTAGTCCCACCGACCTGCACTCAGCCCATAACCCTCCATTCCTTTCCTGTCCATATAGCTGTCCAATTTAACTTTAAGTGAGAATATTGAACCTGCCTCAACCACTTCTGCTGGAAGCTCATTCCACACAGCTACCACTCTCTGAGTAAAGAAGTTCCCCCTCATGTTACCCCTAAACTTTTGCCCTTTAACTCTCAACTCATGTCTTCTTGTTTGAATCTCCCCTACTCTCAATGGAAAAAGCCTATCCATGTCAACTCTATCTATCCCCCTCATAATTTAAAATACCTCTATCAAGTCCCCCCTCAACCTTCTACACTCCAAAGAATAAAGACACAACTTGTTCAACCTTTCTCTGTAACTTAGGAGGTGAAACGCAGGTAACATTCTAGTAAATCTTCTCTGTACTCTCTCAATTTTGTTGACATCTTTCCTATACTTCGGTGACCAGAACTGTACACAATACTCCAAATTTGGCCTTACCAATGCTTTGAACTATTTCAACATTACATCCCAACTCCTATACTCAATGCTCTGATTTATAAAGGCCAGCATGCCAAAAGCTTTCTTCACCACCCTATCCACATGAGATTCCACCTTCAGGGAACTATGCACCATTATTCCTAGATCCCTCTACTCTACTGCATTCTTCAATGCCCTACCATTTACCATGCATGTACTTTGATTAGTCCTACCAAAATGTAGCACCTCACATTTATCAGCATTAAACTCCATCTGCCACCTTTCAGCCCACTCTTCTAACTGGCCCAAATATCTCTGCAAGCTTTGAAAATCTACTTCATTATCCACAACTCCACCTATCTTAGTATCATCTGCATACTTACAAATCCAATTTACCACCCCGTCATCCAGATCATTAATATATATGACAAACAACATTGGACCCAATACAGATCCCTGAGGTACAAAACTAGATATCGGCCTCCAATCTGACAAACAGTTACCCACCACTACTCTCTGGCGTCTCCCATCCAGCCACTGCTGAATCCATTTTACTACTTCAATATTAATACCTAATGATTGAACCTTCCTAACTAACCTTCCGCGTGGAATCTTGTCAAAAGCCTTACTGAAGTCCATATAGACAACATCCACCACCTTACCCTCGTCAACTTTCCTAGTAACCTCATCAAAAAATTCAATAAGATTTGTCAAACATGACCTTCCACGCACAAATCCATGTTGACTGTTCCTAATCAGACCCTGTCTATCCAGATAATTATATATACCATCTCTAGGAATACTTTCCATTAATTTACCCACCACTGACGTCAAACTCACAGGCCGATAATTGCTAGGTTTACTCTTAGAACCCTTTTTAAACAATGGAAAAACATGAGCAATACGCCAGGCACTATCCCTGTTTCCAATGACGTTTGAAATATTTCTGTCAGAGCCCCTGCTATTTCCACACTAACTTCCCTCAAGGTCCTAGGGAATATCCTTTCAGGACCTGGAGACTTATCCACTTCTATATTTCTTAAAAGCACCAGTATTTCCTCTTCTTTAATCATCATAGTTTCCATAGCTACCCTATTTGTTTCCCTTACCTTACACAATTCAATATCCTTCTCCTTAGTGAATACTGAAGAAAAGAAATTGTTCAAAATCTCCCCCATCTCTTTTGGCTCCACACATAACCGTCCACTCTGATTCTCTAAGGGATCAATTTTATCCCTCACTATCCTTTTGCTATTAATATAACTGTAGAAACCCTTTGGATTTATTTTCACCTTACTTGCCAAAGCAACCTTATATCTTCTTTTAGCTTTCTAATTTCTTTCTTAAGATTCTTTTTACATTCTTTAATAGTCCTCGAGCACCTCATTTACTCCAAGCTGCCGATATTTATTGTAGATCTCTACATGAGAAGCATTCATTCAAGACCTTGTCCATTTCCCTTTGTTCCACATATGGATTATCACACTGATTCTTAGAAGGACTACTCTTTCCCTAGTTACCCTTTTGCTCTTTATATACTTACAAAATCTTTAAGGGCTCTTTTTTATCTTATCTGCCAGGGATATCTCATGTCCTCTATTTGCTCTCCTAATTTCCTTCTTAAGTATTCTCCTATGTCCATTATACTACTCAGGAGACTCACTTGATCCCAACTGCTTATACCTGACATATGTTCCCTTTTCCCTGACCGAAGACTCAATTAACTTCAAAGTTTTAAAAAATTAAGCTGTTACTATAATGCGCAGCTCATCAGTTCTGTGTTAGGACCAGAAGTAAGGTAAATCTACCAGTATGTTAGCCAACTGGAACCCTTCTGGTTGAAAATATCTGCCTACAGATATGTTACGATCAAGATAACATTGATTTCAATGTCTCCATTTGCTTGTAACAGTGCCTTTGGCAATATTTTTCCAAGATCATCTTGTGCACCATGTAATAGACATTGTGCAGAAAACAATAGTAGGATTAGCTATCCCACTGGTTCAGGAAGGAACCAGTCAGCTAGTCATTAAAGCTTAACATTTTCAAATATGGACCGGAATGTCTGAAAATTTCAGCTATACCATCGCCCATTTTACCATATGTTCTGGTGACGGTTGGGATTACTCACTCTCAGTACGCTGTCAGACAACGTACCCCTAAGTAACATTGTATTTCACCTAAATTGTAAGTCATCTTGTTTTAATTATACCTGCACAGGCTGACCTCTTTTAGCTATATGTTTGAGTAAACAAAGAACATGTGTTATTACCACCACTTCCACAACATCAGGACATCCCAAATTACCTTACAGCCAATGAAGCACTTTGGAAAGCTAGTCGCTGTTGTGATATAGAAAATACATGGTACTTCATATGACTGAATTATTTATTTTGGTAGTAGATGAAGCAAGGATAGAGAAAGTCTAAGGTAGCAGAAGGAGGCCTTTTGTGATATCATTTATATGTTATATGCAGAGAGTGGTGAGTGTGTGGAATGGGCTGCCAGCAATGGTGGTGGGGGCCAATATGATAGGGTCTTTTAAGAGACTCCTGGACAGGTACATGGAGCTCAGAAAAATAGAGGGCTATGGGTAACCCCAGGTAATTTCTAAGGTAAGGACATGTTCAGCACAGCTTTGTGGGCCGAAGGGCCTGTATTGTGCTGTCGGTTTTCTATTTTTCTGTTTGACTTTCAGCGGCCCTTTCAATTTCCAGCTCTGTTTTCCCCTTCCCTTTATTTTGAACATATTGACTTTTTCTGGGTAATTTGATGGTGGGCATTTTTCATTTATTGAAAGTTGACTTTGACTTTAAGAGGGGAGGAGGGAAAATCAAAGGTATCCTTGTCAGGTACACAAAGATGTCCAGAGATCCAATCTGGCAGCAAGCTACTGTATTGAATCAATCGGAATGATACCTCTGTTCTTTCTCCCTACTCTGACAGTGAGGCCAAATATATTTCCCTTACAACCATTATTTGATGGTGTTTGATCAACTAAATTGAGACCTCCTGATTTGCTTGTGTTACAATTTGCAATTTCTGAACACTTTTCAAGACACAGGTAAGGAATACTGACTGTTGCTAGAATTTTTAAACCTAAATTTAACACAGACACAGTAGTAAGTTTGAGAAATGGTGGTTAATATATTTTGTCTTGGGCATTAATATATTTTGCTCTGAGCCCCTCTCAATAATTCCTAACCGGCCTATTCCAAGTGGAGCCAAATTTGATTCTCTCCACCTTATGTAAGTAATGTTGATGGAGTGAAATGGCATTGGATCACTGGCAACCTGGTCTGTGTAGGAACTTTGAAGTAAAATGCTGGAAACACTCAGGTCAGAAAGCATCTGTGAAGAGAGCATGAGTTAATTTTTCATGTTGTAGACCCTTCTGTAGATATTTAGCATCTGCATTCTTTTTTATTTCAGTCGGCATTGAGACTGGTTATTTGGATTGGGGGAAGATGCCCATTGACATTTATTGGGCAGAGTGTGTAAACCAATATGCTACCTGCTAACAAGAAACTTTGATTTCATTCCCTTCTGCCCAGGCACTGCCTGATCAGCTGAGTATTTCTAGCACTTTCTGTTTTATTTCATCTCTCGTTTGCACTGCCTTAAAGCTGTTAGAGATCACTCAAGATTCTTTGCTTATATTTGCATTTTGTTGGGCTAGGAAGAACAGAAGAAATACCCTTTAGCCTTCAGAACACTTATTCTAAGCTCATGCAGTACCTGTGGAGTGGGAAACAGCGTCATTGCTTCACGTCATCGATTATCATATTTCCAGCACCTGTAATCCTTCTGCTTAAGAAATTTCAATACCTGATCCATTAATAGGTAACTTATCATGCTTAAACTATTACAGTGGAATCAATTGCATCCAGGTAAAGAGGAAAATGAAATTTCAGGTAATTGTGAATTGTAGAATGGTTGAAGCAAGGAAGGAGGCCTTAATGTCTACACCAGCCTTTTACCAGCGAGGACTGTAGACAAATGCAAGTCTCTCCTCCAAAAGCTATAGAGCCTGAGTCAACTTATGTTTCTAACATTATAGCCCAGGGGCAAATAAACAGAGTTGAAATACAGAGTAGCCATTATTTAAGAGAAACACAAAATAGCTCACATGAGCATTCTTTGCCCAGCTATATTTCCATCTCCCTTCAAAACTGATACGTCCCCCTAGTTTCACTGGCTGCGTAGGCCCAGGGAAGACAACCTCTGGCCCCGCCAAACCCATGAGATTGAGACACTCTCCCACCCCAAACCTCTGCTTGTGTGGATGCTGTGTAATGTGCTACCATGTTACAAATCAGTGCCACAAAATAACAAACAGTACACCTCATACAATTAAAAGATTATATTTATGAATCTTAATTTGACTAAAGGGTTAGTAAAGAAAAGAACAAAAAAAATAAAAGGGCTCATTTTAATGATACAGTCAATTGTGCACAAGTTGGAGCTCAAAGTTTCTTCATAGTCACCGATCCTCAATCGATCTCACCCCTGGCTTTGTTGAATCACAGTCCCACTCCGGGTCGAATCCTACAACCTCTTCTCTCTTGTGTCTTCCTTCTTTATCTCTTCTTGAACAAAAGCCCAAGCCCAACCTTAGTGTGCCTCATCAACGAAACCTCCCCTTTCCGACAGTGTTGGAAAGTGTATGGTCATGCACTTTGGTGAAAGAAATAAACGGGCCGACTATTATTTAGTTGGGGAGAGAATTCAAAATGCAGAGATACAAAGAGACTTGGGAGTCCTTGTGCCAGATACCCTAAAGGTTAACCTCCAGGTTGAGTTGGTGGTGAAGAAGGCAAATGCAATGTTGGCATTCAATTCTAGAGGTATAGAATATAAGAGCCAGGATGTGATGTTGAGGCTCTATGAGGCACTCGTGAGACCACACTTGGAGCATTGTGTGCAGTTTTGGGCTCTTTACTTTAGAAAGGATATACTGACAATGGAGAGGGTTCAGAGAAGATTCACGAGAATGATTCCAGAAATGAGCGGGATACCGTATGAAGAACGTCTGGCAGCTCTTGGGCTGTATTCCCTGGAGTTCAGGAGAATGAGGGGGGATCTCATAGAAACATTCCGAATGTTAAAAGGCCTGAACAGTTTAGATATGGCAAAGTTATTTCCCGTGGTAGGGGATTCTAGGACAAGAGGGCACAACATCAGGATTGAAGCACGTCCTTTTAGAACTGAGATGTGGAGAAATTACTTTAGTCAGAGGGTGGTAAGTTTGTGGAATTTGTTGCCACCGGTGGCTGTGGAGGCCAAGTCATTGGGTGTATTTAAGGCAGAGATAGATAGGTTCTTGATTAGCCAGGGCAACAAAGGGTATGGGGTGAAAGCAGGGGAGTAGGGATGACTGGATGAAGTGGATCAGCCCATGATTGAATGGCAGAGCAGACTCAATGGGCCAAATGGGTGGCACACATTTCTCCTTATCTCTTATCTTCAACAGTAACCCAAACAAGCTGAAAACAGAAGAGTCTGCTCTTACAGCATAACAGCAAAACATGAACCAGGGCATTACACTTAGCAAATACACTTAATCAACGAAATACCACCTACCTGTTATGTTAACCAGAGAATAGGTGTCAATCCATTTTGCTTTCACATATCCATTAACAGAAGTTGAGGTGTACTGATGAGTGAATGAAATCAGTCTTCATTATAATCAATAAATGACTCAATAATTAAGAAGTTGTGGAATTTACATTTTTATAGGAACTCTTTCTTTAGATTCACAGTTAAAGAAAACAAAAACAATAAATTATAAATTTTCAGAAGGAATAATTAGCATAACTTTAGGCTAATTAGGATTTCTTAATTAAAATACCACCTTTCACTAATCTTAAACTCACTATCACAACCTCATTTCTATGATTTAATTTGCATAATAGGTTTTTCATCACACCCCAATGTACCAATTTAGTCGTTTAAGATTTTAAAATGCCACAATAAATTGTGCTGAAAAGCAAAAAGGATTATTGGGCTTTATTTAAGTATAGGACTACAACCTGATCATTTTCAAGGTGTACATCTGGAAAACACATCTTTTATTCTTTCAGTGACCTTGAAGATGTTGACTTTCACATCATTCTTTGATTAAGCATTGAAGAAAAGTCTCCTAGCTCAAATCCATGGAGAGTTTCAGATCAGAGTTGGCCCACATCTCCTGCAGTGCTGGAATTTATTTCAAGGGCTATAAAAAAAATAGCTGTAAAGGTGTGTCATATATCATGGCAGTTTTTTAAAAGTTTCAAATAAGCACATTTACAGTTACAATAATCTATTAAAAAGGAGTTATTGGACAACAAGTCGAACTCTGTAACCCTTGAACATTCAAAAATGACCCTGCCTGCCTCTCGCTCCTTTGCTGCCATGACAGTTGGTAATGATTTGTGCAAGTTCTGCAGACAGTACTGTATTTAAGTAAGTGTGCCCTGCCACGCTGTTGCTTGACGGACAGGGTAATATTTAAAAATCATTACCTTTGCCAATGAAATGCTTTCATTGTTTTATTATACGTGCAGTAAAGAAGTGCTTCAGAAGTTATCAGGTAATGGATATTCTTCACAGAATTCTGAAGAAAGTAGCCAGAAATTCCTCTATATCATTGGATTACTTCTTTAAAGCATATTATCCTTTTTTAGATAAATACTTAGATAGCTAAATTTGATAGCCCCTAAAAATAATCATGATCTGCTTTTGACCAGTGCATTCCTATGGAGAAAAATCCAATGGTGACCAACATGATGCCTCCCAACTAATGTGTTTGCAGCCTGTAACCAAGGACATCCCTTGGTTTGAATCAGTATAGAGTGTGGAAAATATCACTTAAAATAACCCTCCATACTGACGTGGCTCTTCAGCTCCCAAAGGGTGCAGGATCACAGTGACAGGAATATGTAGTGGAATGGAGAAAGTCAGTCTGATGTAGCAATGGCACAACATGACTGAGCAGGGTCCAGGAATTTCAACACTGCAGAAAGGAGAGATACGCTGCATCAGCAGGCAGCCAGGAGAGTCCTCAGTGGAAGTTAACGAGATACTTTTCATAGTAATGACAGAAGAAGAGCAAAAGGAATTGCACAAAGACCCTAAAATACTTGACACAAGAGTTTTAAGGCTATCAGTTCCAGTGTGGAAGTGCTGGAGAATTCAGAGTATCAATAGGCATTATGCAGCATCTAAAAGTTGATGCCTTCGCTTCCAAATCAAACCAAGCAAAATCTAATCAATGGCTGTGCACCCCAAAAGGAGGTCAGACTCGTTTCATGCAACACCAGCTTGCTGCCAAGCAAACTTACAATACCACTATCATATCTTTGGTTGTCAGTGTTTGGTGGGGCTTGCAGAGTGTCACACTGCATCAGTGATCCGTTCTTCCTGGGAACAATATTAGTCCAAGGAAAACAAATGAACCTTCCTCTCTCGTTGACAACCACCATCATCATCTTTGCACCATTGGCATTCCACCATTAGCCATCCAGCAGTCATGGTGCACTGCGGAAAACGGGAGAAGGCAAAGGCAGCACAAAGGTGCTGAGGGAAAGCGCAAGAGCAGTTGTTCATGTTTTTATATAATATAGCATGCCTTGGTTTATAAATTTGTTTCAGAATGTTTATTTAATGAGTGAAGTGAAATGAGGGTTTGTGCTTACGGATGTCATTGCCAGATGAAATGGAAAAAAAGAATGAGTCTACAAGTCAGCCATCCTCTGTGAAGTGAGGTGTTTGATCTGTAGCATATTTCCAGCAGTTTCTGTTTTTATTTCAGATTTCCAGTAACTACAGAACTTTGCTTTGGGATCACAATCACCATGAATTTTTCATGAGTCCACCCAGACAGGCCTCCTGAGGTTGTCCTCTTCTATCTTACAGCTTCTCCTGCTTCTCCCTTTCATTTGTTCTTGTGTTCTTCAGCTGTTCACTACATAGCAACAGTGACACCATTATGATGTGAGATTGTCAAGTGCGCTACGGCAGATCTTGAGAGCTGCAGGCTGCCTTCAGACAGAAGAAATTTTGTTCCACGGTGGCGTAGCTGTTAGCACAAAACTATTACAGCTCCGGCCAGAGTTTGGAGTTCAATTCTGACTCCAACTGTAGAAAGTTTGTGCGTCCTCCCTGTCAAACAGGTGGGTTTCCACCAGGTGCTAGCCTTCGCCCCATGTTCCAAAGATGTACTGGATACTAGGTTAATCGGTCATAGCTGGGTTGGATTTCTCATTGAACTGAAAGAGCCCATTCTTCAGTAAACCTCTAAATAAATAAGTGGTGCCAGTGTCTGTTGTGCTGTTATTTGTGTTTACGATGTCTAGATGTATGGATGTGCATCATATTAATGAGCCATATCATCAGTGAATTGTTTTTATGATTAATTAACACCCTTTATTTTCTATTGAGGGTCAAATTCAGATAGCAAGACAAACTGGCAGAGGAGATTTAGATTAATCTGGCATTGTATTCAGTGCTGCGGGAAAAAGTGTCTTTTCCTGTTCTGTATTGTTCTGCATTCTACATTCATAGATCCCCTTCCCTCGCAACTTAAACCCATGCACACTTGCTTCTGATACCCCTACCTAGAGAAAAGATTAACTGTTTATCCTATCTATGCCTCTCATAATTTTATATACCCCTTAGCTTCCTTCATTTCATGGAAAACAAGCCCAGCCTATCCATTCTCTCCCATAACTGGTCTCTCAATCCTGGTAACATCCTTATGAGTCCCCCATGCACTCTCTATAATGCATCCAGAACTGCACACCATACTCCGCGTGCAACTGAACTAGTCTTCTGTAAAGTTGCAACATAGCATCTGTCACAATGGGGTGCTGGGAACGGACCCATATGCGAGACACAGACACTGAAGTACAATGAACAGGACTTGACTAGAGTAGGGACATGAACGCAGACTTGGGCTAGGAAAAGCGGGACCAGGACTAGGAGACAAGGCTTGGACTCCAAGCCCGAGACTGGACAAGGACCCAGAACCTGGGTCTTGCCTCGGGCTCAGACCCCAGAACCAGGCAAGGACATGACATGGCTTCTGGACAGGACGTGGCTGGGGTCTAGAGGCCTGAGCTTGGCTTGAGGCCGGGGTCTTGGGTCTTGAGCTTGGCTTGAAGCTGGGGTCTTGGGTCTTGAGCTTGGCTTGAGGCTGGGGTCTTGGGTCTTGAGCTTGTCTGCGGGATCCTCAAGGCTTGGGTTCTTGGAGCTTGGCTGTGGGATTCTCAAGGCTTTGGTTCTTGGAGCTTGGCTGCGCGATCCTCGAGGCTTGGGTTCTTGGAGCTTGGCTGCGGGATCCTCGAGGCTTGGGTTCTTGGAGCTTGTCTGCGAGATCCTCGAGGCTTGGGTTCTTGGAACTTGTCTGCGGGATCCTCGAGGCTTGGGTTCTTGGAGCTTGGCTGTGGGATCCTCGAGGCTTGAGTTCTTGGAGCTTGGCTACGGGATCTTCGACTTGAAATACGGAGGCAGATAACTTGGAGGCTGGAGCTGAGAGACCATCTGGGAACTGAACATTAACGTGGAGCTGGGACTTGTCCTTCGAAAAACCAGGACTCATTGTTAACACGACACCAACATGAGACAGGACAGCACATAGACATAGAGCCGGGACTTATACTTAGACAAGCCAGGACTCAACTTCTCCACACCAAGGTGGGATAGAACCATCCATTGGGTAACAGCAGAATGGCCAGACTTACCTAACAGAGGCAAAGACAAGACAAGACAGATCCCCCCACAGGGCAACGGCAAAACAGCCTGACTTACCCCACGGAGGCGAGGACAAGACAAGACAGGACCCTCCGCAGGGCAACAGCAGAACAGCCTGACTTACCCCACAGAGGCGTGGACAAGACAAGACAGATGCCCCCGCAGGGCAACGGCAAAATGGACTGGCTTACCCCACAGAGGCGAGGACAAGAAGAGACCAACACCAAACAACAACAGACAATTCCATCTCTGCTCCAGGGAAGCTCGAAGTCTCAGTTCGGCCAGCAACCTCAGCTGGCTACGGAAACAGCCGGATCCCTACCTAGCTTGGAGTGGCTGACAGCCACTCAGCTGGCCCGGGAAACAGCCGAATCCATACCACAAAGACAGCTCCGACTACTGACAGCAAGGCTCCATGAGGGGATGGTTCCCCAATGCAGCCTAAAGATGGCAATTGGCTGCTCTAGCCTTCCACCAGCGGGTTGCTCCCAGGGGATCTTAACAAAAACAAACCAGCAGCCCACACTCAACCCCAAGGCTACTTATATTCCAACCCCAAGATGGGAATCAGGTGCCTATGATTAACTCAAACAAAGGACAGCTGGAAGACCCAGAATCCTGAGTCCACGGACCAGACCGTGAACCGGAATGCGGACTTCATGGACCGGACCATGACAGCATCGCAGTTCATATCTTCTATTCCTGAGCGAGAAAGGAATGCAAGCCACCCTAACATTGTGTTACTTAATCAAGGAATATGAACTCGAACCTTAATGTCTCTTTGTTCATCAACATCCCTTAGTGTCCTACCATTTACGTCCTAGCCCTATATGACTTCCCAAAATGCACTACCCTGCACCTGTTGCAATTAAATTCCAGCCCAACTTTCTACATTTCCACAAAGTGTTAGATATTCACCTGTATGATTTGCTGCCTATCGACAAAGGAGCTGGACATTGAGGAATCTTCTCCCTGTCAGTTTGCAATACATGCTATGCCTACAGAGAAACATACATACTTTCAGTGGAGCTCTGTTTCATGGAGAAGCCCATGACCCTCACTGAACTGTGTGGTTGTTCTGCCTTCTGCTCTCAAGCCATAAAGTTTCAAAAATATTCACGGCTTCCTTCAAAGCCACCAGCAGTAAAGTCTTCCCCTCAACTGTGACCACCCCTGTGGCTGCAGGTGATGAATTTGCATGAGGGCATCCTTATAGAAACATAGCTGATTCACATTTACTTCTTTATAGGATTCAGGTGGAAAGACTTCTTGAAAGCTCTTTATAGCTGAGGTTCTTAACCTGGGGTCACTGGATAGATTCCAGGGGGTCCGTGAACTTGGATGGGAAATATTTGCATCTTTATTTTCACTAACCGCCAACTAAAATTTAGCATTTCCTTCAAGTATGAATGTAGGTATCAAAGACCACCCCATAACTTAATGCTCTTATTCAAGCTATGTAACAGCAGCTGATATATCTTTAAAAATGAAATTTAATTTAACTTGCCTATATTTTAAATGTATAGCCTTGTTACTTAATTCATTACGAAGCATATATATTACGATACCACAATTCTGCTTTTAAAATATTTTGATAGCTGTATTTCAATATAATTGGTTTATTTTGTAAATCCATGCTCTTTATTTTATATATTTAAATACATTATTTTGGGAAGGGGTCCATATGCTTCACCGGACTGCCAACGGGGTCCATGGTATAAAAAAGATTAAGAACCCCTGCTTTGTAGAGTGCATCTCAAACAGAAAGTCCAGCCATGCCTACCCTTGTCGTCATCATTGGTTCTCGCAATATATAGTAATCCAAGGGAAATGCCTACAAGTGTAGATAAGCAACACACATAAGATGCTGGAGGAACTCAGCAGGCCAGGCAGCACCTATGGAAAAGAGTAAGCAGTTGATCTTTCAGGCCGAGACCCTTCATTAGGACTGGAAAAAGACATGAGGAGTTAGATCAAGAAGGTGGGAGAGGGGTGAAATAAGAACTGGGAAATGAATAGGTGAAAGATATAAAGGACTGGAAGGGGGAAATCTGATTGAAGAGGGTCGAAGACCATGGAAGAAAGGGAAGGAGGAAGAGCACCAGAAGGATGTGATGGGCAGTTAAGGAGATAAGGTGAGAGAGAGAAACCGGAACAGGGTATGGTGAAGTTGGGGGGGGGAGTGCAATTACTAGAAGTTCGAGAAATCAATGTTCATGCCATCAGGTTGGAGGCTACCCAGACAGAATATCATGTGTTGCTCCTCCAACGTGAGTGTGGCCTCATCACAGCAGTAGAGGAGGCCATGGACTGATGTGTTGGTATGGGAATGGGAAGTAGAATTGAAATGGGTGAGCACCAGGAGATCCCACTTTTTCTGGCAGACTAAGCGTAGGTGCTCTGTGAAGCAGTCTGCCAATCTACGTCGGGTCTCGGTGATATACAGGTGGCCACACTGGGAGCACCAGGTACACTAAATGACCCCAACAGACTACAAATGTATCCATGTCTGGGAGCAACTGTGCACGTAGCATGGTAGAATAGTGGTTAACGTAACACTATCGCAGCACTGGCAACCCAGGGTCAAATCCCACCGCTGACTGTAAGGAGTTTGCACATTCTCTCCGTGACCACATGGATTTCCTCCGGGTGCTCCAGTTTTGTTGCACATTCTAAAGACATATAGGTTAGTAAGATAATTGGTCACACGGGTGAAATTGTGCAATGCACGCTCATTGGCCGGAAGGGCCCGTTACCTCGAAATAAATAAGTAAACTAGAACAAGATCCTTGACGACTTGTCATGGCTACCCTTACAAACTTCAACAACTTTTTAAAGAACTGCTATGGATCTTTAGAATCATACCAGCCACTTGAAATCCATCAGCAATTAACATCGAAGAATAGGTGCAGGATTCCCCCTGTTCTTATGTCTCTGCTGAGGCTATGCACGGTTATGAGAGGGATGATCACTGAGCTTCAGATGCTGCTGTCAATCAGTGCTGATTGCTTTGCTGTTAGCTGTGAACGGAATAAGCTTCTTCCTCAATTTGCTATCTGGCACATTTCAAGGCACAAGTATGCGTAGACATCAAGTACAATTTGAAAAACAAAGTAGTGCACATATTGCCCAAAACAGCAGACTCAGGTCCAAATTTTGTGACTATATGATGCATATAATTTAGTATAACTGAAGAATAAACTAGGCCCAGTGTCATGGATACATTACAAAACGGGTACTGCAAATCTCTAGTTGCAAGTCCATGCTATTTCCTTCCATTGGCTGAGCAAAGGCATCTCTTTTGTCCCAATATAATTGGAGATACACCCCCCTCATCATCTTTTCTAAACAGCAGAACTAAAATGCCATTGTCTAGTCCATTGCAAATCGGCTAGGTGTTAATTAGCACTGATACTCTCATCACACCTCCCATCCCAGTCTGGCAAATCCTACGCAATGCTGTAGGTGAGCTCCAGGCAGAAGCTGGGAATGTTCGTGATTGAACTGGCATTAAGCTGTGCTGATGGAAAGCAAAACCACCCGAATCTTAAAAGCAAGATAGTATGGTTGTTAGAACTCTGTAACAAAACAGAAATTGCTGGAAATACTCAGCAGGTCAAGTAGAAATTGTGGGGAGAAAAACAGAGAGAATACTTCAAGACAGTGATCATTTATTTAATTATATGAGGATTTCAGGCACTCTCTCTTTTCTCCCTCTTCATGGATGTTGTCTGCCATCTAATTAATTAACTGGAAGTGGTTTTGAGCAGCATTCCAAAGACATCCTTTCATCATCTAACTTTAAAACCTGGACTTAATTAAACTAAATTTCACCTGTTCCTAATAAATGAAAAAATGCTTTAACCAACAAGTTATATCTGACAACAGAGGGAAATATCTTTATGAGATGTTTCTGTAGCAGCTGTTACAATTCAACATGTACTGTATACTGACTGAAGGCAATACTCTTTGTAGTGGTTTCTCAGTTCCATGGCATTTCCTGACTCTGAAAGAAAGTCATTGGGTGAGGGTTTATTTTTTTAAAATATGAAAGATTGAGCAATGTAGCAAATAGCAGTACTGATTTCCTAATATGGATACTGTTCAGGAAGGACCAAAAGAAATTTTGGAAGGTTTTAGAAATTTTTAGCTGGATGCACTTTCCAAGCTTTACTCATTTGTGCGGCTTCAGGTTCTAACAGCAAAGGCTGCAAGAGTGTAAATGCACTAGGGAGTAGGGAAGCAGATGGTAGCGTGTTGGTGCTGTGGAATTGCTGACTATCCAAAAAGTACCGCAGTTTCAACCAAGTGTTAAATCAGACTCCCAATTTGAACTGCCTCAGTCTGACCCAATTCCAGTTTTAGCTGAGGTAGCAGGGTAGTCAGGTCAAGGAGCCAAACTGTTGCCAGGATGCAGCTGGGAATTTGACTATTCTATTGAGTTACATACCTCAAATTTTGTCATGCTTTCTACGGCCATGTTTATGAGCCTTAGGAAACTGTGTGTGAAAGGAGAATTGGTGTCCAGGATCCAATTGTTTTGTTTTCACTTAGCTACTAGATCCGATTCACCCATTTCACTGAGGCTTGTAATTTCTCCTTGACTCTCTCACCTTCCTCTTTGTTCTTCTGATCTTCTGCTTGGACCCGACTATCATGCAGCTGCCAATATTACCCTTTCTCCTTTGATGTCACCCACCCAGCCAACCTTCTCATATTATCTCACCTTAAACTGATTTCAGGGAAACCCTTCTGATTTTCCAGCCCTTCCAAATTCCCCTCTGATTCTTTAAGTCTTCTGGATGTTTTAGATTAATATAAACCAAATTACCTAAGTCAGCACATACATATTTAAATTTTAATTTGGTTAGAGCTTATCTGTTCTGCAGCAGTCAGTCACATCCAGACTTTTCAAAAATTTCCACCATCTACATCAAGAACACAAAGACACAAGAAGACAGGAGCTGGAGTAGGCTACCAGTCTCCTCAACCATGCCCCACGATTCAATATGACCATAGCTAATGAATGCTGGGTTCAATTCTTCTTTCGTGCCAGCTTCCCATAATCCTCAAATCCTCGATCTTTCAAATATTTATGTATCTTCACCTTAAATATACCTAATGATTCGGCCTTCACAACCCTTGGGGACAGAGAAGTCCAAAATTCTATGTCCTTTGCACAAAAAAACTTCTCCACACTTCTGTTTTAGATAATCAACTTCTTAGTTTGTAGTAATGTTCCCCTGTTCATGACTCTCCCATATGGGAAACATCTCATCATCTACTTTTTCAAACCCCCTTAGGATCTTTTTTGACTGAATAGTCACCCCTCATTCTTCTAAACTCCAAGAAATACACTGGCAAAAATAATAACTACGATGACATTTGTTTATGTAACAGACTTAGTATCACAACTGCTCTGAATATATTTCACAGATGCATTATTGGAGTCACGTGAGGAGACAACTCCAGTAGATAGACATGAGCTTGGTCAAAGAAGCTGGGTTTAAGGAGTGCCTTAAAAGACGGAGAGGTAGAGAATCAGCACAGCCCAACTAGATAATGGTTTTAGGAGGGAGTTTTAATACTTTGGGCTTTGACAGTTAAAGACATAATCACCAAAGGAGAGGCAATTAAATTTGAGGATAATCATGACTGTAGAATTGAATCAACACAGTTATCTCACGTAATTATAGACATGGAAGAAATTACCAAGTTAAGGAAGGGTGAGATCAAGAAGAGAGATATGTAACTGAGAGATTGCAAGTGAGGAAAACGAGGAATACTCTCCACATGCCTAGGTGGTGCTGTGTTTATGTCAAAAATCAAATATAATTCAGAACAAAGCATCTATAATTGCTAGCCCAAACATCACCTTAAAAATACTGGGCTGCACGCTGGCCGGAATGTGTACCAAACAGAAGAAGCAAAGCAGAAACACGGGATAAACATCCCATAGAAACATAGAAAACCTACAGCACAATAAAACCCTCCGGCCCACAAAGCTGAACATGTCCCTACCTTAGAACTACCTAGGCTTTACCCATAGCCCTCTATTTTTCTAAGCTCCACGTAGCCATCCACAAGTCTCTTAAAAGACCCTATCATTTCCACCTCCACCACCACCGCCGGCAGCCCATTCCATGCACTCACCACTCTGTACGTAAAAAACTTACCCCTGACATCTCCTCTGTACCTACTTCCAAGCATCTTAAAACTGTTCCCTCTCATGCTAGCCATTTCAGTCCTGGGAAAAAGCCTCTGACAATCCACAAGATCAATGCTTTTCATCATCCTATACACCTCTATCAGGTCACCTCTCATCCTCCGTCACTCCAAGGAGAAAAGGCCGAGTTCACTCAACCTATTCCCATAAGGCATGCTCCCCAATCCAGGCAACATCCTTGTATATCTCCTCTGCACCCTTTCTATGGTTTCTACATCCTTCCAGTAGTGAGGCGACCAGAATTGAGCACAGTACTCCAAGTGGGGTCTGACCAGGTTCCTATATAGCTGCAACATTACCTCTTGGCTCTTAAACTCAATCCCATGATTGATGAAGTTCAATGCACCGTTTGCCTTCTTAACCACACAGTCAACCTGTGTAGCAGTTTTGAGTGTCCTATGGACTCGGACCCCAAGATCCCTCTGATCCTCCACACTGCCATGAGTCTTACCATTAATGCTATATTCTGTCATCATATTTGACCTACCAAAACGAACCACCTCACACTTATCTGGGTTGAACTTCATCTGCCACTTCTCAGCCCAGTTTTGCATCCTATCACTGTCCTGTTGTAACCTTTGACAGCCCTCCACACTATCCACAACACCCCCAACCTTTGTGTCATCAGCAAATTTACTAATCCATCCCTCCACTTCCTCATCCAGGTCATTTATAAAAATCACAAAGAGCAGGAGTCCCAGAACAGATCCCTGAGGCACACCACTGATCACCAGCCTCCATGCAGAATATGACCCCTCTACAACCACTCTTTGCCTTCTGTGGGCAAGCCATTTCTGGATCCACAAAGCAATGTCCTCTTGGATCCTCTGCCTCCTTACTTTCTCAATAAGCCTTGCATGGGGTACCTTATCAAATGCCTTGCTAAAATCCATATACACTACATCTACGGCTCTACCTTCATCAATGTGTTTAGTCACATCCTCAAAAAATTCAATCAGGCTCGTAAGGCATGACCTGCCTTTGAAAAAGCCATGCTGACTATTCCTAATCATATTATACCTCTCCAAATGTTCATAAATCCTGGATCTTCTCCATCAATTTACCGACCACTGAAGTAAGACTCACTGGCCTATAATTTCCTGGGTTATCCCTACTCCCTTTCTTGAATAAAGTTCTTCTTTCACTTGTTACATTCTGCCTGTCTTCTGCTGTCACAATGCATTCAACTCTGAGAGTGGTCTGTATTTTCTGAAATTAAGGGTGTAAGGGCTGGATGCTATCTAAACTCAGAGCAAGAGGGCTGTGTATTCGCAGAGTGTGATGCATTACAAGTCTGACTAAACACCTGGATTCTTTACAGAGGCTCCATGGAAGATACCCACAGTTAATAAGTTTTAAAGGGGTCAGCTGCAGCCTGAAGATGATGTTCACTAACAGCGACAAAGAATTTTCTGTTCCCAGATAGAATAGTTTTCATTATCTTTTGCACCCAGCCTTTGTATTAATAGACCTCAATGCTTCCCTACTTTCCTTCACAAAGATGGTTGTTATTTAAAGAGAATTTCAAATCCTTCCAGCAATTTTTGTCCATATTCATGGGAGCTCTTCTTATCAAAGTACTTCCCCTGATCCAGTGCATTAAGCCAATCGCTTTACACCTGGTTTTCTCTTACCTTTGTGGCATGAAGATGTAAAGTACAGTAGGTAGCTGCTGAGTTACAATGAGCATCTCCAGGGATTAAAGGAATCATATGCTTAGAAATTGGATCCCCTGTTCTGTGACGAATTTAGCACTAGCTCCAAATCAAGTCCTCTCAAATTTTTTTAGAATTTTGATTTGAGACCAAGAATCATATGCTAATGTGGGATGTGTACTTGCTAACAATTCACTACCCTTCAGTCAGGTCAAGATGCCAGTCCTTCACGTCAGGCCTGTTTACATTGACATTTCCCATTTCCCACCCTACTAATAGGATTCACCTGTCACCCATTTCAGACTTCATCTTCTGACTTTTAATGGCGGTTGGCAGTCCAACTTAAAGGTGCATTACCGCCACCAACTGGACTGGAGTGTGATGTAGAAAATGGGGAATTAAAACTCCTACTAATTCTTTATCAAATGAAAATTAAATTACCCCAAAAAGCCCCGTAGATTGTAAATAATGAAAGATGATACTGTGAATTAAATTAATAAAGTTTTAAATGAAAACTATCAACCCCAAAGATAGTAGTAAAGTCTGTAATTTATTTCAACCTTATATGCTTCATACTGTCATAGAGTGTGTTCAACTGTTTCATAACTCAAAGATTTCAAAGGTGCATTTAATATCAGAGAAATGTATACAATATACATCCTGAAATTCTTTTTATTCGCAACCATCCATGAAAACAGAGGAGTGCTCTAAAGAATGAATGACAGTTAAATGTTAGAACCCCAAAGCCCCCCCACCTCCCCCCTCCAGGCATATGCAGCAACAAAGCAATGATACCCCTCCCCAACAGCAAAAAAGCATTGACACCCTCCACCGAGCACTCAAGCATGCAGCAAGCATCAATAAAGACACAGATTTGCAGTACCCCAAAGACTATTCATTCAGCCGGTAATCTGGCATACCACAGGCTCTCTCCCTCTTCCTAATAAGGGAAAAAGAGGTGTCCCCGTTTCACAGCGAGAGGAAAGACCTAACAAACAACTCACTGATTTACGATGTTAAAAAGTCTGTTGTGTCGCTTTTTCCTAGCTCTCTGCCCAAAGAACTCAGGTCTCTGGGCACACAGCCACAGCCAGCTAGCTGTTTTCAATCTTCCGTGTACTCCCATGACACACCAGTTTCCTGCCGAGGCACTAACCTCGAGTCCGCCCGCCTCCAGAGCCATGAAATCCCGGAACCCTGAAGGCTCGTTAATCTTCTAGGCCACGTCTTTGGTATATCGAATAGCGGCCAGTCGTGAGACCCCGAGAGCAGGTCCCATTCCCGCAAAGAACCAAGGTCAGTGTGTAACTCCAGGTCGGGGTCTTCAAAAGAACCCTGAAAGGGAAAAAATAGAGATATTAAAAATATAAATAGAGCTGTTTCTGAAGACGCAAGCAAAGGAATGCTGTTAGGCGCCATCGTCCTCCTAAGACCCACCCTGTGTGTTAATTATGACAAAACCTACACAACAAGAGTGATGTTTTCCCAACAAGATATAGGGAGTAATTAAACATAGTATGGCCAATTCTAAATTGAGTCAATACAATTCCTTCCTTCCTTGTTTTACCCCCTTCTCCCAACAACCCAACAGTTTGATGTATTCTGTAAAGGGGTCTCCCCCTTATGCTCATTACCCCACAAGGCTTGCCGTAATCCCCCTATTCTTAGCCCCACCAATCCCTTAGCTTCTGATTTGCTAAATGGAAGGTCTATATCCACAGATGAACTTTTAACAGCTTTTTTAGCTAATCAATCAACCCACTCATTCCCCTCAACATCTCTATGTGCAGGGACCCCCAAGAAGAGAGTGGTAAACCAATACTTTGAATATGAAATAAAGCTCAAAGAGCTTCCAGCAGTGAACCTAAGCTACTGGTAGAATGGCCTGTTTCAAGACTCATCAAAACAGGAAAAAGAATCTAAACAAATTACTACTTTGCAAGGACAAATTTCCTCCACCTACTGCAAGCTCAAAATGACAGCAACCATTTCTGCTGAATAGACTGATAAATGGTTAAGAAGACATTTTTTTTATTGTTAGCTGTAAATCATGCACAAGAACTGTCACACCAACATTCCCATTTAAATTATCTTTTGATTCATCAGTAAAAATGGTTAACATATGATAATAATTTTCCTTAACATATTTATGAACCAACAGGCTCTCAGGCATATCAGAATCCTTAGATTTCATTAAATCATGTAATTTAAGATCAACTAAAGTCACTGGAAAAAAACAAGGTGGGGTTACCATGAAAGCTACAATGAGACATATTGCGTAATCTAATAAACCAGTATTCCCAGTGCGATAAGAACCCAACCATCCTGAACTAAAAACACTGCTTTTGTGATATTCCCAACCACCCTCCTTCACACCTTTAACAGGATTATCCTTTCTTTGTCCCTGCATATTAATCCAGTATGTTAACATCAACATCAGCCTCCCCAATTGTAAAGGTAATTGTCCCATTTCAACCAGTAAAGCCGAAACTGGGGGCAACCTTACTGCGTCACAACCATCATCTTAAAGCCTGTGCTTGTATCACATCCAAACACTTTAAAGTTGAAGATGAAGCTGATCCATAAGCCATAATCAAGCACAAATCTAATTAAATGAATATAAATGGTTAACAAAGACTTTCCTGTAGCACACCAAGAATACATAGATAGCCAAGGCTATTTAATGTTCCTTTACATTTATCAATTATTTTACTGATATTGTGCTTCCATGTCAGCCTATTATCCACCCACATGCCTAGAAATCTTACTACTGACACTTCTTCAAGAGTTTGACCAGATAATTTCATACATATAACTTGCGTTTCAGCTGCTGACAGCTATTTGACTTTATTGTTTGACTTTATTAATCGCTATAACCTATATACAGTTAAATTGAAATTTCTCCCTTTAATCCATAAAGTTCCATTATCTGCATGTAGAGATTTACCCACCCTAGTACCTATCTCAGAGAAAATATCATTAACCATTAATAAAGGGCTACAGATACTGCCCGTGGGGTCCCATTCACTATCTCACAGAAGCCCGAATATACCTTTCCCACTCTTACATGCATAGATCATACAAAAAAATTATAGTCTTCCCCACTCCAAATTTCCCTAATTTAACCTCTCATTTCAGACTCATCACCTGCAGCCTATTTAGTCCCAGCTCTCATCCACAGTCCTTGTTCACTCATTGAACCGGCCAACCTCAACCAGTTGCTCCTAGCTTACCTTGTCACCCGTTGTGGTGTTCGGTTTCTATTCTCTTGTTCTGTGGCTCCTCATGGCCTGTTATTTTGCAGTCTATTAATAAAGTTATCATTCATTGCTTAAACGTCTCTGCTACTCTGCTGTTGACACAATGAGGGAACCAGTGATTAACCCAGCAGAGTATGCTCACCTAAAAGAAATGGTCCGCCAACACAAGCACACAATTCAGAAGCAGAAGGAAATCATTGACCGTCTGTCCGCTACTTTCATTCAACTCTCCACCTTGGTGAAACAACTCTGTGCCTGTCAACCTCCTCCCTCTGAGCCCCTGATGCCCCCGTCTGAACTCTTCAATGGATCTCAATGCCACAACTTCCTGTCCCGGTGTGTCTTATACATCGAGCTTCAGCCATCTCTGTATTCTACAAAGTGGGTCAAGATCACCTTCCTCATCTCTCTCTTGACTGGTCGAGCTCTGACCTGCCCACTGCTAACCGGGACAATAAAGCCACTACTTCCAGTAAATATGAAGATTTCCCCACTGGGGTAGTCAGAGTGTGCACACGAGCAGAGGGAAGCACCACGAGTCCATCTAATTCCTCCTGATCAATTCACTCAACACTCATCTCATCCTGAGTTACTCCTGGCCCTCCACTCATGACCGTTACTTTGCCTGGTCATCCAATGCACTGCTGAGTTGGGGACCCACCTCCCAGACCACTTGCCTGCAAACACAGTTGACATCACCCCGTAAATCCATGGAGGCAGAGGAAAACGACAAGCTCACCAAACTCCCACAAACCACACAAGATGCGGGCCTCTGTCCCTACATTGACTACAGTGGACTCAACAATATCACCATTAAGAACCGCTCCCATCTCCCTTCGATGGATAGCGCATTTGAAACTCTCCACAGGCTCCAGAATATATCTAAAGAGTGGGCACAATCTGATCCTTTGATGCTTGTTTTTAACTATCAAAACATGGAAGAACCATCACAAACTCCCACATCCCTTAACGATCCTATAATTTTAATCTCTGAGACTAACATGCAAGTAGCCTTTAGGAGGGTGAGCCGACAAAAAGCATCCAGCCCAGATGGGTTACATGGACAAATACTAAAGACCTGTGCTAATCAACTAACTGGAGTGTTCACTGAGATCTTTAACATCTTGTTTCGGCAGTGTGTGTGGAACCCTCCTGCTTCAATCAGGATCCATTTATACCAGTGCCCAACAAGAGTGTGGTGTCCTGCTCAATGACTGTCACCCAGGAGCACTTACATCCACAGCGATGAAATGTTTTGAGAAGTTGGTGATGAAACATATCAACTCCTGCCTGAAAAGTGATTTAGATCTGCTCCAATTTGCCTACTGGAGCAACAGGTCCACAACAGGTTCATCTCATTAGCTCTTCATTCAACCCTGGAACATCTGGACAGCAAAGATGCATACATTAGGATGCTCTTTCTTGACTGCAACTCAGCATTCAATGCCGTCATTTCTTCAAAACTAATCAATAAGCTTCAAGGCCTTCACCTCAATATCTCCATGTGCAATTGGATCCTCGATTTCCTCACTTGCAGACCCAAGTCAGCTCAGATTGGAAACAACATCTCCTCCATGATCTCAATCAGCACGAGTGCACCACAGGGCTCTGTGCTTAGCCTCCTGCTCTATTCGCTTTTCACTTATGACTGTGTGGCTAAGCACAGCTCCAAAGCCATATTTACGTTTGCTGACAACACCACTGTTGTAGGCCGAATCAATACGTGGTGATGAATCAGCATGTAGGAGGGAGATTGAAAATCTGAGTGGTGCCACAACAACAAACTCTTAATCAATGTCAGCAAGGCCAAGGAGCTGTTTTTGACCAGGAGGAAGAAACTAGAAGTCTATGAGGCAGTCCCCATTGGAGGATCAGCGGTGGAAAGGGTCAGTAATGTTAAATTCCTCCGTATTATCATTTCAGATGACCTGTCCGAGGCCCAGCATGTAACTGCAATTATGAAGAAAGCACGGTATACCTCTACTTCCTGAGAGGTTTGCGGAGATTCAGAAGGACATCTAAAGCACGGTCAATCTTCTATAGATGCGTGCTGGAGAGAATATTGACTGGCTGCATCACAGCCTGCTGTGGAAACACCAGTGATGTCCAGTGGAAAATCCTACTAAAAGTAACAGATATGGACCAGTCCATCATGGGTAAAGCCCTCCCAACCATTGAGCAGATCTACATGAAACACCATCGCAGGAAAGCTGCATCCATTATCATGGACCCCCATCACCCAGGTCATGCTCCCTTCTTGCTGCTGCCATCAAGAAGCCTCAGGACTCACACCTCCTGGTTCAGGAACAGCTATTACACCTCAACCATCAGGCTCTTGAACCAAAGGGGATAACGTCACTCAACTTCACTTGAAATGTTCCTCCAACCAGCAGATTCACTGTCAAAGACTCTTTATCTCGTGTTCTCGATATTTATTGCTTATTTATTTATTATGATTATTATTTCTGTCTTTCTGTATTTGCATCTTGTTGCCTTCTGCGCTCTGGCTGAGTGCACAGGTTGGGCAGTCTTTCATTGATTCTGTTACGGTTATTATTCTATAGATTTATTGAGTATGCCCACAAGAAAATGAATCACAGGGCTGTATATGGTGACATATATGTACTTTGATAACAAGCTTACTTTGAGCTTTGAACATTGATCTGTATGCGCCAAGGAGACAATTGAAAGATGGCGTTCATAACACCCACTGACCACTTCAAGTACTTGGTGATGCTTTTTTGGGCATCCAACACACCAGCCTTTTTCCAGGCCTTCATTATCGAGATATTCTGAGACATGCTACACGGGTGTTCGTCTACCGCTACATCCTCATGCTCTCCAAGGATCCACAAGACCACATCTGTTACATCCACTCAGTCCATCAGCATCCCCTTGAGAATCATTTAATATTATGGCATACGTCATGATTCTTTTTCTGCCTTACTGCAATAAATAATAATCAAATCTATAAATTACAATAAGTATATATAAAAAATGAAAATTAAAGTAAATAAATAGTGCAAAAAGGGAGAGGGAGAAAACAAAATGATCCAGTGCAGTGGCCCCTCCATACTAGATGGTGATGCAATCAGTTAGAATGCTCGCCATGGTATATCTGTGGAAATTTGTGAGAGTCTTTGGTGACATACCAATTCTCATAAAACCCCAAATGAAATATACTCTCTGTCATGCCTTCCTCGTAATTGCATTAATATGTTGAGTCCGGGACAGATCATCAGAGATATTGACACCCAGGAATAGAAACTGCTCACCTTTTCCATTTCTGATCCTTTCATGAGGTCTAGTGTGTGTTCCCTCAACTTCTCCTTCCTGAAGTCTACAATCAATTCATTAGTCATACTGACATTAAGTGCAAGGTTGTTGTTGAGCACCACTCAATTAGCTGATCTATCTCGCTCCTGTACACTTCCCCATCACCATCTGAAATTCTGTCAATAATAGTTGTGTCATTGACTCTCGGGTGGGAGGAGAAGATGGTGACGCGCGCAGCTCTCCGGTGAAATGATATCGTATTTGTAAGTAGGGGCCATGCACAATTCTGATTTGATGGAGACAGACGTGAGAAGCACAGAGGAGCATCTGGAGGAACTTCTGAAATGCCCGGTTTGCTGCCGCTGCTACTGTGCGATCGAGAATCTCCGGAGGGAAGGCCCCAAAATCCCCAGCTTTGCCTGCTGCTGGCGACCGAGGCTGGGGTCAAAGCACTCGGCAGAGGTGGTGCTCGGTACTTGGTGTCGGAGGGCTGATCGGAGGCTCGAATTTTTCAGACGACTCAGAGTCGGACTGTGGTCGGGCATGGCAGGGAGAGTTTTTTTCTTTCTCCCATCTGCGTGAGATGGGACTTTCGAGAGTCTTTGAACTTTTTTACTGTGCCATGGCCTGTACTTCATCAAGTTATGGTATTGTTGCACTGTTGTAACTATATGTTATAATTATGTGGGTTTTGTCAGTTTTTCAGTCTTGGTCTATCCTGTGTTTCTGCGATATCACGCCGGAGGAATATTGTATCATTTCTTAATGCATGCATTACTAAATGACAATAAAAGAGGACTGCGTGTCCTCATAATCTAATAATCTAATCTAAACATGGTACTTGAGCTCTGCCTAGCCACACAGTCATGGGTGTAGGGAGAGTAGAACAGTGAGGTGAGCACGCATCATTGAGCTGCACCACTATTGATTGTTAGCGAGGAGGAGGTGTTATTTCGGAATTGCACAGACTGTGGTCTCCCAGGGAGAATGTCAAGGATCCAGGTTGCAAAAGGAGATACTGAGGCCCAGGCTCTGAAGCTTGCTGATTAGAACTGAGAGTAATATTGTGTTGAACACTGAGCAGTAGCCGATAAACAGCAGCCTATTGTCCAGGTGAGCCAGTGAGGTTACATCTGCTGCATCCTATTATAGCGAAAGGAAAATTGCAGTGGGTCCAGGTCCTTCCTTAGCTGGGAGTTCATTCTAATCATGGCCAAGTTCTCAAAGCACTTCATAACTGTAGATGTGAGTGCCACTGGGTGATAGACATTGAGACAGCTCGCTCTGTTCTTCTTCAGCACTTGTATGACTGGTGTAGTTGGGAATCTCAAACTGCTGCAGTAAGATTGAAGATGTCTTTGAACACTCCTGCCAGTTAGTTGGCACAGGTTTTCAGAGTTCTACCGGTAACACCATCAGGGCCTCGCCTTGCGAGGATTCACCCTCTTGAAAGACGTTCTGACATCAGCCTCTGAGAAAGAGATCACAGGGTCATCAGATACTGCTGGTGTGGTTTTATTCTCTCTTTCAGAGCATGCAGAAAAGGCATGGAGCTCATCTGGGAGAGAGGCATTGCAGCCATTCTCGATGTAAGGTTTCCATTTGTAGGATGTAATGGCCTGAAAATCCTGCCAGAGCTGATGTACATCCAACTCTGTCTCTAACCAGAATTGAAGCTGTTGTTTCTCCCTTAAAATGGCCTTCTGTTGGTTAGAGCTGGACTTCTTGTATTGATCCAGATCACCAGTCTTGAACACCACAGATCAAGCCCTCAGCAGACTACAAATCTTCCAGTTCACCCATGGTTTGGGTTTGTGAAAGGCACACACTCATGCACATAGGCCGTGATGAAGTCTGTGACAACTGTGGTGTATTCATTCACGGCCATTATGTGGTAGAGGTGGACTCATCCAACATGGGTGCCAGCACCATCCTCTTCCAGCATCCTTGTGCCTTCTTCCCATGCAAGTTCAACTCTACACAGCATCGGCAGGCTTTCTCGTGTTTGTGTAAAACTAATAGAAGTTTGTAAAAACTAATCAATAAGCTCCAAGACCTAGGCCTCAGTACTTCTTTGTGCAATTGGATCCTCAGTTGCAGACCCCAGTCACCTCCTCCACAATCACCATCAACACAGGTGCACCAGAAATCTGTGGTTAGCCCTCTGCTCTACTCATTTTATACTTATGACTACAAGGCTAAGCACAGTCCCAGTGCCACATTCAAGTTTGTTGATGGCACCAATGTCATTGGTCAAATTAAAGGCAATGATGGATCAGAATATAGGAGGGAGATTGAGAATCCAGCTGAGTGGTGCCATAACAACAATCTCTTACTCAATGTCAGCAAGACCATGAAGGTGATTATTGACTTCAGGAGGAGGAAAGTGGAGGTCCATGATCCAGTTGTCCTCAGGGGATCAGAGGTAGAGAGGGCCCCAAGCTTGAATTCCTCTGTGTTATCATTTCAGAGGATCTGTTTGGGCCCAGCACCAAGTACCATTATAAAGAAGTCACTTCAGTGTGCCTCCTTTCTCAGAAGTTTGCAAAGATTCGACATGTTAGCTTTGGCAAACTTCTATAGATATGCAGTGGAGAGAATACTGACTGATTGCATCACAGCCTTGTATAGAATCACCAGTGCCCTTGAAAGGAAAAGCCTGCAAAAAGTAGTGGATACAGCCACATCCTTCACAGGTAAAGCCCTCTCCACTATTGAGCAGTGTCAGGAAAGCAGCATCCATCATCAAGGACTCTCACCATCTAGATCATACTCTTTTCTCACTGCTGCCTTCAGGAAGAAGGTACCGGATTTTCAGGACTCACACCACCAAGTTCAGGAACAGTTATTACCCCTCAGCCAAGAGGTTCTTGAACCAAATGGGATAACTTCACTCACCCCATCACTGAACTGCTCCCACAACATATGGACTCACTTTCAAGGACACTTGATCTCCTGTTCTTGATATTTATTGCTTTTATGTTCATTATTAATATTATTTTATATTTGCACGTTGGCTGTCTGCTGCACGCTGGTTTTTTGTCCCTCTTGCTGTGCATGACTTTTCATTGATTCTATGGTGTTTCTTTGTATTTACTGTGAATGCCACCAGAAAATGATTCTCAGTGTTGTACACGGTGACATAGTACGTAATATGATAATGAATTTACTTTGAACTCTAACTTGGAATTTTGAACTCCCCAAGCTTCTGTCAGCTGTTGAGATGGCAGACCTGGTTCTCCAACATGTAGTTCACCCCCGAGGCTTCTCTCAGGACTTTGTGTTGGACCAGGGCCCACAATTCATCTTCTGCCTCTGGCAAGCCTGCTGCTCCCTCCTCTATACCTCAGTGAGCTTGTCCTCTGGCTAATGTCCGCAGACCAAGTGTCAGTCAGAAAGACCACAAGACCATAAGACATAGAAGCAGAATTAGGTCACCTAGCCCATCAAGTCGGCTGCGCCATTCAATCATGGCTGATCCTTTTTTTTAAAATCTCCTCCTCAACCCCCGTTCCCCGCCTTTGCTCCGTAACCTTTGATACCATGTCCAATCAAGGACCTATCAGTCTCTGCCTTAAATACATCCAATGACCTGGCCTCCACAGCTGCATATGGCAACAAATTCCACAAATTCACCACCCTTTGGCCAAAGAAATTTCTCCATATCTCTGTTTTGAAAGAGCACCTCTCTATCCTGAGGCTATGCCCTCTTGTCCTAGACACTCCCACCATGGGAAACATCCTTTCCACATCTACTGTGTCTAGGCCTTTCAACAATTGAAAGGTTTCTATGAGATACCCCCTTCAACCTTCTGAATTCCAGTGAGTACAGACCCAGAGCCATCAAACGTTCCTCGTAATAATCACACTTTCATTCCCGGAATCATCCTTGTGAACATCCTCTGGATCCTCTCCAATGCTAGCACATCTCTTCTCAGGTGAGGGGCCCAAAACTGTTCACAATACTCAAAGTGAGGCCTCACCAGTGCCTTATAAACCTCAGCATCACATCATTGCTCTTGTATTCTAGACCTCTTGAAATGAATGCTAACATGGTATTTGCCTTCCTCACCACCAACTCAACTTGCAAGTTAGCTTTCAGGGTGTTGTCCACAAGGACTCCCAAGTGGAGACGTTTCTACAATGTTCTGCAGCATCTAACCCTTCCACATGGAAGAAGTATCCGCTCTGTTCCATCATCTACACACCTCCTCTGCCATGGGTGTTTCACCCTTTGAAGTGCTTCATGGCTACCAACCCTTGTTGTTACCTGTGGAGAATCTCAGGGTGGAGGTCCTGTCCACCAGGCCCCCGGATCGCACTGCTGCATAATATTGGAGAAGGGAAAGGAGGGCATTCCTAGCTACCAACCATGCCTACCACTGCCAAGCCATCCACCTTTGGCACCTTGCCAGACTGCTCCAGCCTGGGGAATGTGTCGCACTACCCAATTGAGATCTGCTCCTGTGTACCAACTCCCGCAAGCTGTCGCCCTGGTTCATTGGTCCCTTCAAAATCACCCATTACACTAATCCAGTCACTTACCGTCTCCAGCTACCGCTGTCCCTCGGGATCACACCTACCTTCCATGTGTCCTTTCTCAAGCTTATTGTCTATGGACCACTCAATGCACCTGAGCCTGCTCCTCCAGAACCTAGGCGGTCTAGTGGACATGGTTCGCCAGTTGCTGGATTCACATTGCTGTGATGGGGTGTACGGTAGCTGGTTGACTGGAAAATGTACAGCCCGGAGGAGAGGTCTCAGGTGCCATGACACCCAACCAGATCATCCTGGGCCACCAGGGGCTGGCTGTAAGGGAAGTCCTGTCAGGCCTGCTCCTTCTGACACCTCCACACCTTCATATGCAGGCACCTCCCAGTCTCCACCCAGCTAATAGGATTCACCTGCCACTCATTCCAGGCTCATCACCTGAGGCCTATTTAAACCCAGTTCTCATCCGCCATCCTTGTTCACTCATTGAATCAGCCAGCCTTAACCATTTGCTCATAGTTTTCACTCTCCCTGCCTGAAGTTTACCTTGTTGCCCCTTGTGTCTAGCTTTTGATCTCTATTGTTTTGTGACCCATCATAGCTTGTTGCTTTAAGGTCTAATATTAGAGTTATAGTCCACTGCTATGTTGTCTCAGTTGCTCTGCTTTTGTGTCAAGCCTCCTCTACAATTTCTGACACTTCAAAGCCTATGGCATCCATAGCAGCATAAGAAACAGTGGCTGCCATGTGAGAGAGATAGGCTGTAGGGAGAAAGATGAGACTCCCAGATTCATAGAATAAAAGATAGAAATCCTGGCTAATGAGGTAAAGCTCAGAGGGGTCTGCAGGGCCAGGGGACCATGGCCTCAACTCTGGATAGCACATGCCCTTTGCAAAGGCTCAGTGATGGTGACAGCTACTACGAAGGAACACAGTCTTCAATGCAGTTTCACCCTGAATTGCTTGAGGTCTGTTCTATTCCATGTGGGAACAGCTAGCTGTTAAAGAAACAAAGTCCTAGGAATACTCGGCAGGTCTTCAATGTAAAAGGTTAACTCTGTTTATCTTTCTTGATCCGACTTTCTGTGTATTCCCAACGTTTTCTAATGTTATTTCATATTTTCAGCAATTGTAGTTTTTTTTTGCTTTTCAAAGCTGCCCTGTTAGTCTGACAATGATCATGTGTCACCTCATCACCTCTCATATGTGAGGATGAGACAATTGAGCCTGGAGGTTATCCACGTAGAGCACAATGAGTTCCAATTTCTAGTCCTAAGTTACCGGCAGCTTTTGTGTTGCTCCATACATATCCCGGCCCGATTTATCTTATGTCCCACGTCCAAGCAGTGAAGGAATTGGAAAAAGAACCTGTACTTGCTGCAACCCTGTCAGCCAGCTCTGTTAACCTACCATTCCACCTATCCTGAATTATGGCCAACATAAAGCATTGTTCAGATTCCTACTAAGATGATCAAAGCTCCATATAAAACTTGTCTGTCTTAAGTTTGCAATTCAACCTTCTCTGCTCTGGAACCCAAACTTCCAAAGTCTACTAGGCTTCAAAGTGTGTATTTGGTATCCATAACATGTCTTCAGTCAACTCTACCAGGGTTTCAAGGTTTGGGAGAAATCTTCCTCTGTAAAATTCTGCATAAAGATCACAAAGGAAATGAAATGGGGTTCCTGCTGGCTATTTCCCAGGAGATGGCACATAGGGTAAGGTGCACTGCAGGACTATAGAAAGGTAAGTTATGGGAACACACACGAGTCGTCATCAAGTCATTAACCGTGGAAAGGATGAGCAGTTTCAAGTTCCTGGGTGTCACCATCTCTGAAGATCTATCCTGGGCCCAATATATTGATGCATTTACAAAGAAAGCACAACACCGGCTATATTTCATTAGGAGTTTGAGGAAAACTGGTATGTCACCAAAGACACTCACAAATCTCTCCATGGTCCATCTGTAACTGGTTGCATCACTGTCTGGTGTGGAGGGGCCAATGAACAGGATGGAGAAAAACCTACTGAGGTTGTAAACTCACCATTTCCATCATGGGCACTAGCCTCCCCAGCTTTGGGGACACCTTCAAAAGGCAAGGCCTCAAAAAGGCGGCATCCTTCATTGAGGAACTCCACTCACTAAGAACATATCCTCTTCTCATTGCTACCGTCAAGGAGGAGGTGCAGGAACCTGAAAACAGACACTCACCATTTTAGGAACAGCTTCTTCTCCTCTACCATCAGATTTCTGAATGAACTTTGAATTCATGAACACTACCTCACTATTTCCCCCTTCTCTTTTTGCACTACTTATTCAATCTAATTATGTGTGTGTGTATATATGTATATACTTATTGTAATTTATAGTATTATGTATTGCAATCTACTGCTGCCACAAAACAACAAATCTCCCAGCATACAGGAGGAGGAGCTTAAGATGATTAACGGTGCCAAAAGGCAACTCCTTTACTTGCATCTTCGGAAACAGCTCTATTTCCATCTTTAGTATCTCTATTTTTCCCTTTCAGGGTTCTTTTGAAGACCCTGACCTGGAGTTACACACTGAATTTGGTTCTTTGCGGGAATGGGACCTGCTCTCAGGGTTTCACGACTGGCCATTATTCGGCACGCCAAGGGCTCAGCCTAAGAGTTCAGCTCGCCTTCAGAGGGCCGAGATCTCGTGGTTCTGGAGACGGGCAGATCGAAGATTGATGTCCAGGCAGATTGGTATGTTGTGGGAGATGGAAGATCTAAGGCTGTGTACCCAGAGATCCGAAATCTTTGGGCACAGGGCTCGGAAAAAGTGACGTAGCGGACTTTTAACATCGTAAACCAGTGAGTTGTTCATTGTGTCTCTTCTCTCACTGTGAAATGCAGACACCTCTTTCTCCCTTATTAGGGAGAGAGAAAGCCTGTGATATGTTGAAAAACAGGTGAACGAGCAGTCTTTGGGGTATTGCAAGTCCGTGTCTTTGCTGTTGCTTTGCTCACACTTGAGTGCTCGGTAGCGGGTGCTGATGCTTTTTTTTCCCAGTGGGGGGAGGGGGAGATTGTTGCTTGTTGCTGCTTATGTGCGGGAGGGAAGGGAGCTGAGGGGGGACTTTGGGGTACTAACATTTAACAGTCATTCATTCTTTGGGGGCACACCTCTGTTTTCATGGATGGTTGCGAAGAAAAAGCATTTCAGGATGTATATTGTATACATTTCTCTGACACTAAATGTACTTTTGAAACCTTTGATATACCAGTGATATTAAACCTGATTCTGATTGGACTAGATCTTCAGCCTGACATTGGTGTCATGTGTTGCCAAGTGACTGAACTCCAGCTCATCATCTTACTCCATTCATAGGAGCTGACCAGAGAGACACTGAGTGCTCTGATGGACCTCCCAGGATAAAGTGTCCCGAAGGGTGAAAATCAAAAACAACTGCTGATCCTGGAAATGTAAAAATGAACAAAAATATTAGAAACAACTCATATGGATGTTGTAGACGTTCGTGACAATTCAAAAAGCCCATTCTGTGCCTTTGAACCAATGTGTTATAAATAAATGTCCTCTAAATCTAGCTCAGATTCTAATTGACCAATCCCACTTAGTAATATTTAAAATTTTGGCTATCAGCTGAACCCTTAGTGTTTTTCTTTTTAAAAGGGTATTGAGTTCCAAATGGTGCTTCAGTGACTTACAGTAAAAAATGACAAGAGACGTAAAATGTTTTATGAATGTGGCAGAGTGAAGTGGTACAGCTGGTAGTGTTGCTGCCTCACAGCCCTGCAACCTAGGTTCAGTTCTGAACTTGGAGGCTGTGGTCAGTATGCATGTGGTTCCCATGACTATGCGTGTTTGCTCTCAAAGCACCAAATCTTTTCCTACGTCACAAAGACCTGTGAGTTACTTAGTTAATTTTACGCTTTTTTTTTCCTATTATGTAGACGAACAGTAGAATCTGGAGAGAGTTAATGGAATGTGGGGAGGATTCAGTTATGGACCCTGGCTTTCATAATATCATTATATCTGCTAAGCAGCCGATTGAAATGCAGAATTACAAATAGCAAACCACAAGGTAAAGTTAAATACTGAGGGATTCACAGTGAATTAGATATAGGTGAAACTGAAATATCTTAAAATAATAATTTATTTTAAAACCATAGAATTTTGAACTAATTATTCTAAGGCAATTAGACCTCACACATAAAATTAGTTTTCAATTCTAGAGATGTTCAGCTATCCAATGTATTCAACAGTCTTTGTACCAAGAATATTGCACAAGTAGCAAAAGAGTCAGTGAGTTGGAATGCTGTGAGCAGATAACTCTGTGGGGGAGCTTTTCAGCACCATCATCAGCCATAGTTTTTCCATATGGAACTATATGTGTGACTGGCAAAGCTGCGTGGGAAATGGTGAGAGTTTTGCCATGTCACAACCTTAAATTCTGGACATTGTATTTTGTAAACTTGTCCAAGCTTTATTGGTCTTGCTTCACTTCAATTATCAATTTTGAGAATCCAATCACCCTCATTACAAACCAATAAACCTATCTTATTTATATTATATTTTATTGTAGAAAGGGCTCCTGTCACCTACTTTAAAATTGATTAGGTGTTGATGTTGTATCCTACCTCAGCCTTATCAAATCAAATCAAATCAAATCAAGCTTAATTATCATTCAAACCATATATAGATACAGCCGAACGAGGCAGCTTTCCTCTGGGTCCAAGGTGCAAAACATTCAAAACAGCAAGCAAACGTTCAAATATGGGGAGTAACATAATTCAAAATATCAAGCAAAGAAGCCTATTCACTCGAAAAGAAAACAAATATAGTGTAAGACCCTGAGCGACAAGGTCTCCCAGCAGTGTACAGACGCATGAAATCCAGCCTGTCATTCCACCACTCAAACACAGGAGAGCAGCACCAATGGGAGAGGACGGGCCCCAGATGAGCTCAACCACACTTTAGTGCTTCCGCATCTCTCACCTGGTCTGCAGCAGCAGGCAAGCCCAAGGCTTGAGGCCTAATTCTCACTACAACTGAGGTTACTCAGCTCCCATGTTGACTGTCCCTCCACCAGACAATGGTAACAGGCCTGTGGCAATTTACATTATTCCTGTCCAACAGAGTCTTGCAATTACAAGTGATTGCAAGTCTCTATCTATAAATTTGCTGTTGATACACCCATTGTCGGTAGAATCTCAGGTGGTGATGAGAAGGCGTACAGGAGTGAGATATGCCAACTAGTGGAGTGGTGCTGCAGCAACAATCTGGCACTCAACGTCAGTAAGACGAAAGAGCTGATTGTGGACTTTGGGGAGAGTAAGATGAAGGAACACATACCAATCTTCATAGAGGGATCAGAAGTAGAGAGAATGAGCAGCTTCAAATTCCTGAGTGTCAAGATCTCTGAGGATCTAACTTGGTCCCAACATATCGATGTGGTCGTCAAGAAGGCAAGACAGCAGTTATACTTCATTAGGAGCTTGAAGAGATTTAACATGTCAACAAATACACTCAAAAACTTCTATAGTTGTACCATGGAGAGCATTCTGACAGGCTGCATCACTGTCTGGTATGGAGGGGCTACTGCACAGGACCGAAAGAAGCTGCAGAGGTTGTAAATCTAGTCAGTTCTATCTTGGGTACTAGCCTACAAAGTACCCAGGATATCTTCAGGGAGAGGTGTCTCAGAAAGGCAATGTCCATTATTAAGGACCTCCAGCACCCAGGGCATGCCCTTTTCTCACTGTTACCATCAGGTAGGAGGTACAGAAGCCTGAAGGCACACATTCAGCGATTCAGGAACAGCTTCTTCCCCTCTGCCATCTGATTCCTAAATGGACATTGAATCTTTGGACACTACCTCACTTCTTTAAAAAATACAGTATTTTTGTTTTTGCTCATCTGTTTTTTAATCTATTCAGTATATGTAATTGATTTACTTGTTTATTTATTATTATTATTATTTTACTTATTTTTTTCTCTCTCTGCTAGATTATGTATTGCATTGAACTGCTGCTGCTAAGTTAACAAATTTCACATCACATGCCAGTGATAATAAACCTGATTCTGAAATATCCGAGATAATCTCCCACCGTTCTACTGCACCCACTCCGATGCTTCTGAGAAGTGGGTTGCAACATGGTCTGGAGCCAGGCCAGCTCATCCAAACCCAAAATGGCTCCTCTGACACATGAGCGGGCTCCTCCGATATCCTGACAAATTCCTCCACCACCAACACCAGTCCAGTTACTCCAATCAACAAGCAGCTCACTGATGGAGTAGCTCTGCAGTGCCTGATGTTCTTGGAGTAGAATTGTCTTTGAATCTTAAAAATTAAATTTTACAAAGAAAAAAGCACCTTTGGTTAGACCCAAGAGGCTGCTGCATTTGCACAGGCCACCATCTTGTCTGTCTGTCTAGGTACCATATCCGATGCGGACGTTGGTGACCATGGTTTTCCATATAGATCTATCTCTTGTTCTTCCATTTCGTCGATGTGTAGCCACCTGGCTATGCTTTTGATGTACATAAACCGAGGTCTTCCTCTAGGTTTGCTCCCCTCGATCTTTCCAGAGAGTATGAGTTTTTCTAGTTCATCTTTCCGCATGATGTGTCCTAAGAATCTGAGTCGTCTTTCTCTTATTGTTGGTTTGAGTGATCGAACTGCTTGGGCTCTTCTAAGAACTTCTTCATTTAATGTGTGTGTGGTCCATGATATTTTTAATATTCTCCTGTAGAACCATAATTCAGCTGCTTCTAGTCTCTTTTCCATTGCTGGGGAAATGGTCCAGCATTCACTTCCATAAGTCAGGATAGAATAAAAGTAGCACTGCCGTATTCTGTTTATACTGTACATGTTTATCTTTCTATCTGTTAATATGGTCATTTTTTGGAAAACTTCTTTCGCCATTGCTATTCTGTATTTGTTATCTGTGTTGCACCTGCCATCACTTGTTATTAGGCTGCCAAGATATCTGAATTTGCTGACTTCTTTGATGTTTGTATTTCCGATCTTGATCACACCAGAAAATAATTTATGCTAGGAAATCTTCCAGAATTAATCTCCTTACAGATTTGCTCAAAAACAGAAGTTGCTCAAAACTACAGGAATAACCATATACCTGCATAGTTAAAAAATGCACTTACAACTTGTCCACTTTCCCTGCATATCTGAGGCCTTGCGGCTGAAGTGACTAAATAGCATGAGTTCAACATCGATAAAATGCTAGCAGTCTATCAGATAAAAATGTCTGATTGCAAGCCTACAAAATAAGCAACCTGGTAAACTGCCCCACATCCAAATTCTGCAAAGCTATTAAAGTAATGTGCAATATATCAGTTAAAGAGATAAATAAACACATGATACTGATAAGTCACAGTAAAAGTATTTTAACAAAGTACTACTTCAGTTTGTCAAAAGAGTAGTGTTAATTAGCAGCTAGCTATAAAAGCAGTGCAATGAAATGTTGGAATTAAATCAATATACTACTCTGTAGGCAATAACACTTAGGATTTAACTAGCAGTTTACGTTTTTAATTAAGTCTTTGAAAAGCTTCAAGTGATGTTTTCTATTTTCAAATTATGATAATTTTATTGCCCTAAACTGAGACCAAACAGAAGATTTATCTTTACAATTTACTCACTCCAATTCTCAGACTTGTACGCCCCAGGGCTTGTGATTTAGGACATGTCAACGTGCTGCAGCCCACATGTGCCTGTAAAACACACTGAGTACAAACATATGCTTCAAGTTCTTTTCACTCGGAAGCACACTGGAAAACTCCGTTCTCTAATGGCCAACGTAGATGTAAAGTGCTGCTGACAGGTTGTGCAGCTAATGAAACCTCGTGCATCAACGGACAATCAGAAAGCTATAGACAAGCAAACCAAAATAATAATTTTCCAAAAAGTTGCCGAAATATATTGATGCCACAATGGACAGTAGATTTAATGCATAATTACTTAATACTTTTGCAAGGTCACCTACCAAGGATTATTACCTCAGAGTAAAAGAAACCTCATGAGTTGGATTAAGGCTGCAATATTTGGTCGTAATCGGTGCCATGTATACTTATTTAATTTAAAATGATGCTAATCGAATGCTTGGATTTGTAGTATAGCTCACCCCATCTGCCAAATTGGTTAAGTACTTGCATCACTTACTCATGGCAGAGTTATATCAAATAGACAAATGGTAACATTCATCCTTGTACAGTACTGATGTAAACTGAAGTACAGCCAGTTTGGATCACCATGCCCCAAACAGCATCACATGTTAAGTCAAGGACAGAAAGAATCAATCTAACTCACTGTACTCAAAGGGGTTCACAAGGACAGATTTGGAGCCTAGTTCCTGTCAAAGTTGAGATGAATTAGTAGACTGCTATGAGTATAATTGCGCCCTAGACCTGTTGTTGACAAACACAGGGAGCCATGTTGGCATCAGTATGATGTAAAAATGGAGGAGAAGGATACAGAGAGCTGTGAAAAGGGCAGGATTTTCAGTAGGAGGCCTCTGCAAGAACGTCCCTTCCATCACTTTGACTGAGGACTAATCATTGTAGCAACTCAATCATTCCAGCCAGCCCTTCAAAGAGATCTGACACATGCCTTTTCTAAACTTACACACACTTAACGGGAATGTAAGTCATGATTACACTGAGTTTTCTTTCTGTCTGGGTCTTTCAGGTTGGTTCCAGAGACATTTTTAACATATTTTCATTCAGAAAAGTAAGACTGCTGTTTGTTGATATATATGTGGATAGCGTAGAGGACTGCCAAAGAGTACAGAGGGATTTAAGTTATTTGCGGGGTAGAGAGATGGCAGATAGAATATAATCCAGCAAGTGTTAGGTGTTGCACCTCAGGAGATCAGGTGTGAAGGAATATTACACTGTTACTGGCAAGGCTCTTAAGAGTGTTGATGTACAGAGGGTTCTTAGGCTCCAAATCTTTAGCTCTAAACGGTAGCTGCTTGGGTTGATAGGTAGTAAAGAAGATAAATATCATGTTTGCCTTTGTTGGTCGAGTATATTAGAAGAGTCAAGAAATTATGTTGCAGCTTTATAGGTATGTTATGTAGGACTAGATGTTAATATTCCTTATTTACACTCCTGAGACGTGCTGCCTAGACTCTGTGGGGCGGCCAAGTGAGTGGTGGCATCTTCTGGGTTATCAAGTGGGCGCCCTCTTTCCTCAGTGTTTCACAGATAGGCCCATGACACCTCCGGAGGGTTCAGCAGTGAATCCCAGCGTCCCGGGCTCACCCCCTAGATGCCTTTCACTCACTTGGAGGCCCAGATGGAATCCTTTCTCTTCATCCAGAGCCACTGACTACCCTTTTCAGCAGCTCTGGAGAGGGCTTTGACTGCTTGTCGGTGTGTCTTCCCTCGCACTCCCAACTCCCGGAGTAGCCTTGATGTTGATGTGGCTACAAATCTCTGCAGCCGACTTCGACCGGTCGGACCCTTGCTTTCCAGCCACGTTGTTGCGCATCGGCTGTAAGCTCAACATACCTCAGCTTCTTGTGCTCGTAGGCCTCCTCCACTGCATCCTCCCACGGCACTGTAAGCTCAGTATACCTCAGCTTCTTGTGCTCGTAGGCCTCCTCCACTGCATCCTCCCACGGCACTGTAAGCTCAGTATACCTCAGCTTCTTGTGCTCGTAGGCCTCCTCCACTGCATCCTCCCACGGCACTGTAAGCTCAGTATACCTCAGCTTCTTGTGCTCGTAGGCCTCCTCCACTGCATCCTCCCACGGCACTGTAAGCTCAGTATACCTCAGCTTCTTGTGCTCGTAGGCCTCCTCCACTGCATCCTCCCACGGCACTGTAAGCTCAGTATACCTCAGCTTCTTGTGCTCGTAGGCCTCCTCCACCGCATCCTCCCACGGCACTGTAAGCTCAGTATACCTCAGCTTCTTGTGCTCGTAGGCCTCCTCCACTGCATCCTCCCACGACACTGTAAGCTCGACGATGTAAACGAGATGAAGTGAGGTTGAACGTAGCACAAGGTCTGGTCTGAGGTTGGTTTCCACAGTTTCAGTTGGGAAGCAGAGCCTCTGGCCTGTCTGCCACCATCTTCCAATCACGTGCCCCACCTAGCCGCCCAGTGTCTGGTCTCGATGTATCGAGTCTGGCTTGACCCTCACCTTCCTGGACAAATGCTGTTAACGGCCAGTGGGATGAAGGGGGAGGGAGAACGTTGACGCTCATCCACTGACTTTCCAACACTGCTGCAAGACACCATTGCACCTGGTTGTGCCGCCAGGTGTATCGGTCTTGAGTAAGGCTGGTCTTGCGGCCCACCAGAATGTGTTTTAGTGTTGCTGAAGTCGAGTAGAGGGAGCACGTGGGGTCCTCTCCATACCACTGGCTGAGATTCATGGGAGACGGCAAGACATCGTAGGCAGCCCTGATGGTGAAGCTCGCTCTGAATGTCCCCATCTCCCACAGCTCTTTCCAGATCTTTCTTTTCTCCACTCCCTCCCATCTCAACCATTGCCCTTGCCTTGCCTGAGCAACGGCCTTTGCGCACCTTGCTGCCTCCTCCTGCCGACGTATCTCCTGCGTCTCTGAGACGAAGCAGCCTTGTTCCAGTCTGGTGTACTGTCCCAAGGCCAAGACCGCTCCTCCCGTGCTGCGCTCGGCCCACGATGTCCCTGTGCTTGAGGGCCGCCTTTGCTTGCTCGGTTGCTTCTGATGGAGTCCATTTCCTCCCATATCCAGGATGTGGGCAGCTTGTGCTACAAATAGATCACTCGCCTCTGTTAACATCATCTCCCGTCTTACCTTGGCGCACTTGTACTCCTCTGAAAGACTGGAAATGGGTAGCTGTAGGATTCCTTTGCCGTAGAGCCCTAAGCTGCTGAGGCACCTGGAAAGACCAAGCCACTTCTTTACGTATGAGCTGATCAGTCTCTCCAGCTTTTCCACCTTCGAGACTGGAACTTCATACAGGGTCAGTGGCCACATGAGTTGTGGAAGGAGCCCAAATGGCATACACCAGAGCTTCAACTGGCCAGGGAGTGTGGTTCTGTCGATGCTCTCGAGGCCACTGACGGCGTCCTTCCTGAGCTGATCTACCTGCTCTGTGTCTTTGAGGGATGAGTTATACCATCAACCTAGGCTCTTCACAGGCTTCTCGAAGACCATTGGAATTGTCTCATCGCCCATGTAAAAGCGTTGGTCTACCAGCTTCCCCTTGACGACAGAGAGAAGCTCTGGACTTGCTCGGCTTGATCTTCAGCCGAACCTGCTCGATGTTCTCTTGAAGCTTTCTCAACAGGCGTACAGTAAAAGCCTTGGTCATGGTGAGTATTGTGAGATTGTCCATGTATACTCTGATAGGCGGTAGCCTCAGGCCAGGTCTTATGCACTGTCCTCCAACCACCCATCAAGATGCTCTAATGATCACCTCCATGGCCATGGGGAAGGCTAGGGGGGAGATGGTACAACCAGCCATGATTCCCACTTCCAGATGGTGCCACACTGTGGTGTAATCTGCTGTTGTCAAATATAGTTGCACGTCCTGGAAGTAGGCCTTAACGAGGCTTGTGAGGGTCACTGGGACCCTGAAGAAGTCGAGAGCAGTCTAGAGGAGGTTATGAGGGACTGAGCTGAAGGCGTTGACGAGGTCCAGGAACGCCACATGAAGATCAGTTCCCTCCTTCTTGGCGACCTGGATCTGATGCCAGATGATGCAAGCGTGTTCCAGACTGCCGGAGAAGCCCGGGATCCCTGCTTCCTGCATTGATGTATCAATCAGCTGGTTTCTTTGCAGATATCTTGACAGCCTATGAGCCACCACACTAAAGAAGATTTTGCCCTCAATGTTTAGGAGACTAATCCAGCGGAATTGGCCGATTTCTGATGAATCCTTTTCCTTTGGGATTCGGATTCCTCTGGCTCTCTGTCAGGATGTTGTACATCCTGCTTACGCCATACCACCTTCATGAGCTTCCAGAGGAACCGCAGGACACCTGGTGCATTTTTGTAGAGCCTGTATGGCACTCCATTGGGACCTGGGGCTGATGCGGCCCTTGCTCTATGCACAATTTTCTCCACCTCACTCCATCTCGGTGGGCTGATATCTAGTTGGTGTTCCATATATAACCATATAACCATATAACAATTGCAGCATGGAAACAGGCCATCTCGGCCCTTCTAGTCTGTGCTGAACTCTTACTCTCACCTAGTCCCTCCAACCTGCACGCAGCCCATAACCCTCCATTCCTTTCCTGTCCATACAGCTGTCCAGTTTAACTTTAAACGACAACATCGAACCTGCCTCAACCACTTCTGCTGGAAGCTCGTTCCACACAGCTACCACTCTCTGAGTAAAGAAGTTCCCCCTCATGTTACCCCTTAACTTTTGCCCTTTAACTCTCAACTCATGTCCTCTTGTTTGAGTCTCCCCCACTCTCAATGGAAAAAGACTATCCACGTCAACTCTATCTATCCCTCTCATACTTTTAAATACCTCTATCAAGTCCCCCTCAACCTTCTACATTCCAAAGAATAAAGATCCAAATTGTTCAACCTTTCTCTGTAACTTAGGTGATGAAACCCATCGTCTAATCCGGTGGCTGGACTGGTGGCATGTCGGGTGGGAGGGTGATCTCTTCGTGGCGTCGGTTGTCTCTGTATAACTTTTCCAGGTGTTTTTCCAGTTCTGCCTTTGACACTGAGAGACTTCCACTCTTCTCCCCTGTGAAGAGACCCTTCACAAACTTGAAGGGATCTTTGTAGAAGCTTGTTCTTGTCCGCTCCTTCTTCCTGCGCTTCCTTACCAGGTTCTCAGCTCTCCTCAGTGTCGCGAGCCTGCTCCAGATGTCTGCTTGCAACAGGTTTATGCCTTCCTTCTCCTCCTCTGTGGCCTTCCTCCATTGTTTCTTCAGCTGCCTCCTCTCTCTGACTAGACGATCTATTTCCTTCTGCCTCCTGGACTTAGTGGGGATCATCGATGTAGTTTTCTTCCTCTCTAGCCCTCCAAAACATTCTGCTTCATAGCTATAGATTAATTCCCCCATTCTTTCCAACTTCTTCATGCTGGTGCCTCTAAGATTTTGGAGTGGTCAGCATTGACCTCCTCCCACAATGTCTTCTCGCAGGATTTTGGCCACTTGATCAACGGCTTTCACCCCTGGGTCTTCTTTTCCGTTGCAAGTCGTAATGGGCTGGGTTTGGGCTGCTCTCCTGTGCCCTGCTCTTCCTCCGCTGGGGCAGGGGTATTGATGTCCTGAAGACTTTGGGTTTTGTTCTGCTGCTGAACGTCAGTCAACTGACTCGACCTGCTTCTCAAAAAGTAGCTGTCGATGCGAGGTCCCTGTTGCCCCTTCTTCAGGCATCCTTTCCTGCCCTGATGTATTTTCAGGCCTGTAGTGGAAGTAACCTTTGCCCAGCCACATATGCAACTCTGGAGCTTGTGTCCTGCTGTAGCTGCTGATCATCCGACTCATTGTCTGTTCCATTCCTGTATCAGTTGCCGGGTTGTCTACCGATGAGTCATCTTCCGCCCCCGCTCTTGCTGACTCAGGGGGTACCTTCTCCTTACAAGTTTTCATAGCCAAGGGTGGGTGGGTCCCAAGCACCTTTGCGTGCTGGATCCCGCTGCCGTGGGAAGCTAGCCCGTGGAAGCCCCATTGGGGTCTGTTCCCTCCTGCCAGCTGTCTTTCCGTGCTGTCACAAGGTCTTTCCCTAGTTGTCAGCTGCTCTTTCACAGCAGTCACTGGTTCACCAGATGATCAGGTATGTTATGTAGGACTAGATGTTAATATCCCTTATTTACACTCCTGAGACATGCTGCCTGGACTCTGTGGGGTGGCCAAGTGAGCAATGGCATCTTCTGGGTTATCAAGTGGGCGCCCTCTTTCCTCTGTGTTTCACAGATGGGCCCACGACACCTCCGGAGGGTTCAGCAGTGAATCCTGGCGTCCCGGGCTCACCCCTAGATGGCTAGTTAGACCATAAGTAGAACATTGCACTCAATTCTCTTAGCCCCAGTATAGGGAGTATGTGGAGGCTTTGGAGATAATGCAGAAGAGATTTAGCAGAGTACTGCCTGGATTAGAGGGCATGTGCTTTAGGAGAGGTTAGACAAACCTGGGTTGTTTCCTCTGGAGTAGTGGAGACTGAGGGGAGATCCGATAGAAGTTTATAAGATTATGAGAGGTATGGATAGAGTTGACAGCCAGCATCTTTCTCCCTGGGTCAAATTATTTAATACAAGAGGGTATGCATACAAGGTGTGAGGAATACGGTCACAGGAGATGTGCAGGGCAAGTTTTTTTTTACCCAGAATAGTGGAATGTGCTGTCTGGCGTGGTGGTGGACATATCTACAATAGAGGCATTCAAGAAGCGATTAGGCTCATGAATATGCTGCGAAGTATATGGGTATTGTGCCAGCAGAAGGGATTAGTTTAGTTTGGTGTTTAACTACTAGTTAAATTAGTTTGGCACGACAGTATACAATGGTAGCAGAAGCTCCATGAACACCATACAGCCATCTCACTAACCAGAAAATGAGTTGTCAATGAATTGCAGGCAGACAACTGGGTATTCTCTGGAGTGTGAATCACATCTTCACTCCCTTAATCTTTTCCACCATTGAAGGCACAACAGAAGGGTGCTGGAATATTTTCTACCCACCCCAAATATTGCAGCCTCCGCACCATCAGGAAATCCATCACCATCCAAAAAATTGCTCCACACCCCATCCATGACCCCTGACTATACATTCCCCCCATTTTGGTTTACTCCAAAATGCAATATATGAACTCACCAAAACATCTTGAGCGGCATTCTCCAAGTCACTATCTCCGTTAGGGTAAGGGCACTTGGGACATGCCAACATCACTATTGATTGTCCCTCTCCAAGCTTTGCACACCCCAATACATTGCAGTTCCTTTATCACCACTGGATCTAAATCTAGAATGCCCTTCCAAAATCACTGCTGAGGTACTTACATCAATTCAAGAAGGCAACACACCACCACCTTCTCAAGGGCAATTAGCAACAGGCGTTAAGCACTGGCCTTGCCATGGATGCACATATCCCATGAAAGAAATTTTTAAAAGTCCCATCCCTGGGCCCTTGGAACATGTCTGTAGATCACCAGCAATGTATAAATACGGCCATCAGTCTAATTTCTTCTGGTCTTGCCCCTGGCCTCGTCAGGGGAAGTTTGGGTGTGATGCAATTCCTACCCCAAGATCCTCTCTAAGGTCAAATTTATTTCCAGCAGGTAGGAATAAATCTTAAACAACGCCTGCTGGAGAAACTAACCCTCCACCCCATGTAGTCTAGATGGAAGCAATTCTCAGATATAATTTATGAGCTTTGTTCTTGCTAGAACTTCTGTTTGCCAGATGGAGAAATAATATACAATTAGCATGGATATTGGTATTTAATAGAAAACTATTTTTAATCAGAGTCAATTAACGTTGAAAGATTTGATGATTATTATTGAATGCATTTTATTTGCTGCCATCATAAACAGACTTCAGCTGTAATAATAAACTCAGCCTTTGACATGTAATGCCTCTTCAAAAACCACGAGTTATATCAGCAGTACATCCATCCATATGTATGCAATCAAGAATGGTGCAGATATGTTCAAACATTCAACATAGATACAATTTCATGCTTACCGGCATTCTCCCTTTAAATAAGCAATCATTATAGTGATTGGAGTTGAGTATTTGTGGATCGGTCTTTGATATCAAAGACCATCAACTTCAGGCATAAAACCACCGTAATGGCTGCCCTTTAATCACAGACATGAGTAAGTGCATTCCCTGGATCTCCAAGGAAGATAGAGTAAGATTGATTATTCCATCGTCCAATTATTGGAGTATAGTTACAGGAGTACGCCAACAAGACCTTTGAATCAAATCCACAATTTAATGAGATATCAGCTGTTCTGTGTCTAGCCTTATATACTCATCTTTACCCTATCCTCCTCAACTTCTTTGGCTAATCAAATATATTGTAACTTGCAGTTTTAAAATGAGCAACTGGCCCAATGTGAGTTAAGTTTGGGCAGGGAGTGGGGGAGGTGGCGGTGGTGAAGGAGCTTTCAGTTCCTGTCTCATGTTGCTTGCAGAACTGTTTCCGAGTCTGCCACAGGTTTTTGGACAATATCCCTTTGTCATAGACACCTCAGCCTCTCACTATCCAAAGAAATCTTCTTTATATCTCAAAACATTTGCTCAAATTACCTCAATATTCTAAATTTTAAAGTATATGGATTAATTTGTGTATTCTCTCCCTGTAATCTATCCATTAAAATCTAGGTACTGTACTGATATCTCTAAACTGAGTTCCTCCCAAAACCCCTATATTCTCCCTAACCCTGTGGAGATCAGAATTATCCAGAGTTTTTCAGGATTATATAGCAATATCATAACTTCTACCTACTTGTGTTCTACTTCACCAAAACAAAGGTGACATTGCATTTGTCTCATTGACAGATCTTCAAATTCTTGGATGTCTTGGATTGAGTCCACAGCATTCTAAAAGGAGAGGGTGATCAGCCAGAAGCTGAGGTACATGTTAGTTCCAATAACATAGGTAGAAAAAGGGAAGAGGTCCTGAAGAATGAATACAGGGAGTTAGGTAGAAAGCTGGAAAGCAAGACCTCCAGGGTTGTAATCTCTGGATTGCAGCCTCTGCCACGTGCTGGGGAGGATAAGAATAGGATGATTTGGCAGGTGAATGCGTGGCTGAGGAATTGGTGCAGGGACCAGTGTTTCAGATTTCTGGATCATTGGTATCTCTTCTGGAGAAGGTATGACCTTTACAAAAAGGGTGGGTTACACCTGAACCAGAGGGGGACTAATATCATTGTGGGCAGGTTTGCTAGAGTTGTTTGGCAGAGGAATATGAACCGAAATGATAGGGTTGAGGAGGAGGCAGTCGGTATACAAGTAGAAATAGTATGTAATGATACTGTGAGGAAGGGCAGGCAGATGATTGGGCAAAATTGCAGCCAGTGGGATGTGTTGAAGCAAAACATGATGGCAAAATTGGAAAGGGTGATGAATACAGGACTGAAGGTGTTATATTTGAATGCATATAGCATACAGAATAAATTAGATGATCTTGTAGCGCAGCTAGAGATTGGCAGGGACAATATTGTAGGTATCACTGATTCGTGGCTGAAAGAAGATCATAGTTGAGAGCTTAACATCCAAGGATACACATTGTATCAAAAGGACAGACAGGTGCGCAGTGGGGTGGGGTGGCTCTGCAGGTAAAACATGAAATCAAATCCTTAGAAGGAGGTGACATAGGAACAGAAGATATAGATCCTTGTGGGTAGAGTTAAGAAACTGCAAGGGCAAAAAGACCCTGATAGGAGTTATATACAGGCCTCCAAATAGTAGCCAGGATGTGGGGTACAAATTACAACGGTAGAGAGAAAAGGCATGCAAAAAGGGCAATGTTATGATAGTGATGAGGGATTTCAATATGCAGATAGATTGGAAAATCAGCTTGGTACAGGATCCCAAGAGAGGGGAGTTTGTAGAATGCCTCCAAGATTGGTTTTTCGAGCTTATTGTGGTTGAGTCCACTAGGGGAGAGGCAATTCTCATTGAGTAATGAATCAAATTTGATTAGGAAGCTTTAGGTAAAGGAACCCTCAGAAGACAGTGATCATAATATGACAGAATTCACCCTGCAGTTTGAGAGGGAAAAGCTGAATTTAGATTTCTCAGTATTACAGTAGAGTAAAGAGAATTACAGTGCCACGAGAGAGGAGCTGACCAAAACTGATTGGAAGGGAACACTAGCAGGGATGTTGGCAGTGGCTGGAGTGGCTATCGGCAATTCGGAAGGCACAGAATAGATACAACCCAAAGATAGAAACATAGAAACATAGAAAATAGGTGGAGTAGGCCATTCGGCCCTTCGAGCCTGCACCGCCATTTATTATGATCATGGCTGATCATCCAACTCAGAACCCAGCCTTCCCTCCATACCCCCTGACCCCTGTAGCCACAAGGGCCATATCTAACTTCCTTTTAAACATAGCTAATGAACTGGCCTCAACAGTTTGCTGTGGCAGAGAATTCCACAGATTCACCACTCTCTGTGTGAAGAAGTTTTTCCTAACCTTGGTCCTAAAAGGCTTCCCCTCTATCCTCAAACTGTGACCCCTCGTTCTAGACCTCCCCAACATCGGGAACAATCTTCCAGCATCTAGCCTGTCCAATCCCTTTAGGATCTTATACGTTTCAATCAGATCCCCCCTCAATCTTCTAAATTCCAACGAGTACAAGCCCAGTTCATCCAGTCTTTCTTCATATGAAAGACCTGCCATCCCAGGAATCAATCTGGTGAACCTTCTTTGTACTCCCTCTATGGCAAAGATGTCTTTCCTCAGATTAGGGGACCAAAACTGCACACAATACTCCAGGTGTGGTCTCACCAAGGCCTTGTACAACTGCAGTAGTACCTCCCTGCTCCTGTACTCGAATCCTCTCGCTATAAATGCCAGCATACCGTTCGCCTTTTTCACCGCCTGCTGTACCTGCATGCCCACTTTCAATGACTGGTGTATAATGACACCCAGGTCTCGTTGCACCTCCCCTTTTCCTAATCGGCCACCATTCAGATAATAATCTGTTTTCCTATTTTTGCCACCAAAGTGGATAACTTCACATTTATCCACATTAAATTGCATCTTCCATGAGTTTGCCCACTCACCCAACCTATCCAAGTCACCCTGCATCCTCTTAGCATCCTCCTCACTGCTAACACTGCCACCCAGCTTTGTGTCATCCGCAAACTTGGAGATGCTGCATTTAATTCCCTCATCCAAGTCATTAATATATATTGTAAACAACTGGGGTCCCAGCACTGAGCCTTGCGGTACCCCACTAGTCACCGCCTGCCATTCTGAAAAGGTCCCGTTTATTCCCACTCTTTGCTTCCTGTCTGCTAACCAATTCTCCACCCACACCAATACCTTACCCCCAATACCGTGTGCTTTAAGTTTGCACACTAATCTCCTATGTGGGACCTTGTCAAAAGCCTTTTGAAAATCCAAATATACCACATCCACTGGTTCTCCCCTATCCACTCTACTAGTTACATCCTCAAAAAATTCTATGAGATTCGTCAGACATGATTTTCCTTTCACAAATCCATGCTGACTTTGTCCGATCATTTCACCGCTTTCCAAATGTGCTGTTATCACATCCTTGATAACTGACTCCAGCAGTTTCCCCACCACCGACGTTAGGCTAACCGGCCTATAATTCCTCGGTTTCTCTCTCCCTCCTTTTTTAAAAAGTGGGGTTACATTAGCCACCCTCCAATCCTCAGGAACTAGTCCAGAATCTAACGAGTTTTGAAAAATTATCACTAATGCATCCACTATTTCTTGGGCCACTTCCTTAAGCACTCTGGGATGCAGACCATCTGGCCCTGGGGATTTATCTGCCTTCAATCCCTTCAATTTACCTAACACCACTTCCCTACTAACATGTATTTCGCTCAGTTCCTCCATCTCACTGGACCCTCTGTCCCTTACTATTTCTGGAAGATTATTTATGTCCTCCTTAGTGAAGACAGAACCAAAGTAATTATTCAATTGGTCTGCCATGTCCTTGCTCCCCATAATCAATTCACCTGTTTCTGTTTGCAGGGGACCTACATTTGTCTTTAGATGATTAAGTTTTCTGAAGGAAGGATGAAGCAACCATGGCTGACAAGGGAAGTCAGCATAAAAGAAAAAGAGAGGGCATATAATATTTCAAAAATTAGTGGGAAGTTGGATTTAAAGAAACGGTTTAGTTGCAACTAAAAAAATGAAATATGAAGGTAAGCAAGCTAATAATATAAAAGAGGATAACAATTTTTTTTCAGACATATGAAGAGTAAAAGAAAGGCGAGAGTGGATTTGGGACCACTGGAAAATGATGCTGAAGAGGTAGTAGTGGGGGATAAGGAAATGGCAGATGAACTTAATAAGTATTTTGCATCAGTCCTCACTGTGGAAGACACTAGCAGAATCCCAGAAATTCGAGAGAGTCAGGGGCAGAAGTGACTGCAGTTGTAGGAGAAGATGCTTGCGAAGTTGCAAACTCTGAAGGCAGAGACATCACCTGGACCAGATGGACTACACTCCAGGGTCCTGAAAGAGGTAGCTGAAAAGGTGGTGGAGGCATTCATAATGATTTTTTTCTGTATCATTAGATTCTGGAATGCTTCTGGAGAGCAGGAAATCTGCAAATGTCAATCCACTCTTTAAAAAGAGAGGACGGCAGAAGAAAGGAAATTATAGGCCTGTTAGCCTGACTCCAGTGGTTGGGAAGATGCTAGAGTCCATTTCTAAGGATGAGGTTTCAGGGTTCTTGGAGGCACACAATAAAGTAGGCCAAAGTTAGCATGGTTCCCTTAAGGGGAAATCTTGTCTGACAAATCAGTTGGAATACCTTGAGGCTTTGCTTACTTGGATTTTCAGAGGCCTTTGACAAGGTGCCACACGAGGTCCTTAACAAGATAAGAACTCATGGTTTTGCAGGAAACGTACTTGCATGAATAGAAGATTGGCTAACTGGCAGGAGGCAGAGTGGGAATAGAGGTTTATGGTTGGCCACCAGTCAGCTCTGCAGGGTTAGTGTTGCAATTGCTTCTTTTGCCTTTATATACTCGCTCAATGATTTGGATGACAGAATTGATGGCATTGTGGTCAGGTTTCTGGATAATACAAAGATGGGTGGAGGGGCAGGTAGTGTTGAGGAAGCAACGAGTCTGCAGAAGAACTTAGACAGATTGGGGGAATGGGCAAAGAAGTGGCAGATGGAATATGATGTATGATGTATATAGCCATGCACTTTTGGTAGAAGGAAGAAGAGGCATAGACTATTTTCTAAACAGGGAGAAAATTTAAAGAATCAGAGATGCAAAGGGACTTGGGAGATCTCGTGCATGAGTCCCTAAAGGTTAACTTGCAAGTTGAGTCAGTGGTGAGGAAGGCAAATGCAATGTTAGCATTCATTTTGAGAGGACTAGAATATAAGAGCGAGGATATGATGCTGGGGCTTTATGAGGTATTGGTTCGATCGCACTTGGAGTATTGTGAGCAGTTTTGGAAAGATGTACTGGTATTGGAGAGCATCCAGAGGAGGTTCAGAGAATGATTCACAGAATAAAAGTGTTAACAAAGGTGGAACATTTGATGGCTTTGACTTGTACTCTCAGGAGTTTAGAATAATGAAGAAGAATCTCACTGAAACCTATCAAATATTGAAAGGCCTAGATAGAGTGAACGTGGGGAGGATATTTCTGATAGTGGTTGAATATAGAGCTAGGGGAACAACCTCAGAATAGAAGGACATCCATTTAAAACAGGATGAGCAGGAATTTCTTTAGCCAAAGGGTAGTGAATCTGTGGAATTTATTGCCACAGATGGCTGTGGAGGCCAAGTCATTGAGTATATTTAAAGCAAAGGTTGATAGGTTCTTCATTGGTCAGGGCATCAAAAGTTATGGCAGAAGGTGGGAGAATGGGGTTGAGAAGGAAATGGATCAGCTTTAATCAAGTAGCAGAGCAGAGACAATGGGTCGAATAGGCCAAATTCTGCTACTATGTCTTCATGATCTTACGGTCTTCATTTACTTTTAACTTTTTACATTTATGATGTTCTCTTTTCTAGTCCTTCTAGTCCTGAGTATATTACCTGGAAACATAATCATATAACATCACTTTCTTTAGCATTAAACAACTGCAAATTGAATTTTACAAGAAGGAAATTCAGCAGTGGTTATTTCTGGGTGATTCCACACCTTTTCATTAGCTTGGCTAGGTGCTTTCAGACATCAGTCACGCTTCTAGTCTTTCAATCTGTATTACTCTCCTTTGGAAGGTTGCTGGAGTACTTGGAGTAAATTCTGCCAGCAGTAGCTATTCTTGAGCACTTTGTAGAACCAGTCTTCCCAGCATAATGCTGGATTAGGATCCCTACCAGGAAGTTCTTTATTTAGACTTCATTTCTAAGACACAGAACTCCTCATTTCCCAATGTCCTCGACTCCCTAATCCTTCTATTAGCCAGATGCTTTGGTGCCAATCATTCCATGTCCCAACTTCTCTACCTCCCATTCCTGCAACTGGAAGTGCCCTATCCACCTCTGCCACTTAATTAATCACCATCTTCTGTCCTTGGCACACCTTAGGCCTGACCCAGAGCTGTCCCACCCAATCCCTGATTGGAATTTCCCTTTCCGCTCCCCCAATTCAAGACACATACCTCAATATCTCTTACCCCAGCTCCCAAAAAAAGACACATTTTCTACTTTTCAGCTTAATCCAAAATACAAGTCCTGGCTGGGCCAATAACTCCCTGATATCCTGGCCACTTGAACTGAACTTTGGATTTGACGTGTGACTGGCACAAGCTCATTCCTAATAATGCGTAACTGAACTGAGCTGAAGGGGAAGCCATCACCAAAAGGGCTGAGAGCACCCACTGCAAAATCCATCTAGAATAACCAGTTGATGAACTTGAATTTCTACATCCACGACCTTATATTGATCCACAATGCAATCCAATGGGTACAATTTTGCCCAATTAATCAATCTATTGAAATTTAAATTTTCCGTTTGCGCTACTTGCAAAGCCATTTCTGTTTTTGACACTGGCAAATTTGGATTTGTGATTTTTAAAATTTAAATCCAGTCTTCCAGCTCATTAGAGAATACAGTGAATAACTGAGCCCGTTACAAAATTTCCTTGAATAACCCTACCACCTTCTTTCCTGGTAAAGAGAGTACCTGAACATTCTTCTGTCTTCTTACCTCCATCTATTCAATCAATGTTCTAGCCAGGTCAATAATTCGTCAACAATTTTTAAATGTTAAACTTATATTGAACGCCTCCTGTGAGGTCCTTTTATCAAAAGCCTTCTTAACACCAATAAAGTAATATCCATGGCTTTTCCTTTGCCCAATCCTCCAAGAAAAATCAATTACATTCATTGGTAAAGACAGTGTGATTACAATAGGCCAAAGAATCCAAATTAATATGTCATGATACGGTGCAAATTTCAAAAAAAGTACACAGGTTGGAGAGGATTGTGTTCAATAGATTAAACAGCACTTTCCCATAACATCCTTTTTTCTGTGTTTTTCCATTAACATATGTGAGCTTTTTTAAAGCTAAATGTGTATTAGATTAACTCTTTAAATATGTATAGGCCATATTTCTGCATTAGTTGTAATGTGGATAAAGAAATAATGTGATCAATAATATTGAAAATACTTCCTATTGGGTATATTAGCTGCAGCAAAAAGGCTGCAAACAATGTTTTGTTAATGCATCTTACTGCAATTCTTTTTCTTTCTCAATCTTGTTTACAGTCAGGTACAACTTCCTAGCAGATCCACATTTCTATATGTCTTTATTTTTGCATCATATTGACAGTGGTGCAACTCATCACCAACAATGATGAGACATCCTACAGGGAGGAGGTGGGAGGGCTCAAGGCCTGGTACTGGGCAAGTAACCTCTTCCTTACTGCTAACAAGACAAAGGAGATGCTTACTGACTTCAGGAGAACTCATACCACTCATCCCTCCCACCTCACTCCCCTTACATTAGCAGCACAGCAGTGGGAACTGCAAGCAGTTTCAATCTCCTGGGAATGCACATCACACACACTGTCTCTTGGTCTCAGAACACATCCCACACAGTCAGCAAAGCCCAGCAATGCCTTTACATTGTGTGTGTATATATATATAGAAAGCTGGTGGAAAAGGGCCACTAACATCACAAACAATCCCTCCCACCCTGCTCATGGACTGAATATCCCATTCTCCTCAGGGAGGAGGCTATGTAGCATTCATGCCAGTACCATCAGATTCAACAACATTTACTTTCCCCAAGCAGTAAGGCTGATCAACACCTCCACCAACTCCGCCTGTACTTTATTATTTCCTGTCAGTATGCTATGTACAGCATAGTGTCACTTTACTGACAGATGCTCAATCTATGTATATAAGCTATCTTATGTACTTATATTCATTGTGTGATTTTTTTCTTATTATTGTCTGATTTTTTTTCTTTTCTGTATCGTTTTGTGATGCATCAGATCCAGAGTGACAATTATTTTGTTCTCCTTACACTTGTATATAGGAAATGACATTAAATAATCTTGAGTCTTAACTGACTAGATTATCCTATTCAGCCTTAGAAGTTCCACAAACAATTGTCTCTTAATACTCATTGAAGTTGAAAAATGCTATTCAGTCTTATACTGTGCAGGCTAAAATCGATCATTGAACTTATTTTCAAGTTTTAAAATTAAACATTAGCAAAAGTAAGATATTGATAGCATCATTATTGAATAAGTTCTGAGTTCTTTGAACACAACATGATGTATTCCTTCCCATATATCCTATGTTCCTTCAGTTGTTTAAATAATCTTATTCCGACCATATCACCTCCATCCCACAGAATAAAACATGATTTGTGGAAGACTTTTGTTTTATATAGATCTTTTTATAAGTGATATTCCTCCTTCTGCCTCCGAACTCATCTGTAAGTTTCAGAAACTATCAAACTTAAACTGTAGACGACAGAAATCTCTCCCTGGTGCATATTAAAACTCCAAATAAAGAACAGCTAATCAAGCCAGACTGAAGATATAATAATGCAATATTTGATACATCAATGGACTTGTCTCTCTTAAAACAGCATGGGTATGTTGTCCTTTGTTCCTGAGTTAGCGTTGACAAATATAATTAATGTTTTACATGACTTAATTAAATTGGTAAATTCTCCACATCCTTTCGAATCTCTGATAGCCTTGTCCTCAATTATAGAAATGCTCCATTTTGTTTTTTTTTGTATCAATGGAACAGTTTCAAACTTACCAAGAATAAGCTGTATATAAGAAGTTATTATGAAGTGTTGTGATATTGGTGAAGATTTATACAAAGTATAAATGACTTAGAGGAGAGAATTTATACATATGATAGATGCTAAGAGAAGATCTCGCAGAAATTTTCTGATGGACTGTGAATGAACTTGAATGTTTTGATCATTATTTTCTTCAACAGCAATTAATTGTTGGACACGTCTCCTTTATAATGACATCAAATTATAAAAGAATGATCAAGAATTTGTAGTCAGCAGCAGACCAATTGTATTCAACATTGACCTAAAAGAAGACGCCCCAAGACTATCTGGTGATGTTTGTGGTGAAAAGTTCCTTTTTAAGTCCTATTTCTGTCCAAGAAATCTGTGAACTCAGCAGTTATACTGTGGTTATGCTGCTAATCACTCTAATGAATCATTACCAGAGTATTTAGAAAAGTACAGTACAATTCTTATTTAACTTTTTCAAACAATTTACAGAGCACCAAATAATCTTTAAAACATATGCAGTATCTGAAACCTTATGTTGAAGTTTTAGAACAATACTTTCATTTTTGTTTAAAATCACTTTCATTTTGAAGTATTTATGTGAGAAAACAACACATGTGTAACATTCATATTTGAGGCTGGATATTTTACTGAAGAATAATTATGACTTAGAAAGCTTTTAAAAACTCACTGGGACGCCTTGCAATAGAACTAATTATTTCAGGGTATTTTACCATGGGACTGATTGGTAAATACCTCAAGTGCACGTCAATTCAAATTATTTCCCCTGATTCCATTAAGGAACGTTACAAACAGTCCAGCCTGTGAAAGAATGACTGTAACTTTGGGATTTTCACTTTAAACTATACTTGTGTGGAAATCCAGATGTTGCTGTCAGATTCATAGAGCAATGATATCAAATATTTTCACCATCATTACTACCACAAAATACCATACAGTGATTTCAAAAACACCAGTTACCTTATCCCACACTCCCAGCTTAGAACTAAAACATAAATATGTTGTTCTTGATTGCCTGACCTTCTCTTCTGCATCTGGCATGTGGCCTTTTTCCCTTTCCTAAAGGATCATAATTGTCCTTTAGGATTTGAAGTTAACCCGCATTTCATCCCTGTGCCACGCATACTCTGGGTGCATACATATTTAAAAAGGTCCCAGAGTTTTTAGTTATCATGCATAACTACAAATCACTCGCTTCATTTTGGATGCAGCTGCTTATCAGTCCTCTGGCATGTTTGGCCCAATGAATCTCTGATCAGAAAAATGGCCCCACTCCCAAGTTAAGGGGACTCATGTACCAGTTCCCTACAATTGCACTTCGTCAGAGGCTTCTCAGATTGCATCCAGATTTTCAGGCACAACAGGAAACAATGTCATTTTTCTCATGTTTTATTGCAATCTTTGAGCAATTTATCCTCACTGAGACATGGTATATATTTGCTGTTTCTTTTAATGCAATTTTATGGCATGTCATAAAACTGAAAATCTTACCCAATTGCAAGTCCTTAAACATGATGGAATTACACGAATAATGATTAAATGAGTGGTGACTCTTACTTCCATAAAGTGTAATGATGGTGACTCTTACTTCCATGGTGTAAGCCAGCACTAACGGCCCTAAATTCACATTCGTTTGCACCTATTGTTGCACTTGGTCAGATTCCATTTAGTTTATCAGGGAATTCTGGTGTATCCTGTAATTAGAAGAAGAATTAGCTGTTTTTCCGTTTCTAACCTCTGGGATGTGCCCACTCAGAAATTCAGGTCCTGAGAGTGAAAAAACTTTAATGAATATTATCATTATTTTCACGAGGTCAATAAATCTTACTTTGCTTGGAACAGTGCACTTAGACAGGACCACTACATACGCTGAGGAGTACTTTTTCATGGTAACAATGTTATGTTTTGTGCTAGTACAAGAGAACGAAAGGACTTTTAGGCAAATTAAATTATGTCTTGCTTGATATCATGAACTTTTGTCCTCTGAAGCCATTTTTGGCTTACTTTTCATTGTTTTTGCCATGTGTGCTTATTGAAAGTATAAACATTGGGCTGCGTACAGTGGAAGCCACAGGGTGTGAGATGATCACAAAGGATCAACATTGTGTCAAATCCAGAAGCAACCAAATTCTTCCTCTTCGGATGATTCACACAGTTCACAGTGAATAAAAATCCTATGCAGAAACTGGAAAGTAAACTCATTTTCAGCCTCACCATCCATTGGCTTGACATGTTGCCTGCCTGGCTGATTTAAAGTGGGGAACTATCCTGTAGGGAACAAAGTGGAATTCTTCTGGCCTGTTGCGGAAACTTACCTATGTAAACGTCTCAAATAAAATATAAAACATGGTCTAAAAAAGATGTTGTGATTTAAATTAGGTCCTGGCAGGAATTATTTTTCCCAAAACATATTTTGTTTATAAAATACACAATTATATATTCATGAACATTGTTTTGTCTTCCTTCACTATACCAAGCCTATCATTATGTTTGCTAGTAATATTTACATTATTGCCAGGTAACATAATGGTATGTTTGGTATTGTGGGAATATGGCATCCATTTTCACTCCCAAACATCAGTGTTGAGCTTGAGATGCTATTATGCAGAGCCCAGCTCCCCATGGTCCACTGATGCAAGCACCCAAAACTATGGCCTTTCCCCATACAGTCTCCATGGGAATGACTCAGTCGTCCAGCACTTTGAAAAAGTGCCAGTCTGCAGCATTAGGTTATGAACATCTCAAGTCTGCATTTTTTTTTTAAACTTTCGTCTAGTTATAATCTTCCAGCAAAGGTCAATGTTCATCTCAGTATGTATTCCTTGGAAACAGCACGTAAAGCACATATTAGAAGAAAGCCCTTAACTCCGAGTGGAGTCATCGGGACGCTGTCATGACAGCGTTTTTTTAGCAGGCTTTCTTATTTTTTCAAGGCTGAGTTGCTAGCTTGACACTCAACCCAGCACGGATGGAAAGCGTGCAAGGGAGCCGGCTGGATTCGAACTCAGGAGCCTTTGCTCCGGAGTCCGGCGCTGATGCCACTATGCCACCAGCTGGCTGATAGCACATATTAGCTTGAGGATAATCCTCAGCATGAACCTCAGCAAAGATCACCGCATGTCTTTTCACACTCCCTTGGCAAACACAAACACCAGAATGGGATGAGCGGCATCTCATTTACTTCACTGTCACCTCCAGGGTATGATTTAGGGGTTTAATGCTCCAATTGCGTATGATCGATGACGGATCTGATGGGGAGTCCACTTTACCATTTGTTGAGAAAGATCTTCATGCATGCTTAACAGTTCTCGTAATGAAGCATTCTGCCAAACGACTCTAACGTTCTGCTCAGGGAGTCACCTTTTTCCCATCATGGCATTGTACTGCCTGATTGACAAACAAGAGAAAACCTGCAGATGCTGGAACCCAAGCAACACACACAAAATGCTGGAGGAACTTGGCAGGCCAGACAGCATCTATGGAAAAGAGTACAGTCGATGTTTGGGGGTGGGACCCTTCAGCTTTTCCATGGATGCTGCCTGGCCTGCTGAGTTCCTCCAGCATTTTGTGTGTACTGCCTGATTGACTTGGGTTTAAAGGGGTTTTCCTGCTCAAAATTTTCTGCAAGAAGGTGGAATGGTGAGGACTACAGTGGGTACAAGTTAGAAGAAATCCATTTTGGGTCTCCAAAATGGAGGAGGACTGCTTAGAAAACTGCTGTAGTTCAGGAGCTGGGTATGGTCCATGCCTGCAGCATAAACGGCAACAACAGGGGTACTTAGTGCTTAGTGCTTACAACAGTGTGTGTCCGACAGAGTGATCAGCAGCACTGGGGCTCCACATGGGACTGTCTTGTCTCCCTTTCTCTTCACCATTTACACCTCGGACTTCAACTACTGCACAGAGTCTTGTATCTTCAGAAATTTTCTGATGACTCTGCCATAGTTGGATGCATCAGCAAGGGAGATGAGGCTGAGTACAGGACTACAGTAGGAAACTTTGTCACATGCTGTGAGCAGAATTATCTGCAGCTTAATGTGAAAAAGACTAAGGAGCTGGTGGTAGACCTGAGGAGAACTAAGGTACCGGTGACCCCTATCTCCATCCAGGGGGTCAGTGTGGACATGGTGGAGGATTGCAAATACCTGGGGATACGAATTGACAATAAACTGGACTGGTCAAAGAACACTGAGGCTGTCTACAAGAAGGGTCAGAGCCGTCTCTATTTCCTGAGGAGACTGAGGTCCTTTAACATCTGCCGGACGATGCTGAGGATATTCTACGAGTCTGTGGTGGCCAGTGCTATCATGTTTGCTGTTGTGTGCTGGGGCAGCAAGCTGAGGGTAACAGACACCAACAGAATCAACAAACTCATTCGTAAGGCCAGTGATGTTGTGGGGATGGAACTGGACTCTCTGACGGTGGTATCTGAAAAGAGGATGCTGTCCAAGTTGCATGCTATCTTGGACAATGTCTCCCATCCACTACATAATGTACCGGTTGGGCACAGGAGTACATTCAGCCAGAGACTCATTCCACCAAGATGCAACACAGAGCATCATAGGAAGTCATTCCTGCCTGTGGCCATCAAACTTTACAACTCCTCCCTTGGAGGGTCAGACACCCTGAGCCAATAGGCTGGTCCTGGACTTATTTCCTGACATAATTTACATATTACTATTTAACTATTTATTACTATTTATTATTTATGGTGCAACTGTAACGAAAACCAATTTCCCCCGGGATCAATAAAGTATGACTATGACTAATGTTCAGGTTCTTTCCAGTACTTGAGAGGAAGCACTGTTCCCATATTCCCAGTTTCTATTTCATTTGCTCCACCCCGTTCATGGGGCATGCTGGCCCATTCCTGGCACTTTTCTTGATAGGAAATTGATGATGAAAACCTAGGGTTGTTCAGACCATTTGGTCAAGAACGTATTCTCACTTTTGCTGCCATGGACTCTGAAGTAAGTCCATGAAGCAAGTTCAGACCAGTCACAGGGAAGTTCAACAGTCTGCAGGCTGACAGTGAGCCAAGCTGAAGATAGTAACATCATCTATATACAGGCCGCTCTGACCTGAATGTCTTCCTGATGATGTGGTTAGGAAAGCACATGAACAAGGCAGTCTTGACTGACGCCAGAACTGAATCAGAATCAGAAAAAGGATTAATATCACTGGCATATATTGTGAAATTAGGTAACTTAATGGCAGCAGTACAATGCAATACACAATAAATATAGAAAAAAATAAATAAATGAATTACAGTAAGTATATATATGTATATTAAATAGTTATATTAAAAAGTACAAAAACAGAAATAATAAAAAAGTGAGGGAGTGTTCCCGGGTTCAATGTCCATTTAGAAATCAGATGGCAGAGGGGAAGATGCAAACAAGAGGACATGAGTTGAGAGTTAGGGGGCAAAAGTTTAGGGGTAACCCAAGGGGGAACTTCTTTACTCAGAGAGTGGTAGCTGTGTGGAACGAGCTTCCAGCAGAAGTGGTTGAGGCAGATTGATAGATATATGGACAGGAAGGGAATGGAGGGTTATGGACCAAGTGCAGGTCGGTGGGACTAGGTGAGAGTAAGAGTTCGGCATGGACTAGAAGGGCCGAGATGGCCTGTTTCCGTGCTGTAATTGTTATATGGTTATAAGAAGCTGTTCCTGAGTGTGTGCCTTCAGGCTCATTAACCTTCCTCCTGATGATAACAATGAGAAACAGGCATGTCCTGGGTGATGTAGCTCTTAATAATGGATGCCACCAGCAAACTATCTATTTCAAACCTATTACTTTGGCTATAAAGGTCCAGCTTCAGTGGTGCATTGGCATCAGCACTGCACTTCGAGGCGAATGGTCCAGAGATCAAATCCGGCCAGCTTCTTGCATGCTTTCCATCCATGCTGGGTTGACTATCGAGCAAATGCTACAGAAACAGCAAAAATGCTGCCCGATGCACTACAAAGAACAACAACAAAGGCCCAACTGGGAAATGGCTTCGAACTTCTGTTACCCCTGTGTCCCATTGACCAACTTAGATGATGATCTGGTCTCCTAGAATGATAGAACTTGTGATCATGTTTGTCAATGGTTATCCTCTTATCCTCATAATGCATTGCTTCAATTGATAGAAACATAGAAAACCTACAGCACAATACAGGCCCTTCGGCCCACATTGCTGTGCCGAATGTGTACTTACTTAGAAATTACCTAGGGTTACCCATAGCCCTCTATTTTTCTAAGCTCCATGTACCTATCCAGGAGTCTCTTAAAAGACCCTATCGTATCCACCTCCACCAACATCGCCAACAGCCCATTCTACGCACTCACCACTCTCTGTGTAAAAAACTTACTCCTGACACCTCCTCTGTATCTACTTCCAAGCACCTTAAAACTGTGCCCTCTTGTGTTAGCTATTTCAGCCCTGGGAAAAAACCTCTGACTATCCACATGATCAATGCCTCTCATTATCTTATACACCTCTATCAGGTCACGTCTCATCCTCTGCCACTCCAAAGAGAAAAGGCCAAGTTCACTCAACCTATTCTTTTTCTTTTCATTTTCTTTTCATTCTTTCTTGCTACTGGTTGGCGAGTTCGGATTGATGTTCTTGATGTTCCTGTTGTAGTTGCTCCGTGTGGGTGAACTGTTAGTTTTTGTGCGAGGGAGGGGTTTGGGGGGATTTGGGGTTTGCCAGTAAAAGTTCCTTTTACTTTTTGTGCTGGGGAAGAGGAATCTCAGAGGTGTATTCTGCGTACATACTTTGAAAATAAAATTAACTTTTGAACCTTTGAACATTTGAAACTTTCTTATGAAAAGCACATCAATATCTAAGAAATCAGGGAAAACACAGTAACTTGAAATTATGATTGAGATGGTGATTACAAAGAATCCAATATCAGTAATTGAAATCTTCTCATACCTGGTTCAGGAAGAGTTATTTCCCTTCAATCATTCGGTTCTTGAACCAACTGGTAATACTTTTTTCACCACTACACCTTAGCAACACTATGATTATATAGTCGCTATAGTGAAATAATAAATGTCTTTATAAAAATCACAGCTATGCTAATATTTTAGGTGTGCCCAAACAGAATAAGCCCCGAGTATTAATTATGAAAGAGAATATGTCATTTATCCACTAACCCTATGCTATCCTGCCAAAAATCATTCCTGAAAATTATTCCAACTAAATTGACCCTGTTTATTTGCGAGCATGGTCTGGCAAATCTGTAGACTTATAACCTTCAAAATGAAGAATTTAATTTCTTTCATGATGTTCCAAGGTATTTCACAGTTAACAGGGTAGTTTGAATTGTAGTCACGCGTAATGTAAAGCAGACAGTAGATGGTTGAAGCACAGCTAGCTTCTACAAATTGCGATGTGATAATAACAGAAAATCTGTTTTGGTCATGTTGAGCTGAAGCATGTAGATTGGCCAAGATTCTGACAATAACTCCACTGATCTTCCTCTCAACAGTTCCAAGGGAGTTAGTGTCTCAGCAAATGAAACCAATCCCAACAAGCCACTAACATGCAAACGTCTCTCAGTAAAATGCTGGAAGTTCAGCCCTGGAATTTGCGTTCAGACCTCAGGAAAGATAGATTGAATCCACAAACCTCAACCCACTGGTAGCGCACAGGCATGCTTGCCACTGGGGAGGAAGAAAGCTGAGTTTGCACTCCTGGCCAGTGCAAATACAGCTAATGTGGAGGTATGTGTCCCTTTAAGACTGAAAAATATTATCGTTCAGTATCGACCTGAGTTCATTGAAAAGGGTAATTACCAGACTGGGGATCAAAACTCTGGCTTTGATTGTAAGAAGGCACAGACAATCTGGCTCCAGTGTTTTGTCACTCCTGCTGTATTTTCCTGCAGGTTCCAGTCTTTTTCAAGGGAGGCACAGATATTTGTATTTATTAGCGACACTTGAAGTGTGACAACCATCTGGAGTATGATGGACTGAGAAATGCTGAGGTTTTATATTGGCCAAGACAGTAAAAGTTATGAAGACCAATTGGAGTCAGTTTCAATTCTGTAAGATTAACTGCAGTCTCTCTCTAACAGACTTCTTTTCAGTGGTAATTGCAATGCCACAGAAATGATTTGCTAAGTATGTTTCACTGTAACATGTTGCCAGTCAATGCCTGGGTGATGAATCCCCTACCATCAAAAAATGTAATGCCCCATAAAAAGTTGAATGTGTCATACAGTAATCTCACACTTTATTGGATTTGGAAAGAAAGCTCAGTGTGAATCATACAAAACTGCTAACTAATTCTTCAGCAGCTCAATAAAAACCTTGCTGCACTATCCCTGGGGCATGCAGAGGAAGATTTAACGTCTGGAATTTGTCTTTCATATACTGTTATTAAAAGAGTCAGACAGTTCGCTCTGACATGGCAAATCAGGAAATTCAAAAATTCTTACTTTCAACAAAGCAAATCTGAAGAAATGTGTGCCTTTGAATTCAATAAAAGCTGATGAAGCACTTTTCCTGTTCTGCCCAAGAAACACAATTCCACATGGCTCTTAAATTCATAAAAAAGGTGCAGGAAGCAGCATAGGAAGGGGTGCTCTTTGATGATTTATTACTCAATATTACAATGGATTGAAGGTTCATATACAGTACAGAAAGGTGGTCAAACAGTGTAACTGTGCAGAATTATATTTCGGTTCCAACGTCCATAGAAACTGCAGTTAACTACATTCATATTATCACCACACTGTAAACATTTTAATGCTCCTTTCTAATGCATTGCTTCAAATAACAAAACAGATTTTCAGTGGGCTCTTCATTTCTTCAGTCTTGTTCTGACAAATAGCTCCTCGCCACAAATGATAACAGGAATTCTTCTTTTGTGTATTTTCCAAGCTAGTTTCAGAAGTTTTTATTTTTTCTTTCTCATTTCCAGACTCTACTGTTTTCATATCCTTTATTAGATGAATAAAAAGGAAGTTATTTTTGCATCAGTCTTCACTGAGGAAGACATTAGCAGTATACTGGGCACTCAAGGGTGGCAGGGAAGAGAAATGTGCGCAGTCACAATTACGACAGAGAAAGTACTCAGGAAGCTGAATAGTCTAAAGGTAGATAAATCTCCCGGACCAGATGAAATGCACCCGCGTGTTCTGAAGGAAGTAGCTGTGGAGATTGCAGAGGCATTAATGATGATCTTTCAAAAGTCGATAGATTCTGGCATGGTTCCGGACGACTGGAAGATTGCAGATGTCACTCTGCTATTTAAGAAGGGGGGCAAGGAAGCAAAAAGGAAATTATAGACCTATTAGCTTGACATCGGTGGTTGGGAAGTTGTTGGAGTCGATTGTCAAGGATAAGGTTACAGAGTACCTGGAGGCATATGACAAGATAGGCAGAACTCAGCATGGATTCCTCAAAGGAAAATCCTACCTGACAAACCTATTACAATTTTTTGAGGAAATTACAAGTAGGCTAGACAAGGGAGATGCAGTGGATGTTGATAATTTGGATTTTCAGAAGGCCTTTGACAAGGTGCCACACATGAGACTACTTAACAAGATAATAGCCCATGGAATTACGGGAAAGTTACATACATGGATAGAGTGTTGGCTGATTGGCAGGAAACAGAGAGTGGGAATAAAGGGATCCTATTCTGGTTGGCTGCCGGTTGCCAGTGGTATTCCACAGGGGTCCATGTTGGGGCCGCTTCTTTTTACATTGTACATCAACGATTTGGATTATGGAATAGATGGCTTTGTGGCTAAGTTTGCTGACGTTAAGAAGATAGGTGGAGGGGCCGGTAGTGCTGAGGAAACAGAGGGTCTGCAGAGAGACTTGGATAGATTGGAAGAATGGACAAAGAAGTGGCAAATGAAATACAGTGTTGGAAAGTGTATGGTTCTGCACTTTGGCAGAAGAAATAAACGGGCAGACTATTATTTAAATGGGGAGAGAGTTCAAAGTTCTGAGATGTAACGGGACTTGGGAGTCCTCATACTGGATACCTCCACGTTGAGTCGGTGGTGAAGAAGGTGAATGCAATGTTGGCATTCATTTCTAGAGGAATAGAGTATAGGAGCAGGGATGTGATGTTGAGGCTCTATAAGGCGCTGGTGAGACCTCACGGAGTACTGTGGGCAGTTTTGGTCTCCTTATTTAAGAAAGGATGTGTTGACGTTGGAGAGGGTACAGAGAAGATTCACTAGAATGATTCCGGGAATGAGAGGGTTCACATATGAGGAACGTTCGTCCGCTCTTGGACTGTAGTCCTTGGAGTTTAGAAGAATGAGGGGAGACCTCATAGAAACATTTCGAACGTTGAAAGGCACTGACAGGGTGGCTGTGGCAAAGTTGTTTCCCATGATGGGGGAGTCTAGTACGAGAGGCCATTCAGAACAGAGACGTGAAGAAATTTTTTTAGCCAGAGGGTGGTGAATCTATGGGATTTGTTGCCACGGGTGGCAGTGGAAGCCAAGTCATTGGGTGTATTTAAGGCAGAGATTGATAGGTATCTGAGTAGCCAGGGCATCAAAGGTTATGGTGAAAAGGCGGGGGAGTGGGACTAAATGGGAGAATGGATCAGCTCATGATAAAATGGCGGAGCGGGCTCGATGGGCCAAATGGCCGACTTCTGCTCCTTTGTCTTATGGTCTTATGGTCTTATTTAACAAAGTCTTTCGAAATCAACCACGATTTGAAGTAAATGGCTGGGAATAAAACAATGCCATCCTTATTGAATGAGATTACCATATTTTAGAGGGTCTGGGTACATGAACGTTGGGAACTGAACTGAGGTTTGACAATATATTTGACATTTAATCAAATTCAAGACCTACACTCCTACACTGTCAAACCAACCCTAGATCCAAGGCCAAATCACAGAACTCAACAGCTGATGAGTTGCACCATCCTCCCCCCGCCCCCCCCCCAATTTACGTATATTTTATGTACTTCTACTAATATGCTGCTGCAATCTTCAACAGGGATTTAACAGGATGATCAAAGATGAAGACAACTATTAACTTCATCTGCCTCGTCAAAACCAGACCAAAATCACATCAGCTGTTGAAACATCTGGAAACACCAGAAGCTGACTAATCAGAAATTTAATTTTCTCAGTTGACCAGAAGACGAAGCCGCATATCCCACGAGGTGCCAAGGTGCCTCTTTTATAAAAGTTTCACATGTCCAGAGGAGTCAATAGGTCTCAACTGCAATTTTAATTAAACTCAGCAACCTCTCAACAGGACAACTGAGCTGGGAAAAGGAATAAAGTAAAAAAAACATACCCTTTTTTTTTAATGCTTTTGTTTCCTTATAACATCAGGAAGAGAAAAGGGTTGTGGGATGCAGCTTTAGGTCGGAGGAATAGTTAATTAAGGGGAGTAAAGTAGAGGAGATAAGGTGTGAAGCCATGGGGAGAAAGAACAGGATGAAAATGCAAGTGGTTTGCATGCAACCTCTGCAGCTATGATAATTGTAGCTAGTTTGGGAGCCTCTGGCTACTGATCTGGAAAGATAAAATAGCATACTTTTGTTTGGCCAGATGTTTCTTCTTTCCCTTCTCAGGAACCACAATCTGAGGGGACTGGATACAAGCAGGAAACCCCTACATGTTTCTATACATCATGCTCAGGGCATCTCCCAAGCAGTTGCCGACAGAAGTAAGTCAGAGGTATTTAGTTTGAATGGAATCTAAATACATTTGCGTGCTCCTGCTTTCTCTGGGTGCAAAACCAGTATAAATATGGATGTTGGGTCAGCAAACCAGGGAAGACGAGGGCCGATGATCCCTGTTCCAAAGTCAGTGAGTGGACAGCGAGTTCTAGGATTGGTGTTCCGTGTGGACAGAAGGCACAAGGGTCGGTGATCCCCTAGGTACATGGATCGGCATGACCAAAACTTAAGGCCCAGTGTTCAGGATCCTGTTATTGACAAGGCTGGAGTTTAAGGTCCCAAAACCAGAGAGTCTGAAGTTTGAGGCCTGGGGCTCAGCTCCTCATTCTTCATTATCATTGAGTTCCGGGCTCAGTAGCAAAGATTAAATCCCAAAGGTTGAATGCAAGTCCAGAAGTTGAAGCCCAATGGCTGGGGCCCTGAGTCTGCGAACCTCTCCAAGTCCTCTGGGGAAGTTGAAGGCCCAATGTCTATGAGTCTGAGACCACAGGAGGAGCCTGTTTTGCTGTTGATATTTTGTAGATTCGTGTGTTCTGTTTTATTCTGCAGAGTGTGGGGGACACACTGCGTAGGCACAGGAATGTGTGGCAAGGATTGCGGACTGCCCCCAGCACATCCTTGGGTACGTTGGTTTCAATGCAAATGGCACATTTCACTGTATGGTTCAATGTACATGTAATAAATAAATCTGTACCTGAATTGGTGTGCAGATATTCTTAGTGTTACTATGGGCAATATATTAATTAGAATCTATGAACAGACACTAATAATACATAGTTACGATTGCTTACTGTCCTCCATTATCTATCTTCATTCAGGCTGGGGGAATTATGTGCGGGGCAGGATTTATTGTCCACTCCAAATCCATTTTGAGAAGGTGGTGTTCCTAAGTACTGAGTAATGGAGATAGTCCTACAGTGTTGCTGAGTAAAATCTCACGTTTTCAATTCCAGTCCCATGAAGGGAAGGTGGCATATATCAGTACTTATGACTTAAAGAAGCTTTTTGATAACATGCCAGTATTGTCCTTAACTTTACAGAAGGCAGATTTGTTGGATTTGAGAGGAAGGAATAAGTAAGTGTTGGTCACTGGCTGCATCTCATTACTCTGATGTGTTAGATGGAATGTGAGTGAACATTTAATGCTAGTTAACCAAGCTGATTTTTCATGGATGACGTCAAGAATGTTGATCTCTGCTGACTTGTGTTTCAGGTGGTGAAGGATCTGGAAGTGAAAGCCTCACTGCAGGATCTGACCACAAGTTCACAGTATCCTTCCAGCTCTGGCTCCAGCCCCCCACCCCCGAACTCGGCTGCTCCCACTTCCAGACTGAGACCTCTCCCACTGCCTCTGGGCCCCTGAGCCTTTCCCCCAACACTACTGCCCAGCCTTGGGTCTCTCCATCACTTCTTGGGTCCTCAGAGCCTCTATCTTCCTCCTACCCTACCTTCCCCGTACACCCCAGCGCTCTCCTCTCTTCTGACGCACAAACTCACTTTCCCCCCTCAACCTCCCAGCTCAAATCCCCGTCATGTCTTCACCATTCCCTTCACCTTCCCCTCTCTGAGGTGGAACGTTCTATCCTCAGCAACAGCCTTACCTTTGCCTCCACCTCAGTGAGTTACGCATCTGCCGCAATGCCGAGCTCTCCTTCCATCACCACTGTCTCCAAGCCCACTTTTTGGCAAGAATTCCCCACTCCACAATGATGGCCCCTTCTCCCAATTCCAGTCCTCCTCCTTCTTTTGGCTTGTTCCCTCCATGATTTCCTTGTCCATTTGTTCCTCCCCGGTAATCTCAGGTGCTTATCCCTGCAAGCAACAGAGATGCTACACCTGCCCCTCACGTCCATTCAGGTCCCCAGACACTCCTTGCAGGTAAGGCATCACTTTACCTGCAAATCTGTTGGAGTTGTTTATTATACCTGTTACTCCTGATGCGGCCTCCTCTACATTGGTGAGACCCAGCGTAAATTGGGGAACAGCTTTGCCAAGCACCTCCACTCCAACTGCTAAAAGCAGAATTTCCTGGTGGCCAACCATTTTGATTCCTATCCCCATTCCTGTTCTGACATGTGGGTCCATGGCCTCCTCTTCTGCCATGATAAGGCCACTCTCAGGATGGAGGAGCAACACCTCATATTCCACCTCGGTATCCTCCAACCTGATGGCACGAACATCAATTTCTCCTTCCAGTAATTTTCTCTTCTTCTCCTTTTTTTCCAATTTTTATTTTCCCCTCCCCCCTCCCTCACCTTCTTCTTCCTTCCTTTCCAGTCCTGGTGAAGGGTCTTGGCCCAAAATGTTAACAGTTTATTAATTTCCATAGATGCCTACGGGGTTCCTCCAGCATTTTGTGTGGGTTGCTTTGGATTTCCAGCATGTGCAAGATCCTTTGTGTTCACAATATTTCTATTGCTGGTCAGGTATGTTTTTGATCAATGGTGATATCCATCCCTTCACATTCACCCCACCACCTCCCTTTTTGATGATGATAATGGATTATACCAGGATATGAAGAGGACATGGCTTGACTCTTGCTTGTTGGAGATAGTGCTCGGTATTTGTATGACTTAAGTGCTGTATGCCAGTTATTTGTCCAAGCCTAGATATTGGTCTTTGGGGTTTTGTGCACAGAATGCAGCATTATCTAGGATGTTACAAATAGAACTCGACAACGTGCATTCATCAGCACAGTCTTATGCTTCTGAGATTTCAGCAGAGGGAATGTCATTGATTAAGTAACCGGAAATAGTTGAGCCTAGGATAGTGCACTCAGTGGTCTCCTGAAGGTGAGATCATTGGCATCCAACAGACACAAACAGCCACAGTTTTTGTGCTGAGTACAATTCCAATAATGAATCATTTCCACCAGCTTCCCACTGCTTCAATTTCACTACACTTTGGTTTGCCACACTTGTTAGAATGCTGGCTTAATGTCAAACTTCACTTCTGGAGCTCAGCTCCTGTGTCCACATTTAGTTGAAGGCTACAATAGTGTCCAGAGCGAAGATGTCCTGGCAAAACACAGAATGAATGCTGGTGAGCTGTTTATTGCTAAGCAAGATATTCTTGATGGTTCTAGTGATCACACCTTTGTCTGGTTTGCTGATTATCGAGAGTAAGCTCATGGCATAGTAATTGGTGGAATTAGAGTTGTCTTGCTTTTTAAAGACTGGACATACTGGCCCAATGTTACAATTTGCCGATTAGTTGATAAAGTTCTAGCTGAAGTAGAATAGCACAGGTGAAAGTGCCACTAGTTCTGCAGCATAGAATTTCAGACTCGCAGTTGTGCTGACATTTGCCTTTGTTGAATTTGAAGAATTGGTTGCCTTCATGAGTCTATGTGCCGCCAAATATCAAGTCAACCCGGCTATTATTGAGTCTGCCCAGACAGTAATTCATCAGTTTGAATGGAAATGAACATAGCTGGGCTTTATAACTAGGAGCTTTGCCACATTACATTCAGGAAAACTGAAAATGAATCCGACTGGATCTAATCACTGTAGTGTCCAAATACTTTAAATTGCAGCTCAACCATTTAGTAGTTTGTGTATCAGTAAATAGTTAGGCAAATGAACTAAAATCTTCAGCAATGCTCTTCATAAACAGATTAACAGCATATATCACATCCACCTTGAAATGCAAATATTCCACTTAAGATCCAATTATGTTGGGTGTAAAAGCCCACCTACTCTAGTGCACAACATTAACATATACAGAAGCCATTTCCTCCAAAATTTGGCAGCAAGCAGTTAAGACGTGGGAAGTGTGCACTATAATAAACTAATGAAAGTACAGCTGTGGAACCCACTAGTAACAGCTTCCATGCCTAATTATAGCAGTGATATTTCTGTTCTCTCCTGTTTTGTCATTGGCTAGAGAGTTGTCCCATGAACATAGAAAACTACGGATGTTGAGCAAAAGCTGACTTCTAACCCTCCAGTCCCACTCTACTATTCATCCAGACCATAGCTGATCTGATTGTCACCTCAGCTATGTGTTCCTCCCAATCCACCAATAACATTTCATCCCTTTACTTATCAAAAATCTTGATAATTCTTTTGATTGTCATATTAACTACTCTAAATCTCACAGCTGGGAAAAGAAAAACAAACTTTAAAAATATATTAAGAGCTGTAAAAGTATGAAAATCATACAAAACTGCAGATGCAGGCTGCAGTGGCTGATAGGAGTGACATCTCTAGTTCAAGACGGTTCAGGGAGGTGACTGATGTCTTAAAAGAAAGAATACCTGAATCTCCTTTGCAGTTTCCAAGAAAATGGTCTTTATAAGTATTGCAGGTTTCTCAGAACCAAAGGAGGCACAGATTGAACCTGCATTGCCCTCTGCGTCTTCCATCGAGATGAAATGGAATGTGATCCTTTCTAGGTACAACATTTTTGCAGAGACGCCATTTTATGTCAACGTGTCCAAGGGAAGAAAGCCTAAATTATTTTGTTCTGGAACTAGTATCACATTATCTAATTTGGTGCACAGACGTCCAATAATCGTCCTGGCATTGACATTAGGCAGTTCCTATGGATATATGGTGCGTGAGTTAAAGACTTGAATTCTTGGCTAGAATTAGGATTGATAGTTGATGATCTTTCTACGCTGGTGGTCTTGCAAAGCAGGTTTTCCCATCCACTTAGAGTGCATCCGTATTACTTGTCAGAAACATGATCTCAAAGTTTATTTTCACTTACTAACATAGAAAAGCAATGTCTTTTGAGGGGAACCAAGACTGGTATCCACAAAGCATTTAAAGAGCACAACTTGATTGCCATATTACTACTACAGATTATGTTTTAATGTTAAATGAACCAGAAATTAGAAGTTGCTGTCAGATAGTAATAATTTTCCTGCACTTTAGTAAGTTACATTATCATTTGAGACGATGATACGATAGCACTCACAAATGTTGTTGGTGGTACATTCACTAACTTCATTGCTGGAGAACAGTAATGAGCCAGAGGAATGTATAACAGTCCTGTATTTCAAAGCTACATTTACTCATATTAATCGTTTCTTTGAGTTCAGTTTACTTATCTGAATTTACATTCGTCTATTACCACAGACTGGCGATTCTGGTTGATTCTGGTCTCTGGCATTACTGGTCCAACAACTTAACCAGTGTGCTTCCATTCCTGCTTTAAGGAAATCCTAGGGTGATTTCCACCATTTTTGAAGGAAAGAAGATCAGGAAGTCTTTCCTGGGCTTCCCAAGTAAACACATTTAACCTGTTCAGTGATTGGACCTCCCAATGACTGTCACAACTAGAATCACTATCTGCCATCACACACTGACTGATGATCACTGATTCTCCAGATCACAAACTACCCCCATCTATCAGACCCTCTGATCACCAAGCCCCGATCATCAACCCCCAACTCCCAGTCAGCATCCATGACCATCTGAGTACCTCTTCCATTTCATAATCATCTTCAAAGATCGTATCACTACGAACCCCACTCATTTCCTACAAGCATTCTCTGACAAGTCTCCCACTTCCAAGGAGATCTGAGGAACTATCTGCTGTAACTTCTCTGCTGCCACATTAACTCTGAGGTATTGTTTCAGGCAGTGAAAGTAAACCAACCATATCTTTTCCTTTGGGGATTTTATTTCTGTCACATCTCACTAATGAATTGACCTTCAGCTTAAAATTTAAATTCACATTCATTTCCCCACAGAAATTTACATGGCAACTATAAATGGGGTGACTTCAAACAGACATTCTCCAATCGATTCATTAAATAGCGTATAGGTTTCAGTAATCTATTATTAAAGCATTTACTAAAACGTTAATATTTTCTGACTGTACCCTATCTCAGGCTTCTTTTTTTGCTTTTTTAAGAGATCTCTTAGTTTGGTTCACCAGAGATCTAGTTCTCAGTCATTTGAAAATTTATGGAAGGTTACACAAGCTGTGACTTTTGAATGATTTCCACCTTTGAGAATCTTTATCAAAGCACGCACACCAAAGACTGGGAAAACACTTGCCTGACAGTTAGGGATGACCTCACAAGGCAGCCAGACAAATAGAGTAACTAACGTACCAGTTTACAGCACTAACAGGACTCTGCTAAATGGTATAACATGAAGAAAACTAATTTCCTGGAGCAGCTTAATGGTATAATCCTGCTGAGACTGCACATGCTCCGTGAATTACTTGTTCAAAACGCCCTTTAGAATTTGCTTGCAATTCTACTAATTGTCAAACTTAATTTAATTGGCATAGTATTCGTAACCTAAACACTATAGCATAAAATTGTGCTTTCAAACATGATTGAGGATATTCTGACAATAATTAAAGATGCTTCAGTAAGAGACAGACAACAATATTCTGGTTAACTATGCATTGAGTTAACAGCAGGTGCCACCTTTCGATTTAGTTAATCCCAGAGTTACCTTCTGAAGCCTAAATCAAAGAAAAAAATATAAATATTTCTTGGTGAGTTATTTCTCTTCAGGGAAGTAACAGCAAATATAAAAACATAGTTAAATTTCCTTTTCATCGGGGATTTGAAGAGTTGGCCCAGAATGGAAAGCCTGGGCCTTCAATCTTGTGACCTGTTCCCTTTTTCCTGACATAATTCATACACGTTTGTGCTTTAGCTCATTAATCAGTACATTAAATTCTGAACTGAAACCCCCTGGGCTTCACACTATGGAGGCCGGATGGTTTTCTGTCTGCCTTAAACCCCACTACTGCATTCCCTCCTCAGGTTAAAGTCAGGGCTGCAGAGTGAGTTCATTCTCAACCAGCAATGAATTATGTAAGGTAAACAGAAAAGGTAAACATTAAAAATCTGAACTAAAACATACCAAATCTCTAAGTGAGCTGGTAAATTAAAGTGATAAATTCATCATTATCAGATTATGAGCTTCACTAATAAAGCCAACATTTGCTATCCGTCTGTAATGGTCCTACCCGCTATTTCATCCTCCGTCGGATCCACGCCTGCAATCGCCGTTTCTTTGACTTTGTCATGTTAGGCAAAGATCGCAAGATCTTACATCTACGGACTGCAGAGCCTGCCGGCCCCGACGCTAGCAGGCATGAACTTTCGGTTGCGGCCCCTGCCGTTGGTCTCGGCGGCTCCAACACCTCAGGACATATTCAAAACCCGGACTCCAGCAACGACCATGGAGACATTCAAAGCGATCGCGCAACCACCAACTGCGACTCCAGCCTTGAACTCCAGGCCGGGTCTTTATGTGCTGCTGTTGTGACTCCCGTCTCCCCTTCCCCCACCACTACTCCGCAGTCCCGTCTTCCTCAGATCCCACCGTCAGCTCCTGGGCCCTCAGAGGTTCCATCTTCCTCTCACCCCAACCCTCCCCTCTCCATTGACACACCCAGCCTCCCCCCTCCCCCCTCTGATCCCAGCTCTCATCCGTGCCGGGTCTTTACCACCCCCTCCGACCTTCAACTGTCGGAGGCAGAACGCTCTGTTCTCAGTAAGGGCCTCACGTTTGTCCCCCTTCGCCCATGCCTCAGCGAGTTCCGTGTTCGCCACGATGCGGAACTTTTCTTCCGCCGTCTCCGTCTCCGAGCCTACTTCTTCAGCAAGGACTCTTCCACCCCCACCGATGACCCCTTCTCCCGTCTTCATCCCTCCTCTTCTTCATGGACACCCCGCTCTGGTCTTCTGCCTGCTCTGGATCTCTTTATTGCCAACTGCCGACGGGACATCAACCGTCTCGACTTCACCGCACCTTGTCCCCATTCCAACCTCACTCCTTCGGAACGCTCTGCTCTCCGCTCCCTCCGCACTAATCCTAACATTATTATTAAACCCGCTGATAAGGGGGGTGCTGTTGTAGTCTGGCGTACTGACCTCTACCTTGCCGAGGCACAGCGACAACTCGCGGATACCTCCTCTTATTTACCCCTCGATCGTGACCCCACTAAGGAGCACCAGGCCATTGTCTCCCACACTATCAACGACTTTATCCGCTCAGGGGATCTCCCATCCACTGCTACCAACCTTATAGTTCCCACACCCCGCACTTCCCGTTTCTACCTCCTACCCAAGATCCACAAACCTGCCTGTCCTGGCCGACCTATTGTCTCAGCTTGCTCCTGCCCCACCGAACTCGTTTCTGCATACCTCGACACTGTTTTATCACCCCTTGTTCAATCCCTTCCGACCTATGTTCGTGACACTTCTCACGCTCTTAAACTTTTCGATGATTTTAAGTTCCCTGGCCCCCACCGCTTTATTTTCACCTTGGATGTCCAGTCCCTATATACTTCCATCCCCCATCAGGAAGGTCTCAAAGCTCTACGCTTCTTTTTGGATTCCAGACCTAATCAGTTCCCCTCTACCACCACTCTGCTCCGTCTAGCAGAATTAGTCCTTACTCTTAATAATTTCTCCTTTTGCTCCTCCCATTTCCTCCAAACTAAAGGTGTAGCTATGGGCACCCGTATGGGTCCTAGCTATGCCTGCCTTTTTGTTGGGTTTGTGGAACAATCTATGTTCCGTGCCTATTCTGGTATCTGTCCCCCACTTTTCCTTCGCTACATCGACGACTGCATTGGCGCTGCTTCCTGCACGCATGCAGAACTCGTTAACTTTATTAACTTTGCCTCCAACTTTCACCCTGCCCTCAAGTTTACCTGGTCCATTTCTGACACCTCCCTCCCCTTTCTAGATCTTTCTGTCTCTGTCTCTGGAGACAGCTTATCCACTGATGTCTACTATAAGCCTACTGACTCTCACAACTATCTGGACTATTCCTCTTCTCACCCTGTCTCTTGCAAAAACGCCATCCCCTTCTCGCAATTCCTCCGTCTCCGCCGCATCTGCTCTCAGGATGAGGCTTTTCATTCTAGGACGAGGGAGATGTCTTCATTTTTTAAAGAAAGGGGCTTCCCTTCCTCCACTATCAACTCTGCTCTTAAACACATCTCCCCCATTTCACGTACATCTGCTCTCACTCCATCCTCCCACCACCCCACTAGGAATAGGGTTCCCCTGGTCCTCACCTACCACCCCACCAGCCTCCGGGTCCAACATATTATTCTCCGTAACTTCCGCCACCTCCAACGGGATCCCACCACTAAGCATATCTTTCCCTCCCCGCCTCTCTCTGCATTCCGCAGGGATCGCTCCCTACACAACTCCCTTGTCCATTCGTCCCCCCCATCCCTCCCCACTGATCTCCCTCCTGGCACTTATCCGTGTAAGCGGAACAAGTGCTACACATGCCCTTACATTTCCTCCCTTACCACCATTCAGGGCCCCAAACAGTCCTTCCAGGTGAGGCATCACTTCACCTGTGAGTCGACTGGGGTGATATACTGCGTCCGGTGCTCCCGATGTGGCCTTTTATATATTGGTGAGACCCGACGCAGACTGGGAGACCGCTTTGCTGAACATCTACGCTCTGTCCGCCAGAGAAAGCAGGATCTCCCAGTGGCCACACATTTTAATTCCACATCCCATTCCCATTCTGACATGTCTATCCACGGCCTCCTCTACTGTAAAGATGAAGCCACACTCAGGTTGGAGGAACAACACCTTATATTCCGTCTGGGTAGCCTCCAACCTGATGGCATGAACATTGACTTCTCTAACTTCCGCTAGGCCCCACCTCCCCCTCGTACCCCATCTGTTACTCTTTTTAATGCACACATTCTTTCTCTCACTCTCCTTTTTCTCCCTCTGTCCCTCTGAATATACCTCTTGCCCATCCTCTGGGTCACCCCCCCCCCGTCTTTCTTCCCGGACCTCCTGTCCCATGATCCTCTCGTATCCCCTTCTGCCTATCACCTGTCCAGCTCTCGGCTCCATCCCTCCCCCTCCTGTCTTCTCCTATCATTTTGCATCTCCCCCTCCCCCTCCAGCTTTCAAATCCCTTACTCACTCTTCCTTCAGTTAGTCCTGACGAAGGGTCTCGGCCTGAAACGTCGACTGCGCCTCTTCCTATAGATGCTGCCTGGCCTGCTGCGTTCACCAGCAACTTTGATGTATTTGCTACCTATCCCTAATTACGCTCGGGAAAGTTGGTGAGTTGGAGTGAACGAATCAGAGAGGAGTTGATGCTGAGGAGTTTCGGAGCCCGTGCACCTAAACCAGGAGCGAGGTTGGATCAATCTAAGTGCCGAGCTGATTTGTAAAGGTGGAGAATGGCCTTGGACTGGGCAGTGGGGTCGAGGCGCAGAGTGTATTGCTGCAACTGGGCCTGGGTCCTAGAGCAGGAGATGTCCCGTGGTTTGCCCCTCTGGTTGTGTGATGAAGTGAGACTGCTATGGGCCTACTCCAGCTGCTCTGGGATCTTGGTCCATGGACTCAGCTTGGTTCAGAGTACCATTGCTTGCTTTTATTGTTTATATGATTTGTGTATTCTTGTTCTCTTTCTCTGCGCTTTGGGTGTTGGCCTTTATTTAACCGGGTTCTTTTGGGTTTCTTGCTTTGTGGCTGCCTGTACACAGATGAGTCTCAGCGTTGTATAATTTATTCATACTTTGATCAAAAATGTACTTTGAATCATTGATTTTGAAGCATAGAAGTCTTTATGGGGATTGCACTGTAACGGTGCTAGTTAATGGTAAATTCTCGGATTTATGTCCATCAGTAATGAGAATAATCAGAAATATATTGCCATGTTAGACCAATAAGTGACTTGTGGGGACCTTCCAAATGGTGACATTGCTGTTGGTCTCTTCTCTTTGGTCACTCTGGATTGTAGAAGCTGTGAGTTTGGAAAACACTTTTGCCAAAATTTTAGTGAGTTGCTGCACATATCAACTACAGTGAGCTGGTGGTAAACGGAGTGAATACTTAAGGAGGTGCTAAGAGGTTTTTTAAAATTAATGCAGGTTAGATTTTTGAGCAACGCACACAAAATGCTGGAGGAAGTCAGCAGGCCAGGCAGCATCTTTGGAAAAGAGTAAACAGTCGACGTTTTGGGCCCAAACCCTTCACTGGGACTGGAAAGGAAGGGGAGAAGTCAGAGCACGGAGGTGGGGAGGAGGGGAAGGAAAATTACAAGGTAGCAGGTGACAGGTGAAACTGGGAGAGGGGGAGGGAGTGAAGTAAAGAGCTGGGAAGTTGATTGGTAAATGAGATAAAGGACTGGAGAAGGGGGAATCTGATAGATCTTGAGTCTGACTGGAGCTGCACTCATCCAGGCAACTGGAAAGTATTAAGTATTCCATCAGCACACACACACACACACACACACACATTTTTTTTAAATTTTGCATTCTGAAGCAAAGTCTCAATTAGAAAGTGGAATTTGTAAATATACCTTTCTCCTTCAACTCCTGACTGATGTATACATTTTGATTTTTATTTCTGTCATAGCATGTACTTGGTGTGTACGTTTTATAACTAGAATCTGGTTAATGTGGTAAATTGGATCAGCATGTTTGCTGATGATACAAAGGATGGAGGTGTAGTAGACAGTGAGGCAGGTTTTCAGAGCCTGCAGAGGGACTTGGACCAGCTGGAAAAATGGGCTGAAAAATGGCAGATGGAGTTTAATACAGACAAGTGTGAGGTATTGCACGTTGGAAGGACAACCCAACGTAGAACATACAGGGTTAATGGTAAGGCATTGAGGAGTGCAGTGGAACAGAGGGATCTGGGAATACAGATACAAAATTCCCTAAAAGTGTCGTCACAGGTAGATAGGGTCGTAAAGAGAGCTTTTGATACATTGGCCTTTATTAATCGAAGTATTGAGTATAAGAGCTGGAATGTTATGATGAGGTTGTATAAGGCATTGGTGAGGCCGAATCTGGAGTATTGTGTTCAGTTTTGGTCACCAAATTACAGGAAGGATATAAATAAGGTTGAAAGAGTGCAGATATAAATAAGGTTGAAAGAGTGCAGAGAAGGTTTACAAGGATGTTGCCGGGACTTGAGAAACTCAGTTACAGAGAAAGGTTGAATAGGTTAGGACTTTATTCCCTGGAGCGTAGAAGAATGAGGGGAGATTTGACAGAGGTATATAAAATTATGATGGGTATAGATAAAGTGAATGCAAGCAGGCTTTTTCCACTGAGGCAAGGGGAGAAAAAAACCAGAGGACATGGGTTTAGGGTGAGGGGGGAAAAGTTTAAAGGGAACATTAGGGGGGCTTCTTCACACAGAGAGTGGTGGGAGTATGGAATGAGCTGCCAGACGAAGTGGTAAATGCGGGTTCTTTTTTAACATTTAAGAATAAATTGGACAGATACATGGATGGGAGGTGTATGGAGGGATATGGTCCGTGTGCAGGTCAGTGGGACTAGGCAGAAAATGGTTCGGCACAGCCAAGAAGGGCCAAAGGGCCTGTTTCTGTGCTGTAGTTTCTATGGTTTCTATGGTTCTATGGTTAAGCAGTTTATCACAAAGACACAGGACTGGTGACACAGTGCCATCATGCATTGATAAAATTATATGCATACTGTCAGTAGCATTTATAAATACGGAAGCAAGTTATATCAAAAAAGTACCCCCTATTCATTTGGTGAACCTGCACACTTGGAGGGAGGACATGGGACCAGTTCAAATAGATTTGAGCATGACAGAAGTAAGGTGCAAAGTAATAAATGTGAACTAATAAAGCTAAGGAAGTTAACACATGTTCTACAGTCTCAGTGGAAGAAGGAACATCATCAAAGACAGTGAATTACAATGATCTTTTAATCTCGGTGAGATGTGTGTATTGTCTGAAATTCACTGTTTAGAGTATTTCTTGAGGGTGAATGAACTTATACATTTTTAAACATAATTTACTGAATCTGATAATTAAATTCTCTGTCATTTATTGGTTTAAAATACATATATGTGTCAAATCTGTGGGAAATAGAATGTCCAGGTACACACGCAGAAGGCTGATCAGCCCGGAAACCAGCAATGATAAAATATGGACACAGTAGTCAGTCAGATCTCTCAGAAAGATCCCAGAGAAGCTCCAGATTTAGCCTCACACACAAAATGCTGGAAGAAATCAGGAAGTCAGGCACATCAATGGAGAGGAATGAACAATTGAAGTCTCAGGCTGAGAACTCACATTGGGATTGGAAAAGAAGGGTCAGAAACCAGATCTGACCCTTCTTAACGCCCTCTGCTCACAGAAAAACAGACGTAATCCCTCAAACCTGTCTTTATAACTAAAATGCTCCACTCCAGATAACACCCTAGAAAATCTCCTCTACTCCTTCTCCAATGCTACTTGTGCTGATGAATGCAGCCCGAATGAGAGTTCCGGCAGTACTAAGAACAGGAGCAAACTCAAAGGCACAGAGGCCTCAGCACCCTGACCAATGAAGGCAAGTATGCCATGTGCCTTCTTTACCACTCTATTTACTTTGGTTGTGTCACTTTCAGGGACCATATATATTTGCACCCCACAATCCCTCGGTGCATCAAATCTTGAAAGGGTCCTGCCACATACTTTCTCCTTACAGTTGATATTTTATGTAGATGTACTCAATGGTAGAGAGGGCTTTACCTGTGATGGACTGGGCTGTATCCACCATTCCTGTAGCATTTTCCATTCAAGAGCATTGGGGTTTCCATACCAGGTTGTGATGCGGCCAGTCAATGTGCACTCCACCACACATCTTTAGAAGTTTTAGATGTCATGCCGTATCCTCGCAGACTCCTAAAGAAGCGGAGGCACTGCCGGGCTTTCTTCGTAATACACTATGTGCTGGGCCCCTAACTGGTCTTCCGAAATGATACCACTGAAGAGTTTAAAGTCGCTGACCCGCTCCACCTCTGAAACTCTGATGTGGACAGGCTCATGGACCTCTAGTTTCCTCCTCCTGACGTCAATAATCCGCTCCTTGGTTCTGCTAGCATTGAGTAAGAGGCTGTTGTTGTGGCTTCACTCAGCCAGATTTTCAATCTCCCTCCTATATGCTGATTCATCACTACCTTTGATTCGGCCAACAACAGTGGTGTCATCAGCAAGCTTGAATATGGCACTGGAGCTGTGCTTAGCCTCTCAGTCCTAAGTGCAAAGCAAATAGAGTCGGGGGCTGAGCACACAGCCTTATGGTGCAACTGTGTGCTGATGGAAATTGTGGAGGAGATGTTGTTGCCAATCCAAACCGACGGAGGTCTGCAAATGAAGAAATTAAGGATCAAGTTGCACAAGGAGGTATTGAGGTCAAGATCTTGAAGCTTATTGGTGAGTTTTGAGGGGATGATAGCATTGAATGCCAAACTGTATTTGATGATAAGCATCTTGATGTATGAATCTTTGCTGTCCAGATGTTCCAGGGACAAATAAACAGCCAATAAGATGGCATCTACTGTGGACCTTTTTGTGATGGTAGGCAAATTGGAGCAGATCCAAGTTATTGCTCGCACAAAAGTTGAAATGCTTCATCACCTCATCTCAATGTGTACTTAAGAATGTATAAATAATTGTAGTTTTATACATATAAAAAAATGGAAAAGGTTATATGTGTGAAAAAAGTACATGATAATTGTGAACTCCTTATCCAAATAAAAATAAAATTTAAAAAAAAGAAAGAAATGCTTCATCACCAACCTCTCAAAACGTTTCATCACTGTGGATGTAAATGCTACTGGACGATAGTCATCGTGGCAGGTTACCACGCTTTTCTTGAACACTGGTATAAACGAAACCTGCTTGAAACGGGAGGGTTTCTCACACACTGCCCAAACGAGCAGTCAAAGATCGCAGGTGCTGATCAGCACCTGGGCAGGTACCCACCAGGGCTGGATGCTCCTTGCGGGTTCACCCTCCTGAAGGATGCTCACAGGACATCCTCAGAAACTGAAATTACACGATCATCAGGGGCTGTGGGAATTCATGATGGTTCCTCCATATTTTGACAGTCAAAGTGAGCATAGGAGTCATCGAGCTCATTTGGAAGCAAAGCCCTATTGTTACCTATGTCACTTGATTTTACTTTTTAAGAGATGATAACATTCATGCCCTGCTCAAATGTCAAGCATCCTTTGTTGATTCAACTTTAGTCCAGAATTGCTACTTTTCTCGTGAGGTGACTTTCCGGAGATTATACCTGGACCGTCTGAAACTCTCTTGGTCACCAGACTTGAATGGCTCTGATCTGCCCCTCAGCAGATTACAGATCTCATGGTTCGACCAGGGCTTCTGGTTGGGGAAGACTCTGAATGATTTTGTGGGGACACACTTGTCTACGGCTGTTTTTATGAAGTCCGTGAAGACTATGGTGTATTAATTCAGATCTATAGATAAGTCCTTGAACACGGCCCAGTTAACTGACTTGAAGCAATCTCATAGCCACTCCTCTGCCTCCCTCGACTACCTCTTCTGTGTCCTAATCTCTGGAGCCTTGCTCTTTCTCTCTCTCAGTGGAACTTGTAGCCCACAACCTGGCTACTGGTCAGAGGTCTGTATATAACTCCCATCAGGGTCTTTTTACCCTTGCAATTTTTTAACTCTCCCTGCAAGGATTCTACATCTTTTGATCCTGTCACCTCTTTCTATGGATTTAAAAGCAACCCCGTAGCTGCTCCTCGGCTGCCCGCAACCACCCCCTAATCTCTGGAGCCTTGCTCTTTAGCCTCTGCCTGTGGTTCTGACAATGCCCTCACCTGCTCTTCTGCTCTAAAATATCTATCAAGATCCTGGAAAGCGACAGGAAGCTGCAAGTTTCCATTTAGGACAGAAGACGTAAATGAGAAGAGTCAGTCCAAGATGCAGTGAAGGAATGATACAATGAGGTTAAATTTTAACTCTACATGCCCAGTGAAACCTGAGCAGGTAACTAATTAAACATAGGCAATTATTTATCCCCTCTGGACCCTGATGCAGTTCCAGCCAGGGTAAATGGAGCTTAGTACACTTAGATGAGTAAAAGGAGTTTTAATGCTGGACAGGAACCTTCCGCTGTCTGCCTGGGAGCTAATGGTCCCCCTGAGCTCTGGCCTTAATTCCGTCCTGGGACACTCTCCCAAAACCAGCTCTTATATCGCCGCTAGTTGAGTCAAATGACCAAATTACAACCTCTTCATTCTTGTGCCAGATGAAAGTGAGCCAGTGATAGCTGAACAGGGACTAATGCCCAAAATTACCATGGCAACCTGCTGTCCCTGCAAGGCAGGAAATCGGCCCATTGAAGCTCTTAAAATCAAGCCAAACCGGGAGCATAGCTCTGTTCTCAACACAATCAATTTTCACCTTTTAATGTGCAATAAAATGCCATATTGGCAAAAAAAAATAATGTTTAGAAGTATTAAGTTAAAATGAACTAAAATTAGCTGTTCTTTGAAGGGACTCAGATTTGACTATTAATGTGATCTTTAATTGGAAAAGTGAAAGAAGGGAACTTGGGATGATAAGTAATTTCAGGTTTTCTTTTCCAGGTGAACTAAAGTGAAACTAATGTACCACACTTGTGTGACAAAGACAGACGCAGTGCTCACAACCATACATTGGACTGTTTTTGTATGGCATGTGTTTTTGCCTGTTATGCTCAGATAGCACAGTTACATCATTAATCTGATCAGGGCCAAAATAGTGAAGGCCAAGGCAGTTCAGAGCTCTAGGCTAAGATTTATGGTCAATAACTGGTTATCACAGACTCAAACGAAAACGATATTATGACAGCAGCAGTGATAAAACATGAGGTGTATATGATTTTTCCACAACATCAATGGTCTTGAAAAACTTAGCTAGTTTTTTCTGTAATAAAATCCTTCATGCAGCATACCCTGTGGGATTAGTTTTGATTAGCGAGGGAAGAAAAGAGTCCTTCTCGAATGGGAGGCCAGTGGTGTAAAATGAGTCAGGCAGAAATGTAAAAATACATTTCGTAATTTGTAATGTTGAAAAGAATTAGAACAAAATCACAAGTATTTAAATATTTCTTATGCTCTTATAGAGCAACATTTAAAAAATCAAATGGGCTACAGAGGAGTACTTGTATAATTTATGTGTTGTGACAGAAGATAGACAATGTGTAAAAAATGTCCACTTTCACAAACCAGTAACCGGAGAGTGTGAATCTTTTACTCAATATCTGATGCCAATCACTGACGGGTAAAACAGGTCGGCTGTCCATAACGTTAAATTACTCTGATATGAAAAGACAAAAAGTAACTTCAGTGAGTTTAGTATTTGAAGGAGGATGACAACCCAAGCCACCACATCAGTTATTTCTGGAATTTATGCTGTCCTTTTTATACTTACCAAGTTTAGGAAGGGTATTGCTAAGCCTGGAGTTTTGTATCCGGACGATGCCCTGTTCTCGCTGCAGACACCAGGAAGGAGTTACAGGAGCCTCAAGTCCCACACCACCAGTTTCAGGAACAGTTATTTTTCCTCAACCATCAGGCTTTTGAATCAGAGAGGATCACCCCAACACTGAACTGGTTCCACAACATATGAACTCACTTTCAAGGACTCCACAACCCATGTTCTTGATATCTATTGCTTATTTATTTATTTATTATTATTATTATTATTATTCTGTTTTTTTTTCTCTGTTTGTATTTGCATAGCTTGGTTACCTTTTTCAGATTGGTTGTTTGTCCGTCTTTGTTGTGTGTGGTTTTTCAGTGATTCTATGGCGCTTCTTTGTATTTACTGTGAATGCCTGCAAGCAAATGAATCTCAGGGTTGTATATGGTAACATAAGGGTACTTTGACAATAATTTTACTTTGAACTTTGAAAGTTCTCTTCTCTTCCAATAAGTGAAAACCAATAAAGAAACTACAGATGCTACTAGTTCTGACAAAAGTTTCATGCCTGAAACATTAACTCTGTTTCTCCTTCCACGGTGCTACCTGACCTGCTGGATGATTCCAGCGTTCCCTGCTTTTATTTATCTTCACATCCAGCATTGTTTCTTCATCCTAATTGCAGATAAATGCCACTTTTTAAGAACTTAATCACCTGGTGATATTTCTAATGTTGCCATGCTATTAACAGGCTGACATCACAATGGTATTGATGGAAATGTAATACGTAATGCATATGTATCAGAAATTAGTCCTTCCATAAATCTTAACAAAACATTTTGAAATCAAGAGTCAATCAGCATGTTCCCATGATTTGCTCCAGTCTGGTACCTGGAGCTAATATAACCAATGCAATAAACTTTGCACTCTCCCCCACCTGAGGTGAAAGACTTGTGTTGAGGTAATTAGGTTAAACACATATGCAGCTGGTGAACACATCATGATATCAAGCAGTTTGCCGAAACCTGAGACGCGGTTCTTATGTATAGAAATTGCTTCTGCAAGCAGAGCAGTGCTTCATGCTTCAGAGAAAATCGCAGCACTAATGATTGTGAGGAGGTATGAAATGGCAAGGGCCAGTAAAGAAATGAGCATTGTTTCGCTGTGACAGCATCCGGTGTGAGACTGCCAACTACCAACCCACTGTGAGCAGTTTCAACTTGTGGTTTTAAAATTTCCAGCTTTCTTTCAGATCTCTTCAGTGTCTTTCCTTTCCCTGTCATCTCCTCCAATTCTATAATGCACCAAGATGTCTGTGTTCTGCAAAGTCTGACCTCTCATGTATTCACGGAATTAATCGCTCCACCATAGGCAAGCTATGCCTTCTACTGGCATGGCCCCAAGCTCTGGAATTTCCTGGCTCAATCTTTATGCCTTGTGACCTCTCTTTCTTTCTTAAAATCTACCTCATCGATCCAATGTTGGATGTTTGCCCTAATATCTCTTAATGCAGCTGTACTTTTCGTGTGATAATGCCTCAGTAAATTACCATATAACATTTTTTACTTTGTAGGTGGAAGTTATTATGTTATTTGATGTTCAAAAACTTGAAACTATAGGCACCAACATTGGAAGAGTTGAACTGAGATGTGGGGAGATTCTAATACCAGCAGCAATTAATTCCTTTTTATCAGTTTCTTCAGATCAACTACAATTGAGTTCATGGTAAATTGATGCTGGTTTGCTCTCCGTTAGCCTATGATGGGACAATTTTCTCTGTACATACTGCTTGTGAAGATTCTAAACTACAAGCTATAAGATTGCAGAAGCAGCAAAATTAGTGACTGAGAGACAACTACCAGAGCATCCTGAGTAATAAGTTACCCCTATGTTCTTACTTTGAGGCTAAAGTTTCTAACCTGTAATAGTTCTTTTCAAAGAGCTCTGAACTGTCTTTGTTTTAGTCAAGTTTTAATTCTTACCAAAGCGCAACAGCAATTGATTCCGAACGGTATCTACTTTATTTGTTTTTCCATATTTTAAATAAGAGTTGTTCAATCTAGGCTTTGTTTTCAGTGTGCTCAATAATTAGTTTTATTGCTATTTGCACATGGGTGTTGGGGTGGAGATATGTCTCTACCAAAGGAGGTATAAGACACTCATTCCCTCCGCTAGCCCCCAGGTCACCCTTGGGCAAAGTGTAGCACCTACTTAGCTCCTGATCAAGGTCAGGTAAAGCCATGGGAGCAGGTGGTGGATGGCCATATGAGCAGCTGGTGCATATTACAAGGATTGGTTATGCAACCACTGATGCCAGGTAGACAATCTCTGAAGAGTATTGATAATAGCTGGGGTCACCAGTCTTGTAAAGACACTGCCCAGAAGAAGGCAATGGCAAACCACTTCTATAGAAGAATTTGCCAATAACGATCATTGCCAAAGATCATGATCACCCACGTCTTATGACATGGCGCATGATGATGATACTTTGTACCATAGTAAATTCAATGATCATAAAAACACTACCAGACTGTATAGTCATTCCATTGATTGTAATAAAATGTTGATGCTCTACATTACTACATGTAATGATCACTGTTTTAGCCTCAAGTTTGCATCAGTTGCATACTGGCACGATGGTAAATTGTAATGCAGAGCTGTAATTATACTAAAAAACCTAATTCATGAACTTTGAGATAATTTTGTGTTCAGGAGCAGGGTATATATTTGGAACCTGTTGATAAGCACTGTTTCATCTAACTGGTAAGTTCAAGTTCAAGTTTAATTGCCATTCGATGACACGTGAACATCCATGAACACAGCCAAATGAAACAGTGTTCCTCTGGGGCCAATGTGCGAAACACAGTACTACACAGCACAAGGCGCATACAGCACATACAAGCTAGCAGTAAGCATAAAGTCACACAAAAAAAATGACATAGACCAAGTCCCTGAGTCTATGGATGTTGTTGGCAAGAACAAACCCCAGCAGTCTTCAGATGAGTGCAATCCAGCTTGTCTTTCACACACCAAACACTAGAGGGCAGCACCATCTCCGGCTCACCTTTCCTGGGCGGATGCAATGGGTGACACCACAGCATGAGGTTTAGTCCGGTTTAGTCAGAGCCCGCATACTCCCCCACCATCAGTCCCACCAATAAACTAGTGAACCAAACTTGCAGCATTCCACATTACCAATGTCCAGCTGGGTCTTGCGATCACTCGCTATTAGACCACACAGCACCTCCACGCACTGCCTCCGATGCCCTGCTGTAGCAGGCAGCATCAAGGTCCGTACCAAAGCCAGCTCCTCCTCCAACAAGCATATCGCTGATGGGCCAGATCGCAGTACTTAAAGTTCTTAATTTCCAGCAGTGTCTTGCAATGACTGAAAACAAGATGTTTAAAAAAGACAATAGCATCTTTAGCTGGTCCCGTAGAGGCCATTGCATCTGAGCCCAATGACTTCTCACCAGAAATAATGCACTGGGACAAAATTTCCAGTTCATGATTAGGCTGCAGATAGGAATACTATGAAATTTAAACGGAAGTTGTATCTTTCTGGATTTTCCACACATCAGCCTATTAATAGATTGAAAGTGGTGTTGGTTGGACCTTCTGCTCAGAATGTTATGAATGGGGTGGGAAGAAATCTGGTATAACTTTGAATCTTAAGCAGGCTGCAGGTTCAGGTTGATTCCCTCTTGTACAAAGAGAAAAGGAGGCAGGAGCTTAATGCAATTATTGCAAATGACCTTCCATTCAACTCCTTCACAGAAGTGGGCAACGTAAGGGCACCCAAAATCCTGTGCCCACAGGACAGTAAACAGATGACTTGAGAAATAAGATATAAAGAATTAATGGTGTGCCCTGCCTTCAAATACATTATGAGGTGGTGAGGAAGGCATTTGCTGACACTGAATCATACACCAAATATACTCCACATTCCCTGATGAATAGCTGGGCAACAAAGATTCCCTCCTCAAGTTGAAAAGTATCTGTAGCTTGATTGAAGACTCTACTACACTCATCAGTGCTGTATTTCCATCAAACTCTTTTTCCTGATCCACCATCAAACACTGACCAAGGGAAGTGATTCAGAAGTTGAAAACTTTATTATCATATACACGTACGCACAGGTGCAATGAAAAACTTACCTGCAACAGTGTCACAGACATATCACATCATGTAAGCAGCACTTGCATAAACTAATCATAAATTATGCACAATTTTTACTTGAAAACATGATTAGAACAAAAAGACAATACACACAACACCCGCAAGTGTTGGAGGAACTCAGCAGGCCAGGCAGCAACTATGGAAAAGAGTAAACAGTCCACATTTTGGGCTGAGACCCTTCTTTGAGATTGGGTCTTTTCCTTACATGCTGCCTGGTCTGCTGAGTTCCTCCAGTATCTTGTCTGTGTCGCTTGGATTTCCAGCTTCCGCAGGTTTTCTCATGTTTGGCGTAGAACAGAAAAAAGTCAATTTTAGTGCAAGGTGGTCAAAGTGGTTATGGTGTTGCTGAACTAGTTTTTTTTGGATTTTACTGGTTGATTCAACAGCTGGATGGTTGAAAGAATGTAACTGTTCTTGGACCTGGTGGAGTGCGATTTCAGGTGTCAGCACCTTTTGCCTAATGGTAGCGCAAAAAGATGGCCTGGCCTTTTAATGATAGATGTTGCCTTCTGTAGATGCTACTAGAGGAGGGGAGGGATGTGCTTGTAATGTCCTGAGCAGAGTCCACGACTCTCGACAGCTTCTTATATTCAAATTTCCAATGCCTTCAAATTGCCGTACCAGGCCAAGATGCAACCAGTCAGGATACTGTCAAGAGTACATCTGTAGAGGCTTGGTAAAGTTTTGAGTGACAAGCCAAACCTCCTTAACATTTTATGGAAGTAAAGATGCAGGTGTGCTTTCCTTAAAATTACATATAGTGTGTGCGGGGCCCAGGACAACTCATCCAATATGTTTACACCCAGGAATTTACAGCTGCTGACTCTCCACCGCTGTATAGATGGGCATATGTTCAACCTCCTTCCGCTCCCTGAAGTCAACAATTAGCTCTTCAGTTTTGCTGATGAGCGAGGGGCTGTTTTTGCAGCACCACCCAACCAGGTTATGCTTATTGGAATAAGAGAGATTGAGAGGTGGCCATATAGAGGTTTACAGAACTATAAGAGGTATAAATAGGTTAGATAGACAGTGCAACGCGCACAAAATGCTACTGGCTGACTTGCTGAGTTCACTTAGCACTTTGTGTGTACTGCTCAAGATCCAGCATCTGCAGAATCTCTGTAGTTAGATCATCAGATTCTTTTTACTCGGGCAGGCAAGTTTAAAACTAAAGGGTGCACAATTGATGTCAGAAGCTGGCAATTTAAAGGAGATCTGAGGGGGATCCTTTTCACACAGAGTGTAATGAATAACTGGAACGAGGTGACAGAAGAGGTAGTGAAGATAGATGTGATGATAATGTTTCAAAGGTCCTATAGGAAAATCATAGAGAGATATGTGTTTAATGCCGGGTTAAAATGGGATTAGTGTAGGCAGGCATCACGGTCAGCATGAATGACAGACATCCCACCTCTCCTGAAAGTTCTGGGAGTCTCCTGCATATTAATAGTGGCTCCCTGATGCCCGCAAATTATATACAATGTCCCAGAAATCAATTTTTTTGAGAGCGAGAGCGTGTGAGAGAGAGAGAGGTCACGAGAGAGAGAGAGAACGAGGGAGAGAGAGCAAGAGAGAAAGAGAGAGAGAGAGAGCAAGGGAGAGAGAGAGGGAGAGACAGCAAGAAAGCGAGAGAGCAAGAGAGCGAGAGAGAGAGACCACGAGAGAGCGCAAGGGAAAGAGAGCGAGAGAGAGAGAGAGAAAAAGACAGAGAGAGAGCAAGAGAAAGAGAGAGAGAGAGAGCGTCGTGGGAGAGTGTTCCAAAAAAAGAAAATATAAAACGTACGTCACCCCAGACTACACTAAAGTGTACCCCTGCCGAATAGGGGTCAAAAATAATGACAGTGTTGCTCGCTGCACTGTTTGTAACAGTAACTTTTCTATCGCCCAAATGACTGTAAAAGACATGTTGAGGTGAGTTTAACAGGTGTCATTCGTTCATTAGCATAGCTAACGTTATTTAAACTAGCTGGCTGGCTGCTAAGGAGCTACTCTACTGCAGACATCACACCTCTCCCGGAAGTTCTGGGAGTCTCCCGCAAATTGATGGTGCTACCTCCCTGAAATGAGTTTTTGCAGGGTGGGATGTCTGGAATGAGTTGGGCTGTAGTTTCTTAGATACTGTCTCCTGAGACTGATTTAAACTCTTCCCCCTGGTATTTGTGTGAAGCTAGCAGGGGTGATACATAGGACAGTTGCAGTAGCAGGAACTTGTGTTGATATTAGTCTGGATCCAGGAAAGGGGTTCACAGACGAGATAAACAGAAATATTGGGGTCAGCCGCAGCTTCAGGAGAATAGGCACAAGATTTCCTTCTTCAGCCAATGTCCAATTACTGCCACTCCTGGGACCCAAGAGAGGCAGCATACGTTTAAAAGAGTATCTTGCTTCTCTGGGCCTCTGCTTAACAGGAGTGCTCATGGATTTGAAATTGTACATGGGTCCAAATTGTTTTGTTGACAGTGTGACAAGGATCTGCCATGTACTTCTTGTGGTCCCATTCCAAAGCTCCACTTGTCTGTGGGGCACTCCATATCCATGATGGTGGGTCTTATAGAGAGACATCGCTGCCAGCACATCCAAAGCATCTGCTTACCAATTCAAATGTTGCACTTCAGTGTTATTGGCTACAGGTCATCTGACTGACCTTTAACACCTTCTTATTGGCTCTGATCCAAGCCAGCATTCATTTATTGCTCTACATCTGCAAGTGACAACTGACAACTGGTAATGTATGGCTCTTCGTTCTCTTCAAATCTGGCTCAAACCAGTAACCAGCTCAAATCACTCAGGGCAGACACAGACCCCAACATTCGCAAACCTGCATGTTATATTATATCAAAGAACACGTCACAAATAACTACTTATTTGGAAAATGATCTCTAGTCCAGCAGATTACCTGAAGCATCATTGTCTCCACCTTAAAACACTGATCAAGCAAGCCGAGCAACTTCATAAAATGGAGGACACAGCCATTTCACAAAATTGCAGCCTCTGTCTCTTTTGACCTCATGGCAAGAACAAAGACAATTAGTATGTCTGCTTCCACTATCCTTGATTCATTCAAATTCACTGATTTGTCGAGTATAGTTCTTTCTGGCTAACAACAGCCATCATATCAATACTCATGAGGTTACCTTCTGTCTACAGTGGGCAGCCTCCAAGCTCTACAAAACCCAGGGGTTATACGTTAGGCCAGGAAATGCTGAAGACTTCATAAGGCTGCGACTCAGCCAACCATTCAACACTACACCCACCAGACAGCCAGGGTTCAAACCTAGTCTTCATTTTCTAACTTTTATTGTAAATCATTAAGTGGCCACCAGATGCAAATATCAAGAGGTTGCCTGTTGCTGATTAAAACTTCTCACAGAATTACAATGGATGGAAATTTTTATCAGACTTCATAAAAATCAAGGTCAGTGATTAAAAGAGTTTCTGTAACAACATATTTCATAACATATGCTGGTGATATTAAACCTGATACTGATTCTAATTGTGATAACAGTTCATGTTGCTGCATACTGCAAAAAATAAAACTCATTTTCATAAACAGCAGAATGTTCTCATTCTTAAATCAGTCAGAGCAAATTTCAAATAATAGTCTTTGGTAAGAAAACATTTTTTATGGTCTTCCCATAACAAGAAGACCACAGCTTATCTAATGCTTGATTATAGTGATTCTGAAAATATAGCATAAAATTAATAAATAATGTGGTGACCAGACGTTGGAGGAGAGCATTAGGTGTAAATTGATTGGGTAAGTCTTTGATAGCTTTTCAAAAATCATAAGGTATAGGAGCAGAATTAGACTATTCAACCCATTGAGTCTGTTCCATCATTTTTCATGGCTGATTTATTATCCCTCTCAACTCCATTCTTCTGCCTTCTCCCCATAACATTTGATGCCCTTACTAACCAAGAACCAATCAAGTTTTCTTAAAGTATACCCAATGACTTGGCCTCCACGGCTGTCTGTGGCAATGATTCACTCTCACTGGCCAAGAAATTCCTCCTCACTTCTGTTCTAAATGGTTATCCCTCTATTCTGAGCCAACTATACCCTTCTGATTAAAGAGTTTCTATTTTAGCCTGCTGCTACCAACATTCAGCACATCAGGAAGCGATTGTAGGTAGAAAAGGGAAGTCAACAACAGCATAAAAGCAAAAGATGGAGCATATAATACAGCAAAAATTAGTTGGAAGTTAGACTGGGAAGCTTTTAAAAACAAGAAAAGCCAACTGGAAGAGCCATAAGGAGAGAAAAGATGAAATATGAAGATAAGTGCACCAAAAAGAACAAAGAGGATATCAACATTTTTTTCAAATATATAAAGAGTAAAAGAGAGGTGAGAGTGGATATCAGACTGCTGGAAAATGGTGCTGGACAGGGTAGAAATAGGGTACAAGGAAATGGTGGATGGAATTAAAAAGTATTTTGCATCAGTCTTCACTGTGGAAGGCACTAGCAGAATGCCCAGAAACTTAAGAGTATCAGGGGCAGAACTGAATTCACTTTATTACTTGCCACGTTTACATGCATGAGGAGTAAAAATCCTTACGTTACGTCTCTGTCTAAATGTGCAATTTGTAGTAATTTGTAATAAATAGTCTGTACAACAGGACAATCAATATAACATAGAAATACAATTGTATCAGCATGAGTTAATCAGTCTGATGGACTGGTGGAAGAAGCTGTCCTGGAGCCTGTTGGACCTGGCTTTAATGCTGCGGTACCATTTTCCAGATGGTAGCAGCTGGAACAGTTTGTGGTTGGGGTGATTTGGATCTCCAATGATCCTTCAGGCCCTTTTTACGCACCTGTCTCTGTAAATGTCATGAATAGTGGGAAGTTCACATCTACAGATGTACTGGGCTGTCCGCACCACTCTCTGCAGAGTCCTGTGATTAAGGGAGGTACAGTTCCCATACCAGGCAGTGATGCAGCCAGTCAGGATGCTCTCAATTGTGCTTCTGTAGAAAGTCTTTAAGATTTGGGGACCCATACCCAACTTCTTCAATCAACTGAGGTGAAAGAGGTGCTGTTGTGCTTTTTTCACCACACAGCCAGTACATACAGACCACATGAGATCCTCAGTGATGTGTATGCTGAGGCAGTTAAAGCTGTTCACCCTCTCAACCCCAGATCCATTGACGTCAATAGGGGTTAGCCTGTCTCCATTCCTCCTGTTGTCCACAACCAGCTCCTTTGTTTTTGCAACATTAAGGAAGAGGTTGTTTTCTTGAAACCACTGTGTCAAGGTGATGACTTCTCTGTAAATTTAACAGTATTCCTTATTTAAGATTAGGCCAATCGTCCGCAAATTTAATTAGCAGATTGGAGCTGTGGGTTGCAACACAGTATAGAGAGTAAAGGAGGGGGCTTAGGACACAGCCCTGAGGGGCTCCTGTATTGAGGGGCAGAGGAGCAGAGGTGAGAGAGCGCACTCTTATCACCTGCCGGCGATCTGTCAGGAAGTCCAGGATCCAGTTACACAAGGCAGGGTAAAGGCCGAGGTCTCTGAGCTTCTTGTCAAGCCTCGAGGGAACAATGGTGTTGAATGTTGAACTGTAGTCCAAGAACAGCATTCTCAGATAAGTATCCTTCTTCTCCAGATGTGTAAGGATGGTGTGTAGAGCTGTGGCTATTGCGTCATCTGTCGCTCAGTTGTGTCGGTAGGCGAATTTTAGGGGGTCCAGTGCGGGTGGTAGCATGCTACAGATGTAATTCTTGACCAGTCTCTCAAATCATTTGCTTATTATGGAGGTGAGTGCGACAGGACACCAGTCGTTCAGGCATGTCACCTTGGTCTTTTTAGATAGAGGGATAATGGTGGATGTTTTGAAGCAGGAGGGCACTCTACATTGGGAGAGGGAGAGATTAAAAATGTCTGCAAACACACCTGCCAGTTGAGCCGCGCACATCCTGAGTACCCGCCCTGGGACGCCGTCCGGTCCCGCAGCCTTGCGACTGTCCACTCGTTGGAAACACCTGCGTACTTCAGCCTCAGATGACCAAGGTGCAGATCACTTCAGCAGCTCTCTTCGGGGGCTCAGTGTTGGCGACATCAAACCGAGAGTAAAAAAGATTTAGCTAGTCTGGGAGAGAGGCAGCGATGTTGGAAATACCACTGTGTTTAGCTTCTAAGTCTGCGATGGTGTGCAGACCTTGCCATAAGCTGCGTGTTTTGTTGGTGGAGAGTTGTGTCTGGATATTGTCCCTGTATTGTTGTTTCACTGCCTTGATGACTTTGCGCAGATTGTAGCTGTACTTCTTGAGCTCCTACTGATTATTTTGCAATGTAAGCTCTGTGTCGCACGGTAAGTGCTGCTCACACAGAACTATTGATCTAGAGTTTCTGGATTGGGTAGATCCTGACCAATTTCTGGGGGAACAACATCCTCGATGCACTTCCAGATGAAGCTCGTGACCCCTTCTGTGAACTTGGAGACATCCTCATCATGAAAGACATTCTAGTTGACGCCATCAAAGTGGTCCTGTAACATGGAGACCGATTGGTCGGACCAACAGAGGTCGGTTTTAACTATGGCCGCCTCTTGTTTTAGCTTCTGCCTGCACCTTGGCAGCAGCAAGATGGAGGAGTGATCTGACGTTCCAAATGGTGGGCAGAGGAGTGCTTTGCAACCATTGCAGAAGGGAAAATAGCAGTGGTCGAGAATGCTATCTTCCCGTGTGCTCACCTGGATGTGCTGACAAAACTTGGGAGAGCCTTTAGACGGTGACACTCGATTAAAGTTACGGGCGATGATGAAGGAAGCCTCTGGGTGTGCAGTCTCCAGGGTGTTGATGGTCTCGTACAGTTCCGTGAGAGCCAGGTCAGTATCAGCCTGCAGCAGAATGTACACAGCTGTGATAATAACAGCCATAAATTCCCTAGGCAGTCAAAAGTGTCTACGCAGTAGCTCAAGGTACTCCAGATCCGGGGAACAAAGGATTTGAGGGCATGCACATTCCAGGGGTCGCACCAGGCATTATTGACCATAAAGCATATCCTCTCCTTTACTCATCCCAGAGAGGTTTATTGACCTGTCCACCCGGAGTAGGGAGAACCCAGAGGGCTCAATGGCATGATCCGGTATCTCCTCCGTCAGCCAGGTCTCCATGAAGTACAAAATGTTACTTTCCTTTGTTTCCCGCTGATAGGAGATTCTGGCTCTCAGTTTGCACAGCTTAATGTCCAGCGGTATGTTAGGAAGTGGCAGCCGATTTGCATGCCATCTCAACCTCACCGGGACCATGGTCCTTCTCTCTCGCTTCCGGCGCTGCTTCCGAGGTAGCGATGGTGTAATAGATGGGTCTCCCATGGACCGCGTAAGCAGGGGTTCCCAGTGTAGGAAAGGCTGCATGTAGTGAGTAAGTGCTGTCTTCCCGATGTTCTGAAGAGTCCGTCTATCATATCTGATGTGACTATCAGCTACTTGAACAAGAAGTGCGAAGGAAACTGCAGAAATTAGCAGTAGACTGTAAAGTTGGTATGGAGCTCGCAACACGGCCACTGCACGCAGTTCCTCCTTGCTACTTTATGAGTGTAACTGCTATTATTAAGGAGAAAAAGCTTTGGAAGCTGAAAGGCTTGAAGGTAGATAAGTCACCTGGAACCGATGGACTACACCTCAGTATTCTGAAGGTGGTAACTGAAGAGAATGCGGAGGAATTGGTAATGATCTTTCAAGAATCACTAGGTTCTGGAATGGTTCTGGAAAACTGGAAAATTGTAAATGTTACTCTTCTCCTTAAGAAGGGAGGGAGGCAGAAGAAAGGAAATTATAGGCCAGTTACCCTGACTTCAGGAGTTGGGAAGATGTTGGAGTGCATTATTAAGGAACATTTCAGGGTACTTGGAGACACAATGTTAAACAGGCCAAAGTCGTTAAGGAAACCATCTTGCTTGACAGATCTGGTTGGCTGCTGGTGATTAGTGTTCCATAGGAGCGCTGGTGAATCATGGTGTTCTGCAGGGATCTGTGATGGGACCGCTTCTTTCATGTTATCGGCCAATGATTTGGATGACAGAATTGATGGTTTTGTGTCCAAGTTTGTGGATGATACTCAGATAGGTGGAGGAACAGATAATGCTGAGGAAGCAGATAGTCTGCCGAAGGATTTAGATAGATCGGGTGAATAGGCAAAGTGGCAAACAGAATATAGCATAGGGAAGTGTATTGTCATGCACTTTGGTGGTAGGAATAAAGGCACAGACTATTTTCTATATGTGGAGAAAGTTCAAAAATCAGAGGGGCACAGGAATTTAGGAGTCCTTGTGCAGGATTCCCTAAAGGTTAACTTGCAGGTTGAGTCGGTGGTAAAGAAAGCAAACGAGAAGGTAGCGTTCATTTTCAGAGGATTATAATATACAAATAAGAATGTAATGCTGAGGCTTTATCATCTGAACTTGGCAGTACTTTTGAGTAGTTTTTTCCTTCTTAACTAAGAAAAGATGTGCTGGCATTGGAGAGGGTCCAGAGGAGGTTCACAAGAATGATTCCAGGAATGAAAGAGTTAACATGTGAGGAGTGTTTGATGGCTCTGGGCCAGTACTCACTGGAATTTAGAAGAATGAGTGGAAATCTCACGGACACCTGTTGAATATTGAAAAACCTGGACAGAGTAGATGTGGGTCTTGACACCCAGTTTCAAGTTCCTAGGTGTCAAGTTCTCTGAGGACCTAACTTGGTCCCAGCTTATCGATGCAGCTATAAAGAAGGCAAGACAGCAACTATACTTCATTATGAGTTTGAAGAGATTTGGTATGTCAACAAAAACACTCCAAAACATCTATAGATGTACTGTGGAGAGCATTCTGACAGGATGAATCACTGAATGGGGGGTGGCTACTACACAGGACTGAAAGAAGCTGCAGAGGGTCATAAATTTAGTCAGTTCTATCTTGGGTACTAGCCTACAAAGTACCCAGAACATCTTCAAGGAATGGTGTCTCATTAAGGACCCCCAGCAGCCAGGGCATGCCTTTTTCACATTGTTACCATCAGGGAGGAGGTACAGAAGCCTGAAGGCACACACTCAGCAATTCAGGAACCGTTTCTTTCCCTCTGCCATCCAATTTCTAAATGGACATTTAATATATATTATTTCCATTTTTGCATGATTTTTAATCTATTCATATATATTGATTTACTTATTTATTTACATTTATTTATTTGTTTATTTTCCTTCTGTATTATGTATTGCATTGAACTGCTGCTGCTAAGTTAACAAATTTCACGGCACATGCCAGTGATAATAAACTTAATTCTGATTCTGAGAGTATGTTTTCCATAGTGAGGGATTCTAGTACCAGAGGGCACATCCTCAGAGTAGAGGGATGTCCATTTAGAACAGAGATGAGCAGGAATTGCTTTAGCCAGAGAGAGTTTTTTGTCACAAATAGCTGTGGAAGCCAAATGTGATAGGTTCTTGATTAGTCAGGCTGCCAAATGTTTTGGGGAGAAGGCAGGAGAATGGGGTTGAGGGGAATAATAAATCAGTCACGATGGAATGATGGAGCAGCCTCCGGAATCAGAATCAGCTTTAATATCATTGGCAAATGTCAGGAAATTGGTTGTTTTGTGACAGCTGTACACTGCAATACATAATAATAAAAAAAACTATAGATTACAATAATAATAAATCTATATATAAATATATATATTGCTAAGAGCAGTTGGTGAAAAGGCATACAGTTTGCTTAGAAGTTTAGAGGCGAAAACCAAATCAGCCAAAATGAACTTTGCTGATCTCATGAAATTAATGCAAGAACATTTAGAAATGAAAGCATTGTTGATTGCAGAGTGCTTTAGGTTTCATAAGTGGAATCAAAAGGAATGGGAGTCCATTTCAGCACACGTGACTGAATTGAAGAAGTTGACTGAACATTGTCAGTTCAGTAATTAATTTAATAATGCACTGAGAGATCATTTAGTTTGTGAAATCTTACATGAAAACAAAGACAGCTCCTAATTGATTTAACGGAGCAGTTGAAATTGTTGTATCAATGGAAACAACAGCCAGAGATACAATTGGGTCACAGTGTGAACAAAATTGCAAAGTCTAAACAGAAACGTGCCTGCCTGAACAAATTGTGTTACTGCTGTGGCAGGAGCCTAAATACACCAGACAAATGCAGGTCTAAAGGCAAAACTTGAAGAAAATGCAACAGAGAGCATGTCAGGTAGACAAAATTAAATGGACTGCACAGGGAAGAGAATAACACAAGACATCAAGTTGCAGTTTCAAAAAGAGCATTAATCTATATGCTGTTGATGAAAAATCTGATATTGATGAGAGTGACACAGGGCTGAGCAGCCTTAAGATTTACAATGTGAAAACTAACAGGAGTCAAGCAATATGGCTTACACCAGAAGTGAGCAGCAAATCAATTAAAATGGAATTGGACTCTTGCTCAGCTTTTTCAATCATTCCACAAAAGGAGTTTGAATGATACATCAGAAATATCGAACTGAAGCCTGCAAATATCCAACTAAGAACTTATAGTGGAAAAAATAGCTCCTGTGGGAATGAAATTTATGACAATAAAATACAATAACTAACAAGCCATACCGTGATTGTATATGAGAAAAAGAGGAGGCCCAGCACTCTGGGGACATGAGCAGCTGAGACAACAACTTGATTGGAGATCCATCCACCATTTGCATGCCACATCCCCTGCAATAGAGTCAACTGAAAGCAAATTAAGGAAGGAGTCATAGCAGTATTCAACGAGGGCACTGGAAAACTCAAAATAGTGTTAAAAGAAAATGTCACACTTAAGTTTTACAAAGCCCATCCAGTTCCTTATACTATCCATGATAAAGTGGCCAGTGAACTAAATCACATGGAAGTTGAAGGAATTCTTTCCAAGGTTGAGTGGAGCCCATGGGCAATACCAGTGGTCCCAGTAGCCAAGAAGAATGGGTCTGTCAGGACCTGTGGTGATTTCAAGGTCACCATCAACCAAGTACTGAAAGTACATCAATTCCCCTTGCTCATTTATGGAGGGTAAGACTTCAGCAAAGATGGAGATGGAAGAAGAGTCCATAGTGTTTCTCACCATGCACACTCACAAAGGGCTTTATCGCTATAATAGGCTTATTTTTGGAGTAGCATCTGCACCTGCACTCTGGCAGAAAGATATGGACCAGGTGATGTAATACTGCCTCGGCACTCAGTGTTACCTGGATGACATCATTGTTAGCAGTGAGGATGACAAGGGGTATCTCCAAAATCTCAAGACAGCGTTAAAAAGATTAGAAGATTATGGGCTCAAAGCATGACACAACAAGTGTGAATTTTTTAAACCAAGCATCACTTACTGTGGTCACACCATTGATGCACAAGTTTTACACAAGTCTACTGAGAAAATTCAAGCAAAGGTGGACGTCCCAAGGCCAAAGGATGTGTCACAGTTGCAGTACATTTTTTAGGATTTGTCAATTACTAAAACAGGTTCCTGCCAAACCTGGCTACTGTTCACCACCCCTTGAACAGATTGGAAAGAAATATCAATGGACAAAGCAGTGTGAAGTGGCTTTCCAAAAGTCAAAGGAAATGGCGGTGTTCAACATGGTACTCACGCATTGTAAGCCACGTTGTCCGGTGAAGCTTGCCTGTGACACCTGACCTTATGGTATGTGTTCAGTGATGCCACCTGTTATGAGTGATGGAAGTGAACACAACACAGCCTTTGCATCACATTTACTTACCACTGCAGAGAAAAATTATGCACAGATTGACAGAGAGGTCCTGGGTCTGGTTTGCGAGGTAAAACATTTCAACCAGTACTTGTCTGGAAGAGAATTTACCCTCAGCCTAATCATCAACCACTAGTGTCCATTATCAATCCACAGGAAGGTATTCCACTAACAGCAGCAGTGTGAATGCTGAGATGGACTCTGTTTCTAGGATGACACAATAACAGGATTGAATTCAAGAGGACAACTAAAGATGGAAATTGATGCACTATCAATAACTCCAAAAGACTGAACTAGAGTAAATACTGAAAGGCTTTTATTAGCAGTAAAATGTGACCTCCACCATGCTGAGTATCTGCCCTGGACTGAGAGAGGAGTAGCAATGGCGCAATCACCTTTATTCAGGATCTGTTGGAGGAGTCAGCAGAGGGGCGTGTCCAGACAGGTAACCCAGTTACAACGTATATATATGGTTTACCACAGAAATGCTGTTGGATTGTCCCTTTTACACCTGGGAAAGAAAATTCCCAAAAAATATACAAAAGTGGACACTCCACTTGATAAATTCTCCCTAATGCAAATCAAAAGTCTCCTTATTATGGCAGAGATGATCCAAAGAGAAACCAGAAAAGACCACACACAATGTCTCAGGTCTACATGGCCACCAAAAATGGTCGGAATTTGCAGCAGAAATTCTAGTTCCCCCATTTTTACTAGTGCCAGGATGAACTTGCCCTTGACGGGGATTGCCTTACATGGGGATTGAGAGTTGTTGTAACATTCAAGTTGAAAGCTGAAGTTGGAGGAGCTACATGCCGGTAACATTGACATGGTCAAAATGAAAGTGTTGGCTCAAAGCTTTGTCCGGTGGCATGGGATAGATCATCAGATCGAGCAGCTCGTCATGCACTGTTCAGGATGCCAACATGCCCAAAAGATGCCAAGAGAAGTGCCTGTCCCAATCCAAGAGGTATGGATTGCGCTGATGGAGTGACCTCCATTGTCAGAGAAGATGTTATCAAAAGAGAGTAAGAAACCCCCAACAGTAATTAAATCTTTAGGCTAGAGATGACCATTGATGAGAAATGGTAAAGGGTAGAGTATATGGTAGACTCTACCATATATTGGAGTATACCAGTATAAAAGGTGTTCAAGAATGCTAATATATTGCTGGTGTCTTTCCAAGGAAAGGAGATTAAAGGACGTGCTGCTTTGCTTCTACTGACTTTGAAGAGACACAATTGGCATATGAGGAGTTACAATGCAGATACATCAATTTATTGGAGTGTTTGGGTTAAGGTGTGTGGGTGGGTTGCAAAATCATCTTGAGTTTAAAATGTAGAGGGTGTTCCCCGTCAGCTTTCTAAAGAGCAGAAAAAATATTCTTTCTGATGGGGAGACCCAGAACTAAAAGGTAGAACATTCAAATAGGAAATTAGAATTCCTAGAATATCAGTAAATCAAAAGGCAACTTCTGAATATACATGATCTCCAGACATTGGGGGTAAAGGGTGATGGTACGGGGTGGGTAGTGGTGCTGCATGCATACTTCCATTTTAGAAATTTATCTTTCTGAACTTCTGCATAGAAAATATTGAAAAGTGCAAATAGGTGAATGAATGGAGGAGGTTACTGTGAATTTTACAAATTTATTCTGATTTGGTCAGATCAATGAAAAGCAGAGCAGAAAGGCAGAGCTCAACATATTTAAAGTCCAGAATACAATTCTGGTACTGAAAATAATTCATAGCAGCATTATTTAGTAAAGATTTTACCCAGATATCTTTCTGGCATTATTTAATGAGCAAGCAGACACTACCAAAATATCAGTTGGACATTTTCTGCAATCAGGTAGAATCTTTCCAATACTTTAGGATTAGATCACAGGCCTCTTTCAAATTAACTAAGGACAAACAAGACTCACAGAGTCATACAGCACAGAAACAGACCCTTCATCCCTTCAAATCCATGCTGACTATCAGACCCCCTTCTGCACTGAACCCAAACTAATGCCATGTTATTCTCCTCATGTCACCTTCCACAGAGTCAACTACTTACCTACTCAATGGGTACATTTACTGTGACCAATGAACCTACTAACTTTGGGGATATAGGATGGAAACCGGAGCAACCGACATGGGGTTACAGGGAGAATGTCAACTTCACATGCACAGTACCAGAGGTCAGCACTGAAAATGGATCACTGGAGTATCAAAGCAGCAATTCCACGGCTTTGCTCGGGTCTGTCTGAGGCAAAGGACTTGGCAAGATGTGAACACGGCAGCTTTTGAGTTGATTGGACTGGAAGAGGTTTCCTTTTAACCAGCAATTCCAGGCTAACCCAATACAACTAAGTTAAGTGAATTCCCAAAACCACATAGAGTGTAAACCAGAAGGACTGCTGGTTTACACCAGGCATGGAATTTTTAAAATGCAACCCCTTAAAAGTGACAGAAAATAAAAAGGCTGAAGATGTTCCCTTTATCGTATTTAGAAGGATAAGAAACATTTCATTTTATTAATTCAGCTCTCCCCTAGGTCCTTGGAACAAAATAAACAATACCTAACAAAAATCTAAGTAGCGTATACCGTAAAAGTATTGGGAGGAAATGGAGTCTGTAGTTGAAGATGTGGGCCAGCAATTATCCTCCCCCCTACTGATTTCAAATGAGAATAGGGTGCTGCATGAGTTATGGGCAAGGAATGAGGCCCTGCCTGCCTCCTCTCCTGATAGCAGTGCAGGACATCTGAAGTAGAAGTCAAGGGCCAGGTTTGACGCTGTGTGGGCTACCAACAGAACACGAGAACACTTGTACAAGAATAAAGCTCACTTTAACCAAACTACCAAGGTAAACCTATGCATTGGTTTCAGATAATTGGGTCCAGTTACACACGTCACATAGAGGTGTCAAGCAACGTGTTGTGCCCTCATAACAAGTTCTCTCACTATATTACAACTTCTACACTACGGATCGCACATTGCCATTCTGCAGAAGCAGACACATCCAAGCTGCCCTCCACAGTTGAATCCCTTGGAAAAGTGACGTCCACGAACAGGGAAGTGAGGTGGTGTGATTTAACGATGGAAGACGTATATACTCAGTGAAAGTGTTTTTCAGAAACCTGAGAGAAGAATCAGGAGGGAGAGGAAAATACAACTGAAAGGGGAAGTTGGAAATGTGGTATGCAAAATAAATAGGCATGCAGCAAATAGGATCAGAGTACAATAAAATGTTCAAAGGCCAAATTTAAACTCAGCATATTTCAAGGCACACTGTGTCAGTAACAAGATGGATGAATGAACCACACATGTTGTGGGAAATAGGCATGATCAATTTGATCAAATTGCCTTTACAAAAACATGGCTGCCAATGACCATAGCTGGTGCTCAACATTCCAGGGTATTCGACACCTAGAGAACATAGGCAAAAAAGGAAAGGAGATGGGATAGTGCTGCTAACAATGTGTAATATCAATACAGTAACTAAAGAAGATCTAATGGTATAGAATTAAAATCATTTTGGGTGGAGCTAGGGGGTGGAGAAGACAAAAAACATTGGTACTAGTTTGAGCAATTGTAAACGTGACATGGTATAAAATGAGGAAATTAGAGATTCATCTAACAGCGATTACACAACCATCATGGAGGCATTAATCCACATGTAGATTAAACCAAATACACACTAAGAAAGAAAAGAATAAATTCTGGAATGCAGACATGATTTCCGGGTTGAGAAATCAACTGGACAACTGCTATTTTAGATCTCCTGCTGAGCAGTGAGAAAGTGTTAGTTAATAACCTTTTAGAAAAGGCCTCCAAGAAGAGGGGCACCATAATACAATAGAATTTTACATCAAATATAAAAGTGATTTAGTTCAATCTGAAGCAAGGATGTTCAAATTTAACAATGGATTTATAAAGTTATGGGGCAGGTTGGCTGTGGTAGATTTAGAAACTACAATGGGCAGGCCAATGGTACTTGCAAGAAATATATATTCCTTTATGGCACAAAAACAAAAAATGACAACATGGATTACAGGAGAAATCAACAATAGTTTTATATCTAAGAAAACTACTTTAGAATGAAATTAAGCATCTCAGAATAAAGAGTTGTGAGGAGAGGGGAAGGGTCATGCAAGTATAATTTCTTTGAAATTATCCACTCTGAATGATGGTGGATAATCCGAAATGATCCGGGAGTAAACAAGCTAATATTATTGCTATTACAGTCCTCAGAAAAAAAAAGAATTTAAAGAAACTAGATAGAAGTAAGGAGCATGCAGGAGACAGAAAAAATTTATAGATAGGAACTTCAGGGAGGTGGTCCAAGCATAGATTCAGCCAGGTAGATGATTGACCACCAGTAGATCCCATTGAGGCCATTCCCCTCTCTAACAAGTATACACACCATCGTAGATACATTAGGAAGATAGCCTCTCAGGGGAAAGCAACCATAACAGGCTGGATCAGTGACACCATGACATGGTGTACTGTGCAGCAGGGAAGCTCAGGGTCTATGTGAGCAGTAGAGGTAGGGGCTTGATAGTAAGGGGTACAGAAAGGGATTTCAGTATCCACAGGTGAGACTCCAGGTTGGTGTGTGCCTCCTTAGTGCCAGGGTCAAGAACGTTCACTTTGCAGACACAGGAGAGGGGATAGTGTCATGGTTTCTCATTTCTCACAAACGACAAGGAGACGCAGAAAACTCGTCAGGACGTTTTAAACTTTAAGTTGCAAATCAAAGCTGAGACAATCAGAAAGCTGGTTGTTGACTGCCCGTCGAGGCTTGTATACAGCATTTTTATGGCAATTTTCCTATCTTTGCTACATTATCATATCCAGTCTGCCTGTGATTACATATCATCAATATATCCGCCCTCGACTTTCCACTATTGTTTTACTCCCCAACTTAATTATGTCCTAGTTTACATTTTAGACCATATGTCCTCTCATCCCTAACCACAGTTATTTCTTAATTACTCTTGTGTTGACATACTGCCACATATTTCATCACCTTATTCGCCACCGTTATCTTTCCACTTGGTTTCGTTCTAGTTCTCTTCATGAATTAATAGTGAACAGGTCAAAAGTCATGGCTACATAGTGAATACCTTCTATTGAGCTAGCAGTGGTTACATAGTAAATATAGAAAATACAATGTGTGCATTTGAGTAAATACTGTAATACATAGAAAATACAATGCATGCATTTGCATTTTCCAATAATAGTAATCATTCAGATGTCATAATACATATTGATACAATCAATATAGGCTGGAGGAGAGATTAAGTCCTACAAAACGGACATAGGGAATTAAGCAGAATAATAAAACACAGGATATTAGAGTGAGCCTTAAAATTACTCCATGTGCTATGTGCTGGTGGGTATAGGAATGGGAGGTCAACACAAATTAACGTATGCCAGTGCAGATAGGAGGAATTCAGCTACTTGGACCACAGTGATGACCTGTACAAGAGGGTTAGTTAATAGTCAGTTGCACTTGAATTGAATGGGCATATATATCCTTGTTGGAGGATTTCCTTGTGCAGGAGGCTTTAAATTAGTTGGGGTATTGCTGGGTGGGGGCTCAAAGTAGTTGTGCATCAGATGAGAAAGTTGAGGCAATTGTAGAGGTTACCCCAGCAATCCAATTCTGGCAGGCAGGGGCAGAGGCAGAGGCATGACAGAGAACGTAAAAGTTCTGAGAGGTTAAGTTGCACTTACTTTCAAACTAAAGGCTTTGTGGGTAAGGTAGGTGGATTGCCACATGGATATTACAGCTACTTCAGAAACACAGTTGATGGATGGCAGGATTGTGAGCTCAATATTATGGAGTATCAATGATAGAGATGAAAGTAAGAGAGGAGGAGGATTTGCACTATTGATGAGAAGAATATCATTGCAGTACTAGCAGAGGATTTACCGGGAGGGGGATGAAGATAAGCAGTGAGGCTATAAGAGAAAACCATAGAAATAAAGAAGGAATTATTGTTTCAATGTGATTTTACTATAAGGCCCACAATAATCATTATTTCTAAATGCCAACTATTGGCCTGTTCACTGTAGTTTCTGAATCTACCACAGCCAACCTGCCCCTATAATTTTATAAATCCAGCAGTTAGTTTGAGGGCCTTCTATTTCACAATCAATGACACACATGAAGGTAGCTGAAGATATGGGAATTCAACATGGAGAAAACGGAACTGAGGAAAGCAGAGGAAGCAACAAGGCCATAATTAGATTAAGAAGGAATTGAAGGATTTAATAGAGGGAACAAAACTTTGCACTTTTAATCAGCAAAGGATTACCACCAGTGCATTTATAATAATTACATTCCAATAAAGTTCAAGGCAGTACAGCTGGAACTTAAGGTAATTACATTCCAAAGAGACTTAGTAGCAAAAGGTCATTCCTAATGCAAGGCTTCACTGTGACACGAGCATCTAGTTTGCAACAAAATTTTAAATAACTCGTGGTCAATATGATTTTTTTAACCTTCTTCCTGTCTCAGACTAATTTATTTTCTTTAAATGGATCCATGAGGTAACTTTCTTTTCTTAGAAAATTTTGCCTCATGAAATCACAATGGGCTCTTTCTCACAAGAAACATAATTACAGTAAGTTATTATATTTCCTGCTGTAAAAGAGAAAGCTATGCTATCCGATTCTGGAGGACAAACAGGATAGGTCTGCATTCCTCTGGATGTTGGTAAAGTTGTAATTGTCCTGATGAGTGTCTGGAATTAAAGCAAGCAACTTAGTTCAAAGAATGTTATTTTTAGCTTAGTAGTTATGAATATAGAAACATAGAAACATAGAAAACCTACAGCACAATACGGGCCCTTCAGCACACAAAGTTGTGCCGAATATGTCCTTACCTGAGAAATTACTTAGGGTTATACATAGCCCTCTATTTTTCTGAGCTCCATACACCTGTCCAGGAGTCTCTATAAAGAGCCTATCGTATCTGTCTCCACCACCGTCGCCGGCAGCCCATTCCACGCACTCTTCGCTCTTTGCATAAAAAACCTACCCCTGACATCTCCTCTGTACCTACTTCCAAGCACCTTAAAACTGTGCCCTCTCATGCTAGCCATTTCAGCCCTGGGAAAAAACCTCTGATTATCCACACAATCAATGCCTCTCATCATCTTATACACCTCTATCAGGTCACTTCTCATCCTTCATCGCCCAAAGAAAAAAAGGCCAAGTTCACTCAACCTATTCTCATAAGGCATGCTCCCCAATCCAGGCAACATCCTTGTAAATTTCCCATGCACCCTTTCTATGGTTTCCACATACTTCCTATAGTGAGGCGACCAGAACTGAGCACAGTACCCAAAGCGGGGTCTGACAAGGGTCCTATATAGCTGCAATATTACCTCTCGGCACCTAAACTCCATCCATGATTTATGAAGGCCAATGCACCGTATGCTTTCTTAACCATGGAGTCAATCTGTGCAGCAGCTTTGAGTGTCCTATGGATTGGACCCCAAGATCCCTCTGATCCTCCACACTGCTGAGAGTCTTACCATTAGTACTATATTCTGTCATCATATTTGACCTACCAGAATGAACCACCTCTCACCTAACTGGGTTGAACTCCATCTGCCACTTCTCAGCCCAGTTTTGCATCCTACCAATGTCCCACTGTAACCTCTGTCAGCCCTCCACACTATCAGAAGTTTACAAACCCATCCCTCCACTTCTTCATCCAGGTCATTTATAAAAATCACGAAGAGTAGGGGTTCCAGAACAGATCCCCGAGGCACACAACTGGTCACTGACCTCCATGCAGAATATGACCTGTCTACAACCACTCTTTGCCTTCCGTAGGCAAGCCAGTTCTGGATCCACAAAGCAATGTCCCATTGGATCCCATGCCTCCTTACTTTCTCAATAAGCCTTATATGGGGTACCTTATCAAATGCCTTGCTGAAATCCATATACACTACATCTACTGCTCTTCCTTCATCAATGTGTTTAGTCACATCCTCAAAAAATTCAATCAGGCTCGTAAGGCCTTTCACAAAGCCATGCTGACTATTCCTAATCATATTATACCTCTCCAAATGTTCATAAATCCTGCCTCTCAGAATCTTCTCCATCAAGCTGCCATCCACTGAAGTAAGACTCACTGGGCTATAACTTCCTGGACTATCTCTACTCCCTCTGATGAATAAAGGAGCAACATCTGTAACCCTGCAATCCTCTGGAACCTCTCCCGTCCCCACTGATGATGCAAATCATCACCAGAGGCTTGGCAATCTCCTCCCTCGCCTCCCACAGTATCCTGGGGTACATCTCCTCCAGTCCCGATGACTTATCCAACTTGATGCTTTCCAAAAGCTCCAGCACATCCTCTTTCTTAATATCTACATGCTCAAGCTTTCCAGTCCGCTATAGGTCATCCCTACAATCGCCAAGATCCTTTTCCGTAGTGAATACTGAAGCAAAGTACTAATTAGGTACCTCTGCTATCTCCTCCAGTTCTATACAAACTTTTCCATTGTCACACTTGATTGGTCCTATTCTCTCACGTCTTATCTTCTTGCTCCTCACATACTTGTAGAATGCCTTGGGGTTTTCCTTATTCGTGTCTGCCAAGGCCTTCTCATGGCCCCTTCTGGCTCTCCTAATTTCTTTCTTAAGCTCCTTCCTGCTCGCCTTATAATCTTCTAGATCTCTATCATTACCTAGTTTTTTGAATCCTTCATAAGCTCTTCTTTTCTTCTTGACTAGATTTACAACAGCCTTTGTACACCACAGTTCCTGTACCTTCCATCCTTGCCCTGTCTCATTGGAACGTACCTATGCAGAACTCCACACAAATATCCCCTGAACATTTGCCACATTTCTTCCATACGTTTCCCTGAGAACATCTGTTTCTCATTTATGCTTCCAAGTTCCTGCCTGATAGCCTCATATTTCCCCTTACTCCAATTAAACGCTTTCCTAACTTGTCTATTCCTATCCCTCTCCAGTGCTATGGTAAAGGAGATAGAATTGTGATCACTATCTCCAAAATGCTCTCCCATTGAAAGATCTGACACCTGACCAGATTCATTTCCCAATACCAGATCAAGTACAGCCTCTCCTCTTGTAGGCTTATCTACATAGTGTGTCAAGATAGTGTGTTAACAAACTCCACCCCATCTAAACCCCTTGCTCTATTGCCTCGATATTTGGGAAATTAAAATTTCCCACCACAATAACCCTGTTATTATTAATCCTTTCCAGAATCTGTATCCCTATCTGCTCCTCGATGTCCCAGTTACTATTGGGAGGTCTATAAAAAACACCCAGTAGAGTTATTGATCTCTTCCTGTTCCTAACTTTCACCCACAGAGAATCCCTCCATGTCCTCCTCCTTTTCTGCAACCGTGACACTATCTCTGATCAACAGTGCCACGCCCCCACCTTTTTTGCGTGCCTCCGTCCTTTCTGAAACATCTAAAGCCTGGCACTCGAACTGACCATTCCTGCCTCTGAGTCATCCAAGTCTCTGTAATGGCCACAACATCATAGCTCCAAGTACTGATCCACGCTCTAAGCTCATCCGCTTTGTTCTTAATACTCCTTGCATTAAAATAGACACATCTCAAATCATCGGTCTGAGCACATCACTTTTCGATCACCTGCCTATCCTCCCTCTCGCACTGTTTCCAAGCTTTCTCTATTTGGGAGCCAACTGCCTCTTCCTGCGTCTCTTCAGTTTGTTTCCCACCCCCAGCAATCCTAGTTTAAACTCTCCCCAATAGCCTTAGCAAACCTTCCTGCCAGGATATTGGTCCTCTGGGATTCAAGTGCAACCCGTCCTTCTTGTAAAGGTCACTCCTGCCCCAAAAGAGGTCTCAATGATCATCTGAATCCCTGCCCCCTGCTCCAATCCCTCAGCCATGCATTTATCCTCCAGCTCACTCTATTCCTATATTCACTGTCATGTAGCACAGGCAGTAATCCTGAGATGACTACCTTTGTGGTTCTGCTTCTCAACTTCCTTCCTAACTCTCTGTAGTCTGCCTTCAGGACCTCCTCCCTTTTCCTGCCTATGTCATTGGTACCAATATGTACCATGATCTCTGGCTGTTCTCCTTCCCACTTCAGGATATCGTGGATGCGATCAGAAACATCCCAGACCCTGGCACCTGGGAGGCAAACTACCATCCGTGCTTCTTTCCTACATCCGCATAATTGCCTGTCTGCCCCTAACTATAGAGTCCACTATCACTGCTGCCATCCTCTTCCTTTCCCTACCCTTCTGAGCCACAGGGCCAGACTCTATGCCAGAGGTGCGAGCACTGTTGCTTCCCCCAGGTAGGCTGTTCCCGCCCCCCCCAACAGTACTCAAGCAGGAGTACTTATTGTCAAGGGGTACAGACACAGGGGTGCTTTCTAGCCTCTGACTCCTGCCCTTCCTTCTCCTGACTGTGACCCACTTAGCTGTCTCCTGAGGCCCTGGTGTGACTACCTGCCTATAGCTCCAATCTATCACCTTCTCACTCTCCCTGACCAGACGAAGGTCATCGAGCTGCATCTCCAGTTTCCTAACCCGGTCCCTAAGGAGCTGTAGCTCGACGCACCTGGTGCAGATGTGGCTGTCCATGAAGCTGGGAGTCTCCTGGACTTCCCACGTCTGACACTGAGCACAGAACATTAGCCTCACACACACTCTTCCTGTTTGTATTCTACACAGGCAACCTACCTCGCCTCGACCCGTTATCGCCAAAGGCTTCCTACTTTGTCTCTCTCTACTCCATCTCCCACTCCTCTGGAGCCCGCTCTATAAAGCTGCCTCCTTTTAAACACTTCTTGCTGTTCTCACTGGCTGATGTCCATGCACTTGCACAGTCGTGCCCCGGTTAAACCGCTGAAGAAATATCTGTCTCCTTTTAAACTCTTCTCACTGTTCTCACTGGCTGACATCCATGTGCTTGCGCAGTTGTGCCCTGATCAACCGCTGAAGAAAAAAAATATCCAAACATATTACAATGCAATTTTTCTCAAATTCTTCAGCACTGTTGAAACTCCAGTTTATGCTTTGAAGCTGATGAGGAGGTTCAGAAGTAACATACCCCAACACGTTTCTCTTTTTTAATTATAGAATGCTCTGTGTTGAAAAGAATATTCAGATCACAATTTAGCATTACACAGAGATCATACCCTCACTGACCATGCATTCAGACTTTTCAGGGGCTGTGTGAGGGCAACTAATCTGAAAGGATTGTGCATGAACACCATTGTTTACAAATGTCGGTTACCAATGAACAAAAATACCTCAGTTGTCACAGACTTTATAAAAACAATCTTAGACTCTTCTCTAACCGAAAGTGCTGGGTAAATCTGCTGAGGGCCAGATTAGTGGCATTCAGGTCTGACGACCAGGCGAACCATAAAAGGTCCAGGCACAATCTCAGGAAAACCATCTCTTATGCTAAGTGGCTACGCAGGACCAAACTCGATAGCTGAGCAGGGCTTAAATGCTATCACCTACAAACTGAAACCAAGCGACATAGGTGACAACAAGGTTTCATTCCAGATGAGCTCAGTGCCCTTTATGCTCACTTTGACTGAGGCACCATCACAAACTCCCACAGACCCCGAAGGCCTGTGATTTCAGTCTCTGAGGCCAACACGAGAGCATCCTTCAGGAGGGTGAATCCATGGGAGGAATCTGGCCCAGACAGGGCACCTGGCCGAGTACTAAAGACTTGTTCCTATCAACTAGCTGGAGTGTTCACCACTGTCTTTATTCTCTCACTTCGACAGTCTGAGGAATCTGCCTGCTTCAAGCAGACTTCAGTTATACTGGTGCCTGAGAAGAACATGGCAACAAGCCTCAATGACTATTACCCAGTAGCACTTACAACCCCTGTGATGAAGTATTTTGAGAAGGTGATGATGAAACATATCCACTCCTGCCTGAGAAGTGAATTAGATCCACTCAATTTGCCTACTGTCACAACAGGTCAACAGAAGGTGCCATTTCATGGGCTATACACTCAATCCTGAAACAGCTGGACAGTGAAGATGCATACAACATGATGCTCTCTATTGACCAGAGTGCAGCATTCAATACTATCATCCTCTCAAATCTAATCAATGAACTTCAAAATGTAGGCTTCAATACCTGCTTGTGCAACTGGATCCTTGGTTTCCTCACTTGCAGCCCACAGTCATTTCGGATTGGCGAAAACATCTCCCCCACAATCTCCATCAGCACAGGTGCACCACGAGGCTGTGTGCCTAGCCCCCTGCTCTACTCACTTTACACTTATGATTGTAAGGCTGAGCACAGCTCCAATGCCACATCTCAGTTTGCTGACGACACCACTGTCACTGACTGAATCAAAGGTGGTGATGAATCAGCAAACAGGAGGGAGATTGAAAATCCAAATGAGTGGTACCACAACAACAACAAGACCAGGAAGCTGATTATTGATTTCAGGAGGAGGAAGCTGGAGATCCATGAGCTAGTCCTCATTGGAGGATCAGAGGTGGAGGGAGTTAACAACTTTAAACTTCTCACTGTTAGCATGTCAGAGGATCTCTGCTGGGCCCAGTACATACAGTAGGTGCCATTACTAAAAGAAAGCACAGCAGCTCCACTACTCTAATAGACGTTTGCAAAGATCCTGCTTGTCCTCTTTCCAATAATTTTATTAATTTATATATAAGAATATGAGTACAGGAAAAAATATATTGTCAATACATTAAACTAAATCACATATGAAGACTCCTTGCCCTATATTTGTACAAATCAATTAGTTCATAACATTGAAAAATAATAATTTTTTTATATAAAAAAATCTAACCCACTACCAAGACCGAAGCTGATTAATAGAAAAAAAAGAAAAGAAGATTGTTAGTCATCATCTGTGCTTTAACAGCAAATCAAAGGTTTTGAAAATAATTCAGAAAGGGTCCCCACAATGCTTGAAAGTCTTGGTTAGGTTCAAAGATTGAACATCGAAGCCTCTCTAAATTTAAACATGACATCATATCACGTAACCATTGGGCGTGAGATTCTGCTTGTCATCTAGAACTTTGACAAACCTCCAGTCATGAGGTCCACACTGTTAATATTTGTTATAATAATGAAAAAGTCTTTGCCCATCACTAGCACGTTAAATGTTATATCATAGTATCAGTGTGTCATTCTCCGCTTGTGCAATTCATTCCATCGAAGTCAATTGCCTCTCTCTTATCCAGTCAAAGTTAAATGAATTACTAATGGGGGGTAAGTTTGAAGGCTTCTGTGCTTCACTCAGCATGACAGAAATTCCTGCTACTGGTAGAGACCACTTAAAACTTAGAATCCAACTCCTTATACTGTACATGTTTTACTTCCTCCTCCAGCATTAAAGTGAAAAGAACCCTCTAGGGTTACAGGCCCTTTCTTAGCTCACACTTGAGTAGGTGGAAAGAGCTGCCAGCCTCCGATTTACCAGTTCATTTCACACATCTGTAATTGAAATATTGCCACAATGCTAGTGAAAACAGTATCATCTGGTTTAGTAGACATGAGGCCTGTTTCTAGCTTGTGCAGGTCCATGCATTTGTATCAGGAGCAGGGGGAGCTCCAAATAGCAGACTTTTGCAGATTAGATAAAAATACTTTCTTTCCTTCGCTCACTTTTGACACCACTGCATGCCGCATGGCAGCAGAAGATTTGTGTACACCATCATGGGCACTTGTGCCCTAAGTTCACCACTGATGCCTTAGGCAAATTAATTTGGACAAGCAGCTTATGTTTAGCAGGTACACAGCTTCCTTGGCGGTAATTTCCGATGATTGCCTTTCTATACGTACTTGTACTGCTTGTACTGTACGAACTTTCAGCTGAATTCTAAAAGAAAAATCTTTCTAGAAAGCAGGATAATATAAAAAAAGACTTTCACCTTGAACTCAGCAAGTCACAGGTCCTGCTTCTAATGATTACTACAAAGGATTTTCCTAATAATAAATTTGGCTTTAGCTTTACTTCCATCGTATCTGGCAATGTTGGCGACAAAGTGGACAAGACAAGGTCTGAGGATGGGGCAGTTGGTATACAACTAGATGCAGTATGTAATGAGACAGTGAGGAAGGACAGGCAGATGATAGGGCAAAATTGCAGTTAGTGGAATGAGTTGAAGTGTAACATGGGAGCAGAATCAAAAAGGGTGATGAATACAGGACTAAAGGTGTTGTATTTGAATGCACGCAGTATACAGAATAAGGCAGATGATCTAGTAGCACAGTTAGGGATTGGCAGGTATGATATTGTGGGCATCAATAAGTTGTGGCTGAAAGAAGATAATAGTTGGGAGCTTAACATCCAAGGAAGCACATTATATCGAAAGGACATACAGGTCAGTCAAGGGAGTAGAATGTCCTTGTTGATAAAACATGAAATCAAATCCTTAGAAAGAGTTGACATAGGATTAGAAGATGTAGAATCCTTGTGGGTAGAGTTAAGAAATGGCAAGGATAAAAAGACCCTAATAGGAGTTATATACAGATCTCTGAACAGCAGCCAGGATGTGGTACAAATTATAAAAGAAGATAGAAAGGGCATGTAAAAAATACAAAGTTGCGATACAGGGAATTTCATATGCAGGTAGATTGAGAAAAATTAGGTTGGTGCTGGATCCCAAGAGATTGAATTTGTAGAGTGCCTACAAGTTGGCTTTTTATCTGAAAATTATTATAATAAACATAGTACATTACAATTTCGAAAAGAGATTCTGTTTGACCAGTCTCATTAGTTTATCTGAAGAGGTAAGAGAGAAAGTAGTAGACAAGTGTAATGGAGCAGTGTAACACATAGATTTCTGAAATGTGTTTAATACAGTCCCACATAGTACTAGAGCATAGAGTCAGATCAAACAAGCAGAGTGAACAGTTGGCTATTTATTTATTTATAAAGATACAACATGGAATATTCCCCTCTTGGAGCTTTGTCACGCAGCAACTCCCATTTTAACCCTAACCTAATCACAGGACAATTTACAATGAGCGATTAACGTACCAGTCAGTACATCTTTGGATTATGGAAGGAAACCAAAACACCCAGAGGAAACCCAGGCGGCCATGGGGAGAATATACAAACTCCTTACAGACAGCGGTGGGAATTGAACCAGGTTGCTGGTGCTGTAAAGTGTTGTGCTAATTACTACGCTACCATGCCGCTAATAGAGGGTCAAGAAGCAGAGAAAATAGTGAAGGACAGAAATGCAAGGTCCTATAAGATGTCCTATGCTGGGACCTCTGTTATTTACCATTTATATTAATAAGACTTCAAGCTGGTCAAATTAAACAATGTTCTTCCAGACCAAAGTGCTACCAGCCCCTCCACCTATCTTCGTTTTGTCCCCAAACTTGGTCACACATCCATCAATTCCTTTGTCCAAATCATTGACATACAATGTGAAAAGAAGTGGTCCCAACTCCGACTCCTGCAGCATCCCCTCTCATTGCCATTCTTTGCCTCCTGCAAATCCACCAATCTCCTATCCATGCTCGTACCTTTCCTGTAATACCATGGGCTCTTATCTTGTTAAATAGCCTCCTGTGCAGCACCTTGTGAGAGGCCTTCTGAAAATCCATATAGTCAACATCCACTTACTCTCCTTTGTCTAACCTGCTTATTATTTCCTCAAAGAGTTCAAACATATTTGTGAGACAAGATTTCCTCTTTTGGAATCCATGCTGATTTTCGTCTATTTTATCATGTGACTCCAAGTACCCCGAAACCTCATCCTTAATAATAGACTCCAACATCTTTCCAATCAGACTCATTGGCCTATAGTTTCCTTTCTTCTGCCTCTCTCCCTTCTTAAGAGTGGAGTAGTATTTGCAATGTTTGAGTCCTCAGGAACCATTCCAGAAACTACAAATATGCGAATTATCATTGCTGATAGCCTCCACAATCTATTCAGCTTCCCCTATCAGAGCCTTGGGTGTAGTTCATCTGATCCAGGTGACTTAGCTACCTTCAGACTTTTCAACTTCCAAGCAATATCTCCTTAGTAATAGCAACGATACTTCTGTCCCTGACAATCTTGCATTTCTGGCATTCTGCTAGTGTCTTCTACAGTGGAGACTGAAGCAAAATACATTAAGATCGTCTACCATTTCTTTGTCCCCCATTACTATTCTCCAGCATCATTTTCCAGCAGTCCAATATCCACTCTTGCCTCTCTTTCACTATTTGTACTGTATAAAAACTTCTTGTATCCTGTTTTATATTATTGGCTAGCTTACCTTCATATTTCAACTTTTCTCTCTTTACGGCTGCTTTTAGTTGCCTGTTGGTTTTTAAAAGTTTCCCAATCCTCTAACTTTCCACTAATTTTTGCATTATTTTATGCCCTCGCTTTTGCTTTTATGCTGTCTTTGATTTCTCTTGCTGCTACGGTTGCCTCATCCTCCCTTCAGAATACTTCTGTACCTTTGAGATCTATCTTTCCTGCACTTCCAGGTATCCCCCAGAAACACCAGCTTTTGCTCTTCTGTCGTCATTCCTGCCAGTGTTCCTTTCCAATCAACTTTTGCCAGCTCCTCTCTCATGCCTCTGGAATTCCTTTTACTCCAGTGGAATACTGATACATCTGATTTTAGCTTCTTCTTCTCAGACTGCAAGGTGAATTATATCATATCACTGCCTCCAAAGGGTTCCTTCACCCTAAGCTCCCTAATGAAATCTGAAGTCATTACATAACATACAAGCCAGAATTACCGTTCCCATTGTGGGCTCAACCACAACCTGCTCTACGAGGGGTGATTAATAAGTTCGTAGCCCAAGGTAGAAGGAGTCAATTTTAGAAAACCTAGCACATTTATTTTTCCTACATTTACACACTTAGTCCAGCGGTTGTGGAGCATACCGATCCCTTCTTTGTAGAAGTCGGCGTCTTGGACCTCCATGAAGTGGTCCACAGCGGGGGTGATTGATAAGTTCATGGCCTAAGGAGATGAGGAGGAACTTCAAACTTTCTGCATTTTCACTTAAAAAGCTAAACTGCACGTGCATGTAACGAGAGCTGTATAACTCATCTCCTTCTACCTTAGGCCACGAACTTATCAATCACCCGTGCTGTGGACCACTTCTACAAAGAAGGGATCCGTATGCTCCACAACCGCTGGACTGAGTGTGTACATGTAGGAGGGGACTATGTTGAAAAATAAATGTGCTAGGTTTTCTAAAATTGACGCCGTCTACCTTAGGCCACGAACTTATCAATCACCCCTCATATAACTCACACACTTAAAGTATTATTACCACTAGCAAATTAACAAATAATAAGGTGCCTTTACAACACAAGTTAAAAAGTAAATAGGATAACATTACTGGTGCTTCATGTGTGATGAGACCTGGGTGGTGACAGGGAGTTGAGTAGTCTTACAGCTTGGGGAAGAAGCTGCTTCCCATCCTAACAGTTCTTGCCCTAATGCTTCAGTACCTCCTGCCCAACAGTAGGAGGTCAAAGAGATTGTTCAATAGATGGGAGGGGTCATTGACAATGCAAAGGGCTGTGCATATGCAATTCATGTACCAGATGGTGATGCAGCTAGCCAAGACGCTCTCAATGGTGCTCCTGTAAAAACTGGTTAGAATGCGGGGTTGTGGGGGGCGGCGGAGGGCGGGGAGTCCTCACTTGCATCAGTCTCCTGAGGAAGTGAGGATGCTGTTGTGCTTTCTTGACCAAAGGGGTGGTATTGAGGGACCAGGTTAATGTGTCTGTTATGTGCAATCTCAGAAATTTGGTGCTCCTAACTCTTTCCATGGAGAAGTTGAGGAGTGGTCAGCTTTCACCTTCCTAAAGTCCACAATCATTTCTTTGGTCTTTGGAATAAGAAGAAAATTTCTCAACCATATCAATCTGAAATTAATGTTCTAAACTGCAACAAGTTATAAAAGGCATCATTAATAAACTTAATGATTGAAATTCATTTATCAAATATTTGCATAACATAGATATGGGAAATAGAAAATGACAAAATAGAGATTAAAGTGTTAAAAGATAGAATGACTATACAATGTGAGAGTAAATATACACAAATTACTAAAAGTTTCAAATCAGGAAAGTGCCATAACAGAATAATGTCTTTATTTCTTGAGATAAAATTCAAAGCTACAGAACTTATACTAAACTTGAATCCAACTCGGTTAGACCACCCAGAGAACGTTTGGAGTTCTGACCACCAAATAACAGGGATATAGGGCCGCCTGTTGGGAAAGGATAAAGAGGCTGGATTTCCTTTCTCTAGGAAGGAGGATGTTGAATCCAGCCGAAAAGTGGTTATGAAAATAGTTAAATTTTAAAGTGGTATATACATGATGGCAAAAGCTTTTCCCTGGGGAAAAGCAAACTAGAGGCGAAGAATGCAAGAGTTTCAAAGAAATTGAAATAGAATTCAGGAGAAATCCTTACCCAGAGAGTGTTGAGAATATGAAGCTTGCAACCTCCGGAGAGTATCCGAAACAGGTAAAAGAAATGAATTAATTGATATGATCAGTATGATGGAGAGAAATAAGATAGATTGGCCGAATGAATTACAGAAGAAAATGGGAGGCGGTTTGTTGAACATGAAAGTGATGTGGTTTGAGTGGGTTAAAACACCAGTTTCTGTGTTCTATGTTCTCAACAACATAATTCACTTATAGTACTACAGTGTGCTGCTGTATCTTCTCTGTAGTGAGACCACTTTTAGACGAGAGTGGAAAGCTTGGCAGAAGATCATGCACAGCACTCATGTGGCATTGGAACAAACCTGGTAATTGGAGCAATATTTTCCAGTCCTCAATTCCCTGTTTCATTCCTATAGAAAAATTACCCTTTAATTTTGCTGAAGGGTATTACTTAGTGGTAAAGGGTACAATAGTAAACTGCAGCCTATTTGCTCACTATAAAAGCCAAATCACTGTTATTTAAAATGCCAAAAGTTAGCAAAGAAAAAGAATGATGTTGGCAACAGATTAGCTTTTTGTGGGTGAGGATCAAAGTCCTCTGACAGTTACGCAAACACGAAGAAGTCTGCAGATGCTGGAAATTCAAGCAACACACACAAAATGCTGGTGGTGTGCAGCAGGCCAGACAGCATCCATAGGAAGAAGCACAGTCGATGTTTGGGGCCGAGACGCTTCATCAGGACTAACTGAAAGAAGAGATAGTAAGACATTTGGAAGTGGGAGGGGGAGGGGAGATCCAAAATAATAGGAGAAGACAGGAGGGGGAGGGATGAAGCTAAGAGCTGGAAAGTTGATTGGCAAAAGGGATGCAAGGCTGTAGAAGGGAGAGGATCATGGGATGGGAGGCCTAGGGAGAAAGAAAGGGGGAGGGGAGCACCAGAGGAAGATGGAGAGCAGGCAAGCAGTGATTGTGAGAGGGGCAGAGAGAGAAAAAAAGGGAAAAAATAATAAATAAATCAATAAATAAATAATGGATGGGGTACGAAGGGGAGGAGGGGCATTAACGGAAGTTAGAGAAGTCAAAGTTCATGCCATCAGTTTGCAGGTTACCCAGACAGAATATAAGGTGTTGTTCCTCCAACTTGAGTGTGGCTTCATCTTGACAGTAGAGGAGGCCATGGATTGACATATCAGAATGGGAATGGGAGGTGGAATTAAAATGTGTGATCACTAGGAGATCCTACTTTCTCTGACAGACAGAGCGTAGGTGTTCAGCGAGACGGTCTCCCAGTCTGCGTGGGGTCTCACCAATATATAGAAGGCCGCACCAGACGCAGTATATCACACCAGCTGAGTCACAGGTGAAGTGTCACCTCACCTGGAAGGACTGTCTGGGGCCCGAAATGGTGGTGAGGGAGGAAGTGTAAGGGCATGTGTAGCACTTCTGGCAGTTTCTTAAGTTGTCTGATCATTTTGGAGACCAGAAATCACAGAAGATTTTTACATTTTGCATGGTGAGGATGTCAGTATTGATGGTGTGGATCTGCATGAAAGATATGCTAGACAAGTTTTTAACTGAATAGCAGTGATTGTGATTATAATAAACCAATTTAACAATTTATCATTTTAGCAGAAGGAGCCTAGTAACCTGTATGTAAATTTGTGGGCAGTGTTCGTTACAGCTTATTGAGGAAATTCAGGCATCATCAGAACAAATGGACAAAAAGCACACAAGAAGATAAATATTTAGACAAAAGAGCAATGAAAAAAGTCACACAGGTGGGAACGAGAGAGAAAGGAGCTAAGTTAGCTTGCAACATGGTGGACATAGGATCAGAAGAGGTAGAATCCTTATGGGTAGAATTAAGAAATGGCAAGGGTAAAAAGACACTAATAGCAGTTATATACATGCCCCCAAACAGCAGCCAGGATGTGGACTACAAGTTGCAGCTGGAAATAGAAAAAGCGTGTCAGAAGGAAAATGTCAAGATAATTATGGGGCATTTTAATATGAAAGTGGATTGGGAAAGTCAGGAAGGTAATGGATCTCAGGAGAGGGAATTTGTAGAATGCCTACAGGATGGCTTTTTGGAGCAGCTTGTCCAGAAGCCCATCAGGGGACCGGCTGTTTTGGATTGGGTGCTGTGTAACGAACCTGGGCGATTAGGGAGCTGGAAGTAAAGGAACCCCTTGGAAGTAGTGATCATAATATGATTGAGTTCAGTTTCAAATTTGAAAAGGAGAGCTGGTATCAGGTGTATCGATATTTCAGTGGAACAGGGGAAATTACAGTGGTATGAGAGAGGAACTGACCCAAGTCGATTGGAAAAGTAAGCTAAATGGAGGGACAGCAGAGCAGAATTGGATGAAATTCCTACAAGAAATAAGGAAAATGCAGGAAAAATATATTCCAAGAAAAAAGAAAATCATGAATGGAAAAATGCCACAAATGTGGCTAACGAGAGAGGTTAAGGCAAAAATAAAAGCAAAAGAAACGGCGTACAAGGAAGCAAAAATTAGTGGGGAAAATGAGGACTGGAAGACTTCTAAAAACTTACAGAAGGAAACTAAGAAAGTCATTAGGAAAGAAAAGATGAATTATGGAAGGAAGTTGGCAATTAACATAAAAAAGGATACTAAGAGTTTTTTTAAATATCTGAAGAGTAAAAGAGTGACAAGGGTAGATACGGGACCGATTGAAAATGATGCTGGAGAAATTATAATGAATAACAAAGAGATGGCGGAGGAACTGAATGAGTATTTTGCATCAGTCTTCACAGTGGAAGACATGAGCAGTATACCTGACAGCCAGAGGTATCAGGGAATAGAATTAGGTACAGTCAAGATTACTAGAGAGAAAGTGCTTGGAAAGCTAAGTGGACTAAGAATAGATAAGTCTCCCAGTCCGGATGAGGTGCACCCAAGGGTTCTGAAGGAGGTGGCTTTGGAGATTGTGGAAGTATTGGAAATAATCTTCCAGGAATCAATAGACTCTGGCATGGTTCCAGAAGACTGGAAGGTCGCAAATGTAGTTCTACTATTTAAGAAAGGAAGGAGGCAGCAAAAAGAAAATTACGGACCTATTAGTCTGACATCGGTAGTTGGAAAGATATTGGAGTCAATCCTCAAGGACGAGGTTATGAAATACTTCGAGGTGCATGACAAGATAGGCCGAAGCCAGCATGGTTTCATGAAGGGAAGATCCTGCCTCACCAACCTATTGGAATTTTTTGAGGTAATCTCGAATAAGATTGACAAGGGAGAGGCTGTGGATGTTGTGTGTTTGGATTTTCAAAAGGCCTTCGATAAGGTGCTGCATATGAGGCTGCTTAATAAGATGAGAGCCCATGGAATTATAGGAAAGATATTGAAATGGGTGGAGCATTGGCTGATAGGCAGAAAGCAAAGGGTGGGAACAAAGGGATCCTATTCTGATTGGTTGCCGGTTACTAATGGTGTTCCGCAGGGGTCAGTGTTGGGGCCGCTTCTTTTTACGATGTATATCGATTGTTTGGATTATGGATTAAATGGTTTTGTGGCTAAGTTTGCGGATGACACCAAGACAGGTGGAGGAGCAGGAAATGTTGAAGAAACCGAAAGGTTGCAGAGAGACTTAGTCAGTTTAGGAGAGTGGGCAAAGAAATGGCAGATGAGATACAACGTTGACAAATGTACGGTTGTACTTTTTGCAAGAAGAAATAATCAGGCAGATTGTTATTTAGATGGGGAGAAAATTCAAAAATCGGAAGTGCAAAGGGACTTGGGGGTCCTCGTGCAGGATACCCTAAAGGTTAACCACCAGGTTGGATCGGCGGTAAGGAAAGCGAATGCTATGTTGGCATTCATTTCAAGAGGAATAGTGTATAAGAGGAAGGCGGTGTTGATGAGACTCTGTGGGGCATTAGTGAGACCTCATTTGGAATACTGTGTGCAGTTTTGGGCCTCCTATCTTAGAAAGGATGTACTGATGTTGGAGAGAGTTCAGAGAAGATTTAGGGGATGATTCCTGGAATGCAGGGGCTAAGATATGAGGACCGTTTGTCGGCTCTTGGACTGTATTCATTAGAGTATAGAAGAATGAGAGGGGATCTCATAGAAACATTTCGAATGTTGAAAGGGTTGGACAGAGTAGATGTGGAAAGGTTGTTTCCCTTAGTGGATGGGTCCAGGACAAGAGGCCATAGTCTTAGAATTAGAGGGTACCCAGTTAAAACAGAGATGAGGAGAAATTTTTTTAGCCAGAGGGTCGTGGATTTGTGGAATTCGTTGCCACATACAGCTGTGGAGGCCCGATCATTGAAGGTGTTTAAGGAGGAGATTAGTCAGGGTATCAAGGGATATGGGGAAAAAGCCGGAAATTGGAACTAGATGGGTGAATAGTTTAGCTCATGGGGGAGCTGTGGAGCAGACTCGATGGGCCGAATGGCCTACTTCTGCTCTTTTGTCTTGTGATCTTGTGATCTTGTGAAGTGGGGAAGTGCTTAAAATGTCAGGATAACGCTGTGAATCTGGGCCTCCATCATTCCAATATCTCTCTTAAAAGGACTGTGAATTCAGCAGGGTAAGTCTTCCACTTGCTGCGTTGTGCTCTTAATAACTGTGTCAAAGGTCTCAGGGTCGTATCTTTTCTCATCTCAGGAGTTCCAACCTAGAGAGACAACTGAGATAACTGTTCGGCAAAGCAGCTGGAAACTCAGTGATTTGCTCCAACAAGGACAAAACAAAGCAAATGATCAGGGATTACCTGCATGGAATCCACGCATTTCTGAGGCTTAATCCTGTCCTGTTCTGGAAGCAGGCAATGAGAATTTATCCACATTGTCTGCACTTTCTAATTGTTCCTCACACCTTTAACATTAGGATTTGCTTGTTTAAGATTCAGAGCAAGTCATGACATGCCTTCCTCTACTGTTGAACCATATTGAAAAGGAAACTAGAAAGTGTTTTGAAAGTCAATGTGAAGACCACTGAAGTGAAACCTCATTGGACTTGCGTCACTAATGCAGCCTGTTCGATGCTCATTTGAGATGCAGCCACCATCCCCATCCTTGTGTATGTCCTTAAATCATTCCTCATTTCTTCACAGCCATCAGCTCAATCTTCCTATTCCATGTACTCTTCCCTCTGCTGTTCCCTTCTGTTATTTATTGTTGCTTTGTTGTTCTTCCTTTCTGTGCCTTGTGGTGCATCAGATGTTTCTTTTGTGTTTTTGTCCATTTCTTTACGAGGCCAAGTTGCTAGTTCTCAGCACGGATGGAAAGTGCACAAGGAGTTGGCCGGATTCAAACCCGGGACCACTTGCCTCGAAGTCCAGCGCAGATGCCACTACACCACTGGCTGGCATTGCTTTCTTATTTCAACACAAGATGAGGTCATTTGGCCCATTGGGTATATACCTGCTCTGCATCGAGCAATCTCATCAATCTCATTCTCCTCTCCTTATTCCCCTGTAGCCTGCAACTTATTTTCCGTCACATGCCCATCAATCCCTTTTACTACTTGCCTACACTCAAGGTGTGCCAGAGATCAGGCAGAACCCAAATCATTGGAGCTTTGTGGTGACAGCACAAGCTACTGTGCCATTTCTAAGAGTTTAATGTTGCAATGAGCATGTGAAGGGCAACTCTATTTTAAGTTATGGCTAAGGGAAATTCATAGTTTATAAACCAAACCATTTCACAAGTTACCACATCATTGGTTAGAGAAGCAAACTGGCTTTTTAAAGTGTATTACCAAACAAGCAGCAGAAACGCTATGTCAACAATAATGGCGGACACTGTGGACAAGAAGGAGAATCATGGAAACTTAAACCCCGCCGTTTGCCAACATGTAGGAAGATATAGTATGCAGTGTCAGCCAAAACCAGGAATGACCAGTTCGAATACAAACCCCAGAGCAGTGGTAGGAGCAGGGGGTTAAAAATATCAGTGAAATTTGCTACCAGAGGCAGGACTATCCAGTACTGAGATACAACTGGGCCAGCAGTGATTACTGATGAAAGACTTAGTTAGTTATCAAATTAATAAATAATTGGAGCATTTCAGTTACCTCCCTTGTCCTTCATAGGAAATAAGCAAGGGATCAGCATGGGGTCACTTTTAGTTCTCTTGCTCAATACAGAGTCTTTAGCAGAGGAAAAGCATTTCACTGGGACAAACTGGGACCTTGAAAAATGCTGTATAAATTATTTAATGATATCAGTGCTCTAACAACATAACAAGAGACTTTGTTTTCTGTTTTGAGTGGCTCACCTCCTCACCCCTCAGATCCTTTCCACAAATTACAAGTTTAAATCGGGAGATTAATGATTGGCTTATCACTCCCCACGACAGGTGCAGCTGTAACAACATTCCAGAAACTGGATTCGGTCCAAATTCGGACAGTTTGGTGGATCACTGCCCTGTTTCTAGAGCACATGATCAAATAACACATTTCCCTGACTTTGGGATATCCTGCAATCAAGAAAAATGTTATATAAAAACAAATGAATTATTTCTTTGTATGAACAACAATTCATCAAGGTAGCTTTGATAGCTAATCATTATCCTCAGACTTATCACTGCTAACAGCCGCAAAAAAATGTGATGAGAATACTTTCAAAATCATTATTCTAACAAGTCATCAATAATAGATGGCATTAATATTTTATATAGCATCTAACAGTCCAGATTCCTATGAAGACCTGTGGAGTCATACTACAGAGAAATAGGCCATTCGGCCCGCATGTCTATGACAGCTATTAGATACCTAGCTATGTTAACCCCTTTTGTCAGCACTCACTACATAGCTTACTGTGCCTTGACTAGTCAAGGGCATATCAAGATGTATTTTATTGGTCTGAGAGTACCTGTCTACACCTCCTTCTCAGTCAGTGTGTTCCAGATGGTAGCTTCTCTCTGGGTAAAAAAAAAATTCTTGATCAGATCACCCCAAAATCCACCCCTCTCCTAACACTTACACACTCTAGCCTTAGACCCCTCTGACATAAGGACAATGGAAACAGGAGCAGGAGTTTAAGGTGAATGGAAGAAAGTTCAGAGATAGTTTTCTTTTTCTTACACAGGGTGTGGTGGGTACCTGGAATGTTCTGCCAGGGGTGGTTGTAGAGGCTGATACAAGAAGAACATTTAAAAGACACTGAGATAGGCACATGGATGTAAGAAAGATTGAGGGTTATGTAAAAGGGAAGGTTTAAATTAATCATGGAGTAGGTTTATGTTAGTCAGCACAACATCATGGGCCAAAGGGCCTGTATTGTGCTGTACTGTTCTATATTCTATGTTCGAGTAGGTCATCTACTTCATCAAGTCTGCTCTGCCATCCAATAAGATCATGGCTGATCTGGCTATGAACTCAGCTCTTCTGATTTCCAGTGAGTTTCGACCCTGGTGACTCAATCTCTCATCAGAGGCTAGCCCCTTCCTCTCTGAATCAGCCTGCTGAACCTCATCTACACCACCTCCAAAGCCAGTATATCTTTTCTCAAATAAAGTGACCACAGCTGCACACAGTACTCCAAGTGCAGACTCACCAGTGACCTGTACGGGTGCTGCCTGACTAACCTTTTGCAATGCATGCAGAAAGAGTTCCAGGTCCCCCCCGCAAAACAGCATGCTGGAATATTTCACCGTGTAAATAATAACCTGCTCTTTATTCTTCCTTCCAAAGCGGATGACCTCACATTTACCAACTTCGTACTCCATCTGCCAGACCCTTGCCCACTCGCTTAACGTATCTATATCTCTCTGCATCCTCTACACAGTTTGCTTTTCCACTCATTTTGGTGTCATCAGCAAACTTAGAAATGCTACTGTTGGCCCCCTCTTCTGAATCAATAATTTACATCATAAAGAGCTGCAGGTCCAGCACTGACTCCTGCAGCTCTCCGCTCACCAGTGAGTGCCAAACAGGGAAAAAAATATCCCAACTTCCTGGGATGGATAAAAGTTTCTTACGATCTATGCCTCTCATAGTTTTGTAAACCCCAGGTCCCCCCTCACCCTCCTCTCATCCGAAGAAAACAACCTAACATATCCAGTCTTTCCTCAAAATTGCAACACTCCTTCTCAGTGAACACCCTTTGTATCCTCTCCAGGACTGGCATGTACTTCTGTATATGAACAACCTAGATATAAATGCACAAACACGAGGAAATCTGCAGATGCTGGAATTTCAAGCAACACACATAAAAGTTGCTGGTGAACGCAGCAGGCCAGGCAGCATCTCTAGGAAGAGGTACAGTCGACGTTTCGGGCCGAGACCCTTCGTCAAGGCTAACTGAAGGAAGAGGTAGTAAGAGATTTGAAAGTGGGAGGGGGAGGGGGAGATCCAAAATGACAGGAGAAGACAGGAGGGGAAGGTCTGAGAAGTCAATGTTCATGAACATTAATGATGTTCAATGATGGCATGAACACCGACTTTTCAAACTTCTGCTAATGCCCCACCTCCCCCTCATACCCCATCCGTTATTTATTTATATACACACATTCTTTTTCTCTCTCTCCTTTTTCTCCCTCTGTTCCTCTCATTATACCCCTTGCCCATCCTCTGGGCTTCCCCCCCCCCTTTTCTTTCTCCCTGGGTCTCCTGTCCCATGATCTTCTCATATCCCTTTTGCCAATCACCTGTCCAGCTCTTAGCTCCGTCCCTCCCCCTCCTGTCTTCTCCTATCATTTTGGATCTCCTCCTCCCCCTCCCACTTTCAAATCTCTTACTAGCTCTTCTTTCAGTTAGTCCTGACGAAGGGTCTCGCCCCGAAACGTCGACTGTACCGCTTCCTAGAGATGCTGCCTGGCCTGCTGCGTTCACCAGCAACTTTTATATGTGTTGCTAGATATAAATGCAGGTTGTTTGTATATTATGGGGACCAGTATGGCACACGTTATTCCAGCTGTAGCCTAACCAATGTTTTATAAATATGCATGAAGGCCTCCATGCTCTTACTCCATGTTCCAGCCAATCAAGATAAGTATCCTGTGTGCCTTATTCACCTCTAATTTACTGTCACTTCTAGGAACTTGAGATCCCTCTATTCCTCAATACTTCTTAGGACCTTACCATTCACAGTATATATGCTACCCTTATTAGAGCATCTAAATTCCTCTTCCAAAAAAACCCATTATTATATAATTATCAGGATTATATTCTATCTGCCATTCGCTGTCCATCTTACCAGTTGATCAATATCATTCTGTTGTTACGAACTACCTCATTAACTATTAACAATTACATCAATTTTTGTGCCATTTGCAAACCAGCTACATTCATATCTAAGTTGTTCATATACTGTATATAAAACTCGTGCCATCCAGGTTGAACTAGCCAATTAGATACAATATTGGCTTGGTGGTAGGAGGCAGAAGGCGGTAGTGGAGGGGTTGTTTTTTAGATTGGAGGCCTGTGACAGTGGTGTGCTACAGGGATCAGTGCTGGGACTTCTGCTGTTTCTCATAGCTATGAATTATTTGGATGGGAATGTAGGTGATATGATAATTAAATTTGCAGCTGACACCTTAATTGGTTGCATAGTGAACAGAGAAAATTGGTTTCAGAGGGACAAAGGTACTGAGGACCCAGGTCTTGAAGCTTGATGATAAGTTTAGTTGGGAGGTTTACATTGAACGCCAAGATGTAGGTAATGAACAACAATCTGATGTACAAGTTCCTGTTGTCTAGATGGCCCAGAGCAGGGTGAAGAGCAAAAGAAATTGCTTCTACTGTTGGCCTATAAAGACTGTAGGCAATTTGAAGTGAATCCTGGTCATCTCGGAGATAGGAATTGATTTTCATCATAACCAACCTCTCAAAGCACTTCATTAAGGTTAATTTACATGCCATTGGATGGTAGTCACTGAGGCAGTCAGCACAGTCTTCTTGGGCACTGATATGATAGATACTTTTTTGAAGTAGGTGGGAATTTCAGACTGCAGAAGTGAGAGTTTGAATATGTCTGTAAATACACCAGCCAGATGGTGACACAGATCCTTAGTACTCGGCGAGGTACACTGTCTGGGCCAGATGGCTTCTGTGGGCACTGCGGTGCATATTTGTAGAAATTGACTCCCAGAGTTCTTGGATAATGTTGGCAAGGAGCTGGCAGCTAAATGGGAAAGAGAAGGAAGCAAAGGATAAATGGGTAGTGTGGGAAGTAAATAGACAAACCATTAATGGAGATTGTTTGGTGCATTTAGAATAGCTGCTGCTTCACAGCTGCAGGAACCCCACTTGAATCCTGACTTCTTTTTGGTGAGGAGTTTGCACCTTCTCCCACGGGCTCAGTGCTCCAGTTTCCTCCAAATTCTTGAACATGTGTCGATTGGTAGGTAAATTGCCATTGATTTTAGGTGAATGTTAGAATCTGAGGAAGTAATGAGAATGTGAGAAGAATAAAACAGGATGAGTGTTGGACTTTATTAATTAATCACATTATTTATTTATTTATTTATTTAGAGATACCGCATGAAACAGACACTTCTGACCCAACAAGCAGCACCCCCCAGCAACTTACCTATTTAACACTAGCCTAATCACAGGACAATTTGCAATGATCATCTAACCTATTAGCTGTACATTTTTGGACTGCGGGGGTGGGGGGGGATAAAAAACAGAGCACCCAGAGGAAACCCAAGCAATCACGACGAGAACATACAAACTTCTTATAGACAGCGCTGGATTTGAACTCCGAACTCCACGCCCAGAGCTGTAGCAGCATTGCACTAGCTGCTACGTTACCATGGCGCCCCAATGTAGTTAGTGTAAATTAACGTAGCTAATGAGTGCTTGCTTATTGGCATGGATATCAACTTGATTATCAGTGGAAAGATGTGTCTCATGTTCTATGTCATGGACTGCAGACAAGCTGATCAGGCCAAAGGTGGAAAGATTGGCTTTATTATAAATCATATAGATCATATAGTCAATAGTGAAATTGACCAGGGGTGTTTTGGTACCATGAAAAGGAATGGGTTGAGGAGGAGGAATTCCTGGTACAATGACCATTTAGATGGTTACAAAATGAATAAGGGCTCAGGGTGAAAAGGAAATTCGAATAGGGGATGATAGTTCGCAAGGACATGGTAGTTGGTCTTTTCATTTAAGAAGACAGGTGCCAAAGGTAGATTTGATGAAGAAGGGCTGAGGAGAGGAAGCTGTTAAAAAAATCTGCTAATGCTGGCATGGAAACATTAGTTACGATCAGATTAGTGTAAACTAGATAGAAATTTACTGCATTATGATATTGAGCTTCAAAGACCAAAATGTTCAATGAATGTTACTAATAGACCATAAGACAGGGGAGCAGAAATTGGCCATTCAACCCAGCAAGTCTTTTCCACCATTCCATCACGGCTGATAATTATCCCTCTTGCCTTCTCCCTGCAACCTTTGACGCCCTAACTAATCAAGAACCAATCAACCTTCACTTTAAATATACTCAGTGACTTGGCCCCCATAGCCGTCTGTAGCAATGAATTCCATAGATACAACCCCCTCTGATGAAAGAATTTCCTCCTCATTCCAGTTCCAAATAGACGTCCCTCTATACTGAGCTCTCTAGTCCTAGGTCTAACCACTAAAGGAAGCATCCTCTCCATATCTATTCTATCTAGGCTTTTCAGTATTCAATATCTTTCAATGAGATCCCCTCCCTCTCTTCTAAACTCTAGTGAGTACAGGCCCAGAGCCATCATACATTCCTCGGAAAGTTTGTGAACCCTATTTCTGCAATTTCTGCTTAAATATGACCTAAAATGTGATCAGATCTTCATATAAGTCCTAAGCTAGATAAAGAAAACCAAATTAAATAATTAACACAAAAAATTATACTTGTTCATTTATTTATTGAGAAAAATTATCCAATATTACATGCATTTCTTGGAAAAAGTATGTGAACCTTTGCTTTCAGTTACTGGTGTGACCCCTTCGAACAGCAATAACTTCAGCCAAATGTTTCCGGTAACTGTTGATCAGTTCTGCACATCGGCTTAAAGGAATATTAGGCCATTCCTCCTTACAAAACTGCTTCAACTCTGGGACATTGGTGGGCTTCCTTGCGCAAACTGCTTGCTTCAGGTCCTTCCACAACATTTCTATCGGATTAGGGTCATAACTTTCCAAAACATGAACTTTCTTCTTTTTAAACCATTTTGTTGTTGATTTACTCTTATCTTTTGGATCATTGTCTTGTTGCATTATCCAACTTTTATTAAGCCTCAGGTGATGGATTGCTACTCTGGCATTCTCCATTTTGAATTCATTGTTCCCTCAGCGATTACAAGATGTCCAGGCCTTGAAGCAGTAAAGCAGCCCAAATCATGATGCTCCTTCCACCATGCTTCACAGCTGGGCTGAGGTTTTGGTGTCGGTGTCCAGTGCCCTTTTTCCTCCAAACATAGCAATGTGAATTTCTGCAAAATAGTTCAACTTTGGCCTCCTCTGTCCCTGGAACTTTGTCCCAGAAGTGTTGTAGAACATCCAGGTGGTCTTTTGCAAACTTGAAACATGCAGCAATGTTTGTTTTGGAGAGCAGTGGTTTGCTCCATGATGTCCTTCCATGAGCACCATTCTTGTCCGGTGTTATAGTGGACACATGAACAGAGACTTCAACAAGTTCTAAAGATTTCTGCTGGTCGTTGGCTGTAACCCTTGGGTTCTTTTGAATCTCTTTCAGCATTGTATGTTGTGCTTGTCGTGTGATCTTTGCAGGATGCTCACTCCTGGGGAGAGTAGCAACAGTACTGAGTTTCCTCCATTTGTAGACAATTTCTCTTACTGTGGACTGAGAACACTCAAGTATTTAAAAATGATTTTGTAGCCTTTTCCAGCTTCATGCATCTCTACGATTCTTTTTCTAAGGTCCTCTGAAAGTTGTTTTGATCATGGCATGGTGCACACAAACAGATCTTTCTTGAGAAGAGCAGGCTCTGTCAGTAACCTGACTTTGTCTTTTTTATAGGGCAGGGCACCTCTACGACCCACACCTCCAAGCTCATCTCATTGATTGGAACACCTGACTCCAAATAGCTTTGGTAGAAGGCATTTCCCTGGTGGTTCACATACTTTTTCCGAGAAATACATGTAATATTGGATCATTTTTCTCAATAAATGAATGAATAAGTATGATGTTTTCTGTTATTTATTTAATTGGATTCTCTTTATCTAGTTTTAAGACTTATGTGAAAATCTGATTACATTTTAGGTCATATTTATGCAGAAATAAAGAAAATTCTACAGGGTTCACAAACTTTAGCACAATTGTACATTAAACTTTTCATTCCCAGAATCATTCTTATGAACTTCTGGACTTTCACCAATGCTAGCACGACTTTTCTTAGGTAAAGGATCCAGAACTGCTCACAATACTCTCCAAGTGCAATCTGATCATTGCCTTATAAAGCCTCAGCATTACATTCTTTCTCTTATATTCTAGTATGCTCAAAATGAATGCTAATATTGCATTTGCCTTCCTTACCACTGACTCAACTTGCAAGTTAACCCTTAAGTAATCCTGCAGATGGACTCCAAAATTCCTTTGCACCTCTGATTTTTGAATTTTCTCCCCATTTAGGAAATAGTCTATGCCTTTTTTCCTTCTACCAAAGTGCACGACCATAGACTTTGCTACAATAAATTAAGGAAACCATGCTGTCTTTATCATGTGTTTCCAAGTACCCCAAAACTCCATCCTTAATAATAGACTCCAATGTCTTCCCAACCACTGAAGTCTGACTAACTTACATATGATTTCCTTTTTTTCTGCTTCGCTTCCTTCTTAAAGAATGGAGTGGCATCTACAATTTTCCAGTCCTCCAGAACCATTCCAGAATCTAGTGATTCTTGAATGATCACTAATAATGCCTTCACAATCTCTTCAGCTGCCTCTTTCAGAACCCTGGGGTGTAGTTCATCTGGTCCAGGTGACTTATCTACCTTCAGACTTTTCAAATTCCCAAGCACCTTCTCCTTAGGAATAGCAACTACACTACCTTCTTACCCCGACACTGTTAAATTTCTGGCATATTGCTAGTGCCTTCCACGGTAAAGACTGATGCAAAATACTTACTACATTTGCCTGCCATTTCTTTGTTCCCCATTACTCATCTCCAGCGTTATTTGCCGGCAGTCTGATATCCACTTTTGCTTCTGTTTTACTCTTTATATATCAGAAAATCTTTTGGTATCTTCTTTTATATTATTAGATAACTTACATTCATTTTTCATCTTTTCTCTCCTTTTAGTATTTTTTAGTTGTTTTTTAAAAGCTTGCTAATTCTCTAACCTCACAAATTTTTGTTCCATTATATACCCTCTCCTTTCCTTTTATGCTGCCTCATCCTCCCTTTAGAATACTTCTTCATTTTGGGGATATATCTATACTGCACCTTCCAGATTGCCTCCAGAAAGTCCAGCAATTGCAGTTCTGCTGTCATCCCTGTTGGTGTTCCATTCCAATTAATTTTGGCCAGTTCCTCTCTCATGCCTCTGTAAATCCCTTTACTCCTCTGTAATACTGATACATTTAATTTTATCCATTGGCTAATTTTGGCTAAGGCAGTGATAAAGGTTGACTGTAACTGATCTCAATGTCCCCAAGCTAGGAAGAGAGGAAAATCAACTGTAATAGCCACTTCTGATCATTATCCAGTGATCTTCGCAGGAAACTGCTTGTCTGAGCCTATTATGTGGACAAGATGAAGTTTGGCTGTGATGTCATGACTAGGTTCACTGATAAAGAACAACACTCTTTAAATATGTAGCCCATTGCAAGTTTATGCCTCAGGAGAGGAGAAAATAACAGAAAAAGATTATTCAAATAGTTCAAACTAATCAGAGGATATGTGTGTTTATGTTAGGGAAGAAAATCAAAAGAGAAGTCAATCTGGACTAGTCATGTACCCTTTCATAACAGCTGGCATAATGGAATAAAAAGATAAAATTGCAAATAATTTGGAATTATTCCAGTTTTATAGAATTAGAATCACAGCTAATCTTCTCGAATAGCTTTTCCCCATTGATATAACATTACGTCCAAGCCCCAGGGGATATATTTTTGGCTTCATGCTACTTTTCATCTATCCCCTGCTCCTCACTGTTATTATTCAAATGCCTGACATCAGATTCCTCATTTCCCTCTGACAATATCCAGCTTCATCTCACAATTACCTCCATCCACATACTGTCAAACTACCGTACTGCATGGATCTTGATCAGATAAAATCCTCAAATATAACAAAGGAAAAGCAGAAGCAAACAAAAAGAATGGCCAACTACAAATTCCATTCCTTGACCGCCAGCATTGCTCTCCCTGGTCTAGCAATCTGACACTGTTGTCGGCCAAATCAAATGTGGTGATGAATCAGCACGTAGGAGGGAGTTTGAAAATTTGGATGAGTGGCAACATCACTACAATCTCTCACTCAAAGTCAGCAAGACCAAAGAACTGATTATAGACTTCAGGAGAGGGAAACCAGAGCAACTTTAAGTTAAGAGCAACTGAAGTTAGCAACTTAAATTCCTGGGTGTTACTATTTCAGAGGACCTGTCCTGGACCCAGCACATAAATGCAATTGTGAAGAAAGCACAGCGGTGCCTCTAATTCTTCAAGAATCTGCAGAGATTCAGCATGACATCTAAAACTTTGACAAACTTCTATAGGTGAGTATGAGTAGTGGAGAGTATATTGACTGGCTGCATCATGGCCTGGTATGGAAATACCCATGACTTTGAACTGAATGTCCTATAAAAGGTAGTGGATTTGGCCCAGTACATCATGGGTAAAGACCTCCAACCTTTGAGCACGTCTACATGAAAATGTCTACATTGAGCACATCTACATGAGGAGAAACTGTTTTTCCCAGAGAGTGGTGAATCTGTGGACTTCTCTGCCCAGGGAAGCAGTTGAGGCTTCTTCTGTCATGGTCCGGTCCGTGAAGTCTGTATTCCGGTTCACGGTCTGGTCCATCGACCCTTGCTCCAGGTTTTCCCGTCTACCCTGTTTCTGTTCTTGTTGAGCTCTAATTGAGGCAGCTGATGTTCGTTGGGGCTGGTTGCATAAGTACCTTCAGAGACCAGGGAATGGCGGCTGGATTGTTCTTGTCCTTACTCCTTGTATCCCTTCCTCTGCCTTCTGTTTCCTCTCCTGAAGCCTTGCCGGTAACTCTCGCCTCGTCTGAAGTTCTCGTTTCACCTTGCAATGCCTGAAGCCCTGTCTTGTCTTGCCGGTAATTCTCGCCTCGCCTGAAGTTCTGTCTTGCCTTGCATTGCCTTGTCTCGCTGTCTTGTCCTGGAGCCACCCCGTACCTAGCTCCCTTCTTGTCCCTTGCCTCTGTCGGGTAAGCCAGGCTGTCTTGCCATTACCTGTGGTTGGTTCTGACCCTTCCTGTCCCCTGCCTCCGTCGGGTAAGCCAAGCCGTCTTGCCGTTACCTACAGTTGGTTCTGTCCCTTCCTGTCCCTTGCCTCCGTCAGGTGGAGTACCGCGCCCTGCCCAGGAGGAGCTTCCAGTCTCCTGCCTTCAGCCTCCAGCCTCGCCTCAAGTTTCCTGCCTCCAGCGTTGCCTCGCCTCAAGTCTCCTGCCTCCAGCCTTGCCTCGTCTCCTGCCTCCAGCCTCGCCTCGCCTCGTCTCCTGCCTCCAGCCTCGCCTCGCCTTGCCCCGTCTCCTGCCTCCAGCCTCCAGCTTCACCTCAAGTCTCCTGCCTCCAGCCTCCAGCCAAGCCTCACCTTGTCTCAAGTCTCCAGCCTCCTGCCAAGCCTCAAGTCTGAAGACTCCAGCCTCCTGCCTAGCCTCAAGCCTGAAGACTCCAGCCTCCTGCCTAGCCTCAAGCCTGAAGACTCCAGCCTCGTCCTGTCTGCCGGCCTAGCCTCGTCCTTGCCTAGTTCTGGGGTCCGAGCCAGAGGCAAGACCCAGGTACTGGGTCCTTGTCCAGTCTCTGGCTCGGAGTCCAAGCCCGGGCTCCTAGATCTCTTGTCCAGTCCTGTTCCAGGTTCCTGGTTTTCCTGTCCACGTCCTTGCCATCGCCCTGTATCCTAGTCCTGTCCCTAGTACTTCAGTGTCTGTGTCTTGCACTTGGGTCCGTTCCCAGCCACTGCCATATGACATCTTCACTAGATATACTGTATTTAAGAAACAATTAGATAGGTTTTTACATAGTAAGGGAATTAAGGGTTATGGGGAACAAGCAGGTAGATGAGGCTGAATTTACGGACAGATCAGCCGTGATCTTATTGCATGGCGGGGCAGGATCGATGGGCCGGATGGCCTACTCCTGCTCCTATTTCTTATGTTCTTATGAAACACACTCATAGGAAAGCAGCATCCATCATCAAAGATCTCCACCACCCAGGACATCTTCTTTTCTCACTGCTGCCATCAGGTTGAAGCTACAAGAACCTCAGGACTCACACCATCAGGTTCAAAAACAGTTACTATCCCTCAACCATCAGGCTCTTGAATAAAAGTGGATAACTACACTTACCTGCTCCATCAATGAAGTGTTCCTACAACCAATGATCTCACTTTATCTCGTTATCTCAGGTTCTCATATTTATTGTTATTTATTTATGTTTGTATTTACACAGTTTGTTGTCTTCTGCACTCTGGTTGATCTTTCATTGATCCTGTTATGGTTACTATTCCAAAGACTTGCTGAGTATGCTCAGAAGAAAAGAAATCTGAGGGTATATATGGTGACATATATGCACTTTAATAATACAATTTACTTTGAACTTTGACACAGCTGTTTACTATTTTAATATCCTTTTTGATCCCAACCTGAGGATTCCTGACTCTAAAACTGACGCTAAGTTCTCTGTCTCCCTTAAATAAGTCCTTAATTCTGGGATTGCTTCTCTGAATCTATCTGTCATTCCAGGCCTTTAAACCTTATCACTTAACTAATCTCTTGCAATCCATTCCATTGTTTCACTTTTTGGCTCAGTGATAACTTTTGTCTGGTGATGTTTTACCAGTGCTATGAAATTCAGTAGGTTGTAATGGTGAAGCATTCAATTTGGACCTTTATCTGTGTTATTATTTAGTCATTCAAAATGTGCCTCTTATTAGTGGTGAACAATTTAAAGAAATGAACATTTTAAACATACATCCGAAAATCAGTCTTATTAAGTGATGGTTACAGTTCAGCTTTCAACACCATAATTCTTTTTTTTCTTTTTAAATCTTTTTATTGAATAAGTATACAAAAAGGTAAACCATATAAACATTAATACAATGTTAAAATATAATAAAATTCCAGAAGGTATCAATACCAAAAAAAATACTACAAACAATGTAATTTAAACATAAGAAACCAAGATAACATAATAGTATACTAAATTTTATATATATCAATGGAAAAAAAAAGAAAATAAAACCCCAAAAAAAACCCACCGTGCAACTAACTAAAAGAAAAAAAAAACCCCAAAAAAAACCCACCGTGCAACTAACTAAAAGAAAAAAAAACCCCAAAAAAAACCCACCGTGCAACTAACTAAAAGAAAAAAAAACACCATAATTCCATCTAAGCTTGACAGGAAACTCAGGGACTACAGCTTTGACCCTGCCTTGTGCAGCTGGATCCTGGACTTTCTGTCAGATTGCTGGCAGGTGGTAAGAGTGGGCTCCCTCACCTCCACCCCTCTGCCTCTCAATACAGGAGCCCCTCAGGGCTGTGTACTAAGTCCCCTCCTTTACTCCCTGTATACCCATGATTGTGTCGCCAACCACAGCTCTAATCTGCTAATTAAATTTGCCGATGACACTACATTGATTAGCCTAATCTCAAACAATAATAAGGCGGCCTACAGGGAGGAAGTCATCTCTCTAACACAGTGGTATCAAGAAAGCAGCGTTTCCTTCAACATCGCAAAAACAAAGGAGCTGGTTGTGGATTACAGGAGGAATAGAGATGGGCTAACTCCTATTGATACCAATGGATCAGGGGTTGAGAGGGTAAACAGCTTTAAATCCCTCGGCATCCATATCACCGAGGACCTCACGTGATCTGTACATACCAGCTGTGTGGTGTAAAAGGCACAACAGTGCCTCTTTCACCTCAGAGAGTTGGTAGGGGCCCCCAAATCCTAAGAACTTTCTACAAGGGCACAATTACAAATTACTGTGATTGCACATTGCACATTTAGATGGAGATGTAACATAAAGATTTTTACTCCTCATGTATGTGACAGATGTAAGAAATAAAGTCAATTCAATTCAGTTCACATAGATACGTAGAGATGGCAAAAGTTGAACAGAGAAATATGTTTATTTTCATTTAGTAGTATTAGTGCCCAAAGACTGAAGATGATTGGATATTATTCATTACAAAAACTTTGTCCACCAGAGAAAGCAGGATCTCCCAGTGGCCACACATTTTAATTCCACGTCCCATTCCCATTCTGATATGACTATCCACAGCCTCCTCTACAGTAAAGATGAAGCCACTCTCAGGTTGGAGGAACAACACCTTATATTCCGTCTGGGTAGCCTCCAACCTGATGGCATGAACATTGACTTCTCTAACTTCCGTTAATGCCCCACTTCCCCTTCGTACCCCATCCCTTATTTATTTATTTATTTATTTATTCTCCTCCTCCTCCCCCCCCTCTCTTTTTTCTCCCTCTGTCCCTCTCACTATAACTCCTTCCCCATCCTCTGGGCTCCCCTCCCCCTTTCTTTCTCCCTAGGCCTCCCATCCCATGATCCTCTCCCTTCTCCAGCCTCATATCCCTTTTGCCAATCAACTTTCCAGCTCTTAGCTCCATCCCTCCCCCTCCTGTCTTCTCCTATCATTTCTGATCTCCTTCTCCCCCTCTGACTTTTAAATCTCTTACCATCTCTTCTTTCAGTTAGTCCTGACGAAGGGTCTCAGCCCGAAATGTCGATTGTACCTCTTCCAGAGATGCTGCCCGGCCTGCTGCGTTCACCAGCATTTTCTGTGTGTGTTGCTTGAATTTCCAGCATCTGCAGATTTCCTCATGTTTGCATAAACAACACAGCTTTCAATAAGATGTTTAAATCAATTGTTTGCTCAAGGTAAAGGAATTAACTGCTAATTCTTTCAAGTGGCATAGTTTATATCTGTTCTGGTATGAGATCCTGTTGAGTTGGTTTATTTGTAAAACACAAGCCTGTGAAGACTTAATCATCTGATGTCACTGCAGTATTACTGGCTGCAGATCAAAAGCATTAAGAACGTACGCAGAGAACTGTTATGACACAGAAAACTGTTGAGTCTATTCAGCCTGATGTCAAGTCATTTTTATTCCTTAATTCATACAACTTTAAAATTCAACATAAAACATTTGTGGAAATATAAAGTGCCTAATATAGAATCTTTGGAATATAGGTCCTTCACTGCCTAGTTAAAGTGACTAATGCCAATTAAAGATATATAGTAAAATGTACCATCAGTGCTAGGTAATAATCCTACCTTTGATTCAGAAGATTAAGGGCTCAATCTGCAATTCGGGATTTCAGCATAACATCCAGAGTATTGTCCATTTAAAGGTGAAAGAATAATTGTCACATGAGCACCGCAACAAGGAAACATACAATGAAATGCATTGTTTGTCTCAAAGATCAACCCAACCTGAATATGCGCTGGGGACAGCCCACAAGTGTTGCCCTTCACACCAACATAGCATACCCAAATCTTTCTAACCCTAACCTGTACATGTTTGGCATGTGGGAAGAAACTTGATCACCCTTCTAAAACACATGCAGTCATGCGGAAAATGTACAAACAGAGTTAACACTTGTTTCTTTTCATTTGCAGAGTATTGCTGAAAGCAAAATTATTACCACATTCAATGACAACATACTATTGACTGAAGTTGGAAGCATTTCAATGTATTGCTTAAAGAAGTTTCTGGGAGAAGTGAATAATAGACTACTTAAAAATTTGTTCTACCTTGCACTTTTTTTTAAACCAGGATGATCAATTAGATTAGGAAAAATAGGAAAAATTCTTGTGAAAAAGATGGGATATCTACTGTAGAATTGTTGTACTTCAGAAGGGCCGAGCATTCACATGTACCCTTGAAAAGGAAACACAAATCAGATTTGATAAGGTGGCAGCAATTCTTCATTCATCTGATGGAGAAATTCAGAATTGATATAGTATTAACATTCACTTCATTTCTTATCTGCAGTCTAGATTTTTTCTAAAATCACAGAGAATTTAAAAATGTATAATTGGTTGATGGATTACAATGGGAAAGAAATGATAATATTTGCAGTTTACGACCTTTAAGGAAACAGTGAGAGGTTGTGGGCAATAGTTAGGTTGGTCAGTCAGCCTGAACTCAGTGGTTGGGAAGATGTTGGAGTTGATTGTTAAGGATGAGGTTTCACGGTACTTGGAGGCACATGATAAAATAGGTCAAAGTCAGTGTGTTTTCTTTAAGGAAAATCTTGCCTGACTAATCTGTTGGAATTCTTTGAGAAAATAACAAGCAGGATGGACAAAGGAGAATCGGTACATGTTGTGTACTTGGATTTTCAGAAGGCCTTTGACAAGGTTAGGCGCACGTGAGACTACTTAACAAGGTAAGAATCAGAATTAGATTTAATATCACCAGCATATGTCATGAAACTTGCTAACTTTACAGCAGCAGTACAATGAAATACACCACAAATAAATATAGAGAAAAATTCTGAGTTACATTAAGCATATATTAACTAGTTAAGTTAAAATTAGTGCAAAAAAACAGCAATAGAAAAGTAGTGAGCTAGTGTTCATGGGTTCACTGTCCATTTGCATATCAGATGGCAGAGGGGAAGAGACTGTTCCTGAACCATTGAGTGTGTGCCTTCAGGCTTCTGTACATCCTTCCCAATGGTAACAGTGTGAAGAGGGCATATCCTGGGTGGTGGGGATCCCTAATGATGGACACTGCCTCCCTAAGACAGAGCTTTTGACCAGCGACTCATCTGGACGTCGGAAGTCTGAGAGGTGGGGATTTCACTCAGGTCCACGGCCCGAGTCGAAAAGGGAGCAGCAGGCCATGGCAGTGTAAGAGAGCTTTGACCAGCAACCAATCCGTGTTTGAGATTGATTAGCAAGAGCAAATTAAGGAAGGCAGGGGCGAGCACAGCAGCCATCGTCAGAGTGGCCACCATCTGAGTGGACAAAGTCAGAGTGGTGAACTTGGGGCTTTAGCTCTTCAAGACTTCAACAAAGAGAGGCTTCAGTCAGAGACAGCAAAGAAGAGAAAAGCTCTAGATTAAGTTTTTTTTCCTTCCCTTCTTTATATCTGCTCAGGACAGTAGAGATGCCAGGCAAGATAGTGGAACGCCCCTCTTGCGGGATGTGGGAAGACATGGAGACCTCCAGTATCCCTGACAACTACAACTACGAGAAGTGCATCCAGCTGCAGCTTCTAACAATCCACATTAAGGAATTGGAACTGAACTGGATGAACTCCGGATCATTCGCGAGGCAGAAGGAGTGATAGATAGGACATATAAAGATGTAGTTTCACCAATGGTGCATGGCCCAGGAAACTGAGCAACAGTCAGCAAGAGAAAAGGGGTTAAGAAGTCAGTGCAGGGTACCCTTGTGGCCATCTCCCTCAACAAAAGGTATAGCACTTTGGATACTGTTGGGGGTGGCGGGGGGTGACCTAACAGAGGACAGTCACAATCAGGTCTCTGGCTCTGCAACTCAGAAAGGAAGAGGGGGAGAAGAGGCAAACTGTGGTGATAGGGAATTGTTAGTTAGGGGGACAGACAGGAGGTTCTGTGGGTGAGAACGGGATTCGCAGATGGTATTTTGCCTGCAAAATCTCAAATTGAGTCCTCGGCATTCTTAAGTAGCAGGGTGAACAGCCAGAAGACGTGGTCCATGTAGATACCAATGACATGGGTAGGATAAGTGATGAGGTTCTGCGTAGGGAGTTCAGGGAGTTAGGTGGTAAGTTAAAGGGTAGGACCTTCAGAGTTGTGACCTCAGGATTGCTACCCATGTCACATGCTAATGAGGCCAGAACTAGGAAAATTATACAATTTAATATGTGGCTAAGGAGTTGGTGTAGGAGGGAGGGCATAAGATTTTTGGACCATTGGTCTCTCTTCTAGGGAAGGTGACACCTGAAGGGATGGTTTGCACCTGAAATGGAGGGGGCTAATATCCTAGTGGGAAAGCTTGTCAATGCTGCTCGGTGGGGTTTAAACTAGAATTGCAGGGGAATGGGAACCAGAATGCCAGAACAGTTAAGAGGACAGGTAGTGGGGACAATTGTTGACTAAGACCTCAGACAAAGTTAGGAATCAAAAGGGTGAGCATGGTGCAATTGTTCTGAGCTGCGTATATTTCAATGCAACAAGTATTGTAGGAAAGGCAGATGAGCTCAGGGCATGGATCAACACCTGGAATTCTCACATTGTAGCTATTAGAGAGTCTTGGTTGCAGGAGAAGCAGGACTGGCAGCTCAATATTCCAGTGTTCCATTGTTTTAGGAGTGACAGAGTGGGAGGAATTAAAGGAGGAGGGGTGGCATTACTAGTCAGGGAAAATGTCACTACAGTGCTCCATCGGGATAGACTGGAGAACTCAAATAGTGAGGCATTATGGGTGGAACTGAGAAATAAAAAAGGTATGACCACGTTAATGGGGCTATATTACAAGCCATCAAACAGTCCGAGGAATTTCAAGGAACAAATTTGTAAAGAGATCGCAAACTGTTGCAAAAAACATAAGATTGTTATAGTAGGTGATTTTAGCTTTCCGCATATTGACTGTGAATCCCGTATTGTAAAAGGACTAGATGGGAGAATGAGACAGGGCAGGGGAACACTGTGCACCCAGTGACCACAATACCATTAGTTTCAAAGTAAACATGCAAAGAGATAAGTCTGGTCTGCAGGCTGACATTCTAAGTTGGAGAAAGGCCAATTTTGATGGTATCAGAAAGGATCAGGCAAGTGTGGATTGGAACAGGCTGTTTTCTGGAAAGTAGGAGACCTTCAAAAATGAAATTTTGTGAGTACAAAGCTTGTATGTGTCGATCAGAATAAAAGGTAAGGATAACAAGTACAGGGAACCTTGGTTTTCAAGATATATTGAGCCCCTGGTTAAGAGGGAAAAAAGGAGGTGCATAGCAAGTATAGGCAAGTAGGAACAAATGAGGCACTTATGGAGTACAAGAAATGTAAGAGAACACTTAATTAAGAACTCAGGAAGGCTAAAAGAAGGCATGAAGTTGCTCTAGTAGACAAGGTGAAGGAGAATCCGAAGGGATTCTACAGGTATGCTGAGAGCAAAAGGATTGCAAGGGACAAAATTGGTCCTCTGGAAGACCAGAATTATAATCCATATGTGGAGCCAAAGCAGATGGGCAAGATCTTAAGTGCATTCTTTTCATCTGTGTTTATTTGGGAGATGGACACAAGAGTCTATAGAAGTGAGGCAAAGTGGCATCAACTTCATGGACCCTGTACAGAGGAGGAGGTGTTTGCTACCCTGAGACAAATCAGGGTGGATAAATCCCCAGGACCTGACAAGGTATTCCCTCGGACCCTACATGAGGCAAGTGCAAAATTTGCTGGGGCCCTAGCACAGATATTTAAAACATCCTTAGTGACAGGAGAGGCGCCAGAGACTGGAGGATAATCAATGTTGTTCCACTGTTTGAAAAAGACTCGAAACAGAAACCAGGCAGTTATAGGCCAGTGAGTCTGAAACCAGCTGTGGGAACATTATTGGAAGGTATTCTAATGGACCGATTATATAGGTGTTTGGATAGACAGGGACTGATTAAGGATAGTCAGCATGGCTTCATGCATCTTAGATCATATGTAACCAATTTTATAGAGGTTTTTGGTGAGGTCACTGGGAAAGTGGATGAAGGCAAGGCAATGGATGTTGTCTACATGAACTTTCATAAGGCATATGACACGGTCCCGCATAGGAGGCTGGTCAGGAAGGCTCATCACTCGGCATTCAGGATGAGGTAGTAAATTGGATAGACATTGGGCTTGTGGGAGAAGCCAGAGGGTTGCCTCTCTGACTGGAAGCCTGTGACTAGTGGTGTACTGCGGGAATTGATGCTGGGTCCTTTGTAGTTTGTCATCTACATCCATGATCTGGATGATAATGTGGTTAAATGGATCAGCAAATTTGCAGATGACACCAAGATTGGGAGTGTTGTGGACAGTGAGGAAGGCTATCATGGCTTGCAGAGGGATCTGCATCAGCTAGAAAAATGGCAGATGAAACTTAATACAGACATATGTAAGGTTTTGCACTTTGGTAGGATCAACCAGGGTAGGTCCTACACAGTGAATGGTCGGGCACTGAGGAGTGTGGTAGAACAAAGGGATCTGGGAATACGGGTACGTAATTCATTCAAAGTGGTGTCACAGGTAGATAGGATCGTAAGGAAAGTTTGTGGCACATTGACCTTCATAAATCAATGTATTGAGTACAGAAGATGGGATATTATGTTGAAGTTGTATAAGACATTGGTGAGGCCTAATTTGGAGTATTGTGTGCAGTTTTGGTCACCTACCTGCAGGAAAGATGTAAACAAGGTTGAAAGAATGCAGTGAAAGTGTACAAGGATGTTTCCAGGTCTGGAGGACCTGAATTATAAGGGAAGATTGAATAGGTTAGGACTGTATTCTTTAGAATGTAGAAAATTGAGAGAATATTGATGGAAGTATACAAAATTACAAAGAGTATAGGTAGGGTAAATGCAAGCAGGGTTTTTCCACTGAGGTTGGGTGGGACTACAACCAGAGGTCATGGCTGGTCCTTCCTGAGACAGGTGTTGATTCTAGCCATGTCCAGCCTCTTAAAACATTTCATCACTGTAGATGTGAGTGGTACTAGACGATAGTCATTCTTAGGCACTGGTATAATTGTTGCCCTCTTGAAACAGGTGGGAACTTCCGACTGTAGCAGTAAGAGATTAAAAATGTCTTCGAATACCCCCACTAGTTGGTTGGCACAGGTTTTTAGAGCCTTACTACGTATTCCATCGGGCCCTGCGAGGGTTTGCCCTCTTGAAAGACAGCCAAACATTGGCCTCTGAGACAGGGATCACAGGGTCATCAGATGCTGGAGGGATCCTCATAGCTGTGGTTTTATTCTCCCTTTCAAAGTGAGCATAAAAGGCCTTGAGCTCATCTGGTAGATAAGACCCCATAGTATTACAGAACTGATATTAGCATGGATAGAGGATTGGCTGATTGGCAGGAGGCAGAGAGTGGGAATAAAGAGGACATTTTCTGGTTGGCTGCCGGTGACTAGCGTGTTCCACAGAGGCCTGTGTTGGGACTGCTTCCTGCTACGTTGTATATCAATGATCTGGATGACGGAATTGATGGCTTTGTGGTCAAGTTTGTGGATGATACAAAGATAGGTGGAGGGTTGGATAATGTTGAGGAAGCAGGAGACTGCAGAAGGACTTAGACAGATTAGGAGAATGGGCAAAGAAATCATAGATGGAATACAGTGTCAGGAATTGTATAGTCATGCACTTTGGAAGAAGGAATGAAAGCATAGACTATTTTCGAAATGGGTAGAAGATTCAAAAATCCATGGTGCAAAGTGTCTTGGAAGTCCTCCTGCAGGATTCTCTAAGGGCTAACTTGCAGTTTGAATCAGTGATGTGACGAGAGGGAGAGATTGGTGGATAGTTGTGAACCCAAGTGCAGAGTGAAGTCTAGAATTAACTCAGACTCAGACACAAAATAAACAAAATAACAAACAAAATCGAAAGGCAAAATCACGAAGAGTAGTACCAGAAAAAGAACTCCTATGATTGTGCACAGAGTGCTCAGCACAAGGCCTTTAAGTACAGACAATATTAGACAGTCTGAGTCTTAAAACGACAGCGGCAGCTAACCATATCCTGGGGAATTGTAGTGCCATGACTTGGATGCCTGCTGCTATTCAGTCCGGACCTTTACAGAACCCCCGCCCCCGCCCCCCACAGCTGGCTCCTAAAGCCCAGGGTGATCAGGAATCAGGATGATGCTGATGAAAGTCCTCTATCAAGGTAGGATCCAGGATACCCTGTGAAGGTTTTCAGCTTCTTTTTTTTAGGCTATTTCTCTCCCAATCCAAACCTTTTATCTTGAACAATGAGGGTGTCCAAAAGTCACCGGACTGTGTAGGTGGGTTGTCCCTCAACAAGTCTGGGAGGCAGAGGAGATTTCGGAACCCGAGCAAAAGGGGCAGGCGCTCAAGGGCTTGAAGTGGGATACATGGAATGTGGGGTGAATCCACTTGGTGCTCAGGAGTTGGAGACGATAGGTTGACACATCACAGGATTCTGAACAGACCGATGTAGCAAGGCCACTTTTCTGGATTCAGCCCACATGGGAAGATCTCTAGTTGAGACCCAGACTCGCTGATCATGGAGTGCAGGTCCCTGTCTTCTCAGGTAATTGGCCTGGTGTTGTTGTTGCTACGAAATGGCCAAAAACATCTCTCTCACCTTAACCCATTTCTGGCGACGTCTCTGGACCAGTTGGTCCGCTGATGGAACCCCAACTCCACTTCTTGTTGCAGGAACAATGGAAGATGATACCCAAATTGGTATTCGAAAGGTGACATTCCAATAGACTAATGCTGAACTGCGCTGTGCACGAGCTCCACCCAGATCAGGTTGTCACTCCAGGTTCCCCGAGGCTAGACATTTGAGTGTTTTATCAATGTCCTGGTTGGCCTTCCCCGTTTGCTCATTGGTCTGCAGATGGAACCCAGATGGCAGACTGGCAGAGACCCCAATGAGCTCACAAAAGGCTCTCCAAAACCTGAAAGTAAATTGGGATCTGCAATCAAAGACAATGTCCTGGAATTTAGAGGAATGAGGGGTTCTCATTGAAACCTGTCAAAAGTTGAAAGGCCTAGATAGAGGGGATGTGGAAATAATGTTTCCTCTAGTGGGAGAGGCTAGGACCAGAGGGCACAACCTCAGAATAGAGGGATGTCCATTTAGAACAGAGAAGGGGTGTGAAAGGCCACGAGGAGAAGGCAAGAAAATGGAGTAGAGAGAGAAAGTGGCTCAACCATGATGAAATGTTGGAGCAGACTCAAAGGGCCGAATGGCCTAGTACTGATCCTATGGTCTTTCATAGATTGGTGTTGTGACAGAAATAAGTCAATATCAGCAAAATAAATGACTTACAAGTTCTTTTTCTGTAAAAGCCAATGCAGGTAAATTAAGATAAACAGAACACACATAGCCAATGAACAATTACTAAAGGCCTAAACCATTTTCCCACAGAAGTAAAATCAATCATTCTCACTTGTGTTTGTGTTAATTCAATTTCTCATTACATACTGAATAATAAATTGCATAAACAACTTTGAAACTGCATATTTTCAGTGTATTTTGTCGAGTATATTAATTCTGAAATTCCTCTGCCTGTTCAGTGTAAAACCATTGACTGGAAGAATTGGTGAATATTGCGAAGTCACTGCTTCCTTCTGACCACAACCCAAAAGTGCAATGAAGGGGTTGGGATTGGGGACATGGATGCAGGGGAGACATGGAAACTGGCCCTTCAGCCCACTATACCTATGCTGACCCATCTTTACTAATCCATTTTCCAGCATAAGTCTGTAAGCCTTCTATGCCTTTGTGTTCCAAGTGTCCATCCAGATAGTTTGTAAATGTTGTGAGTTTCTCTGCCTCCCCCCCCCCACCCTTCAGGGTTCTGACTACCACTGGGTGAAAATATTCTCCTTCATATTCCCTCTAAATGTCCTGCCCTCCCCTCGAATCTATGCCCTTTGTTTGTAGACTCTTCTGCTTTAGGGACAGGACACTTACTGTCAACTCTCGATGTCCTTCATAATTTTGTATATCCCTCAGATCAGGTCCTCTCCACACTGCCATTTTGCTTTCCATCCTGATGTCATTGAAAGAAGAACTGACCACATAATAATCCTATTAGAGCCCCTGCAAATCCTATCTCTTCTTCCTTCCAATGTAAAAGGCATAAGTGTGATTCCGAAATGCTAACTGCAATGCACCTTGGAACATGTTACTCCATTAATTGCACAATATAGAAGAGCAAGCTGTTGATGAACTTATTTGGTAAGTTGTAGTTGGTTGACTGCCATTTAGAAATTAAGATCAGAGAATAGTTGGCACTGTTCTGCAATAAGTGACTCCTTCAGCTGAGTGGCTACTGGTCAAGTGGCAGGGAATCTCATCAATTATACTGCATCAGCCCCAACCTACCCTCGGCAGGCAGACATCTAGGGAGGGCTAAGGATGGTTCAAGCACCCACCTTCCATATACAGAGCTTCTTTACCATGAAGGGATAAACACTGGACCAGAGTGGCAGCTGGAAATGCCACACTATTGCACACTTGACAGCACTGCATTACTGCAGGGGGCTGTCTCTTCACATCATTTATTTTTGCTACGTCACAATCATTATTCCATGAAGTATGCATTATCAGCACACACCAATGTTGCAATCTATTAGTTCACGCCCTGGTAATGCTGCTCAAACTGCCTGAGGAACTTAACAAAAGAAATGGGTTTTTATAAACGAGAGGTTAATGTTTAAATAGTAATTTAATTTCTCAGTTAGTCGACAATCCAAGCAGCTTACAGTCCACGACATAGAACGTGGAACAGTATAGCACAGGACAAACCCTTAGGCCCATTATGTTGTGCCAAGCCAGATGAATTGAATTGAATTGACTTTATTGCTTACATCCTTCACATGCATGAGTAAAAATCTTTACGTTATGCCTCTGTCTAAATATGCAATGTGTAATTCATAGTAATTTATATTAAATAGTATGTACAACAGGACAGTCAATATAACATAGAAATGCAATTGTATCAGCGTGAATTAATCAGTCTGATGGCCTGGTGGAAGAAGCTGTCCTGGCTTTTATGCTGCGGTAACGTTTCCTGGATGGTAACAACTGAAACAGTTTGTGGTTGGGATGACTCGGGTCTCCAATGATCCTTCAGGCCCTTTTTACACACCTGTCTTTGTATATGTCCTGAATAGTGGGAAGTTCATATCTACAGATCTGCTGGGCTGTCCGCACCACTCTCTGCAGAGTCCTGCGATTGGCGGAAGTACAGTTCCCATACCAGCCAGTGATGCAGCCAGTCAGGATGCTCTCAATTGTGCCCCTGTAGAAAGTCCTTAGGATTTGGGAGCCCATATTGAAATCCTTCAATCATCTGAAGTGAAAGAGGCGCTGCTGTGCCTTTTTCACCACACAGTCAGTATGTACAGACCACGCGAGATCATTGTTGATGTGTATGCCAAGGAACTTAAAGCTGTTCACCCCCTCAACCACAGATCCATTGATGTCAGTAGGATTTAGCCTGTATCCTTTCGTCCTGTAGTCCACAACCAGCTCCTTTGTTTTTGCAACATTGTTGTTTAATGGACACCACTGTGTCAGGGTGATAGTTCTTCTCTATAGGCTGCCTCATTATTATTTGAGATTAATAATCAAATAGCCAACTAAACTAATCCCCTCAGCCTAAACGATGTCTATATTCTTCCATTTTCCACATATTCATGTGCCTATCTATGTCACGGTCCCGACCATTAATTCCTCATATTCTCCTAATTCCCCTTTCCCCCATGTTCTCCTGGGCTCCTTGATTGCGACACCTGATTCTCATCTAAACCTGCAGCATAAAAACTCCGGCTTTGCATCCACTCATCACCAGATTGTTGTTTCAGCCAGTGTGGTAATTCACGTTCCCGGCCACTTAGGATTGTGTATTCTAAGTTTTACTTCAGAACTGTGGTTTGCCTGTGTAACTCTGTCTCTCCGCGTCAAGATAAGTATTGCCTGCCTCCTGCCTTTCCACTCACCCTCCTGTTTTCCGTTCAGCTCCAGCCACGCTCACGCCCTCGTCTGCATTCTAACTCTATTTCCGTGCCAGTGTCACTGCATTTGGGTTCACCCGTACTTTGCAACAGAACGATCTGGCCACCATGGACACAGCGGACACAAACACCCTTCAACAAGCCCTTGCCAGCCTGGGTTCCCTACCAACTCGACCAACACGACCAACTCCTCCAGGAGGTCATGGAGAACCTCTGTTCCCTGTCTGCTCACGTCATGCAGATCAGTAACCAGGTGGACTGTGTCTTCACTTATATCACTCAACCCACCAGCCTAGCCAGCCCAGACAGCCTGTAGTGGCAACCTCCACGCGAGCACTACGTGAGAGATTTGGGGAAGTGCCGGGGTTTCCTCCTTCAGTGCTCCCTGGTGTTTGAACAGCAATCGTCGACTTACTCCACAGATAAGTCTAAAATTGCTTATGTCATGGGGTTGCTGTGGGGGAGTGCATTAGCATGGGCCACAGCAGTTTGGGACAACCAACCAGATATCTGCTCCTCTTTTGCTAGTTTTATCGAGATGAGAAAGATCTTCGATCACCCCGTCCGTGGTAAAGACGTCGCCAAGCGTCTACTCATTCTCTGCGAGGGCTCCCGCAGCGTTGCTGAATATTCCGTGGAGTTCCGGACGTTAGCGGCCGACTCAGGGTGGAACGATGAGTCACTCCAGGGGGTTTTTTGGAATGGACTCAGTGATCTGGTGAAGGACGAGTTGGTGGCGAGAGATGACACCAACAGACTAGATTCCTTGATCTCCCTAGCCACCAGGTTGGACAATCGTCTCCGAGAACGCCATAGAGATAGAAATGGTCGTCCACCACCTTCGGCCACTTCTTGGCACTCCCTACCGCCTCCCGCCAGAACAAGCCTCTCTCCTCCTCCTGCGCCCCGAGTAGCTCCCAGCCCTGTTGTTTCTACCGCTTCCCTTCCATCCCCTGACCCCGGCTGCAGCTTCAAGCCACTTTGAGTTACAACGAACAGTCCCTGCCTCTGTTAGCACTGGTGGACTCCGGCGCAGAGGGAAACTTCATGGATGAAGATTTAGCCTTCCAAGCCAGAATTCCTCGTGAGCCATTGAGTGCCCCCCTGGACACCCGGGCACTGAATGGTAGACTCCTGGCCTGCGTCATGCACTGCACGGAACTCCTGCCTCTCCTCTCCGGAAACCATTGGGAACAGGTACGATTTAATCTAATTTCCTCTCCTCAAGCCCGTATAGTTCTCACCACCCTTGGCTAAGCTGTCATAACCCCCACATCGTCTGGCCCACTGGGAAGATAGTCAGCTGGAGCTCGTTCTGCTATTCCTCTTGCCTGCAATCAGCCCTTCCCCCAGTGGAGGTCACCGCGACCTCATCCGCCTCTGAGCCCCCTGACTTGTCCATGGTTCCCGTAGAATATCATGACCTTGGAGAGGTGTTTAGTAAGCATTGGGCCCTTTCTCTGCCTCCCCATCGCCCTTACTATTGCGTGATTGACCTTCTCCCCGGAGCCTCACACCCACCAGTCGGCTCTATAACCTGTCCCGCCCAGAAAGAGAAGCTATGGAGACGAACATAAATGAGTCCCTCGTGGCTGGCATCATCCGACCCTCATCTTCCCCTGTAAGCGCTGGTTTCCTCAGAGCTGAAGAGGCGTTTCATCTCCACTCCCATCCTGGTCCAACCTGACCCATCTCGAAGTCAACACCTCCGACTCTGGGGTGGGAGTGGTCCTTTCCTAACGCTTCATCCAAGACCAAAAGCTCCATCCCTGCGTCTTCTTCTCTCGTTGTCTATCCCCCACCAAACGGAACTACGACGTTGGGAACCAGGAGTTGCTGGCCGTCAAACTCGCCTTGGAGGAGTGGAGGCACTGGCTGGAGGAAGCAGAACACCCATTCATCGTCTGGGCAGACCATAAGAACCTGGCATACATTCAGACAACTAAACACCTTAACTCCCGCCAAGCCTGTTGGGCACCACTTTTTGGCCGTTTCAGTTTCACCCTCACCTACCATCCTGGTTCCAAGAACGGGAAGCCGGATGCTCTCTCTCTTCAGTTCGTCTCCGAGGAAGGCCCTTCCAAGCCTGATACCACCCTTCCACCATCCTGTGTTGTGGCTGCCCTCACCTGGGAGATCGAATCCATAGTCAATGAGCCCCAATGGACTCAACCTGACCCAGGCGATGGACCCCCCAATCGCCTCTTCGTGCCTGACTCTGTTCGGTCTCAGGTTCTCCAGTGGGGGCATACTTCCCGTTTCTCCTGCCATCCCGGAACCGGTCGAACCCTGTACCTTCTGAAGAGACATTTCTGGTGGCCCACCATGGATGCTGACACTCGCTCCTTCATCTCTGCCTGTTCTGTATGTGCCCACGGAAAAGCCTCCCATTGACCACCTGCTGGGTTGCTTCATCCCCTACCTGTCCCTGGCCGTCCTTGGTCCCACGTTGCTCTGGATTTCGTCACTGGACTACCCCCTTTCACAAGGTAACACAGCTGTACTCACCATGGTGGACCGTTTCTTCAAAGCCGTGCACTTCGCAGCCCTTCCCAAACTCCCCACAGCCCGTGAAACAGCCGACCTCCTTGTCCGACACATCTTCCACCTTCATGGAATTCCCTCTGATGTTGTTTCTGACCGGGGCCCCCAATTCATCTCCCAAGTCCGGAAATCCTTCTGTCAAGTCCTCAGAGCTTCAGTAAGTCTGTCTTTTGGTTTCCATCCACAAACTAACAATCAGACGGAGCGAGTGTCATCCTGGAGCACACATCTCCCTTGGGTGGAGTACGCCCACAACTCCCTGGTCAGGACCGCCACCGGAATGTCTCCTTTCGAATGCTCCCTCGGTTATCAACCCCCTCTGTTTCCTGCCCATGAAGACGACATTGATGTGCCTTCAGTTCAGGCCCATCTCTGCCGGTGCCACAAGGTCTGGAAGGATGCACACTTGGCCCTGCTGACCGCAACCGGAGTATCGCTGATCGGCATTGAATCCCTGCGCCAGACTATTGGCCTGGCCAGAAGGTTTGGCTTTCTTCAAAAGACATCCCCCTTAAGAATGAATCCAAGAAACTCGCCCCTCGTTACCTCGGACCATTCGAAATTGAGAGCATCATCAACCCCTCGGCAGTCAAACTCAAACTATCCAGATCCATGCACATTCATCTCACATCTCCCAGCTGAAACCTGTGTCTGTCAGCCCTTTGTGCCCTCCAGTTGAACCTCGTCTACCCACCCCGATCATTGATGATCACCCAGCTTACACCATCCAGCAAATTCTGGATGTGAACTGCCGAGACAGAGGTTTCCAGTACCTTGTCGATTGGGAGGGATATGATCCTGAGGAGCGCACCTGGATCCCCTGCTCCTTCATCTTAGACCCTTCTCTCATCCGAGACTTCAATCGTGACAATCCGGGCAAGCCTGGTGGTTTGCCTGGAGGCTCCCGTTGGGGCGGGGGGGTGGGATACTGTCACGGTCCCGACCGTTAATTCTTCATATTCTCCTAATTCCCTTTTACCCGTGTTCTCCTGGGCTCCTTGATTGTGGCACCTGATTCTCATCTAAACCTGCAGCATAAAAACCCAAACTTTGCATCCACTCATCGCAAGATCGTTGTTTCAGCCAGTGTGGTAATTCACATTCCCGGCCGCTTAGGATTGTGTATTCTAAGTTTTACTCCAGAACTGAGGTTTGCCTGTGTAACTCTGCCTCTCCGTGTCAAGATAAGTTTTGCCTGCCTCCTGCCTTTCCACTCACCCTCCTGTTTGCCGTTCAGCTCCAGCCACGCTCACGCCCTCGTCTGCATTCTAACTCTATTTCTGTGCCAGTGTCACTGCATTTGGGTTCACCCGTTCTTTGCAACAATCTAAACAACTCATAAAAGTCTCTAATGTGTCTGCCTCTGCAACCATGCCAGGCAGTGCAGCATTCCCTGTGTAAAAACCCATCACATCTTCTTTAAACTTCCTCCTTCTCATCTTAAATATCTTAAATGCATGCCCTCTGGTATTACATGTTTCAACCCCGGGAAAAAGATACTGTCCATCTGCTCTACCTATGCCTCTCATAATCTTATAAACCTCTATTAATTCTTCCCCCAGCCTCCACCGCTCCAGCAAAAACAACCTAACGTTCTCCAACCTCTTCTTACAGCACATGACCTATAACCCAGGCAGCATCCTAGTAAACCTCTTCTGGACACTCTCCAAAGCCTCAGCATCCTTCCTATAGTGAGGTGACCAGAACTATATGTAGTACTCCAGATGAGGCCGAACTAGAGTTTTATAAAGCTGCAACATAACTTCTTGACTTTTAAATTCAGTGCCTTGATTAATAAAGGAAAACATGCCGTATGCCTTCTGAACCACCCTATCAACCTGTGCAGCCACTTACATGAAGCTATGAACTTGGACCACAAGATCACGCTGCTCCTCAACACTGTTAATGGTCTTGCCTTACCCCTTAAATGTAAAGGGTTTCTTTACATTTGACCTACACTACTAAAGAGCAACTCTTCACATTTGGCCAGGATAAACTCCATCTGCCATTTCTGCAACTGATCTATATCCTACTGTATCCTTTGCCACTGATCTACGCTAACCACAACACCACCAATCTTCATATCATCTGCAAACTCACTAACACCTCCCCCCCCCCATCTATATTTTGATCCAGGTAATTTACATGCATCACAAACAGCAGAGGTCTCAGTACAAATCCTTGTCGAACACCACTAATCATAGACTTCCAGCTAGAGTAAATTCCTTTGACCACCACCCTCTCTCTTGTTTGGGCAAGCCCGTTCTGAATCCAAATGGCCAATTCACCATTAATCCTATGCATCTTAATCTTCTGTATGAGCCTCCCATGAGTGACCTTGTCAAACATCTTACTAAATCCCAGGCAGACAACTTTCAGAGCGCTATCTTCTTCAATCGCCCTTGTCACCTTGTCAAAAGACTCAATCAAATTAGTAAGACACGCCTTACTCTGCACAGAGCCACACTGGCTCTCCCTAACAAGGCCATGGTTTTCCAAATGCTCATAAATTCTAACCCTAAAAATTTTCTCCAGTAACTTCCCTACCACTGATGTGAGACTCACCAGTCTATAGTTTCCAGGATTATCCCTCATTCCCTTCTTGAACAATGAAATAACATCAGCTACTTGCTAGTCCTCCGGCACCTTGTCTGTGGCTAGAGAGGATACAAGAATATTGGCCAAAGCCCCAGCAATCTCTTCACTTGCCTGGTCAATAACCTGGAGTATATCCCATCCGGCCCTGGGGACTGACCAACCTTAGTGCTGTTTAAGAGACCCAACACTCAATCCTCTTTTACTCTTGGTACTGCTCTCCCTATCCCCTGTGCCCTTTTCTTTCATAAATATTGATGTAAAATACTCATAAAATACCTTATCCACATACTTCACATCCAAGCAAACATTCCCCTCCTTGAGTGTTCCCACCCTCAGTTATCTTCTTGCTCTTGATGTATGTATAGAATGCCTTGGGGTTCTCCTTAATCCTACTTGCCAAGGACTTTTCATGGCCCCTCCAGGCTTTCCTAAATCCCTTCTTGAGATCTTTTCTGGCTTCCTTATAATCCTCAAGGGCTCTGTTTGATTCTAGCTTCCTCAGATTTACATAACTTCCTTTTTCTTCCTGACTGAAGTCATCACCTCTTTCGACATCCAAGGTTCCCTGCTGAGCCTCAGAGCTGAAGGGGGTCCCAGCCATTTTATAAGGGAATAGTATTTCAACTTACTGGTGTGCTCACCGTGTATAAAGCCTGCACTCTGGATGTGACCGCCTCAGGTTTTTCAGCCTCCCAGAGGGCCCTGAATATAATTTGAATCCTCTCAGTAAGACTGCAGCCTTCTGGTTACTCCACTTATCTCTACAGTACTAAGCTCTGCATCTCATGGTCCATTTATCATTGCAATGGTTATAGGAGTCAGCTGACAATCAGAATCAAGCTGAGCTATGCCAAGGTGATTTCCTCAAGTGGATAAGGTGCCATTTGTGTTTCCAGTTCTTTAGCAACCAAGGAAGTAGTTAGCTACGTTGAAAGTAAAAGTGATAAAGGGGGAAATAAATTAACAGCATTCCATTTTATGTTGTCTGAAAATGAATAATTGCTGGTGATACACAAGAGTTGGTTAATATCTGTTAATACCTAACAGCATACGAAAAGAGGAGCAACAAATAGAAATTGTTGCACTGCTTAACTTTTGACCTCTCCATTAAGTTGTTGCATGTGTGTTTAATTACCTTTGTTGCATTTGGTTGCGCACATGGGTTTATAATAAAGATCAGTGTAGCATGACATCCTGTATTTGTGCTGAGTTAGCAATGCTGGGCAGATCTACTTTATGTTGATATAACATACCACTTTAAAAACAGTTTTTGGATCTGCATTTTGTCCTGTCTCAAAATGATATTTTTGCTACTTTACTTCCCAATGTTCTGTTTTATGTCTTTCCAAAACTCCATGCAACATGCATTTCCAAAAGTCCATGTTTATTCTCCAGGGTTTCTTCTATGAAGTTTAACTTGTGTGCTCGTTCTGATATTGACAGTTAATAGAAAACTCTCAGGAGAAATGGACAGTGGAGAACACATTAAAAGACAAGGTCACAGAAGATTCTGAGTCTCCACTCTGTTTGTACCAGAAATGACCTCTTATCTGCCCATGTACAAAATGTGGGCCTGAGACCTCTCACAATGAAGGAATTATCATGCCTTTTAGAGTGTTTCAACATGCCTACTCTCAATGGACAATGAGACTAACATAGCAGCACTTTACCACATGCACAGTTGGAGCAATGCCCTAACATTCCCTGGAAAAGACTGACAAAAGCCTTTTCATATCTTCTGCTCCATACACTGTGAGCACACCAGTAGGTTGAAATACCATTCCCTGATAAAATGGTTGGGACCGCCCTTCTAAACCTCAAATTATACCTGTTTGACAGTCGCAGTGTGTTTTCCTGAAGCTTCAGAAGTGGGAAATGGAACTAAGAAAAAGGAGTCACATCTGAGGAGTGAGCGAGCTGAGAAAAGATTGACAGATTGTTGGGAAAGGAAATAGGTAGAGACTCCATCTTTACTTCAGAAGGGTGAAAGCACACACAAAGCATTTACAAAGATATACCTCAAAGTTATTTTAGACTTTATGCTGGATCAGATACAGATAGGGCCTCTCAAAATCCAACCTAATGTCCCCGTTGTTAGAGGTGAAAATGGGTAAGGCCGGCCAGCAGGACTCTGGTGAAGCTGTCTAGGCCAATCCCCTGTACAGCAGATGCAATGGATTACAGAAACATTGATGAACTCCAACCGTACCATCGGCCTTGGATGATGAAGATGTGAGGTCATTGGCTGACGTTCCACTGGGAGCTAAAGGTCTATGAATAGAAGTGGGGTATAGTATGATTACATGTAATGAGGAAAAGAATGTAGGGTTTATTTCCAGTAGATTAATTGTTCCATAGAGACATAAAGACGGACAGCAGAGAATATGCCCACTGGCCCATAGCTATCCTTCTAACTATCATGCATATCTATACTAGTCTGATATGCCTACATTAATTCCATATCACTCATCATCTGCCCAGATGCTTCTTCAATGGTGTTACTGTCCCTGCCCCATCATCTCCTCTGGCAGTCCATTTCTTTTACCAACTGGAAATATTTCCCACTGATACTCTTTAAGCCTCTGCATTCTCACCATATGGCTATGCTCTCTAGTTTTTATATACACCGACTAAGAAAGCAGGCTGTCTGCCCTGTCTATGCTTCTCATAATTTTATATTCCTCTATCATTTCACCTCTAGGCCTCCTTTGCTCTAGAGAAAACAGATCTAGCCTGTTGCTTGGACTTCCTGCGTCAGCAGATTTTCTAGTGTGTGCCAGCTTATCCAATCTCTCCTTAAAAGTAAAGCTCTCCAATCCGGGCAGTGTCTTTGTTAATCTTTTCCACACAATCTCAAACTTAATCACTTTTTCCTGTAATGTGGCAACCTGAACTGCAAGCTGCCCCCCAAATGTGATGTAACCAGCATTATATACAATTGCTTACCTAATGATCCAACTCTTGTATCCAGTGCCACAAGCAGTTAAAGAGGGTGTGGCATTTACCTTCTTCACCACCCTATCTATTATGTCACCCCTTTTAGGGAACATATACTGCACCTGTACCTCAAGGTTTTTGTTCTACAACACTCCTCAGGAACCTGTCGTCACCGTGTCTACCCTCACCTGGTTTAATTTCCCATATGCATTGACTTGTATGTATCTGAGTTAAATAGCTTTCTGCCATTCTTTTGCCCCGTTTCCCAGCTGATCTTCACTGTCCACCATCCCACTGTTCTGTCCTCATTTATCATCTTGGTTACCTCTTCAAAAAGAATCAAATTCATGAGATACAATTTCCTACGGCCAAAGCATTGCTGACTATTTCTAATCTGTCCTTGTTTTCCGCAATGGAAGTAAATCCCGTCTCTCTCAATTCCTTTCAATTACTTTCCTACCACTGGGGTAAGGCTCACTCTTCAATCATTCTCTTGCTTCTCCTGATGAAGGTTCTCGGCCCAAAACGTCAACTGTTTATTCCTTTCCATAGATGCTGCTGAGTTATTCCAACATTTTGTATGTGTTACTCTGAATTTTCAGTATGGCTTGTCTCTGGTGTCCTTTTAAATAAAGGCACCAGTCTTTTCCAGTTTTCCAGTCTCCTAATCTAGCTGAGCTGGTTGTCCAATATTCTCCAGTCTTCCAGTCTCCTAATCAGACACCAGTACAAATAGACGATAGAGGGACGATGATGCCCTGAAAGAGCAGCATTTCCAATCACTCAAGCTTCAGTCCACACTGGGAGTTCACTGTTATCAACGGCATCATCATGAGCCTTTGAGCGGAGTTCTCAGAGTCACTTGGCCTTAAATCTTGTTCTTTCTTTCAACATGGTCACAATGCAGTTTTCTGCTAGGAGGACAACTCCTAACAAGCCGCATGGCTCAGGAGAGTGCAAGGGAGCACAGATCTTTTCCAAGCACAGCTGGCTGGCTGCTGTCCCAGAATGCTTTTGACAGCCAACAAGACCCCACCTCTGAAGCTGCCATTGAGCTTGCATGTCTATGAATGTTCACAAACACTGAAAACTTGGCTATTATTATAAAATAAAAAATTTTTTAAATTAAAATGGTTGAAAAAATTAGAAGAAAACCACTTAAAAATCTCCATATACTGTAAAAAGAGAAAAATTAAATATATTTAAACTAACTGAATTAAATCAAGTAACAAGATGTGTTGTTATTCTCCCAGGATTGGTTTTGGTGAAGTTGGCGGGACTTGTGCCACTTACACCTGGCACAGATTCAGCAAGCAGATTCTAAGGGAGTCAGTTCTGCTCCATTGGACCACAAGGCATCCACTGGCAAGATGTAGCTGTCCTGGAGGAGAAGGCTGTTGTACAGCCTGCACTTAAATCTTTCATGTTTCCATTCAGTAGAGCTTAAAAGCTGTTGGGTCTTAAGTGGATATCTGCTACAATCCCAAGTTAAAGGCCCTTTGTGAGATGAGGTCAGCTTTTGTTCAGGAAGAAGTCAGCTTGTGCACTGGTTGTGTGCAGAGTTCTGCAGGCTTGGCAGACTCTGCTGCAGAATCACAACGAATCATATGTGGCAATGAATCATATGTGGCAAGAGGTTAAATGAAATCTCAGGATGTCTATCTGAACATAGATTCTATCTGTCTTCCAATTAGACAAACATGTTCCACAACAAGCACGCAAACTGCAAGACACAGAAGCAATTGTGTTTCATTGTTATTATTTCAGAAAATAATCTCTTCTTCCCTGTTCTCAAAGAATATGAAGGAGTCAAAGCACTGCAGTGTCTTTGAGCAAACTTTCTCATTCATACATTGTATTTGGATTTCAAGTTCAAGTTTAATTGTCATTCAATCACACATGAATACCCATGAATACAGCCAAATGAAACAGCATTGCTCCAGAGCCAAGGTGTTAACAGTCATACACAGCACAAGGCACATATAGCTCATATAAGATCGTAGTAAATATACAGTCATACAAAAAATGCAAGTCCCCAAATGCAAGTCTCGTATCCTGTGAATCCATTGTGCCTGGATGTTGTTGGCAAGAACAAGCCCTCAGCAGTCCCCGGACAAACACAATCCAGCCCGTCTTCCACCAAGTAAATCACTGGAGGGCAGCAGCATCTGGGAGGGGTGGGGTAGGAGGGGGCAGCTCCCAACCAGCACGGACTCCAGCGTGCCCACCATGCCTCTGCTCTCTCCTACACTGCCTTCGGCGTCTCCCCCCCACCCTGCCGGTGACCTGGCAGACTGAAGCCTAGGCCATGCTACAATAGCAGCCACTCAGCCCCCCCCACCATCGGTCTCACCAACGAACCAGTGAACTGGTCTTGCAATGTTCTACATTCCTAATGCCCAGCAGGGTCTTGTGATCACAAGAAAGATGTCCAAGCCAAACACTCTCTCCATTTGTTAGACTCCACACTGCCTTCACCCACCAACTCCGACACCTTCCTGTAGTAGGCGGATTTCATTATTTCATTGTTTGTCCTTATAAATAAATTACTGATGCACTACTTGCATAACTGTTACTTGCCCAGACTACTGCAGCAGCACCTCCCAATCCCATGACCCCAGCCACCAAGAAGAGTAAGAGCAGCAGGACCATGGGACACCAACATGTGGAGATTTCTCTCCAAGTCACTTACCATCCACATTGCAATATCATCACTTGGCTCCCCAGAAACTCCCCATCCAGCAATAACAAACTGTGAATGAATATCTTCTGCAATGTGATTGAAATTTTCTAATTCTGAAAAGCTGACAGGACAACTAAATTTCTGGCAGTTGGGAGAACTAGGACAAGAGAGCGGCATCTAAAATGTGAACTATATCTTTCAGCAGTTAAGTTCGAAATCACCACCACACATGATGATGGCAGAAATTTGAAACCCTCTTCCCCAAACAGCAGTTGAAGATGGGGATTATTCATAATTTTAAACCTGAAACTGATTAAGTTATTCATGAATAGGGGAAAATCCCCATATACATTAATTTAAATTACAGATCATCAATGATATTTTGCATTATGTAATAATCTCAAGGAACTACAGAGAAACTATGATATCAAATTGTTCAGTGTTATGTTTTGTAACTTCAAAACGTTAAACTAATTCAAACAAAGACACTAGAGTCCAAAATTTGAGTATAACTACGGTTTACTTTAAGCGAGACGCCCATATATCACGTGGGAGTATCGTGATATATGCAATTAATGTATTCTTACATATAACCCATAATTAATTATTTAAATGACCAGTAAAGCTTAATCAACTAATATTTCAAATATTATTGAAATATTAAATATTCATCATTCAGAGATCCTGATGGTTCAGTAACTGACTCATTCATCAGTGCACCAAGTCCTGATGATCTCTGACCTACTCTCCATGGATTTACACACCCACAAGGATGGTCACATGTTATCGGGGAAATGGACTGGCTGAACAGACACAGTGCTTGGATACAAAATGAACTCTTCAACCTTTATTTCCCACACTTCCTTTCAACTCACCAGGTTCAATTTTGGACATTTTTTTAAACATACAAAAAAATGAAAACAAAATTATGTTGGAATAATTGTCTAACATACACAAAATGCAGAAGGAACTCAGCAAATAGCATCTATGGAAATGAATAAACAGTCAACCCTTCTTCAGGACTGAGAAGGAAGAAGGAAGATGCCAGAATATTTCACTAACATCCAATAGTCCAGAAAACTTGCTGGTCCAGCTCCACAGTATCCCTGGGGTGCCAAATTATCATAAGCTTCCTGTAATTGACCTACTTCAAATAGAATGTTCCCAAGTTGGGAGTAGGCTCTTCCTTCCTAATGTTGTGGGCATCTTTCTGTTCTGTGGAAGTGGGAGTTTGGAATTTCCAACTGCAATGGGACTCATTGATTTGTACTGCTCATAAACCACTGGAAGCTACAACCAAAGCACATCACCGAGGAAGTGGTGCAAGCACCAACTTCTTTTCTCCAGTTCAAAGTGAGAGAAGGCAAAAATACACAGCAAAACTACAGATCAGGAGGAGGCTGAGCTGATGGATTCAATTGTGAATTCAGCTTTGGTTGCCCAGAGCAGGTTGGATAATTTAAAAAGTACTGCTCTTGGCTAGTTTCAACTTAAAATGCCATATGCTAGTGATATTGTTCCTGTTAACTCAAGTTTCCCCTGTACTCTACTGGTTTTAGTGCCCAAGGCAGTGCTCCCTGTCAGAAACTGGAATAGAACACTTAACCTTTGATTATAGTTAGCTTGCAACATCAGCCATTTCAATTTCCTTTTTTGATTATGGGCTACATTCAAGAAAACTAATTTGTACAGTGAATGTTTTAAGTTCTGAAACGGCAGATGAAACATGTTTTAAAGATTTGACAGTTTTGTTGGGATAAGCGTACTTTACTTTGGAGTTTTTACTGTGAATAATGTTTTGACAGAAATAGTTTCAAGAAGACAGATATTTGTCCCAACTGACATTCCTCTCCTTCACAATAATGGAGGTGAAAAATCAGTATGACCTTTATCTTCTGTTTCCTAATTATAATGTTTTTTTCCCTTGTGTGATATACAGAGGCATGCAAAAGATTGGGCAACCCGGTCAAAATTCCTGTTACTGTGAATAGCTAAGCCAGTAAAAGATGATCTGATTTCCAAAAGGCCAAGGTTAAAGACGACACATTTCTTTAATATTTTAAGCAAGATTACTTTTTTATTTCCAACTTTTACAGTTTCAAAATAACAAAAATGGAAAAGGGCCCGAAGCAAAAGTTTGGGCACCCTGCATGGTCAGTACTTAGTAACATCCCCTTTGGCAAGTACCACAGCTTGCAAATGCTTTCTGTAGCCAGCTAAGAGTCTTTCAATTCTTGTTTGGGGGATTTTCGCCCATTCTTCCTTGCAAAAGGCTTCTAGTGCTGTGAGATTCTTGGGCCGTCTTGCATGCACTGCTCTTTTGACGTCTATCCACAGATTTTCGATGATGTTTAGGTCAGGGGGCTATGAGGGCCATGGCAAAACCTTCAGCTTGCGCCTCTTGAGGTAGTCCATTGTGGATTTTGAGGTGTGTTTAGGATCATTATCCTGCTGTAGAAGCCATCCTCTTTTCATCTTCGGCTTTTTTACAAACAGTGTGATGTTTGCTTCCAGAATTTGCTGGTAATTAATTGAATTCATTCTTCCCTCTACCAGTGAAATGTTCCCTGTGCCACTGGCTGCAACACAAGCCCAAAGCATGATCGATCCACCCCCATGCTTAACAGTTGGAGAGGTGCTCTTTTCATGAAATTCTGCACCCTTTTTGCTCCAAACATACCTTTGCTCATTGCGGCCAAGAAGTTCTATTTTAACTTCATCAGTCTACAGGACTTGTTTCCAAAATGCATCAGGCTCGTTTAGATGTTCCTTTGCAATCTTCTGATGCTGAATTTTATGGCGAGGATGCAGGAAAGCTTTTCTTCTGATGATTCTTCCATGAAGGTCATATTTGTGCAGGTGTCGCTGCACAGAACAGTACACCACCTCTCCAGAGTCTGCTAAGTCTTCCTGAAAGTCTTTTGTAGTCAAACGGGGGTTTTGATTTGCCTTTCTAGCAATCCTACAAGCAGTTCTCTCAGAAAGCTTTCTTGGTCTTCCAGACCTCAACTTGACCTCCACCATTCCTGTTAACTGCCATTTCTTAATTACATTACGAACTGAGGAAACAGCTACCTGAAAACGCTTTGATATCTTCTTATAGCCTTCTCCTGCTTTGTGGGCATCAATTATTTTAATTTTCAGAGTGCTAGGCAACTGCTTGGAGGAGCCCATGGCTGCTGATTGTTGGGAGAAGGTTAAGGAATCAGGGTATTTATAAAGCTTTGAAATTTGCATCACCTGGCCTTTCCTAACGATGACTGTGAACAAGCCATAACCATAACAAGTTAGTTAAGGTCTGAGACCTTGGAAAAAGTTATCTGAGAGCTCAAATCTCTTGGGATGCCCAAACTTTTGCATGGTGCTCCTTTCCTTTTTTCACACTAAAATTGTACAAAACAAAAATAATACACTAATCTTGCTTAAAATGTTGAAAAGAATGTTTCATCTTTAACCTTATGAATTTTGGACATCAGTTCATCTTTTACTTGATTAGCTATTCACAGTAACAGAAATTTTGACCAGGGGCGCCCAAACTTTTGCGTGCCACTCTACTTAGAGAGCATTCAGAACAGTACACACACACACATTGAAATAATTTGTGCCTTAAGTATCATATACTCAAGAAAGGAAAGAAAAAGAAACAAGCTCAGTGGAGCAAGGATAGCTCTCAATTTCACCATCTCTTACGTTGCTAGGTAACTTGTCTTCAACTGCTTAATCTGGTAGGAGTGGGTAGGAGCTGTTCACTCTCCCCCAAAACATCAAAAACTGGCTGCAAGAAGTTCCCACAGGAGTGCAGTTGCATAAAATGGTTCCCTTCAATCCCCATTTGCACAGCATGGACATACTCGCAGCATTCAGGATTTACTTTTGCGTTGAAATAATCTCACATGTCAGTCACTCTGAGGGGTGGGAGTCATTTGTTGCAGATTCCCCTATCAGAGATAAATGGTAAATGCAAGCAACAACCTTTTATCAAATATTCACACCTCAACATGGAAATACAACACAAGAATTCTTGATGGACAAGGGACCTTCCAAACCATTTCTAGTCTGAATTCTTCACATAGCAAACAGCAAAAAAGGGGGAAATTTAGAAAAGTTTCCTTCTTACAGTCTGTCCTGTCTGACAATTTTGCATTGCTCTTCTACCCCAGTCATCATGAATGATAGAATTCCTATTTTGCACCTCAGCAGTGCAAGTAGAATTTCAAGAAAAATTATTTTTTTCATCAATTTTCACAAAGGCCCAAGAACCTCAAGAGGATCAGAAAAAAAAACAAGAAACACAGTGAAGTTATGGCAAAAAAATTATTTCCTAAAGCACATGAGGAAAAATCATCAATCTGAAATGCCGAGCAACACACACAAAATGCTAGAGGAACTCAGCAGGTCTGGCAGCATCTATGGAAATTAATAAACAGTCGATGTTTCAGGGTCAGACCCTTCTTCAGGACTGAGACAAAAGGGCGAAGATGCCAGAATAAAAAGATGGGAGGAGGGAAAGAAGGCTCGCTTGGAGATGATGGGTGAAGTCAGGTGGGTGGGAAAGGTCAAGGGCTGAAGAAGGAAACTGATAGGTGAGGAGACAAATAGGTGAGGAACCGACTGAAAAGCTTGAGCATGTAGATATTAAGAAAGAGGATGTGCTGGAGCTTTTGGAAAGCATCAAGTTGGATAAGTCACTGGGACCAAATGAGATGTACCCCAGGCTACTGTGGGAGGCAAGGGAGGAGATTGTTAAGCCTCTAGCGACGATCTTTGAATCAGCAATGGAGACAAAAGAGGTTCTGGAGGATTGGAAGGTTGTGGATGTTGTTCCTTTATTCAAGAAAGGGAGTAGAGATAGCTCTGGAAATTATAGACCAGTAAGTCTAACTTCAGTGATTGGTAAGTTGTTCAGTAGATCCTGAGAGGCAGGATTTATGAACATTTGGAGAGGTATAATATGATTAGGAATAGTCAGCATGGGTTTGTCAAAGGCAGGTCGTGCCTTACGAGCCTGATTGAATTTTTTGAGGATGTGACTCATTGATGAAGGAAGAGCAGTAGATGTAGTGTAAACACAAAATAATCTGCAGATGCTGGGGTCAGGGCAACATTCACAACACACTGGAGGAACTCAGCAGGTTGCGCAGCATCCGTGGAAAAGATCGGTGGATGTTTCGGGCCGGAACCCTTCGTCAGGACTGTAGGGGGAAGGGGCAGAGACCCTATAAAGAAGGTGGGGGGAGGGTGGGAAGGAGAAGGCTGGTAGGTTCCAGGTGAAAAACCAGTAAGGGGAAAGATAAAGGGGTGGCTGGAAAAGAAGGGTGTGTGTGAATGGGTCTTTGTTGATCAGAAGAAGAGAGGAAGGGACAGAAGGGGGAGTGGGTTGCCTTAAACTGGAGAATTCAATATTCGTGCCAGTGGGTTATGGACTATCCAGATGGAATGGGGTTTGCATTTGGCCTCACCCTAGCAGTGGAGGAGGCTGAGAAGAGACGGGCTAATGTGGGAATGGGTAGGAGAGTTAAAAGAGTTAACAACCAGGAGCTCCAGATGGTTATGGCTACAGAGGTCAGGTGCTTGGCAAAGCATTTGCCTAGCCTGCACACGTTCTTAGAACAGTGGCAGAGTTGTTCAACATATCATGTAGACGAGATAAAAGTGTGTAGTCTCACCATGGAGATTATTGAAAGGACTCAAAAATAAGTATAATTCAGCCCAATAAGTATTAATATGTCTTTCATTGAATAAATTATATCTTTGTAGTCTTTGGAGCCAACGTACATTTGTATTATCCTGCTGACCTTCAGACCCTTGGGTGAACTGTCAACAAATTGAGCAAGAAAAAGAATAAAACTGAAGCAGAAAAATTACACATTATTTACTAGGTTTTGCATCTTCTCGATGCATTGTAGGAGGGAAAGTAATGTAAATGCTTTAACAGTTCCTTACCTTCCATAAATCTTTCTTACGTGCATAGTACATTAACATACATCATACTTCATTTGGCTTAACTATACTGTATAACTAATGACAATGCTTTCAGCATGACAATTTAATGTGAATAAATGTGAGGTTATCCACTTTGGTGGCAAAAACAGGAAAACAGATTATTATCTGAATGGTGGCCGATTAGGAAAAGGGGAGGTGCAACGAGACCTGGGTGTCATTATACACCAGTCATTGAAAGTGGGCATGCAGGTACAGCAGGCGGTGAAAAAGGCGAATGGTATGCTGGCATTTATAGCGAGAGGATTCGAGTACAGGAGCAGGGAGGTACTACTGCAGTTGTACAAGGCCTTGGTGAGACCACACCTGGAGTATTGTGTGCAGTTTTGGTCCCCTAATCTGAGGAAAGACATCTTTGCCATAGAGGGAGTACAAAGAAGGTTCACCAGATTGATTCCTGGGATGGCAGGTCTTTCATATGAAGAAAGACTGGATGAACTGGGCTTGTACTCGTTGGAATTTAGGAGATTGAGGGAGGATCTTATTGAAACGTATAAAATCCTAAAGGGATTGGACAGGCTAGATGCAGGAAGATTGTTCCCGATGTTGGGGAAGTCCAGAACGAGGGGTCACAGTTTGAGGATAAAGGGGAAGCCTTTTAGGACCGAGATTAGGAAAAACTTCTTCACACAGAGAGTGGTGAATCTGTGGAATTCTCTGCCACAGGAACCAGTTGAGGCCAGTTCATTGGCTATATTTAAGAGGGAGTTAGAGAAAGGGATCAGGGGTATGGAGGGAAAGCTGGTACAGGGTTCTGAGTTGCATGATCTGCCATAATCATACTGAATGGCGATGCAGGCTCAAAGGGCCGAATGGCCTACTCTTGCACCTATTTTCTGTGTTTCTATGACTACATTACTCAGTTACCTATCTTCTTATTGAAGCAACAGGACCTGGGACCTAGAATGAGGAATGATTTGATGTTTGGATGATTTAAAAGCTGGGCCAGACTTGAAAGGCAGGGTGTCAGGACCAGATGCGAAGGTCAGGCCAGTTCTGCTCGCTGTTCCGTGATGTTTACTTGACTCTGCGCTGAACTGAGGCTGAGGCTGTGGCCTGTTCTGGGCTTTGTATGCAAGGAATCACTTTCATCCTGAATGCTATTTGCTTACATATATTGTTGGCATGATGTGTTTTATTCCTCTTTTCCAACACACTTGGTGCTTGACGGTCTTTTTTTTTTGTTATGAGTTCTTTTGGATTTCTTTTTTGATGGCTGCCTGGAAGGAGAGGAATATCAAGGTTGTATATTATATACGTACTTTGATAATAAATGTACTTTGAACTTTTCTTCTTTGTCATCTAGTTTGGCAGTCCTGTTGCTTTGCCTATTGATAACTGTACTCTTTTTCCAACATTACAGCCATTGGGATTTCACTAAGTGCAAACCTGTTGAGAGCAGACTGGTCATAAAGATACAACACAGAAGCAGACCCTTCAGCCTAAGTCCACATCAACCATCACCACTAGTTTTAACAATGATCTAACTCTAACTCACTTCATTGTCCCTACCTTCTCATCAACTTCTCTCTTGATGTTCATTGTGATCTCTAAGGTTTGTCAGATGATACATGAAGATACTGTTGCACTTTAGACCACGCTCTGCCCGTCTTATGGTATTTAGTCCCATATCGTGGTGGGGTGCTTTTTCCAAATGTTATGGGGAGTACAAATACTGACCCTAATATAAAAAGTAATCATGCCTAACACAGTTAATTCAGCCAAGGGATGGAACAGAGGTGCAGCCAAAAGATCTGCTAAAAATTGCCCCGCAGCTCAGATGAGTTTGGTGACATTGGTAGAAACTGAGAAGAGCAGGGCAAAGAAAATTCAATTAGAATAGGATTAGTTTGAGGGCTGAATGGCCTGTTTCCATGCTGTGTGATTCTCTGAAGGTCTATCTTTATCTTCACAGAATGAAGGGCATCAGAGTAAGGATAATTGGCCTCTTTGAAAGTTTCAGACCAAATATATGTATTTCTAAGAGTTAAAATTAATTAAATACATCCTAATCAGTTGCCAAGGTTTCTTTGGACTTGAATTCAAATTTTTGTCAGATTTGCGGATAATCTCTGTTTGTTTGAAGTTTGCAGCTTTGCTCTAAAAAGAAAGGGGAAAGAAATTAGTCTGATCGCTTTCCCACAGCCACCAAATTTTACTTCCCTATCTCTTACAGCCGATACCAAAAGCAGAATGCATGGAAAACAAGCATCAGCTTTAGTTTTTACTGTTCATATACTTAGTCAGAGTTAGTTTCAACTTTACCCTTAGTCCAAAAGTCATGGCATTTTGATTGAGTTAGGCCTGCAAGCAGCTGCTTCCAATCACTTTCTGTCAATTTTTCGCGGAATTTATTTGGAAAATCAGTAGAGCAGCAGGACCAAATTTCTGCCCACTGGTGACAAATGATACCAACAGTATTAAACATGACAAATATATTCCAGCCTCAGGGGTTGATGGAAGGGAGCTAATGAGAGGTGGGCTATTGCTGTGCAAACTAAAAAATCTGACAACTTGCAGAGAAAGCAGCCAGCAGCCTCCTGAAGTTCCAGCCACTAAGTCGTTGTCCAGCAGCCTCAGTTCCTGTGAACACTAGGCTTTGCAAGATAGCCCAGCGGAGCAGCAGGTCTTCGAGCCCTTCAGGATGGTCATGGTAACCTCCTCTGTCCCAATCCATTCTCTGGAATCAGCACGGCTGAAACACTGCCAGTTTGTTTGATGATGATTTGAGGCACTAAAGGAAGCCTGCTGGTTGTACTTAAGTGTCTACGAGATGTTGCAGTTCCCTGTTGCAATAATTTACTGAGCCCATCAGTCCAAACATCCACTTGATTATTACTTGAACCCATTTCCTGATGGGAGTGGGACAAACAGTCCATCAGCAGGATGGGTTATGACATAGCTAGCCTTTTGCTGACACTGTTCTGTATATGCATATGTCCTTCATGGTTGGTAGGCTGGCGCCAATGACGCATTGGGCAGTTTTAACTACCTGTTGTAGAGCTCTCCTGTCCACCACAGTGCAGTTTCCGTCCTACATAGGGATGCAGTATGTTAGAATGCTCTCCACTGCGTATCTGCAGAAGGTTGTGAGTACTGGTGTGCAAAGGCCAGCTCTCTTTAGCCTCCACAGAAAGTAAAGGCATCGGGGAGCTTTCTATACTGTAGAGGATGTGTTCTCAGATCATGAGAGTTTGTGCGAAATGTTCACTCTCAGGAGTTTGAAACTGCTGTGCCACCAACTTGAAGAGGGGTATAAATGGTGTGGGTTTTCCTGAAGTCATAAGTTCTCCTTTGTCTTGTTGACATTGAGGAAGAGGTGACTTGCCTGGAAATCCAGAAACAGCGAGTGTCCTTGCTTTTTAGGTATTATTGAATTCCTAATCTTTATCCTTATCCTAATCTCTTACGAAAGCAATGGAGGTTCACACATTAGCCAAATGATCACTGCGGAAAGGCAGAACTGTTAACTGCTGTTTAAGTATATTGTAACAAAGTTACACTCCAATTATGTATGATATTACTCATAATCCATTCATCAATCAACAGCATTGATCTAAAATTTAAAATACCACCTCACATTGCACAAAAATGGTCTATTCTAGGTCTCCTTTTTCTCCAATAGATATTCTCCAATAGATTTTCTCCAATAGATTTTTCCTTTCAACAGTTTAAAACAGATAAAGGAGAGGTGGGAAAAAGCAAGGGCTCCATTTCTTTTTCTTCCTTCAACTACCTTTTTAATTGAAGATAGTTTCCATGATCGTTAATCCCAGAATGGTCAGCTGGTGGCGTAGTGACATCAGCGCTGGACTCCGGAACGGAGGTTCCCGGGTTCGATCCAGTTGGGCCATTCCCGAGTACGCTTTCCATCTGTGCCGGATTGAGTATTGAGCTCGCAATTCGGCCTTGTAAAATAAAGAAAATACTGTGAAATGTCTGTGTGAGGAGTGGCGCACCACACAGACTCTTGTTCAGCGCCTTGTAAGGCATGAAAATGCCTGACACTGGCTTCTCAGGCCTGAGTCGACATCATCATCATCATCACAATCCCAGAAAACATAGACTTGGTGCCTCTTCCACTGAGTTAGGCCTGAAAGCAGACACTTCCAATCCATTTCCACCAACTCTCCTTTGGAGGTACAGAGAAAACCAACATGGCAGCAAGACAAAGCTTCTGATTAGGATGTAGTTAATTAGTTATGACTCTTAGAATTATGTATATTTGTTTCTGAAACTTTTAAAGATGCTGTTTATCCTAACTGTGATGCACTTTGGTCTGTGGAAACAAAGGTAGATTCTCACAGAGCCATACATCTCGAAACTGACTCTTCAGCTCACAATTAGAGATGCTCCTGGTTCCTTGAGTGTTCTTGGTTTCACATCTTATGTCTATAAATCTCTTGCTAAGTCCCAATGAAATAGATGTTCCCCTGCAGACAATACACAATGCATTCACAATCAAAGTTCAGAAAGTTGTGCCTGGATTATTACTAGTCTTGTTGTTCTCAACTTTGTCCTACTTTTATCTGTCATTGTCTCTTTTGAATTAGTCTGTTGTTTAACATTATAGATTGTGATTCTCACTGACTGTCATGTTAACAAAGAACAGCTAAGCATTGCCGACTGTCATTCAACATTGCTTCCTCTCCTTGTCCATTTGACAATTAACTTTATTGACAACCTTCAAGGACTATACAGTAGTTGCATCATAGTATGAATTCATTTAATTGTACTTTTCAGCATTTCAACACATATGGAACTGATGTACGTTGCAGGATTATGAAATGGTTTGTCAGAGATCAGAAGGGAAGCAGTTGGAAAATAGCTTGTCAAAACCTCAAACAGTAAAAAGAGGTCAAACCTTATAATCAGACAATTTTTAAGCGGGATTTAGACGAGCTTGAAAAAACAGTATCATTTTACAGTTTAAAAACTCACAAAAATCTGAACAATCTTTAAGTGTGACTCTTTTATCCAATAATTTAACCATTAAATTTCAGTCAAGAGTAGTTATCATCTGATAATTGAATGACAGTGGCGCCTCTAATAAAATCTGTCTGAACTGCATCAATAGTAGGGTTTTTTAAATTCTGACAACCCATGGCTCCATAACAGCTCCTCAGTTGAAAAAGCTGATTGTACTGTGAAGGGGAAAAAATGTTGCTCAGTTTCTGTGCTGTTTTTGCAGCTGGAATTAAGTACTGTCACTTTTATCTTAATAGCACTTGTTTTTTTTTAGGTTTGCCCACATTGACTTCATAGTGAGACAGGAGAAAGGACGGGATCGAGGGGACTTTTCCTCTATGCTTTTTAACCTATTTTATTCTTGGAACCATTATTGTGCTAGAAATATGCACGGAGGAACAACCCACAGAGATGTGTAGTACAAAGTACAAGATATTCATTCACCCTTCCATTTTAAATTTACTTTGGACTCATTGGCCCTTACCAAAGAACTTCATGTGAAATTAGGGATATCACATGTAATTCTGAGATGTTTCTTTTGGGCTAGATTAACCATTGTAGTCAGTCAGTCTAAGTAATCTTTTCAGAACCCTAAGTTGCATTTGGTGTCAATAATATAAAAGAACACTATTAACTCAGTCAGTCATGGTCAGCAAATAAAATCAAGAACTCCAAATAACATAAGTATGAATTAGAGTAGGCTAATTAGAGAGTCCTGCTGGTATTCTGTGTGTCTTGCTTATTTCAAGATTGACTTATTTTAAAATGAAATAATATTTGCAGTTCTTTATGAAAACAGGGGAAAATATCTTCTTGCCAACTAAAGGCAGAAATACAAGAGAAAAACCTGAATCCTGTTCAAGTTTTGTTGCATGTTGTGCCTTGTATTGTATTTAATGCATGCATGTCATAACTAGCCAAGTCTGAATAAACGCAAGCCTAAGCTAACCATAAAGTCTTCTAGAAACAAGAAGAGGACATTAGACCCATAGTGTGTGTTCCTTTTTGATACATTGGACTCAATTATTCATTCTATTATCTTCAAAAGCATTTCTATTTGCTTCTAGAAATCCTTTATATCTTTTGCCTCAATGTCATGACAATTTCTTTTTAGATCAATTTTCCTAATAATAAAATGGTTCCATTGCATTTATTTTAAAATGTAACCCATGGTATTTTAACCTTTTGCCACATTTGCTTGAAACTTCTCTTTTTAACTTCAAAATCTTCAGAAGTACATCATTCAGTTTTACCCTATTCTATATCAATTATTTTTAGTTATCACCAGACAATATACATGAAATGTAAAATGAATTCATACATTAGATTGAGCTTGCTTCCAGCCTGGTCATCTTAAAGATTTGAACTCACACACTATTCCCATAGTTTTACAACCCAGCTCTTATGCCTCCAGCAAACTTCAAATTGCCTTAGGGAACCAATCTGTGGCCATCAAACTTTACAACTCCTCCCTTGGAGGGTCACCCTGAGCTGATAGGCTGGTCATGGACTTATTTCCTGGCATAATTTACAGATTTACATATTACTATTTAACTATTTATGGTTTTATTACTATTTAATTATTTATGGTGCAACTGTAATGAAAACCAATTTCCCACGGGATCAATAAAGTATGACTATGACTATGACTAATCATCATGCACTAATCTGGGTCCATGTTCACACAATTTACTGCTACCAATTTTAGAAAATATGAAGAATACATTGGGATAAATTAGATGCTTTTTTATTTAGTAGTTTTTATAAAATAAAAAGGAATGCAAATAAGAAATGAATGACCTGTCCTTTTCTCTTCTCAGCTCCTCCAAGCTCAAAGAGTCGATTTGGACAAGAGCAAGGATCAATAACTCAGCACAAATTTTCTTCGGTAAATACAGGTTTGATTTCAACACTTAAGAGAAATTTAGATAGGTACATCGATAGGAGAGGTATGGAGGGTTATGGTCCAGGTGCAGGTCAATGGGACTAGGCAGATTAATAGCTCAGCATGGACTAGATGGGCCAAAGGGCCTGTTTCTGTGCTGTAGTGTTCTATGACTCTATAATTAGTCTTTGGGTTTTAGAATTCCATGGATGATTTTAAATATTTCCCAGCTTTTTTATTAACTATGAATAAAACATATCCTCCAAAAATAAAATTAAACTATTCAAATGAACTTTTGAAAGCTAATTTTAAATGCCACTGTATTTAAAACTTAATAACTTTTGAAAGTTGTTTTGCAAAGAGATTATTTCTAAGCACTCTTCAATGTGCTTGCTGCTGCTCTTGGTGAAAAAATATTGCAAAGTTAGCAAAAAGTGCGTAACAGGAATTTTACTTGATGTTTTGTCACGATCATAAAATATTTATTGATGAGACAAAAGTTTTGGGAGGGTTTTTGTCTTGTCTTAAATCGTGGAACTACTGTTAACAAAAGAATTGAGCAAAAACCAGGAAGATACAGTCAGCAAATAACCTCCAGAGTACAATTTGGCACAGAATTCAGACAATAACAATTCACAGACACACATCTTCACCAGGGAGCTACTTAATCTCTCCAGTGTCTGTGCTGTCAGAAGTGCTGATGTATCAATAATTTACAACACTGTTGAGAATGCAGTCATGTTAAGACATTAAACATATACATTTTGGCAAATCCATACTGATGAATTTTGTCAATATTATTTCACTAAGTTGAACTTACTTACAACTATATTTTCCTGTCAGTCCAACACAACAGTAAGCTTGCAAGGTCTAAAATTATAAGTGTAGGAATGTTTAATAGAACATTTTATTTACTCTATATAAAAACAATGTCATCAAAATTATAGATGTATTTTTATGATTAGTACACCAATGGCATTATAGACTGTAGGCCTGCTTTTTCCCTCTCATTACTGTTTACCAGCAAGTACGAATGTGCCTGGGCTGAGAGGTGGCAGGTAGTAGTGATGCACAACAATTCCAAGTAAGACTACTTCCAACAAGTTAACTCTAACCACCTGCCCTTGAAATGGCGTGACCATTTCTCATTCACACATCATCCACATTTCAGGCCATTGCCACTGACCAGAAACTCAACTTGACCAGCCACATCAATGCCTTGGCTCCAAGGACAGGTCTGAGGCTGGGTTTCCTATAGTGAGTGACTCACCTCCTGACACCCTTAATCCTTCTATCATCTACAATTCTGGAGTGTGATGGAATACACTCCACTTGCCTGGACAAGCATGGCTTCAACTGTCAAGAGTTCTACGCCTCCCCGGACCAAACAGCCCTCGTAATCAGCATCCCAACACACATCCCTGAGTTGGCAGGGAGTTCAGTAGTCTCACAGCCTGGGGGAAGAAGGCTGTTTCCCATCCTAATAATCCTTGTTCTAATGCTGCAGTACCTCCTGCTTGATGCAGGGAGTCAAAGAGATTGTGGGATGGGTGGGAGGGGAGGGGACCCACCCTGATAAATGTCCCGTATGTGTGGATCATCCTCTCAGCAGTCCTCACAATCTTTGTAGGGTCTTGCAGTCAGATGCCTTGGAATTCCTGTACTAGACAGTATTGCAGCTGGTCAGGACACTCTTCATGGTGCTCCTGTAAAAACTGGTTAGAATTGGGGGGGGGGGGCGCCTCACTCCCCTCAATCTCCTCAGAAAGTGGAGATGCTGAAGTGCTTTTTCGACTAAAGAGCTGGTGTTGAGAGACCAGGTGAGATCATCCGTTACATGAATTTCCAGAAACTTGGTGCTCTTAACTTTCTTCACAGAGGAGCATTTTATGTGCAGTGAGGAGTGGTCAGCCTGTACCTAAAGTCCACAATCATCTCTTAAGATTTGTCCACATCCAGACTCATCTTGTTATGGTTGCACCATTCTACAAGCCAGTCTGCCTCCTCTGTGGAATCCGTCTAGTCATTGTTGTTGATGAGGCCTACCACTGTTGTGTCATCAGAGAACTTGATGATTCGGTTTGAGCTGGATCTAGTAGTACAGTCATGCATCAGCAGTGGGATGAGCACATAATCCTGGGGAATTGTACCACAATATTCGCAACACTCAGTTGTTTTGCACTTGTCATTGTATTTATCCTGTTATCCTTATTGTCATGTATACTGTTTATTCTGTGAACTTCACCAACAAGGCACATTTAACATACAGCGTAGATAAAATGAACTAATCTAATCTAAACCTCTTCGAGACACAACGTTGCTTGATGCTATCACCAATTATTTGTTCATCCTTTTTATAGAGTGCTCCTTGTCATATCCTGTGAATTCCTATTGAGCAATGGTATAAGATGCATTTGAGCTACTTGAATGCCTTCATTGTCTTTAATTTCTGTAATCTGACCTCTGACCTCAAAATGATTGAAGTTTACTTTTGCCGTATTACCAGAAGATGGAGCTAGATGGTGCTCCATCCCTTCTAGCATTTCATTCCCTGACTGATGTGAAGAAAGAACTATAAAAATCTATGTCCAAGGAAACTGAGAGAAGTTACACCTGCCCAACCAACTGTACAAGAGCCTCGTCAAAGAATATAGTGTGCTGCTCCAAGTGCTACCTATAAGAGTTTATTTTTTTCTGTCTGAAATCTATGACAAATGTCGAACCACAGGGATCAGTGCTGGGATCTTTGTTGTTTATATAATGACATCGTTGAGAATGTAAACAGTCTGATTAGAAAGAAAACGGGAAAATTGGCAGTTGTAGGTAGCAAAGAGAGTTGCCTACAGGTACCTGGAAAGTTAGATGCGGCAGTGACTGATTGTACTCCTATATCAACAGCCTTCACCGATTCACAAGCCTCACAAGCTGAATAAATTAGATAAACATGTTGCATTACAGTCATAGAGTAAGAGAACACTACAGCACAGAAACAGGCCCTTCGTTCCATCTAGTCCATTACTCTGCCTAATCCCATCATCTGCACCCAGACCATAGCCCTCCGTACCCCTCCCATCAGGTACCTATCCAAGTTTATTTTAGATGGTGAACTCACCCTTTTTATATAAGCCACCTTTACTCCCTATACACACATGACTGTGTTAAGCACAGCTCCAATGCCACATACAAATTTTGCAGACGACACCACCATTGATAAACGAATCATGGGTAGTGGTGAGTCAGTTTACAGGAGCAAGGTAGGCCGTCCAGTTGAGTGGTGCCACCACAACAACAAGCTCTCGCTCAGGATCAGTAAAATTACAAGTAGGTTCCTTCCTACCATTGCTGGTGTCTACTACCTGAGCTGCTGTCTTAAGAAGGTACAGGTGTCCCCCGCTTTTCAAACATTCGCTTTACGAAACCTCACTGTTACGAAAGACTGACATTAGTACCCTGTTTTCACTAACAGAAGGTGTTTTCACTATTATGAAAAAAGCAGTGCATGAAAAATATCAGCACACAATAAAAGGCAGCGCGCCCCCCGAGCAGCCACTCTCCCCCGGATTCGGAACGGCATTCTCGCCGGCATTGCTTAAACACGTGCCTGTGAGCAGCCATTTGCAAAATGAGTTCTAAGGTGTCGGAAAAGCCTGAAAGAGCTTGTAAAGGTGTTACACTTAGCGTAAAACTAGACATAATTAAGCCTTTTGATCGTGGTGAACGAAGTAAGAACAAAGTGAGTTTGGCTTGTGGAAGCTGACGAAGATGATGTTGAAGAGGTTTTGGCATCCCATGACCAAGAACTGATAGATGAAGAGCTGATGTAGTTGGAAGAGGAAAGGATAACAATCGAAACCGAATGAGTAATGATAAAGTACGACTTTAATTCTGAAAGGGTACGTCGGTTTAGGGGATATTTGCAGGATGGTTTGAGTGCTTACCAAGAACTGTATGATCTAAAAATGCGCGAGGCTCAGCAGTCAAGCAAGCCTTCCACATCAGCCACAGCAGATGACAAACCTCGACCTTCAACATCGAGGCGGGCAGTCGTAGGAGATGAGCTGCCTGCTCTAATGGAAACAGACGAGATGACACCCCAGTGTCCCACCACCCCAACCCCCAGGCTGCGGGCAGATACCGATTCACGGAGAATGCAGCAGTAGCTGGGAGACACACAACACATCTTTAAGAAAAAAGCCCAAATAAACATGCTAATCAATTAGGTGCCACCCAACACGTAATTATCGGCTCAGATCAGAGGCGACGTAATTGGCAATCGGCACTGATCTGGGCCGACACTTACGTGCTGGGCAGCACCTAATTAATTAGCATGTTTATTTCGGCTTTTTTCTTAAAGATGTGCTGTGTGCCTCCCGGCTACTGCTGTACCACTGCATGCTTCGCGGCAATGAATCGCTCGGCAGCCTGGAGGGTGGGGGCCACTGCACTACCCAAACTCCGACAAGTCTAACACACCATCATCAGTGTGCTCTGCGCTTTCCCAATTCCGGTAAGTGATACTACACTGTACATACATTATTTCTACTTTATATCAGCTGTGTATTTTTACGTGTTATTTGGTATGACTTGGCAGATTCATAGCTTAAAGGTTACTGGAGAGCGCTTGCGCCGTGTTTTTGCCGACGACGCTTGCATGAGATTTTCGCTACGGAGAACAGTTCAGGCAATGATCGTGGAAAAGTATTTCTACTTTATATAAGCTGTGTATTTATCATATCATTCCTGCTTTTACTATATGTTACTGTTATTTTAGGTTTTATGTGTTACTTGACATGATTTGGTAGGTTATTTTTGGGTCTGTGAACGCTCACAAAATTATCCCATATGAATAAATGGTAATTGCTTCTTCGCTTTACAACATTCCGGCTTACGAACTGTTTCATAGGAACGCTCTACCTTCGGATGGCGGGGGAAACCTGTAACATCCTTCAGCTGGGAGGACGGGAGGATGAATACAGGGCCCTGGTGGAGGACTTGGTCAAATGGTGCAGGTATAATCATCTGCAGCTCAACATCAGTCAGACAAAGGAGATGGTGATAGACTTTAGGAAGACTAAGCCTGCATTGCTCCCCGTTGCTATTGGCGGTGAGTATGTGGATGTGGTGAGGACCTACAAGTACCTGGGAGTGCACCATGGATGACAGACTTGAATGGAGCACCAGCGCTGACACTGTGTACAAGAAGGGCCAGAGTCACCTCTACTTCCTGAGGAGTCTGAGGTCCTTTGGAGTGTGCAGATTTCTCCTTCACACGTTCTACCAGTCTGTTGTCACCAGTACAAACTTCTATGCGGTGGTGTGCTGGGGCAATGGCATCAACACGGATGATGCCAACAGGCTCAATAAACTGATTAGAAAGGTTGATTCTGTTATAGGAGTCAAACTGGACACACTGGAGTCTGTGGTAGAACAAAGGACCCTACGGAAAATCCTGGCACTTCTGGACAATGTTTCTCACCCTCTGTATGCCACTTTGGATGAACAGAGGAGCACTTTTAGTAATAGACTAAGACAACTGCACTGCTCCAAACCATGTTATATGAGGTTATTTTTACCCTTGGCCATTAGGCTCTATAATAAGACAACCTATAGCTGGGAAAGTGACGACCTCCTCCTTTAGACTGTTTAAGATAATTTATTTTTATTTATTCTTCTTACTTCTCTTCTAATATTGTATAACTGTGAACTTACAATGCAACTGTGACAGTGTAATTTTCTTTGGCATCCATCTATCAAAGATCCTCACCCCCCAGGCCATGCTATCTTCTGAACGTAGCAGGCCAGGCAGCATCCCTAGGAAGAGGTACAGTCGACGTTTCGGGCCGAGACCCTTCGTCAGGACTAACTGAAGGAAGAGCTAGTAAGAGATTTGAAAGTGGGAGGGGGAGGGGGAGATCCAGAATGATAGCAGAAGACAGGAGTGGGAGGGATGGAGCCAAGAGCTGGACAGGTGATTGGCAAAAGGGATATGAGAGGATCATGGGACAGGAGGCCCAGGGAGAAGGAAAAGAGGGAGGGGGGAAAAACCCCAGAGGATGGGCAAGGGGTATAGTCAGAGGGACAGAAGGAGAAAAAGGAGAGAGAGAAAGAATGTGTGTAAATAAATAAATAACGGATGGGGTACGAGGGGGAGGTGGGGTATTAGTGGAAGTTAGATAAGTCAATGTTCATGCCATCAGGTTGGAGGCTACCCAGACAGAATATAAGGTGTTGTTCCTCCAACTTGAGTGTGGCTTCATCTTTACAGTAGAGGAGGCCATGGATAGACATATCAGAATGGGAATGGGATGTGGAATTAAAATGTGTGGCCACTGGGAGATCCCGCTTTCTCCGGCAGAGCGTAGGTGTTCAGCAAAATGATCTCCCAGTCTGCATCAGGTCTCGCCAATATATAAAAGGCCACATCGGGAGCACTGGATGCAGTATATCACCCCAGTCGACTCACAGGTGAAGTGTCGCCTCACCTGGCAGGACTGTCTGGGGCCCTGAATGGTGGATTTTATGCTACCAAATACTAACAAAGTGTATGTAAACTTCTGACCCACTGGGAAAGTGATGAAGAAAATAAAAGCTGAAATAAATCATTCTCTCTGCTATTATTCTGACATTTCACATTCTTAAAATAAAGTAGTGATCCTAACTGACCTAAGACAGGGAATGTTTTCTAGGATTAAATGTCAGGAATTGTGAAAAACTGAGTTTAAATGTATTTGGCTAAGCTGTATGTAAACTTCTGACTTCAACTGTATGTCAGCATTATATTGTGTCATTTTTTTACTTGATCCAAGAGGCTGTTCAACCCTATATAATTTATCTTCTAAAACGATAACAGAAATCATAATATGGAATTAAATGATTGCAAGAACAGACAACAATCTATTAATGTCCCTGAAGACTTAGGCTAATTCAAATAATGATGGGATTATTGTAGGAAATTAAATGAATTTGTAATCTGATCCCAAGCTGTGTCCAACCATAATGTATAAATAGGAATATCTTCTCTTGATCATAAGAAAATCATTCTCAATTATAACAAATTTAAAACAACACACAAAACACTGAAGGAACTTAGCAGGTCATGTAAGCATCTATGAGGAAAACAGACAGTCGATGTTTCGGCTTGAAAACTTTCACCTGAATTGAGCAAGTTTAAATGTTGTTTACACTTAGTGTTAAACTGTTAAAATTGCTTTAGCAAGTTCAAATGTTGTATCATATTAAAAACTTTTAAAATGTGAATGCTATGTCCCCTGATAAGTTGTGGACTGGCTCAACAGATCTAGTCAGTATTTGATTTCTCCATGAATGCCGTTTATACATTCCCTGACATTACTAACTACCGAAACTGTAAAGGTTTTATGTAAAGGGAAGATGACAAGGTAACGATTATCAAGATGGTGAATACTTAAGCAAGGTAGCACCTTACCTTCAGCTGCTAATAGCTCAGGCAGGGTCTGAGGAATGATCCCGTGGAAATTTGTTGGAGCATAGTATCCTTTCCAAAAAAGCAAAACAAAACTAGAAAATAGCCGGAATCACAAAGAAGAATAATGAGAGAATATGATATTTATACTGTACCTTTTATACAGATGGAAGGGAGACAACGTGACAGAGTCATACAGTATGCAACACTGAAAAAGGCCCTTCGGTCCAATTCATCCATTCCAATGATGCTGTCTGCCTGAGTTAGTCCCATTTGCCTGCTTTTGGCCTATATCCCTTTAAACCCTTCTTCTTTGTGTAACTCTCCATAGGGTTTTTAAACATTGTAACTTTTACTCCCTCCATCCCTTCCTTAGCCTCTGTGAGAAAAACGTGCCTCTCAGATCCCCTCTACTTAAACCTATGCCCTCTAGTTTTCGATTACCCTACCCTGGGGAAAAGATTGTAAGCATCTATCTTATCTCTGCCCCTCGTGGAAGCTTCAGTTGTGAAAGGCAAAATCTGAAAGGCCTCTTCATCCTTCCCAGCAGCTGCCAGCCGGATTCAATCTATTGTTAATAGTGGCATCACAAATTAGGTAATGAAGCTTTACTGATGATAGACTTGCCTGATTTAGGATTCCTAACAGAACCCTGTATGTTTACTACGTGCAGTAGGACAGGGTCAAGATCTGAATGATCAAATGACACACTCATTTTTAATACTTATTCCACCAGTGAAAGTGACTTAATGTCAGTAATTCAGAATCACATCAAACATCAGAGATAACAGTTTACTTTAACAGTAAGGACGTCATCCAGCCCAGTACATCACTGACACATCCTTCCCCACCACTGATAGTATCTACAAAAGACTTTGGCTCAAGAAGGCAGCATCTGTCATCAAAGTTCTCTACAAACTGGGCCATGCCATCTTCTCATAGCTACTATTAGGTAGGAGGTACATAAGCCTGAAAACCCACACCAGCAGGTTCAAGAATAGCTACTTCCCTTCACCAATCAGTTATTGAACCAATGGGCACAAACTCAGTACAGCAACACTAATGACCCCTTTGAGCACTTTGCACTAAAAGGGATGTTTTTATTCTAATTATGTCCTTCCTTGTAAAAATTGTGTATCATTTATCTTTAATTTATATTATCTTGTGAGTGATATACAGTTAATGTTATGTTCCTGTAATGCTGCTGCAAGTTCTTCATTGCACCTGTGCATGTGACAATACACTCCACTTTGACTTTAACCAGCCTAACGTTCTTGAATCATTCATGTAACTTGTGTTAAAATTAATATCATTTAAAAGCATTTTCTTCAACTCTTCATTTTCATGGAAATTTCTTAAATTGAACGCTCATTCCAATTTTATTTCCAACGTGGTATTCTATCCTCAGAAATGGCTCAGACTGCTGACTTGTATTGTGTGTTTTGTACTTGTTATGGCAAAGAGCAAAATAGGGTTTCAGTGCTATAAAAATAAGTTGTGCCCGTCAATTAATTTTATTTTTGCTTTGTGTTATAGTCATAACAAAAATACCACCTTGAATCAATGGCATCAAATACCAACTCCATGATGTCATGGAGATGATCCATCAGCCAAATAATTTCTCCTCATCAAAGTCCAAATTTGAATTGATCTTTAAAATCACTCAATTCAAATTTTAGATTGATATAATTGGAATTTATTATTAACTTCCTTCAGAAAGGATCAAGGATGACTGCTGTTTTGGGTTTAAATGTTGGAACTAAAGCACATGGTTGAAGCAAGGTAGAGGGAAATTTCTTGCTTTCAACCAGGCTTAACACAGCCTGACAGTATCAAACTCCAAGGCTAAATGCTTGACAGGAATGACTCTCTTCCTTTGGGAACAAAACTTCACAGAGAGCGGAATAAACTCCTAACTATAACTGCAAACAGCAGTTTACGTTAAAGATCCATGAGCCAGTTACTCAGGCCTGTCTTCAGCCAGCACTGAGAGAGGAGGAGTAATTGTGCATTTGAATCTCACTCCATGCGTTTAAATGTACACATTTGAATTTTTGCCTTTGGTAATGAGCCAGGCTCCTCAGTATCAACATTTTGACTTCCAGGCTTATAGATCTACTGAGGATCTATTTAATCTTTAACAAAGAACTATTCCAATTATATTATAGTCAATAGGAAGCATAAAATGTGACTTTGGCAAGATGATGCTATCTGTATGCTTAAGTTCCAAATGCTCCAATGTCAGTGAATTTAAATCAATAATTTGTTTTGTGTGATTTAAGAATACAATACAATAATACAAACTCATTAATACAATTAACCCACAAAATCTCCCCAATAACATTGAAGAAACATTGCAATATTTATCAATAATAAAAGTTATGCATCAGCTCTCACTTCTCATCTTCAGCTTTTGGATTCACTTTACCAATTATTTTGAAGAATTATATTCTCGCCTGATCATGATTCAGTGTCCATGCTGCTCATTACCTCAGCACATATCCATACGGACCTATTTAGTGAGTGGTTGTTGACATGTCAGCTATTGCTAATTGGTGCCTATTTGTCCACTTATTAAAGAGAAAGTTTCTCTTGCCTGGGAGAATTAGTGGGAGTAATTTCATAGCCTGGAAAAGTCAGCTGAAAGCGTAGTGCTTCAGCAAGAGAAGGCAATCTATTTCCCTATGTACTGTGAACCGAAAGAGGGAAGAGACATTTTGTCTGCTCACAGGGTCTGTGTTGAAGCAGCAACAGCAGAACATTACAGATGAGGTAAATCTCAGAGTGAAACATTGGACACTTGAATTGAAAGTTGCAGAAAGTTTAAAGGTTTCATGTGCATGACTTCCAGGTCCCATCTCCCAACAATAGCACCCAGCAAGAACCTTACAAGCACTTGAGTGTCCATCTTGATTGCAGAAGACAAGAACTATCAATAGCAGATTGGAAAGAACACTCTCCAGTAGGATGACAGTGAGCAAGGAGTTGCAGGATTTTGACCCATCACCGACGGAGGACTAGGGAGATCAGGTATCTGTCCTGCTTTGTTCCCCCTCAGCTGCTCTAATCCTTCTATATGCTTAGCATTTCTTGGCTAATATGAAAGAATACAAATCAGGATATTTCTTATCAAGATCTCAGCTACCTCTGTTTTAAAAATATTTAAAGTCTTTGCTTTCACTACCCTTTGAAGAAGAGAGCTCCAAAGACTTATTATGAGAGGAAAAAAGCTTACTGATTCCAATCTCAAACGGGCAATCCCTTGTTGTGAAACAATGAGCCCTTGTTCTAGAGCTTCCCGCAAGACGAAATATCCTCTTCACCTCCACCCTCAGAATGTTAAATGTTAGATGGAGTCAAGTACCCCGTCACTCCTCTAAACCCCAGCAAAAGCCTAGACAGGCAGCTCTTCCTCAGCTCCTGCTGAGTATTAGCTACCTCCACAGCCTGTAGAGAGACTGATACTTCTAGGGTTCCTGAACAAATCGCCAACATTTCTAGTTTTGTGGCCCCTGACAGTAAGTTTCCCAGCTTCTGCACTCACAATGCAATTCATCTACACCGGCGAAATCAGCATCGGAGTCAGGCTTATTATCACTGGCATATGTCATGAAATTTGGGCGGTCGCTCTGTAAAGCGTCACAGTTCAGTCCACAGGAGCGATCCCATTCGTTCGCCATCCCACTCCAACTCGGTCTCCTGCAATGACGCACTAGAACACAACAGGGGCTTGAGGAGCATCATCTCATCTTCCATTTGTTGCCTTCTGGCCTCATCACACAACATAGACCAGAAAAGCACAGCACAGGAATTGACCTTTCAGCCCCCAGTGTTCATGCCAAACATGACTGACAATTGAAACTAATCCTATTTGTCTGTACGTGGTTTATATGTCCCCATTCCCTGCCTGTTCATGTGCCTGTCAACATGCCTCTTAAATGCTGCTATTAAATCCACATCCACCACTTGCCCTGGCAACACATTCCAGACACCTACCACCATCTGTGTAAAAAAAACTCCCCTTACCTTATAAATCTCCTTCAAACTTCACTCCTCTCGCATCAGAGTTATAATCTTTAGTATTTGACATTTCCAGTATCAAATTCTACAGATTTAAGCAACTGGCTTTTCTCTCTCTTTGTATCCGATCTGGCCGCTTCTGCAGTACATCTCTGAATTGGAGATGGAATTGGAACTGGTTTACTATTGTCACATCTGCCAGCTCAGTTTTACTCCCTCCTTTAGTGCCTGCTGGACGTATCCCCCAGCCAAAGTCTACTGCTGTCTTTTTCCCAGGGTAGTGAAGTCTAAATCATGAGTGCATATGTTTAAGGAAAGAGGGGAAAGGAATGATGGGGAATTAAGGGGCAAATTTTTCATGCGAAGGGTGGTGGGTACATAGGGCAAGCTACCAGAGTAAGTGGTAGAGGCAGGTACAAACACAACATTTAAAAGACATTTGGACAGGTACGTGATTAAGGACGTTTAGCAGGATATGGACCAAAGACAGGCAAACGGAACTAGTTCAGGTAGGCACCTTGGTTAGCATTGACAAGTTGGGCCAAAGGGCCTTTCAGTATGCTGTATATTTCGATGACTCTGCGACTCTGGATAATTTTTTATTTGCTTGTTTATTTTTATTTATTTAGATACAAGCCGGCTCTTTCATGCCACACCACCCAGTAACCCCCAGTTTAATCCTAGCCTAATCACAGGACAATTTGCAATGACCAATTAGCCTACCGACCAGTGGGAGGAAACCAGAGCACCCAGAGCAAACCCACATGCTCACAGGCAGAACGTACACACTCCTTACAGGCAGCAGTGAACCTGGGTCACTGGAACTGTAAAGCATTGTGCTAACCACTACACCACCGTGCCACCCCACCCCCACGGTAAATGAGAAGTCATGTGAAAAAGAGTCAACACATGGGCAATAATTTGAGGCAAAGTTTGCGATCTGGCCTGTTCTCAAGCTAAAACCAAAGGTGTTCATTTTAAACATTGCATGTAACTAGGTTTCTTGTACCTGTAATCAAGTCAAGTCACTTTTTATTGTCATTTTGACCATATCTGCTGGTACAGTACACAATAAAAATGAGACAATGTTTTTCAGGACTATGTTGCTACATGAGACAATGCAAAAACTACACTGAACTACATAAAACAACACAAAACTACACTTGACTACAGACCTACCCAGGACTGCATAAAGTGCACAAAACAGTGCAGGCATTACAATAAATAATAAACAAGACAATAGGCACAGTAGAGGGCAGTAGGTTGGTGTCAGTCCAGGCTCTGGGTGTTGAGGAGTCTGACGGCTTGGTGGAAGAAACTGTTGCACAGTCTGGTCGTGAGAGCCCGAATGCTTCGGTGTCATTTGCCAGATGGCAGGAGGGAGAAGAGTTTGTATGAGGGGTGCGTGGGGTCCTTCATAATGCTGTTTGCTTTATGGATGCAGCGTGTGATGTAAATGTCTAATGGCGGGAAGAGAGACCCCGATGATCTTCTCAGCTGACCTCACTATCCGCTGCAGGGTCCTGCGATGCGAGATGGTGTAATTTCTGAACCAGGCAGTGATGCAGCTGCTCAGGATGCTCTCAATATATCCTCTGTAGAATGTGGTGAGGATGGGGGGGTGGGAGCCTTCGCAGAAGGTAGAGACGCTGCTGGGCTTTCTTTGTTATAGAGCTGATGTTGAGGGACCAGGTGAGATTCTCCGCCAGGTGAACACCAAGAAATTTGGTGATCTTAACAATCTCTACGGAGGAGTCGTCGACGTTCAGGGGAGAGTGGTCGCTCCATGTCCTCCTGAAGTCAACAACCATCTCTTTTGTTTTGTTCACGTTCAGAGACAGGTTGTTGGCTCTGCGCCAGTCCATTAGCCGCTGCACCTCCTCTCTGTATGCTGACTTATTGTTCTTGCTGATGAGACCCATCACGGTCGTGTCATTGGCGAACTTGATGATGTGGTTCGAGCTGTGTGTTGCAGCACAGTCGTGGGTCAGCAGAGTGAACAGCAGTGGACTGAGCACACAGCCCTGGGGGTGCCCCGTGCTCAGTGTGATGGTGTTGGAGATGCTGCTTCCAATCCGGACTGACTGAGGTCTCCCAGTCAGGAAGTCTAGGATCCAGTTGCAGAGGGAGGTGTTCAGGCCCAGCAGTTTCAGCTTTCCAATCAATTTCTGAGGAATGATTATGTTGAATGCTGAACTGAAATCTATGAACAGCATTTGAACGTACATGTCTTTTTTGTCCGGGTGGGTTAGGGCCAGGTGGAGGGTTATGGCAATGGCATCATCTGTTGAACGGTTGGGACGATACACGAACTGCAGGGGGTCCAGTGAGGGGGGCAGCAGGGTCTTGATGTGCCTCATGACGAGCCTCTCGAAACACTTCATGATGATGGATGTGAGTGTGACGGAACGGTAGGCGTTGAGGCAGGACACTGAAGATTTCTTCGGCACGGGGCCGATGGTGACGGCCTTGAAGCACATAGGAACGACGGCGCAGCTCAGGGAGATGTTGAAGATGTCAGTGAGAATCTCTGTTAGCTGGTCTGCACATCCTCTAAGCACTCTGCCAGGAATACTGTCTGGTCCAGCAGCCTTCCGTGGGTTGACCCTGCACAGGGTTCTCCTCACATTGGCCACAGTAAGACACAGCACCTGGTCGTTTGGAGGAGGGGTGGTCTTCCTCACTGCCACATCACTTTCCGCCTCAAAACGAGCGTAGAAGTTGTTCAACGCATCTGGGAGGGAGGCATCACCAGCATAGGCAGGTGGTGTTGTCCTGAATGCCCTTCCACATGTGCCACGTGTCACTGCTGTCCTGGAAGTGGCTGTGGATTCGCTGGGCGTGTGCACGCTTTGCCTCTCTGATGGCCCGGGACAGTCTGACCCTGGCTGCTGTTAGGGCTGCCTTGTCGCCTGCTCTGAAGGCGGAGTCACGGGTCCTCAGCAGCGCACACACCTCCGCGGTCATCCATGGCTTCTGGTTAGCGCGTGTAGTGATGGTCTTGGCCACAGTGACGTCATCGATGCACTTGCTGATGTAGCTAGTCACTGATGCCGTGTACTCCTGTAAGTTGGTAGAGTCGCCATTGGTTGCAGCCTCCCTGAACATGTGCCAGTCAGTGTGCACAAAGCAGTCTTGAAGAGCACAGATGGCTCCTGCTGGCCAGGTTTTCACTTGCTTCTGAACTGGTCTGAAGTGCCTGACGAGCAGTCTGTATGCTGGGATTAGCATAACAGAGATGTGGTCTGAGTAACCGAGGTGGGGGCAGGGCTCCGCCCGGTACGCATTGGGAATGTTTGTGTAAACAAGGTCCAACGCGTTCTCCCCTCTCGTTGCAAAGACCATGTTCTGATGGAATCTGGGGAGCACTGACTTGAGGTTCCTGTGGTTAAAATCTCCGGCGACAATAAACAGTCCATCAGAGTGTGCGTTCTGCAGTTCACTAATAGCCCCATACAGTTCACAGAGAGCCTCCTTAGCATTAGTGCTGGGGGGAATGTACACACCGACTATAAGGACAGTGGTGAATTCCCGTGGCAAATAAAATGGTCTGCATCTAACAGTCACAAACTCCACTAGCGATGAGCAGTATCTGGAAACCAGCACAGAGTTCTTGTACCATTCCGTATTGATGTAAACACACAAGCCACCGCCACGTATAACCTATTGCCAACTAAAACTTGGCATCTATAATATTTCTGTTTTTATATAGCACTCTAAAAGTAGATGAATGGAAATATAGGTACATATTGCATTTAACAAGTCCACACCTGCACTGGACAGACAGATAACTTTGAGACTTTCAAGCCATCAATTCTCAGAAAAATGGTGTTCCAAGATAAACTCAAATATTCTCAAAGTTTATTGGCTTTATTTAAAATGCTTTGCAATACTTCATTGATACTTTGTACAGTGCCTGACTTGTTGAAAGCTATTAGCGACAGCTGAGCAATCACCCCCAATCACATTTAAAACAGAATTTTTATATAGGCATCCGTTAGTCTCGTGAGACCATGGATTTGCGCCTTGGAAGGTTTCCAGGGTGCAGGCCTGGGCAAGGTTGTATGGAAGACTGGCAGTTGCCCTCTCCACGCCACCAAATTTGTCCAAGGGAAGGGCACTAGGGCCTATACAGCTTGGCACAGGTGTCGTCACAGAGCAATGTGTGGTTAAGTGCCTTGCTCAAGGACACAACACGCTGCCTCAGCTGAGGCTCGAACTAGCAACCTTCAGATCACTAGCCCAATGCCTTAACCACTTGGCCACATGCCAACACAAAATTATTGAACTTGTAAACACCTGTTATGGGATGCACCCAACCGCACCAGCTTCCAGGGTTTAGACGCTCTAACTTTCCGGAGAATGGACAGCTGGTGTGGCCACTTTAGAGGTTGAGGACCGTCCGCTAATTGGCAATCATGATTTGGGTACCAAGAATTGAGTATTTAAAGAGCACCTGAATGGAGCCTCAGTGCTCATTCATAAGCACAATTCGAGATATTGTCTAGCCTTTTGTTTGTACTCAGTTCTCATTCCACCTTTATTCCATGTATCGATCCTTGTCTTCAGATATTCCAGCATTTGTGTCCAAACCATCCTTGTCAAGCACTCTTGTCACAGTACAGTTGAGCCAACATGGACCCAGTGGGGTATCAGAGAGTCTTTCATCTGCTGTGGCCAGTCAAAGCAAGAGGACTTCCAGACACAGGCTGGAGATTCACGAGCTCCAGGTGGCCGTTCACCAGCTTTCACAAGAAGGAAGGAGCTGCTCAGGAGGGCCATCTGGTCTCTCTGCAGAGCAAGTACATCTTCCAACCCTGGAGAGGTTTGACAGGGACTCAGGTTCTTGCTGCGGCTTCCTCACGCAATGCTCATTAGTGTTCAAACTCCAGCCATCCCGGAGCGCAGAAAGATAGTCTTCTGACTGGGAGAGCCCTGCCCTGGGCCACCAGGCACTGGGGACGAAGGTCAGAGATTTGCTCAGGTTCAGAAGATTTCATGGCTGCCATGAGGAAGGTGTTACAAAAGTTGTCACCCTTGTCACCCTACTGGAGCAAGCTGAGCCTCGGACCGTCCGACGAAAAAATAACAGGGCAGGTGATCAGCGGCCAACTACACTATCGAGTTTCGAACCCTTGCCCAAGAGAGTGCCTGGAACGAGAAGACTTCGGCCACTCTATACTGCCATGGACTCTGAAATGAACCGAAGGATGCCCTCGCTTTGGGAGAACCAGCTGAGGACTTGAAAGTTCTGATTGACCAGTCCATTCGTCTCGATAATTGTCTGGCAGAACGAAAGTGGGACTGCATCAAGAGGGCTAGCCCGAGCCCGGCCTCGGTGCTTCACAGTTCCACTCCCACACCTCAGACCATGGCCAGCCATCTCCCGCTCAAGATCCGGGTGAGCCCAAGCAAAATGGCCGCACTAGATTTACCGCCAGTGAGAGGTCCCGGCATCAGAGTCAAGGTTGCTGCATTACTGTGAGGAGACAGGTCACGTGCGGGCCAAATGCCCAAGGCTGCAGATGTCAGTAGAACTGCAAAGACCGTCCTCTGCCAGGAGGACTGCGATGGTAGCTGCCACCACTCCCATCCCTATGGATTCGGGCGTTACACTGAAGGCAGAGATCTCCTGCAGTAAAAACCAAAGAGAGCTGAAGACTTTTGTGGACTCTGGGACAGTGGGTAATTTTCTGGACTTAGGAACCACCTGTTGGCTTGACATACCACTGCAAGAGTTGAGCCAGTCCATGCCCACAGCTGTCTTGGATGGCCACCTGCTAGATTCTGGGCAAATCCAGCAGTAGACGGTGGTTTTACAGATGAGGATTGAGGATCATGTGGAAGATAGTAGGTTTCGACCTCACTGATACCCCTGATCCTTGGGCGCCCTTGGCTGTCCCAGCATTACCCATCAGTGGTCTGGAGGGAGGGGCGAATCATTGCTTAGTCAAGTCGTTGTATGAGGGTACATTTGCAGTGTGGAGTTCCAACCCCCAGACTCTCCCAAAACCAACGAGCAACAAGGAGGTGGTCTTCAGTGCGAGGTAACTTGAAGCCCTCTGGAAACACAGTCCTGCCCCTAAGCTGTGCGTGTTCTCACCCTGTCTGGTCAGGGCCGCACAGGAACCAGAGGGAGAGGATAACTAGTTCAGGAGAAGACCAAGGAGGTGCCCAGGCAGTCTGAAACTCGTGCAGCTAAACCCAAGGGATCCAGCCACCAGACCCTGAGGAAACGAAAGACCCCTCTATGCAGACCCTTGGAGCCTATCGCTGGGGATGCAAGGACCATTTGTAACATCTCGCTGCCGTCACCCAACGATACAGACAAGGATTTGGACTCTGATTTGGCCACTGTTTCTATGAATGAGTTGCGTCAAATCATCCCTGCCACCTAAGAAGCTTCAGGAGTCGTCCTTAAAGGAAGACTGAACGAGATTGAAACACTCGTTCTGGTCAAAATCCCTTCCATCTACAAAGACTTGGAGGAGGTCTCCAGCAAGGAAAAGACCTCAACTCTTTTACCACAGCAAACCTACCATCGTGCTAAAGACCTGCCACCTGGTACTTGTCCTCCGCAGCATTGATTATACGCACTCTCAGGCCCCAGAGAGAGGGCAATCTCAAAGCAAGATTTTGCTGGCCTCTACCCAAAAGGCAGAAACCAAGGTTAACCGCAGGGACCTGCTTTGCAGCCTGGGCAACAAGATTTTGTGTACTTCGTGCATTGGGGAGGATTTGGACCCAAGGAAAGGTATTGGGTGCCTGAAAAAGACATCTTGGATCCCACTCTCATCCACGACTACCATCACTGTGTCTCTGAGCAGCCAGGGCCGTCAGGAGTCAGACTTAGGGGAAGGGGTCCTGTTACAAGATGCACCCAACCGTGCCAGCTCCCAGGGTTTAGACACTCCATCTCTCCAGAGTTTGGATAGCCGTGCAGCCCATTTAAGGGCTCAGGACCGTTCCGCTAATTGGCAATCATGTTTTGGGAGCCAAGAATTGCGTATTTAAAGAATACCTGAATGGAACCTCAGTGCTCAATCATAAGCACAACTCGAGATATTGTCTAGCATTTTGTTTCTGTTCTGTTCTCGTTCCAGCTTTATAGCGTGTCTCGATCCTTGTCTTCGGATACTGCAGCACTTGTGTCCTGACCGTCCTCATCAAGGCCTCTTGTCATACACCACTAGGTGGGATGCTCAGAAGGAATGGCTGGTGCTGGGAGACTCATATATCAACAACACTGATATGAGAATCTCTGAGATTTTTATCATAACTATGCTAAGTGGACATGTTTCAGTTTAGATTACTGAGTGCTTCAAATTCTTCAGTTTCAGGTCGAAGCCACTCTGGAGAACATTGCATTGTTGTTTCATAGAGAGAGCTTTAAAGACAACTTTCCTTTTTAGTGTATGGGCAGTGTATATCTCGGGTTTGCTGTCATTTTTATTCTCAGTAATTGTCTGCTTCCATTGAAGTGACATGCAGTAGTGAGAGTGACATTCGATTGGTTACGTGATTTACCCAGTCAAGCCCCACACTCTAATTTAGACTCCAACCAAAGGTGCCCTCAAAATCGGAGGCCAACTCTAGCAGCTGACGAACCAGCATGCCACCTTCCACCGGGCAGACCAAGAACCACAGCCATGAAAATCCAGTTTCTGCTGTAGGGTCCTATCTACCATCTGAAGTGTAATTTCCAGTAGTAGGAGTCACAAACAGAGACTTCAAGTAAATATGCCAGCGCCGTGGTCATGGTTGAAGAGGATCCTGGATAGGAAAGAGTTTCAGAAGCCAAGGAGAGTGGGGTTATACGTGGGGGCTAGGTTTCCCTGCGGGATTAGAAGTGAACTCTTTCTCTTCCTTGCCCCACAAGGACATGACAAAAAAATTCCAAACTATCTACCATCTGGGACTCTTTAAGCTATTTCTACTCAATGTTGGGTTTAAAAATTGTGTGCTATTTGTGTTAGATAATTAAATGTAAAAGCAGAGTGCCCAGCCCATCAGAGGAACTGACAACTTCATAATAATGACAATCCTTACCTGCCTTCTCGAGGCCTTGTCTAAGATCAAAAACTTGGAGGTTAAAAGACTTCACAGAAGAGCAGCTCATCTCTAAGATAGGAAGCATGTAGTCACCTCTTTATCCACCCACACACCAGCATCAGACAGGCAGAATTAAAATCAGGTTCTACATTAAAATTGGCCGTTTCGGCCTAGTGCTTTGAAGCATTGCAGTAATATTTCAGCATCATGAATTGCCTTTATATAACCTTCAGACTTCTGAAAGCAGGCCAGCTGCAAAGGAATTTTTACATGGAAAGAAATCAAGGGTGTGCAACATAACCCGCTGTGCTCAATCTAAATACAGCACTGCCTATATTTCCCCAGTGTCTGAATATATTAAAAAGAGAACTGTTATAAAGAAACAGAAAGAACATACTGATAAATTCCTCTGCTCTGTACAATTTTCATTGAGTCCAGCTGAAAATTTGCCTGCCTTATTTATCACTCCATTGATTAGACATTACAATGGTGATCCATCTTCCTTTCACCTCTACCTTAGCAAGTTCCTAAATGGAAAGTGAGGCAGATAAAGAGATTGGGATGCCTAAATATGTGCCAGATGTTTCCAGCATATTTATTTAAGGCAGTTTGTCAGAATATTAACAAAATGTTACTCTTTTAGCAACCTGCTACTTGCAATTCTGAAAGAAAAGAAACATCTGGTCCGTCTGTTTCAGAGAAGTGTTGAAGTTTCTTGGATCTACCTGAAAGATAGATGGTGGGCGCAAGATTACGATCCAATAACTCTTTCTTTCTTTCCCACTTTATCTCTAACTTTGTCTCTGTCTTACTTCTCTTCTCCGCCTGCCTTACTCTCACTCTTGCTTACTTTCCGTCTTTGTTTGCCGTGGCAGCCACCCAAATCGGGGTAGGACAGTGAAATTATTCACTGAGTCTAACTTGGTAACTTTCCTAGTCTATCATTCTACGCTCCCTGAGCTCTGACAGAAAACCTCTGGAGCTTCCAGTTTTTGATGGACAAGGCCAAGAAAATAGAAGGCCAAGCCAAGCTCAACATTAAAACTGCTTTGGCAGCATTTTTCGTTCAAGACTACACAAACAGTTGGATAGAATAATATGAACTTAATTAACAGGGACATTCTGCTGACTTGTGGAATCCCCCTGTACAGAGCTTTTCATGAAGAACTAAATTCATTAAATATCTCCTCAGAGCTAGTGTTTATATTTAATGTATAGCAGTTTTATTTACTTCTTAAGAACTCAGACAACTGATTGTAGCATTACAAGTTAGCTGATTTGCCAGATTGCTTATTTTTATTCCTGAATTCAGTTCCTTAAACCAGTTGGTCGATGCAAATGATCAAACGTAAATCTTGAAAAATATGAAGTGATCTTGGTCCAATTGCTTCCTTCTCATTCGTAACAACATACGGCTTTCTTCTTAGCTGAGTTTTAACATGTGCCACCAAGTCACTTTTGAAACCCGAACTTATTGTCGGTTTGACTGCCTGATTTAACTTGAACCCATCTTTAAGTATGTTCTGATACTGCAATGTGAGCTTCGATGTAACTTTAACCAGAGACATTAGGAGATGGAAGAAGAGACAAGAAAGGATCACATAACAACAAATGCCGGTGATATTAAGCCTAATTTTGATATTGCTTCCTTTGACATTGCCTGTGGAGGAGGAACATCGGGCAACCTGCACCCGCCACTTGTTGCCAACCTCACTGCCCGTTCCATTGGCAGTGCTGGAAATATACCAGCTGGAATCAGTAGATCCCAGTTCCCTCTGCCACTGGGGCTTCCCGAGCCCTTGGAGCTCAGGAATACTGCTGTTGGTTTAAATAGCTCTGAAAATCTGAGCAGACTGTCTCATTAGTTTATCAAATCACAGTTCTCTCTCTAATATGATTCATTAGTCAGCCCCAAACACGTCATGAGTTAAGCAAATTAAAAAAGGTTCAAAGGTTAATTTATTCTCAAAGCATGTATCTATACCCAACTCTGAAATTCGTCTTCTCCAGATAGCCACAAAACAAAGAAAGTACATGAAAGTCATTCAGAGAGAAACGTAAAACCCAACCCCCCACATAAAAAAGAACATCACAATCATCACCCCAAAACCCCTCCCCTCGCACAACAAAATGGAAAAGGAATCAGTGATTTAAAAAAACACAGAATACAAAAACGGTAAGTCTGAAAAAGTCCGCAGTCCGTAAATGCAGAACAAGGATACCATCCTCCAACATCACCAAATTCATCAAAGAGGGAGACACTACACAAGGTAGAGAGGCCTACCTGCCTGACACAACAGTAGGCCACTCATAGACTTCACGGCAGTGATCAAAAGCATTTGGTGCTGAGCTCTCACCCGCCTTCCACTTTCATCTCAATGTCTCGATCTTTCTCCACACTTTAATTGGCATTTAACGGACTCCTTAATCGGTGAAATGGGGTCGAACAATGGCTCGTGCCCCATCTCGAAGTTTCTTCACATCGAGGTAATCCAAGTATGTGCTCACTTTCTGGAATCTTCTCAGAGACAGCAGAGCACTGGATCACTCAAATGATCTCCAAACTGGAAATCGCAGGCACTAACAGTCCCAGGAAAACACATTTGAGGTGAAAAACAGACGTAAAAGAAGCAGACATTTTCATGGGCTATCTGGAAGATGTCAACCGAGGGAGCATTGTACGCTGGCGCCATCTTGACCAGGAGAATAAAGGTTTCACAGCAGTAGGATGGGGTCTGAGCAAAAGCCATTCCATACAAGTATCTAATGCTGAAGGCCTGTCACTTGCCACTGGCTTAGTTGAGAGATTGTTGTTCCTCTCTGTGTCCTCTGGTGCATCAGGCAGCAATCATTAGATTAGATTAGATTAGATTGGATTCAACTTTATTGTCATTGTGCCAAGTACAGACACAAAGCCAATGAAATGCAGTTAACATCTAACTAGAAATGCAAATAGTGTTACTTACAAAATAACTGTGAATAAAAAGAAAGTGCTACAGCACACAAATATAAAAGTACTGAGACAGTACAATATGGGTGCAATACTGTTTAGCGCTGTGATGTGAAGTTCAGCAGGGTCGCAGCCTCAGGGAAAATCCATCTGTAACATTATTGTCGTTTGGGCCAGCTGCTGACGCAATGACATCAGCGCCGGACTCTGGAGCGGAGGTTCCCGGGTTCGAACCCAGTCAGGTCCACTCCCAACTATGCTTTCCATCTGTGCCAGGTTGAGTGTCGAGATCGCAACTCGACCTCGTAAAATAAAGGGAAAAATACTGCGAAATGTCTGTGTGAGGAGTGGTGCACCACACAGTCTCTCTCTCTCGCTCCGTGCCTTGTAAAGGCATGAAAAAGATATCATCCCGCCTACATCGCACACGCAAAAAAGAAACATTATTGTCCTTTGTGGTAGAAAATCTGGCCTGGTCTGTAAATGACTCCAGGCCACCACTGCAGATTTGTGTCTAAATCTACAAGGCATAGGTTCAGGATAAATGGTAGAGCTTTGGAGGGGATCTGAGGAAGAATTTCTTCACCCAGACAGTGTTTGGAATCTGCAATGCACTGCCAAAGGGAATACTCACACATTTAGAAAATATCTAGACAAGTATTTAAACTACTAAGCCAAGGACACAGCTACTGTTGACAGAATTTCAGATGGTGATGAGAATGCGTACATAGTCTGGTATGGGGGGTGGTGGGGGCACTGCACAGAATCGAGATAAGCTGCAGAGTATTGTAAACTCAGTCTACTACATCATGGACACTAGCCTCCACAGCATCCAGAACATCTTCAAGGAGTGATGCCTCTAAAAGGCGGCATTCATCATTTAGGACCTCCTTTGTCCAGAATATGCCCTCTTCTCATTGCTACCATCAGGGAGGAAGTACAGGAGCAGTGCAGACAGAAAATATGGCCATGACAAGGTAGACTGTGAGGTCAAGAATCCATCTTTTGTACAAGAGGTCCATTCAATAGTCCTGCAACAGCAGGATAAAAGCTGTCCTTGAGCCTGGTGATATGTGCTTTCAGGCTTTTGTATCCTCTGCCTGATGGGATGCAGGAGAACAGAGGGTGTCTGGTGTGGGAGGGATCTTTGCTTATGCTGGCTGCTTATCTGAGACGACAAGAAATGTAAACAGAGCCCATGGAGGGGAAGCTGGTTTTGGTGATGTGCTGAGTTGTGTCCACACTCCCCGCAGTTTCATGCAGTCTTGGGCAGAGAAGTTGCCCTACCAAGCCGCGTTGCATCTGCTAGGACGCTTTCTATGGTGGATCAATAAATACTGGAGGATATGCTGTATTTCATCTGCCTCCTGAGGAAGTAGAGGTGTTGGCGTGATTTCCTGACCATGGTGTCTACATGTGTGGGCCAGGATGGGATAAGATCTATGGGTGCACTGTATGGGTGCATGGTCCTGAAAAACATTGTCTCGGTTTTACTGTGTACTGTACCACCAGTTATGGTCGAAATGACAATAAAAAGTGACTTGACTTGACTTTCTCTATAGTCTAGCACTACATTCTGCATTTTCTTATTGTTTTCCCCTGTACTACATCGATGTATGGATGTAAAGAAGTGATCTGTATGTATAGCATGCAAAACTAAGCTTTTCACTGTGTTTTGGTGCATGTGCCTATAATAAACCAATTTACAACCTTAATTAAACTTACTCCAGTTTACTTTTGGTAGAGTTGAAAATAGCCTTGGTCTAAAGTTTATGCCAGTCAAGTGTGCTTTGTATTCAGAACTGGCTAGGAGCAGATCAGGATTAAAGACAATGCCTCTTGCATAAAACTTCCCTCCTAAAATCCCTTTATTTGCCCATTCCTTGATATCCCTGTTGGTAGTGGGTAGTGGCTCCATATGTCACTGCTACAGGGCGTGACGACCCTGCCTTACACGAGTCCTGGGCTCAGCTGGCTCCGGCTGACAGTAGCCGGTATGGCCCCCTATCCAGGGTTACGGATCCCACTGCTTTGTGGGTATCCTTGGGAGAAGAGAAGGCTAAGGAGTAAACCCGACACAAATCCGGAGTGGAGCCCCTAAGGCGGTTGGATGACGTATCACATCAGCTCCCGGCAGCTCCTGCAGCCAAGCTGATGTCAAATGTACTGCTTCACATTCCTTTGGACCACATCCGTGAGGCTGAGAGGGGGATCTTGATGTCTGGGCAGCCCAGGATCTCCATATTCATCACCCAGGTCTGCACCCCAGAACCAGGCGCATCCATTGTCTACTTAGACAGATGGAGCCATGAATCCTTGATATCCCAACTAATGGAAAATAACAGGGACTGTTTTAACCTCTCTTCTAAAGAGTGAGAGTCAGGCTGGAAAGATCATACTTCGTAAAGTGTAGAAAACTGACCACATCCTGCTGCCAAAACACTTTTATCTGGCTTTACCACAAGAGTTTTGGGGCTGACTAAGAAATCCACTCAAGAGAGGCAGATTAATACTGCTGCTCTCGGATTTTATAAACCATTTATATTTAATAGCAGTGAGTCAGGTTTCCCAGCCTCAGAGATCCCAAGAACAGAAGGGAGGTGTGATCTGCTGGCTGCAGGCTGTAAGGGAATTTCCAACACTGTTTGTGGTCTAGAAGGAGTTCAAATACTTTTCCAATGGCCAAAACCCACCACTGCACTGTTCTGCCATGTTCCGTCTTTTCACTATAACCCCAGAACCTGCAAACACTCCTTTGTAATCTTTCCCCTCATTTTATCCTGTCTCCTTTCCTCACTATGAACTCAATCCCTGTAATCTCTCGCTCCCTCATTGCAAACTCACCCCTGTAATCTCTCCCTCCCTCACAGTGAACTCACCCCTGTAATCTCTCACTCCCTCACTGCGAGCTCACCCCGTAATCTCTCACTCTCTCACTGCGAACTCACTCCATGTAATCTCTCACTCCCTCACTGCAAGCTCACCCCTGTAATCTCTCCCTCCCTCACAGCGAACTCACCCCATAATATTGCACTCCCTCATTGCACACTCACCTCCTGTAATCTCTCACTCCCTCACTGTGAACTCACCCATGTAATCTCTCACTCTCTCACAGTGAACTCACCCCCTGTAATCTCTCACTCCCTCACTGTGAACTCACCCGTGTAATCTCTCTCTCTCTCAGTGAACTCACCCCCTGTAATCTCTCACTCCCTCATTGCACACTCACTCGCTGTAATCTCTCCCTCCCTCACTGCAAGCTCACCCCTGTAATCTCTCACTCCCTCACTTCAAACCAAATCCCTGTGATCTGTTCCTTCCTCACTGTGAATTCACCCCTGTAATCTCCCCCCCCCCCCAGTGAGCTCAGTCTCTTTGTCTCTTCTTCCCTCACTGTAACACGTTCAACATGTGGCCAAACAACACAGGCTACCACTGTCTACATCACCTCCTTGCCCTGCAGCTATCACCCACACCTCCACACACCCGCTGCTATCATCCCTCTCTTCATCTCCCCCAGCCTCGACCTTCCACCATCTCCCCAGTCTCATGGACTTACCTTCACTACTGAGCAGGTGAGATGGTCTCTGGGGAAACTCAGACATGGCAAAGCACTGGGACCAGATGGTATGAACCCCAAGGTGCTACTTATATTGTACCCTGGATAATAGACTACATGACTGGCAGACAACAGTTTGTGCAGCTTCAGAGCTGTGTGTCATACATGGCTATAAAGAGCACTGGGGCCCCAGAGGAGACTGTATTGTCTCCATTCCTGTTTACCATGTATACCTCAGACTTTAGATACAACACTGAGTCATGTCATCTGCAGAAATTCGCTGATGACTCAACAATAGTTGGATGTATAAAGAGAGGACAAGAGGATGAATACAGGGCCTGGTGGAGGACTTTGTCAAATAGTGCAAGCTGAATCATCTGCAGCTCAACATCAGTAAGACAAAGGAGATGGTGATGGTCTTTAGGAAGACGAAGCCTGCACTGCTCCCTGTTACTATTGATGGTGAAGATATGGATGTAGTGAGGAGTTACAAGTATCTGGATGGCAGACCTGAGTGCAGCACCAGCACACAGGCTGTGTACAGGAAGGGCCAGAGTCGCCTCTACTTCCTGAGGAGACTGAGCTCCTTTGGAGTAAGCAGGCCTCTCCTTCACGTGTTCTACCAGCCTGTTGTCGCCAGTACAATCTTCTATGTGGTTGTGTGTTGCAGCACTGGCATCAACACGGATGATGCCAACAGGCTCAATAAACTGATCAGAAAGGCTGGCTCTGTTATAGGAGTCAAACTGGACACACTGGGGGCTGTGGTAGAACAAATGACTCTACGGAAAACACTGGAAATTCTGGACAATGTTTTATACCTTCTGCATGCCACTGTGGCTGAACAGAGGAGCACTTCTAAAAGAAGACTAAGACAACTGCACAGCTCCAAAGAGTGCTATATGAGGTCATTCCTACCCGCGGCCATAAGGCTCTATAATGAGTCAACCTACAGCTGGGAAAGCAATAACACCCTCCTGTCAGACTGTTAGATGTACCTTATTTTTTATTCTTTCTTACTTCTCTTCTAATATTTGTATGTCTGTGCACTTGTAATGTTACTGTGACTATAATGTCCTTTTGGATCAATAAAATATCTATCAGGCAGTGAAGAAAGCTAATGGCATGTTGGCCTTCATAACAAGGGGAGTTGAGTATGGGAGCAAAGAGGTCCGTCCGCAGTTGTACAGGGCCCTGGTGAGACCACACCTGGAGTATTGTGTGCAGTTTTGGTCTCCAAATTTGAGAAAGGATATTCTTGCAATGGAGGGAGTGCAGCGTAGGTTCACTGGGTTAAATAAAGGGATGGCAGGAATGTCGTATGTTGAAAGATTGGAGCGACTGGGCTTGTATACACTGGAATTTAGAAGGCTGAGAGGGGATCTGATTGAAACATATAAGATTATTAAGGGATTGGACACGCTAGATGTTGGGGGAGTGCAGAACCAGAGGCCACAGTTTAAGAATAAGGGGTAGAACAGAGTTGAGGAAAAACTTTTTCACACAGAGGGTTGTGGATTTGTGGAATGCTCTGCCTCAGAAGGCAGTGGAGGCCAATTCTCTGGATTCTTTCAAGAAAGTTAGATAGAGCTCTTAAAGATAGCGGAGTCAAGGGATATGGGGAGAAGGCAGGAACAGAGTACTGATTGTGGATGATCAGCCATGATCACAGTGAATGGCCGTGCTGGCTCAAAGGCCCGAATGGCCTACTCCTGCACCTATTGTCTATTGTCTATCTATCTAACTTTAGTCCCTGCTATCCATCCTTTCCTCACTGAGAGCTCAGTCCCCGCAATATCACTCTCCCCTGCTCCAGTCTCTCTTCTCCTGAAATCCTTTCCTTCCGTCCACCTCCCCGAACATCCGCACATTTGCACCCAACTTCCTTTCTTGTCCTAAACCTGTGTGCTATCTTCTTGGTTGCATGGAAAATGTTTAGTGGTCCTCAGTTGGTGCCATGTACAATTAACCTCCAAAGCCTTCTCCCTCCTCCCCAGCCATATGTGAGATCCGCCCAGCCAGCTGGTGGCTTCCAGCAGTAACTTCAGACGGATCCAAGCTTTCCCAGCATGAATGACTTTCCCATTCCTTGACACGTGCCCCAAGTACCTATCCTTAAACATCAGTGCCTTCGCTTCTGTTGAACTAACTCATCCCCCATTTTCTGAAGAGGGACCATTCAGGTTAGCAGTCCTGTTCGATGAGAAGTAACCAACCTGACACGTTAACTCTCTTTCTCTCCCCATAGATGCTGCCAATCTGCTGACGTTTCCAGCATTTTTATTTCAGATTTCCAGTAACTATATCCCTTTTTGTCCTTTTTAATCTTTCTATCTTCTTATTTTTTGACAGTGTAGCCGCAGTGGCTGGAACGTGCCTTCAGTACTCAGCATCCTGAACTAAAATTGAAAGTGCTTAAAGCAATTTGTTATAGATTTGAAGGGCATAAAACACGAGTTGTTCAATTATCTTTGTAAAGTTTGAGCTTCCCTGTCAGACAAATTAGACAAACTTTGATGATAATAGCAGAGTCTAGCTTCCCTTGCCCATTTGCCGGAGAAGAAAACATCAGATTGAGCTGAACACGAATGGCATGTAGATGTGTTTGGATAGTTTTCAGGTAACAAATACCTCATTTCAGACCTATTTGGTGTTTTTGACCCCGTTAACATCGTGTGATGGGACGCAGGAAAGTTAGCTTGAGCCATAAGGATTTGCAGCCACATTCCGCGATCACTTGTGAATGACGTGAAATAATGAGGAATGTAGCCACAGTGTAAGTGGAATGCTTTGAATATTGTTGTGAAAACAAGGGGCGGATTCCAGTATGAATGCAAAAGTACCGTAAATTGAAATGAAATAACAAATGTCTCTATAGATCTCAGCTGCAAGAGGAGGACCTCCAGCCCAGGAAGGGACAACGGCATCCATTAACAAGATGAATGAGAGAGAATAGTGGTGTCATCCGTGCCCTTTAAAAGGTTCAGGTTCAAACAACCATCTCTCCTCTTTGGACAATAACAGTAAAGTAATTATAGTTTCAAAAGATGAACAGAATCCGGGCATTGAGGTCAAATACAAGGTGATGGCTTTGGAATTTCTCATCATAATGTATCTTTGAAATGAAACTCATAGCCAAATAAATGAAAGTAGAGATTTCAAAGAGAAGAAAGGGGGAAGAAATCAATCCATAGACATCTCGGGGAGGGGTGGGACCATCTTTAAAACTAAGTTCAAAATGTGTGTGGTCAGTAGGGTAGCCTACCCCGAAGATAGAGCTGAGCTCACTCAGCCTCCTTCAGGAACCGACCTTTAAATGTAGCAAGTCAGTTGCCAAAGGCAAACCAGCTGTTCCGCTGCCCGGGTGGCAAGGAGAGATGTTGGAGGTCAAATGAATGCTGTGCTGTGTCAGTTGACAGCTCGAGCCTGAGAGGCGGGTGAGCAGGCTTGTGGTTGGGGAGCACTCAGCTGAAGTGTACTCTTTTGGAGCCAGACGAGGCCCTTGTGCTTGCCCAAACCCCAGACATAATGGAAATAAAGGTTTGAGACTTTCGGTAAGATGGCAGAGTGCACGGTCACAGAGGCCTCTCTGGGTCCAACCAAAGGTGTAATAGTTCGTCCTTTAAGTCTTTTGTACGATCACAGACACTGCTGAACATTAAGGACATGAAGTACTGCAGGTCTCCCCCACTAGCGAGTTGCTGGATAGTGTTGTCACCTGGACTTGTTGCATACAGTTGTTGCGCAGAGGTGGTGCAGAGTCCAACAAGTGTACAGATGATTGTCCGGGATGCTTTTTATTGCAATCGGAAGACCCCATTCCACTTTGGTAATGTAGAACGGTGCAAGTGCAGTACATCGGTTCATTGGCGAGACTGACGGCGGGGAGCTGCGTTGCCTCCTTTGCTGTACAGGCCAAACCCTTGTCCGGGTTGTCACCTGTCCAGGCTGCCCAGGAGAGGAGATGCCGGGGGTGGTATAGGTGAACTGGAATCCATGCTGCGTGGCGAGCTGGCCCCTCATGTTGAAGCTGCCCTCTAGTGTTTGCTCGGGGAAAGTCAAGTTGGATTGCGTTCATCTGTGCCTGCACTGGTGCATGATGAGGAACTACTGTGTGCTTGTTCTGGCTCCAGGACAACGTCCCATACACACCATGACACTCAAGAGACTTGGGCGATATTTTTCGGTGACTGTTTGCTTCTCTGCTATTGTAACTATATTTGCTATGTGCTGTGTGCTTTGTGTGACTGTTGGTACTGTGCTTTACACCTTGGCCATGGAGGAACGTCGTTTCGTTAGGCTGCATTCATGTGTAAGCTTGAATGACAATTAAACGTGAACTTGAACTTCAGATCCATTCGCAGTGGCTAATAATTTTAAGAATATCGATTTGGCTGCTCAGCACTTTGCCCCACCAAGTGAAGCACACGACGGGTAAGCTCAACCCAGTTCACATCCAAATTTCAAGACAGGGCTTTCAACAATGTGGCCACTGGACTTTATCCAGCCTCTGAAACAGCAGAGTGCTGTGCTGTCCACCCAGATTCCCCCTGGAAACTTCTAGCACCCAAGCAAACAAAGTTCCCCTGCTCACTCAAATACCTCAGCCCAAATCACCCCAGTCAGACTTCAGGCAAGAAAGAAGTGGGCATCTGTTTTAAATTTAATGGTAAAACTAGGAGCTCACAATTTCAATGGACACACAGTTTAGATATCTAGTGTATCGCTAGGTCTTTTTAACCTTATTAGCTGGATTAATGCAGAGAATAAAGTAGTGCCAATGTGAATGTATTAGGCATTAGCCGCATTTCCTAGCTTTAGATTACATCAATAAAGCAAAGCAATTTGTTATAGGTAAAGATTAGAGGGATGTGGGCTTCAGTTGCTTAAAACACCTCTTTAAATATTTTTAATGACTTACACAGGCCAAAATTTGGATAGACCACAGGTTCCCATAAAAATGCAGATTGGTCATAAACTGGTTTCAGTCACTAATTATATATCAGTTGTGGGCAGTAGCTAATCGGTAGTTGCTTGTAAAACAGTCCAACTTATTTCCTCTGGCTATAAACAAAGAGACGTGTCATGATTGATGGATAAAGACTGCCTCTGTAATTGTGCCGGATAAGTTTTGCTTTAGTTTCATTAACTTGTTTTCTATTTTATAAAGCAGTAGTGTAGCAAAACAAAATAACTATGGCTGTAAACAGATTATAAATGGCGACAAGTTATGTACGATGTATAATTGACTGCTGAAACAGAAACACATATCGTTTGCTTTTCATCAATTTTATACAATTATATTGATTTACTAGTACTTATGACTTTTCTTAATCCCCCCTCCTGTTATTTGGAACTTAGTGATTTGGTCCCATTTTGGGAAAGTTATAAACGTCTGTATTCACAGTGTGGCATTTCTTCCTGTGTCATGCTGTAAATTAGTCGAGGCATGAATTCCAAAAACATGCACAAAATTTGCTTACACACATTATGACATCATTACTCAAAGAAGGCATCAAATTTTGCCAAAACCAAACATAAGTTTTATGAATAAAGAATCTTTGATAACTATGGAAATAGTTCCCATTTTGCAAAAAGTTCGCTAGGGGTAATATTAGAAGGGTTCTATCGTTAGTTTATTGGACAGTTTTAATCTGCAGACCATACCAGACTGGTTTGTTTATTTGTCTCTGGGCTCCATGATCTACAGTACATGCTTCTGAACTTCTGTTAATTCAATGTGGTCTCCTTAAAGAAAAAAAGGATTTATAAAACAGCTTTCTCTGTGTATTTTAAAGCTAATGAAGTGCTTTGGTATTGTCACAGATAATGTGTTCAGTAAAGCCTCACATAGAACAGTAAATAGATAGGTCACCTGCTTTAAAAAATAGTTGAAGGATAATTGGCCAGAATACCAAGAAGCAATTATTTGAATAATAATATGGGACTTTCTACACCCACTTGAGAAGACTCGATTTAGATTCTCATCTGTAAATTGGAACTTCCGACTGTGCACAAACACTGTAGTCACAGTGTCAGCCGAGATTGTGAATGAGAGACTAGCCACATACTTTTGATATTCCATAGTGTACCATGTGTGTGTCCCTCAACATTACCATCCCGATGGGCACCATTAACCATAAACATAATAGGACCAGCCATATACATACTGTGGCTACAAGCACAGGTCAGTGATTTGGTTTTAAGTCAAATTCTGGCTGTCCTGAAGTGGCGCTCATCTCCCTACACTCCAGTGTCTCTCCACCACCTACAATACAGATGTCAATGGTATGAAGGAACATTCTCCACTTGCATGGATTAATGCTTCTCCCACAACACTCAAGAGTCTCAGTATCACCCAGGATAAAGAAACCTTTTAGATTGCTATCAGATCCACCATCTCAGACAAACAGTTCATGTTACCTCGTTATTGATTTGTTCCATTTATGATGATACTATGAGCAACCTGGAGGAGAAGACAGGACAATTCTCTTCTGAACCAGTCTTGACGATTATGTTGCTGCATGTGATTGTGACCGATTTTATGCACATAATTCCTATATAAATTACTGTGATTTTCTGAAGAAACAATTTTCTTTTATCAGATGAAATTGCTGTAGTTTCTGCTTGTTCTTTAATGAACCTGCTTTCTAACTAATTTGACATCAATCATGAGCCTCATTTCATTAGCTGGTTCAATATTATTAATAAATACAATGCCTTAGATTCGCCCTCGGCATAAACTTAGCAACACTGAAGTATCACACATCAAAGTTGCTGGTGAACGCAGCAGGCCAGGCAGCATCTCTAGGAAGAGGTACAGTCAACATTTCGGGCCGAGACCCTTCGTCAGGACTAACTGAAGGAAGAGTTAGTAAGAGATTTGAAAGTGGGAGGGGGAGGGGGAGATCCAAAATGATAGGAGAAGACAGGAAGGGGAGGGATGGAGCCAAGAGCAATCGCCGTTTTTTTGACTTTGTCACGTTTCAGTGAAACCAACACTGAAGTATTATCGTTAAGACTGATGTTATCACTATTATCTTTGTTAAAAGAATAACAATTTATTATGTTAGGTTCTAATATTTATTAATATGGTTCCAGATGCCTCACAGCTAGAAATCAGAACCGAAGTTGTGCAGTAACAACACAAAATTAATTTGCTGATCAACTTCATGGCATGGCTAAGGGGAGCAATATAGACCATAAGATCATAAGATATAGGAGCAGAATTAGGCCATTTAGCCCATCGAGTCTGCTCTGCTATTTCATCATGGCTGATCCAATTTTCCTCTCAGCCCCACCCTCTAGCCTTCTCCCCGTATCCCTTCATGCCCTGACCAATCAAGAATCTATCAGCCTCTGCCTTAAATATACATAAAAATGGCCTCCATAGCTCCATAGCAATGAATTCCACAGATTCACCACTCCCTGGCTAAAGAAATTCCTCCACATCTCCATTCTAAAAGGACGACCCTCTTTTCTGAGGCTGTGTTCTCTGGTCTTAGACTCTCCCACCATAGGAAACATCTTCCCCATATCCACTCTATCAAGACCTTTCATCATTCGATGGGTTTCAGTGAGGTTCATTCTAGTTCACTAACTGCCTGACTTCTTGACAGCTTTAATACTAGCATACCAATAAAACATAACAAAGCCATGCTTTAATTTATTTTATCTATTTTATTTTATTTACAGATATAGTACGTTAACAGGCCCTTCCAGCCCAAGAGCCTGCGCTACCAAATTACACCCATATAACCAATTAACCGACTAAGCCATACATCTCTGGAATGTGGGAGGAAATCAGAGCGCTCAGAGCAAACCCACGTGGTCACTGTGAGGATGTACATACTCCTTACAAATAGCAGCAAGATTGAATCTGGGTTGCTGGCACTGTGATAGTGTAATGAAAACCACTGTGTTTCCATCAATATTAAAATCTTTACTTCATTTTGGATTATTGTAGGCGTTTTTACTATGCAACTCCACTTGTAACCAGGCCACTGGTGAGGCTGGTACACATTGATTCTTTGGTGCATTGACTGCCTGCAATTCCTTGCTGCCTTGGGTATGGCAAGTTAGGTTGCTGCTACAGTCTGCTCATCCGCTGATTTACAACCTGTGCCTGTCAGTGGGTCGTCTCCCCTTCCCCTTTCAGGTGCTGTCACACAGGAATGATTAGGACTTGCCTGGTCTGATTTTGCATCTTCAGCTCAAGTGAGCTACCCATGGGCATCACGTCAATGGTGCTGAGGTGGAGATGATTGATAACCAAGTTCCTAGATGTTACTCTAGATGTTCCAACCACAAAGAGGGCCAAGAAAGTACACCAGTGTCTCTACTTCCTCAGGAGGATAAGGAACATTTGCATGTCTCTAGTGATGGCTGAAGTTACTACTCTACAACCATCAGGCTCCTGAACCAGCGTGGATAACTTCACTCACCTCAACACTGAACTGCTCACTGAACACAGCCTAAAGACTCACTTTCAAAGACTCTACAACTCGTGTTCTCAGTATGGAAAATTAATCTCACAGAGTTGTATATGGTGAATATACATACTGAGATAATAAATTTACTTTGAACTTTGACCCTCACCCGTTTTTATAAATAAACTGTAGAAATCAACATATCCAGATGTTTCACAGCTTGGTAAGGACAACTACGCTGCCCAAGACCACAGGTAAAGCCACAGAGAGTTGTGGACACAGTTCAGCTCATCACCAAACACCAGCCTCCCCTCCATCTACACTGTCAGCACTTTGCGCTGCCTTGGAAAAGCAGCTAACATAGTCAGAGACTCTGCGACCCCAGACTTCCCTCTTCTTCCTTCCATTGCACAGAATCTATAAATGCCTACTATAAGACTATTAAATGGTTCCCTAGTACAATAATGCCCTAGGCCTGAGTTGACGTAGTAGTAGTAGTACAATAAGACGGACTCTTGACCTCACAATCAACTTCATTATGGCTTTACACCTTACTGACTGCATGTACTGCCCTTTCCCTGTCATGGTAATGCTTTCACCTCCAACCACTTTTTGTTTTTCCCTTGTACTACCTCAATGTACCGAAGTGATGAAACAATCTGCATGGATGACATGCAAAAAAAAAATCCATTTACCAATTACCAATTGCAATTGGAGTTGTCACATTAGTTCTTGTACACAAGTAAAACCTGACTGCAAAGATCAATAAGACCTTCCACCTTCCACTAGGCAAATGCACAATCTACCAACAAGCTTGCAGGCAGATTTCCGGTCTGTAGTTGCAAACATCTTGCTCATGAACAAGTACCATTTTTAATGTTATTTATGTCCTTCACTTCTTTTCTTCGGCCAACATTGCTGAAAGTCTAGTCTATTACTGCTAAGGAACTATGTTGTTTAACAGGCTGACCACTCTGTAAAAATGGTGAGTACATTTCACCAGTTTGAGGCCATTTCTAAGCACCTAGTATTTTTAAATTATGCTTTGGAAGATGGGTAGTATGATAATTTATTTATGTTTTTGCAGGCTATTAAGGAATTGAACTTGCCAAATAAACATGTGAAAGTTAGATCTGTTAAGTTTACGTTCAATTTTGTGCCAGACTGATTTGCTGAATTTGTGACCTTCAACCTTTATCCATAAGGCAGAAACATGATCAGTCCTGCTTTCTTGATGTCACTCTGCCCCAAGTTCTGTTTACCAAGAGCTTTAATGTGAGAACAAGCTGCGCTACTTAGCCATACCAGTCCCGCGGGAGCATCTGAGAGTCAGGGCAGACAATGTCTGGCTAAGGTTTATCCAAACACCATCTCAATGGAGACTCATTCCACTACCCTTGATGGATAGGGTTAATAGAGGTCACTTTAAGCAGTGTTACCTTGGTGGACTATTCCACTTTTATCATTCCTGTCCTCAAGATAAGCACGTTTCACTATCAAAAACACTTATCCACCCTAGTTTTACTTCAAACTCCTTTTTGAAGACTAAAAAATTCATGAATGCTTTGCATTCACGTCAATTCTCCAAGGACTTTTGAGAGTCAATATAAATTACTCATTCACCCCATCTTCTCCTACCCGTGCAAGGATAGCGTTCAACAGATTCTTGACACTGCCAGAATCTGACCAAAAATGCACCACTCAACCCTGACTTGACAACCATGCAGAATATCCCACTGCTCAACTGGTTAAAGGGATAATCACTTATAAAAAATCATAACAACACACATCAAAGTTGCTGGTGAACGCAGCAGGCCAGGCAGCATCTCTAGGAAGAAGTACAGTCGACGTTTCAGGCCGAGACCTTTCGTCAGGACTAACTGAAGGAAGAGTTAGTAAGAGATTTGAAAGTGGGAGGGAGAGGGGGAGATCCAAAATGATAGGAGAAGACAGGAGGGGGAGGGATGGAGCCAAGAGCTGGACAGGTGATTGGCAAAGGGGATATGAGAGGATCATGGGACAGGAGGTCCGGGGAGAAAGACAAGTGGGGGGGAACCAGAGGATGGGTAAGGGGTATAGTCGGAGGGACAGAGGGAGAACGGATGGGGTATGAGGGGGAGGTGGGGCATTAGCGGAAGTTAGAGAAGTCAATGTTCATGTCATCAGGTTGGAGGCTACCCAGACGGAATATAAGGTGTTGTTCCTCCAACCTGAGTGTGGCTTCATCTTTACAGTAGAGGAGGCCGTGGATAGACATATCAGAATGGGAATGGGATGTGGAATTAAAATGTGTGGCCACTGGGAGATCCTGCTTTCTCTGGTGGACAGAGTATAGGTGTTCAGCAAAGCGGTCTCCCAGTCTGCGTCGGGTCTCGCCAATATATAGAAGGCCACATCGGGAGCACTGGATGCAGTATATCACCCCAGCCAACTCACAGGTGAAGTGTCGCCTCACCTGGAAGGACTGTCTGGGGCCCTGAATGGTGGTAAGGGAGGAAGTGTAAGGGCATGTGTAGCACTTGTTCCGCTTACAAGGATAAGTGCCAGGAGGGAGATCAGTGGGGAGGGATGGGGAGGACGAATGGACAAGGGAGTTGCGTAGGGAGCAATCCCTGCGGAAAGCAGAGGTGGGGGGACGGAAAGAGTTGCATAGTGGTGGGATTCCCTTGGAGGTGGCGGGAGTTACAGAGAATAATATGTTGGACCCGGAGGCTGGTGGGGTGGTAGGTGAGGACCAGGGGAACCCTATTCCTAGTGGGGTGGCGGGAGGATGGAGTGAGAGCAGATGTGCGTGAAATGAGGGAGATGCGTTTGACAGCAGAGTTGATGGTGGAGGAAGGGAAGCCCCTTTCTTAAAAAAATCATAACTTCTTTTTCACTTCCTTTGCAAGGGACATTAAGGAAGCCCTCAGTATACTGTCCCTTGCCTCTGGGGGAGATCGGCTAAATTGTTGTAACCTAAGAAATTACTTTCTGGTACAGAAAACTAGAAGGTAATTGCTGAATGTTTTCATTGTTCAATTGTATTCCCAAGGTCATAATACATGATACAAGTCCCTCCATTCCTCAGGCCACTCTTTAATTCAAGATTTTTAATCAGTGATACTCCAAGCTGGTATGTAGAAGTCCAGTGAGATAGCAAAGGAAAATAAATCTGACTGACCTCCAACTTGGGGTTCATATGTCACATAAATAGACGCACAACTGTAACACGAGTCAGATCATTGAATTCCAAATGTTGGAATAAAAAATAAAAATCACAGAAATATGCAGTGGGCCCAGACTCTCTTGTCCTACAACGTTAAGGCTGATTCAGCAAGTGGAACTTGTTAACGTTCATTGTGGAAGTTAGGAACTGTGTGCATTTAATATTCTGATCAAACTCGTCATGTGTGGCTCTGTACAAATGCCGGAATCAACTGTGCTACAGGAATAGTGGCTGAGTGCTTTAATGGGACAAGTAATCCAGATGCTTGGATTATTGCTCCAGGGATATAAGTTCATTTCCCAGGTGGGCAATTTAAATTCTGTTAATTAAATATATTTAGATTTTTAAAAAGGTAGTACCACTCTTGGCATCCATGAAACTTCTGATTTGTTGTAAGGATTAGGACTTGTTAAAATTTAATCTTCTGTCCTTACATACTCTTGTCTGTACGCAACCCTGGATCAAAAGTTATGTAGTTGACTCTTAATTGCCTCTGAAATGACCCTTAACGTGTCAGTTAATGGCATCAAGCAGCTGTAAAAAAGAAGAATTCAAACCGGGCAGTATCAAATTCAACAGCAAAGCAAAGTTACAACACACAGTCTGGCCAATATTGCACACTTTTCCTCCATAATATTGAGGACCTAGCCTAAACTCGGAGATCTGCCTCATAGATGAGTCAAGCAAAAGACCAAAAGTAGTCATGCTCACAGGATCATCCTTTTCAGATCAATGGTCCTGTCCTGTCCCATTATCAGAACAAACCTAATGAAACCTAATTGCCTTGATAGAGTGGAGGTGGAGAGGATGTTTCCTATGGTGGGAGAGTCTAAGTCCAGAGGACACAGCCTCAGAATAGAGGGGCGTCCTTTTAGAATGGAAATGAGGAGGAATTTCTTTAGCCAGAGAATGGTGAATCTGGAATTCTTTGCCACAGGCAGCTGTGGAGGTCAGATCTTTATGTGTGTTTAAGGCAGAGTTTGACAGATTCTTGATTGGTCTGGGCATGAAGGGATACATGGAGAAGGCCAGACATTGGAGCTGAGAGGAAAATTGGATCAGCCATGATGAATTGGCGGAGCAGACTCGATGGGCCAAGTGGCTTAATTCTGCTCCTATATCTTATGGTCTTATAAAAACGGGAGGCACAGTGGATTAGTTATGGGAAAGTGTTCATGGGTATGAAAATTAACTTCATTTTCTATAAACAGTCAATATCTCAGGAACAAGGTATCTTGTTAAACGGGGAGAACATAACATCTAATATTTGCCAACTGACACTTTCATTTAATTGATGAATTAATAGTTGATTTGAAACTCTACTCAGAAGATATATAAATGGTAGCTTCAACTCTGCTTCCCACTCCCATTCAGATATGTCCATAAACAATAGGAATTCTGCAGATGCTGGAAATTCAAGCAACACACATAAAAGTTGCTGGTGAACGCAGCAGGCCAGGCAGCATCTCTAGGAAGAGGTGCAGTCGACGTTTCAGGCCGAGACTCTTCGTCAGATATGTCCATACATGGCCTCTTCTACTGCCATGATGAGGCTAAACTCAGGTTGGAGGAGCAACACCTCATATACTGTCTAGGTAGTCTCCAGCCCCTTGGTATGAACATAGAATTCTCCAACTTCCGGTAATTCCCTCCCCCTCCCTTCCCCTATCCCTATGTCACTCTGCCCCCTCCCCCAGCTGCCTACCACCTCCCTCATGGTCCCACCTCCTTCTGCTACCCATTGTGTTTTCCCCTATTCTTTCTTGACCTTTCCTGCCTATCACCTCCCTGCCTCCCTTCCCCTACCCCTTTATCTTTCCCCTTACTGGTTTTTCACCTGGAATCTACAAGCCTTCTCCTTCCCACCCTCCCCCCATCTTCTTTATAGGGCCTCTGCCCGTTCCCTCTACAGTCCTGACGAAGGGTTCCGGCCCGAAACGTCAACTCATCGTTTCCACGGATACTGCCTGACCTGCTGAGTTCCTCCAGCGTGTTGTGAGTGTTGTTATAAATGGTAGCTAGTGCTACACTGGTTAATGGATTTCAAAGTCCCTCACCATGAGTGCCTTGCTAATGCTACCACTACCTCAGTTTGCTAATACCACTACTACTTCAGCTTGCTAATACCACCACTACCTCAGCTTGCTAATACCACCACTACCTCAGCTTGCTAATACCACCACTACCTCAGCTTGCTAATACAATTACTACCTCAGCTGGCTAATACAATCACTACCTCAGCTTGCTAATACAATTACTACCTCAGCTGGCTAATACCACCAGTACCTCAGCTTGCTAATACAATTACTACCTCAGCTTGCTAATACCACCACTACCTCAGCTTGCTAATACAATTACTACCTCAGCTTGCTAATACCACCACTACCTCAGCTTGTTAATACAATTACTACCTCAGCTTGCTAATACCACCACTACCTCAGCTGGCTAATACCACCACTACCTCAGCTTGCTAATACAATTACTACCTCAGCTGGCTAATACCACCACTACCTCAGCTTGCTAATACAATTACTACCTCAGCTGGCTAATACCACCACTACCTCAGCTTGCTAATACAATTACTACCTCAGCTGGCTAATACAATCACTACCTCAGCTTGCTAATACAATTACTACCTCAGCTGGCTAATACCACCAGTACCTCAGCTTGCTAATACAATTACTACCTCAGCTGGCTAATACAATTACTACCTCAGCTGGCTAATACAATCACTACCTCAGCTTGCTAATACAATTACTACCTCAGCTGGCTAATACCACCACTACCTCAGTTTGGGAATAACACTACTAGCTATGCTGAAGAACATCATAGCATTGGTAGCAGAGACTACATTAGGTGACCTTGCTACGATTACACTGAAGACATACTGTATGCCCTTTTGTGTCATTGTCGCCATGGTAAATGGGACAGATTCAGGATGAAACTCAACTTTCGTGGACCATCAATAGAATTCTAAAAGTACTTCTCAATGATCCCAGTAGAAGACCCTGTCACAAGCAGCACAATCTATACATAAAAACGAGGGGTCATCCTGGAGAAGTTACATCTTCTAGTAATCATCAACATTGTGACTAGCAACACAGCAACCATTAATCTGCTCCCCGAGGCTCAATTTGGATTCTGACAAGACCACTCAAGTCCTAGCCCCACTGCAGCCTTGGACTAAAGTGGTTAATTCCAGAGACGAGATGAGAGTACCTGTTCTTGACACCAAGGCAGCATTTGACCAAGAGTGGCATCAAAGGTCCTCGTTGAAGTTAATGTAAGTGGCAACCTGAAGGAACTCTGCACTGTACAATAGGAAGTGGCTAGTTGTTATAAGCCACACATCTCAGGCTAGGACATTGCTGCCAGCATACCTAGGGCAGTGCCAAGGCCCAACCATTTCCTGGGGCGTACCTAGGGCAGTGCCAAGACCCAACCATTTCACAAGATGTTAATCAGTAATTTTCCCTCTATTGTGAAGTCAGGATAGATGTTAATAAATGGTTGTTTAGTACTCAGTCCAGGCAACATCAACAGGAATCAGAATCATGTTTAATATCACCGGAATATGTCGTGAAATGTTGTTGTCTTTACAGCAGCAGGGCATAATAGTAGAAAAAAAACATGAATTACATTATGTATATATATATAATAGTTAAATTAAACAAGTAGTGCAAAAATAATAGCAAAAGAAGTAGTTTGGTAGTGTTCATAGATTCAAAGTCCATTCAGAAATCAGATGGCAGAGGGGAAAAATCATTGTTCCTGAATCATTGAGTGTGTACATTCCGGCTCCTGTACCTCCTTCCTGATGGTAGCAATGAGAACAAGGCATGTCCAGGGTGATGGGAGTCCTTAATGATAGATGCTGCCTTTTTGAGGGATTACACCTTGAAGGTGTCCTCAATACTATGGAGTTTCTTTGGTGACACACCAAATCTCCTCAAATTCTTATTGAAATACAAATGTATATCCACTGTCATGTCTTTTCTGTAATTGCATCAATATGTTGGACCAGGATAGATCCTCAGAGATATTGACACCCAGAAACTTGAAATTGCTCGCCCTCTCCACTTCTGATCCCTCTATGAGGATTGGTGTGTGCTTTCGGAAGTCCGCTATCATTTCTTTGGTCTTACAGATGTTAAGTACAAGGTTACTGCTGCAACACCACTCAACTAGCTGGTATATTTTTCTCCTGTACGCCCTCTTGTCACCATTTGAACTTCTGCCAACAATAGTTGTGTCATCAGCAAATTTACAGATGGCATTTGAGCTGTGCCTAGCCACACAGTCATGGATGTAGAGAGAATGGAGTGTGTAACATTATGCCACCCAAATGCCAAGCAAGAATCATTTCTAGCAAGGGAAACAAATCATTCTATCTTTTACTCACTGTATCAGACTCCTGGAATTCCCTATCAAGCTGTTCTTGCAGTTCAACAGAATAAACCATCACCAGCTCCTTTATCAACAACACTGAGAATCACAACTAAATTAAATTTCATCAGGACCAGCCACATGAATATTATTGGTACAAAAGCAAGTCAGAGCTTAGGTAGTCTTCACCATCTGCAAGAGTGCATGTCAGAAGTTTTATTGCATATTTTCCAGTTATCTCAATGAATGCAACTCCAACAATATTCAAGAAGCTCGAGGAACAGCCAAGACAGAGCAGTCTACTGACCTAGCATCTCACCACTGGCCATAAACATTTTTTCTCTTCACTACCGGCAAACACAGTCTGCAGGGTATAACAGCACATCACCGAGGCGTCTGTGGAATCTACCAAACCCCTGACCTCAGCCACATATAATGACAAGAACAGCAAGCGCATCTAAGATCAACTTTCATTTTCCTCTCCATTTTAAATTAGAAATATACACCACCAGTCATTCATTGTTGCGGCATCTAAATCCAGGAATTCCTAACTATGGTGTAAAACTAATTGTGTACTCGACCACATGGACTTCAGTGGCTGAAGCTGTGGTTCACCACCATTTTCTAGGGGATGATTAGGAATAGTCAATAAATGCTTATCTTACCAGTACTTATTTATGACACTGTGCCATGAATAAAAAGAGAAAAACATCTTTCCTGCTCCACTTCTCAATTTTAGATTTCAAGTACCTGTACTTAAAGATTTTATTTGTACTTCAAATTAAAGGATGATTTTTTTCTATTTCTATATTGCTTGGAAAGGATATTAAAACTATCAGCAAAAATGTTTAGAGATCTACAGTATATTTAGGGAAAGAGTAGAAGAAACAAAATCAGTTCAGATACAAGTGAATCTGAAATAAGAAGGTGACAACTCTATTAAAAGAATGCATTGTACTTATTTTCATCATTGAGGAAAACTTAAAGACACATTGTCAAAAATTGGTGCCACACACACTACTGCTCACATTCCATTAGATACTGACAAACCTATGGTCCTGGTTGGTCTACAAAGGGCAGTGTGGTGAACTGTAAGGAGGACATGGCACCAGATCACCCTGACAACTTAGGCCAACAAAAGATCTTTATGCTCTGGAGATTGGAGATGTTTAGAAACAGCTGATAAATAAGTACAAACGAGGTAAGTAATGTCAAAGGTTTCTATTATTTAAAAAGAACAAGAAAACAAATGAATTAAAAATGCAATTAAAGGATATGAATTAATTTTTAAATTGACATTGTTTAAAATACATTTAAATAAACATTTTTATTCACCTTTTCAATCAGGGTCTGAAGCCCAACTCGATATTCCACTATGTAGATTGGGTATCACTGATTGAGGGGCCAACTATCAAACATAACTAGTTCCTTGACTTAGGACATTACAGAGTACCCCTGAATTCAATGATACGTCCAGGAAAAGAGCAGGAGGTTGGTGTTATTCTGGCTGCATTCTATTCTTCAGTGGGAGCTAGATGACAGTCCTCTACAAACTTAGCAGTTACCTTCAGATTGACCCTCTCTCATGTAAGATTAGAAATTATAAATGAAAACAATATAATAACTTAAAAAATAGATTTCCAGAACTTAATTATTACCACTGAGATATTAAAACACCGGTGAAACAACATGAAAGCAAGGAGCTACAGACTTACCTGCTTAACATTAGTTGATTCTTGGAGCCCATCTCCAAACACAGTGATAGATTAGAAAAGTATCAATTAATAAACCTGGGCATGGATTTATGCTAATATGTAATGTCTTAATGAGGCCACACAGGAGTATTGTTTACAATATAGGTCTTCTTACAGAATGGATATTCATGCCATAGGGGGAGCCAGCAAATGATCTCAACGATTCCTGGGATGATCGGACTGAAGTCTAAGGAGGGATTGAATAGCCCTGCATGTATTTTCTAGAGTTTGGAAGAATGAGACGAGAATATATTTCACTGCTTTAAATGTTAGTGTTGTGGGGGAGTGGGGTTTGTAATGTTTCTTTGGCTGTGGAGTCCAGAACCAAGGCAGGACTGAAATGAGGAGAAATGTCTTCACTCCAAGGGTGGTGAATCTTTGTAGGCCTGTGGAGATCCAGACACTGAAATCATGAATTCAGGCAGACACTGTGTGAATTCTTCCTTTGAGCTTAGTATATTTAAGAATTATATCTTAGAGGGAAAAGTGCAGGCTCTTCAGAAGGATAACTGGCTGTAATTAGTTACTGATCAGGATTATTTTGCATTCTCTTGCACTTAGGTGTCTGAAAGATTAGTCATTCAAGGTTTCTAAAATGGCAAAAGGATCTAATTTTGTATTGCAGCTAAGTTATTCCCTCTAGTGGGAAAAGTCAGAACAGGGACAAAATATTAAACATAGATTTAAGCCACTTAGGATGGAATTCAAGAAATAACTTTCATACAATGGATCACGGAAATGAGGAATCCCTTTCTCTAAAAGACTTGGTCAATAGAACTCTTGAAAAGAAAACTGAGGTGGATAGAACTTACAGCAAAGACATTTGAATGGAGCTGAGACAGAGATCTACTCGAACAGCAGAACAGAGGACAAGGGGTTGAAAATGAATCTCAGGTTCCTGCTTGTCAATGTAAGTCTAACATTACTTGAAATGCCAGAATACGTGTATTATACCCCAGCACCCTTACCTTTATGCCTCCCTACATGTGGGCTTCCAACAAGTGGATCTAATGCAGAATGGGGGTTGAGCTTCACAAACACCCTGATATTTCATTGTAACACGGAGACTGGGCAAGGTTCAGTTAAAGCCATCAGGATTCCTCTGGAAATCCGGGGAAGGCTGTGCTGGTGGAAGAGGAGGAGGAGAGAGGTGGGGAAGGGGACCATGGGACAAAGGATCTGAGGAAACTGGAGGCATTCATCTTTCAACTCCTTCTGTTTCTTATGTTCTGATTATTATGAGGGTCAAGGGAGAGATATGGGATGACTGAAGGAAATTGATGCAAAGAGTCTTTACTGAATGAAAGACCAGGCACAAAGCTCAAAATAGCTCTCCCCTGCTTCTGTTTTTTATGTTCTTAGATTTTTTACTTGCATCTGGAAAACAAATCTTGTCTGGATGCAGTGAGCTGATGGCTCTCCCAGGAAATCTGCTTACTAATTGGACTTACAGCTATGGCAATGTAGCAGGTGTAGACAGGCAAAACAAGTTTACTGGATAATGATCAAGACTCAGATATCAGGAGGGGTACTGAGTGCACAACTAACTATGACACAAAAATATTCAACATTAGTACATGCACCTGTCGAATAGCTCCTCACTGTAACAATCTAAACATCTTTCATTTCATACAGTACAGATTGAGAATGTTCAATCTGGGGAGTTTTAAGATTAAGTACTGTGTAAAATGAAAGATGTTTAAACTCCTCTGGTGAGCAGCTATTTGACTGGTGCATGTAAGATTTTGAAATTTCATGTAAAACTTCACACTCACTAGGAAACTATGACTTTAAATAATAGTTTAATTGTCCTCAAGAGAGGGTACTGAGAAAGAATAACTTGGTGGTCCAGGTAATTAACTCCATTTACGAGCCTCAGTATTCAAGCCTACTCCCACTGTGTTCAAAATAGCGAATGCATTCTTTAAAAATGTTCAGGATTTGTAACGGAAAATAATGGAACTACATAATCAAACAGTCTTCAGATTCAACTCTTTGGTGGGTGATATTCTTTATAAAGAAACAGCTTTTGTCTTTATGATGCTGAGTGACTTCATTTTCTGTTTCTCATTTCTGGAACATGTGAATGCTTTGTTCAGATGGATGGAATGAATGATGCTGAGAGGCAGATCAGGAAGGGGAAATTGGACAGGAAGCAAAGAGTCACTGAAATTATAACCTGGCTACTATAGTTGAGCTCTAATACCTTTTGTGTAACTGTAGGACCAGAATAGCAAACATCATTCCAATCCGACCTAACATCACATTCATTCTTCTAACTCCGTTGGTTCTAACCATAAAAGTTAGTTGTTGAGACATGATGCAGCTAGTAGAGCTGCTGTCACACTTCCAGTGACCCAGGTTCAGTCCTGACCTCTGATGCTGTCAGTGCAGAGCCTGCATGTTCACATTTACTCATAGATTCATGGAAACGGGTCATTCAACTCACAAACCAGTGGGAGCCCATCAGTATTAATCCCATCCACCTCGGCACTTGGCCCTTAGCCTCTTATGCCTCAGCAACATGTGCTTATCGAGACGCAGCCGAAGTATTTTCAGCAATTCTACTTCCACCACTCTCTTTGGCAGTGTATTCCAGTGATCATAACGATATCCTGAGTGTTCTGGTCTCCTCCCACGTCCCAGAGGTGTGCAGACTGATAGATTAATTGTCTGACGTAAACTGCCCCGGTGTGTTGCTGAATGGTGGAATCTGTGAGGAGTGTGGGGAGAATAAAATTGAGTTAATGTAAATGGGTGTTTGATGGGTAGAGCAGACTTGGTGGATTAAAGGGCCTAATTTTGATTCAGTGATTCTAAGTTTGTGGCTTTTTTGTGCCTACCACCTGCATCCAAACACTCTACGTTTCCTTAAATGCACTTTCTCCATATTTCATGCCCTTTACCAACTCTCCCCTGCCCTGGTAATTCCTGATACGTTCTTAATGCCAAATCCCCTGCTTTGGAATTGTTGGAACATGTTGAGAAAAACACTCCCTCTATTGCAGGCGCCCATTATTATCTAAAAGTGAAAAAAGATGCACTTGCACTGAAATGTCTTCCCTAAACATTTCAAAGTATTTCCTTTTTTTACCCTTAGCAATGCTCCTTGTAGTGGCTGCACGGTAGCATGGTGGTTAGCACAGTGTTTTACAGTACAGGAGAGCCGGGTTCAATGCCTGCAACTCTGCCAGTAAGGAGTCTGGGTTTCCTCTGGGTGCTCCGATTTCTTCCCACAGCCCAAAGCCCTACCAGCTGGTAGGTTAATCATTCACTGTAAATTGTCCCGTGATTGGATTAGGATTAATTCAGGGGTTGCTAGGCAGCACGGCTCGAAGGGCCGGAAGGGCCTATTCTGTGCTGTTCCTCAATAAATAAATATTTGTTTTGATGATGTTCATCTGACATGCCTTAAGACATTTTGATCTGTAAAAGCAACAAGGTCCTGATGGGATGCATCTCAGGGTGCTGAAGGAATTGGCGGAGGTTATAGTAGACGCGTTGGTAATCATTTATCAAAACTCTCTAGACCCTGAGCAGGTCCCAGCGGATAGGAAGACAGCAAATCTCACGCCACTTTTTAAGAAAGGATGTAGGCAAAAGATGGGCAACTGTAGGCCAGTTAGCTTAACATCTGTAGTCGGGAAAATGCTTGAAGCTGTCATTAAGGAAGAAATAGCAAAACATTTAGAAAGGAATGGTTTCATTGGACAGACTCGGCATGGATTCAGAAAGGGCAGGTCCTGTTTGACAAACTTACTGGAGTTCTTTGAGGGCATAATGAGTGCAGTGGATAGAGGGGAACAGGTGGATGTCGTATACTCGGATTTCCAGAAGGCTTTCGATAAGGTGCTGCACAAGAGACTTATAAATAAGATACGGATGCATGGAGTCGGAAGAAGTGTATTGGCATGGATAGTGGATTGTTTAACCAATAGAAGGCAGACAGTTGGTATAAATGGGTGTTTCTCCGGTTGGCAGTCAATGATGAGTGGGGTTCCACTGGGGTCGGTGCTGGGCCCGCAGCTGTTTACCATTTACTTCGATGATTTGGAAGAGGGGATGAGTGTAGCGTAGCAAAATTTACTGGTGACACTAAACTGAGTGAAAAAGCAAATTGTACAGAGGATGTGGCGAGTCTGCAGAGGGATATAGATAGGTTAAGTGAGTGGGCCAAGGTCTGGCAGATGGAATACAACAGGGGTCCCCAACCTTTATTGCACTGCGGACCGGTTTAATATTGACAATATTCTGGCGGACCGGCAGTCAAATACGTTGTGTTTACCCAGAAAAAGACTACAATGACCATGAAGCCTTCCGCGGGCATCAGTGCGCAGGCACGTCGTGACCTGCCGATTTTTCTCCTGCAAATCCTTTTTGGCGATTCCGTATGGGGGGGGGGGCGCGTGTTAATCACGACCGGAATATAGGTGATAAGTGGCTAATACACTGAATTTCGTTTCTAAAAGAGTTTATCTAACTAATTTAATATTAAACACAGCGTATATTTTCCTCGCATGAATATAGTGATAAGTTAATTATCAGGGGAACTTGAAGTAAGTGTTGAACGAACTTCCAGTAGAAGTGGCAGAAGCAGGTTCGATATTATCATTTAAAGTAAAATTGGATAGCTATATGGACAGGAAAGGAATGGAGGGTTATGGGCTGAGTGCAGGTCGGTGGGACTAGGTGAGAGTAGCGTTCGGCACGGACTAGAAGGGCCGAGATGGCCTGTTTCCATGCTGTAATTGTTATATGGTTATATAAGTAAGTCAATAGCATCATAACATTTTAAGTAACGTTTGGATATTAAACACGCAGCACATATTTTCCCCGTATGAACATATAAAATCATTGCAACACACCAATATCGCTGAATCAGTGGGAGCCCTGGGCTTGTTTCCCTGCAACAAGACGGTACTATCGAGGGATGATGGGAGACAGCGATACTCAAAGGGAGTTCCTTATGTCCAGTCTATTCTGTAATTTAGTTTTCGTTGCATTCATTGCAGAGATATGTTGGAAATGGAAGCAACGTTTTCAGTGCTTTCATGGATATATCAGGATATTTAGCCTTGACTTTGATCCAGAATGCTGGCAGAGATGTCATGTCAAACATACTTTTCAGCCCGTCGTCATTTGCAAGCTCGAGGATGACACGGATGACACGTGGGTAATGACCTCGCGTGTGTTCAAGCTCAACAGTGGGCGTGACAGGGAATGAGGAAAGGTGCAGCTGACTCGTATCGCCAAATCTTATTGTTTCCTTGCGGCCCAGTACCGGTCCGCGGCCCGATGGTTGGGGACCACTGGAATACAACCTTGGTAAATGTGAGATCATCCACTTTAGAAGGAATAATAAAAGAGCAGACTATTATTTAAATGGTGAAAGATTGCAGCATGCTGTTGTACAGAGGGACTTGGGAGTGTTTGTGCATGAATCGCAAAAAGTTGACCTGCAGGTACAACAGGTTATTAAGAACGCAAACGGAATGTTGGCCTTCATTGTTAGAGGGATTGAATTCAAGAGCAGGGAGGTCATGCTGCAACTGTACAGGGTACTGGTGAGGCCGCACCTGGAGAACTGTGTGCAGTTCTGGTCTCCATACTTGAGGGAGGATGTACTGGCTTTGGAGGCAGTACAGAGGAGGTTCACTATGTTGATTCCAGGGATGAAGGGGTTAACCTACGAGGAGAGATTGCGTCACCTGGGACTATACTCTCTGGAATTCAGAAGAATGAGAGGGGATCTTATAAAAACATACAAAATTTTGAAAGGGATAGATAAAATAGAAGTAGGGAAGTGGTTTCCATTGGTAGGTGAGACTAGAACTAGGGGACATTGCCTCAAGATTCAGGGGAGAAGATTTAGGGTGGAGATGAGGAGAAACTGTTTTTCCCAAAGAGTGGTGAATCTGTGGAATTCTCTGCCCAGGGAAGCAGTTGAGGCTTCTTCACTAAGTATATTTAAGATACAGTTAGATAGGTTTTTACATAGTAAGGGAATAAAGGGCTATGGGGAAAAGGCAGGTAGATGGAGCTGTGTTTACGGACAGATCAGCCGTGATCTTATTGAATGGCAGGGCAGGCTCAATGGGCCAGATGGCCTACTCCTGCTCCTATTTCATATGTTCTTATAAGTATATACCATTGTGTTATTCCATGCTATTGTGAGAATTCACTGCACTTATCCACAATGAAGTTTAAGTTAACAGGGATTATTGCTTTCTCTTTTACTTGTCCAAGGATGTAACAGTTAATGGAATCCAGTAACATCAGAATCCAAGAGGCCGAGAACATGAAATGGAACTGTCATATTCAAGCTGACAGAATACTTTACTGACAATGATATTTCGGCATGCTGTAAGTACTGACTTTGAGCACTATGAGTTAAAAAAAAACGGAAGAGATATTACAGAGAAATTCAGTAACATCAGTGAAAAGACTGACCAACATTTGAATTAGCCATTCTTCAACATACCTCTCATCAAGACCTTTAAATTTCAAAATGAATTCTCAAGCATTTCAAACACAAGAAAATCTGCATCTATGGAAAAGAGTAAACAGTCAACACTTCAGGCCGAGACCTAATGAAGGGTCTGTGTACCTGATGGATGTTGACTGTTTATTCTTTTCCATAGATGCTGCCTGGTCTGCTGGGTTCCTCCAGCATTTCGTATGTGTTCTCAAATATTTTGTTTTTTTGGTAGGCAATTTTTGCTGCTTGTAAAGATTCAAAGTTCTATCAGTAATTATGTAGAGCAGCTCTAATGAAGGTCTACTGCATTGTGCGCACCACATCCCCAAAAGCAATGAACAAAGCTTTTTTTCCCCTCAGGGTGAACACAAAAGCTATAAAATTAAGATCGATTGTACATCAGGAACAGCACATATCATACTCAATGGGGAAATTGAATGAGATAGCTTAATGAAGCACAGGCAGCTTTCTTTCTGTAGGTTTACAGCTCAATTCCATCTTCATGAATAAGGAAACAAAACACAAAGAATGATTCTGTTTGCAATGCATGTACTGTTATCAATAAAAGAAGGAATATTCCACAGGGTAGGATAACCTTCAGAGGAATGTTCATCCTCCCATTGTTTCAAATAGGAAAAAACTATTATTCAGCAAAGATAAAGACGTGAAATGTGTGCAAAGTGGGAATAAAGCATTCACAAGGGCTCCATCTCCTGAAATGCCCGGAGCCTGTAGTCCAGGGTGAAGTGTCAGCCTTCAGCCCTTTAAGAAGAAGTGATCCTTTTAGGAAAGGATGTGCTGGCGTTAGAGAGGATCCAGCGGAGATTTATGAGAATGAGCCCAGGAATGAAAGTGATAACATACAAGGATCATTTGATGGCCCTGCGCCTGTATTCGCTGGAGTTTAGAAGAAAGGGGGAGGGTGATGATTGCGATATTATTAAAACCTACTGAATATTGAAGGATGGATGTGGAGAGGTTGTTTCCTGTAGTGTGGGCATTTGGGGCCAGAGGGTTCAGCCTCAGGATAGAAGGACATCTCTGCAGAATAGAGATGAGGACGAGTATCTTTAGTCAGGGAAGGGTGAGTCTGTGGAATTCTTTCCTACAGACAACTGCAGGGGCCAAGTCATTGGGTATATTTGTAGTAGAGTTTGATAGGTTCTTGATTAGTGAGGGCATCAATGTTTGTGAAGAGAATGGGGCTGAGAAGGAATATAAGTCAACCGCAATCGAATGGCAGAGCAGACACGGTGATCTGAATGGCTTCCTTCCGCTCCTATATCTTATGGTTTTCGTCTCTAAGAAGCCACTTGTGAAAAAGGCTCCTCTGCTGATGGATATGACCGTGAACACAGTAGGGAAGGGCAACTGAGCATAGCAGATTTGTTAACAGCAGGTAACAGTGATGCTAGAAAACAATGTGTGTTCGTCATGTACCACAATCCCCACTTTAGCTTTCCAAGGTTATCCAATTGAACCGCTCTGGTAAAATTTGTGGGATAGAGATACTTCAACACTGGGAGCAGTCCATCCATGCCTGCATATTACAGCAAGTTTATATACCATAGAAAACCGTAGAAACCATAGAAACTACAGCACAGAAACAGGCCTTTTGGCCCTTCTTGGCTGTGCCGAACCATTTTCTGCCTAGTCCCACTGACCTGCACATGGACCATATCCCTCCATACACCTCCCATCCATGTATCTGTCCAATTTATTCTTAAATGTTAAAAAAGAACCCGCATTTACCACCTCGTCTGGCAGCTCATTCCATACTCCCACCACTCGCTGTGTGAAGAAGCCCCCACTAATGTTCCCTTTAAACTTTTCCCCCCTCACCCTAAACCCATGTCCTCTGGTTTTTTTCTCCCTTTGCCTCAGTGGAAAAAGCCTGCTTGCATTCACTCTATCTATACCCATCATAATTTTATATACCTCTATCAAATCTCCCCTCATTCTTCTACGCTCCAGGGAATAAAGTCCCAACCTATTCAACCTTTCTCTGTAACTGAGTTTCTCAAGTCCCGGCAACATCCTTGTAAACCTTCTCTGCACTCTTTCAACGTTATTTATATCCTTCCTATAATTTGGTGACCAAAACTGAACACAATACTCCAGATTCGGCCTCACCAATGCCTTATACAACCTCATCATAACATTTCAGCTCTTATACTCAATACTTTGATTAATAAAGGCCAATGTACCAGAAGCTCTCTTTACAACCCTATCTACCTATGACGCCACTTTTAGGGAATTTTATATCTGTATTCCCAGATCCCTCTGTTCCACTGCACTCCTCAGTGCCTTACCATTAACCCTGTATGTTCTACGTTGGTTTGTCCTTCCAACGTGCAATACCTCACACTTGTCAGTATTAAACTCCATCTGCCATTTTTTAGCCCATTTTTCCAGCTGGTCCAAGTCCCTCTGCAGGCTCTGAAAACCTTCCTCACTGTCTACTACACCTCCAATCTTTGTATCATCAGCAAACTTGCTGATCCAATTTACCACATTATCATCCAGATCATTGATAAAGATGACAAATAACAATGGACCCAGCACTGATCCCTGTGGCACACCACTAGTCACAGGCCTCCACTCAGAGAAGCAATTCTCTACCACCACTCTCTGGCTTCTTCCATCGAGCCAATGTCTAATCCAATTTACCACCTTCCATGTATACCTAGCGACTGAATTTTCCTAACTAACCTCCCATGTGGGACCTTGTCAAAGGCCTTACTGAAGTCCATGTAGACAATATCCACTGCCTTCCCTTCATCCACTTTCCTGGTAACCTCCTCGAAAAACTCCAATAGATTGGTCAAACATGACCTACCACGCACAAAGCCATGTTGACTCTCCCTAATAAGTCCCAGTCTATCCAAATGCTTGTAGGTTCTGTCTCTTAGTACTCCCTCCAATAACTTACCTACTACCGACATTAAACTTACTGGCCTATAATTTCCCGGATTACTTTTCGATTCTTTTTTAAACAACGGAACAACATGAGCCACTCTCCAACCCTCCGGCACCTCACCTGTAGACAGCGACATTTTAAATATTTCTGCCAGGGCCCCTGCAATTTCAACACTAGTCTCCTTCAAGGTCCGAGGGAACACCCTGTCAGGTCCTGGGGATTTATCCACTTTAATTTTCCTCAAGACAGCAAGGACCTCCTCCTTTTCAATCTGTACAGTTTCCATGATCTCACTACTTGTTTCCCTTAATTCCATAGACTTCATGCCAGTTTCCTTAGTAAACACAGACGCAAAACACCTATTTAAGATCTCCCCCATTTCCTTTGGTTCCGCGCATAGCCGACCACTCTGATCTTCAAGAGGACCAATTTTATCCCTTACAATCCTTTTGCTTTAAATATACCTGTAAAAGCTCTTTGGATTATCCTTCACTTTGACTGCCAAGGCAACCTCATGTCTTCTTTTAGCCCTCCTGATTTCTTTCTTAAGTATTTTCTTGCACTTCTTATACTCCTCAAGCACCTTATTTACTCCCTGCTTCCTATACACGTCATACAACTCCCTCTTCTTCTTTATCAGAGTTGGAATATCCCTTGAGACCACGGTTCCTTATTCCTATTCACCTTGCCTTTAATCCTGACAGGAACATACAAATTCTGCACTCTCAAAATTTCTGCTTTGAAGGCTTCCCACCTACCGATCACATCCATGCCAGAGAACAACCTATCCCAATCCATGCTTTTTAGATCCTTTCTCATTTCTTCAAATTTGGCCTTCTTCCAGTTAAGAACCTCAACCCTAGGACCAGATCTATCCTTGTCCATGATCAAGTTGAAACTAATGGTGTTATGATCACTGGAACCAAAGTGCTCCCCTACACAGACTTCTGTCACTTGTCCTAACTCGTTTCCTAACAGGAGATCCAATATTGCATCCCCTCTCGTTGGTCCCTCTATATATTGATTTAGAAAACTTTCCTGAACACATTTTACAAACTCTAAACCATCTAGACCCCTAACAGTATGGGAGACCCAATCAATATATGGAAAATTTAAATCCCCTACCACCACAACTTTATGTTTCCTGCAGTTGCCTGCTATCTCTCTGCAGATTTGCACTTCCAATTCTCTTTGACTATTGGGTGGTCTGTAATACAATCCCACTAATATGGCCATACCTTTCCTGTTTCTCAGCTCCACCCACAAGGACTCAGTAGACAAGCCCTCGAATCTGTCCTGCCTGAGCACTGCTGTACTATTTTCCGTAACAAGCAATGCTACTCCCCCACCTTTCATTCCTCTGCCTCGATCACATCTGAAACATCGGAACCCTGGAATATTAAGCTGCCAGTCCTGCCCCTCCTGTAGCCAAGTTTCACTAATTGCTACAACGTCATAATTCCACGTGTCAATCCACACCCTCAACTCATCCGCCTTCCTCACAATACTCCTAGCATTGAAATATATACACCTCAGAAGATTTTTACCACCACTCACAACCTTTCTATTAGTGGATTTGCTTGAACTTTTAACATCATTTATTTTCACCCCAGCCACACTGTCAGCTCTGGTACTGTGGTTCCCATCCCCCTGCAAATCTAGTTTAAAGCCCCCCCAATAGCATTAACAAACCTCCCTGAAAGGATATTGGTCCCCCTGTAGTTCAAGTGTAACCCGTCTCTCTTGTCCAGGTCCCACCTGCCCCAGAAGAGGTCCCAATTATCCTGAAATCTGAAACCCTGCTCCCTACACCAGTTCCTCAGCCACTTGTTCATCCTCCAGAGCATCCTATTCCTACCCTCACTGGCACGTAGCACATACCACCAGCCATATCCTCCCCTTTCCATCCCTTTCTGCTTTCCACAGGGATCACTTTCTCCATGACTTCCCAGTCTGCTCAGCTCTCCCCTTCCCCAGGCACTTTTCTCTGTATTTGGAGGAAATCTACTCTTGCTCCCTCATAGCCACCCAGGGTCCTAAACAGCCCTTCCGTGTGAGGCAGTGATTCACATGTAAATCCTCTGGCCTTGCTTATTGCATCCAGTGCTCCCGATTCGCCCTTCTCTAAATCGATGAGACCAGATACAAACTGATTAATGCTTTGCAAAGCATCTGCGCTCTGTCCGCCAAGGCCCTCTGAAGCTCCAGCCATGTTAATTCTCCTCCCCATTCCCAAAATAACATGTCTTTTCTCAGCCTCCTCCACTGGCAGGAAGAGACGAAACAAAAACTAGAGAAACAACACTACATATTGAGCCTGGGTAGCCTACAGCCCAATGGCATAAAAATTGATTTCTCCAATTTCAGGTAAGCTGCCCCCCTCTGCCCCTTTTCTTGCTTCTCCCACTCTATCCAGTTCCTTCAACAGCTCTACCCCTCGCCAGTCCCCATCAGCTCGTTTCTTTCCTTTCCTCCACCCACTCCTTCTCCCACACATTCCTCCCTCTGGTTCTGTTGCCCCACTGTTGCCCATCAGACTGCTTCATCATCTCTTTGTTGTCTCCTCATGTCGCCTGCCAGCTTGTGGCTCCTTCATCTACGTACCACACGCCCTCCTCACCTGGAATCACCTATACTTGCCAACTCTTCCGCTCACCTGTTACCGTGACTGTCTCCCCTCTATCCTTCAGTCCAGATGAAGGGTCTCAGCCTAAAACATCGGCTAACATTTTCTTGGCCCATGGAGATCCTCCAGTATCATTTTTTTTTGCTCCAGAACCCAGCACCTGCAGTCTTCTGTCTCCACATACAGCCATTTTATAGAAACTAGGCAGCTAGTAGACCTACTGCCTCACAGATCCAGTGACCTGGGTTCAATACTGACGTGATGTGTGTGTGGAGGAGTCTGCACATTCTCACTGTGACTGCAGATGTGTTCTCCAAGTCTACATCCCAAAGGTCTGCAAGCTAGTTACCCTTTGTGTGAAGGTGAGTCACAGCATCTCAGTTATTGGAATTGAGAAGGAATAAAATGGGTTAGGGAAGATTAATATAAAATATGGATATTTGATGGACAGTGATGAGACAAAAGTCCTGATTCCATGCCATAATGCTCTATGGTTTTATGTTTCAAAATAAAAATAATGTATAATATTTGCAAATATATTTTTAGAATATTTGGATTTTTATTCAATCAGACAAGTTAAATGTCAGTGAAAATTTTATTCATTTACACTTGATCAAAATTAATGTCCAATCCCTAGGAAAGGAATACTTAAAGCAGGAGTTGTTTGACAAATGAGGCAATATAATAGAAACAGTTCCTTGTTTTGAAATGTCTGCATGGGTGAGAAATAAAAGCTGAGTAAGTACCTCAAAACCAAAAACCTTGACCACATCAGATCAGAGTCAATTTACTGCATAAATAGCCCTAAATGAGACTTAGGTGAAAAGCTTTGAACCATTTCAACTCGTTCCCATGTCAACACTCAGAACCACTTACACAGTTAAGGTCTGGATCACGCTGTTCACTACAAAGGCCAGGTCAAGCATCAGGTGACTGAAGCAGGATTTTGAGATTCTGTGCAGTGTGTCAGTGGTGGATTTGTGTCTGGTTCCTGTTATCTGAGACACCTGTTATTAGTACCTTAGCAATGCAGGTGTGAGTTTACTGATATCCAACAGCATTCAGAAAGAAAGTCAAATATAAAAAGGCTATCCTGCCCAATACAACCCACAACAGAAAAGATATAAATTTTCATTAACCTATTGGTCAAGCTGTTTGCATTCAGGAGAAATATATTCACATATAGCTCTCCCACAGTTTCATCTGCCCAACAATCTGCTTGTCTTATTACTCATTATCTACATTATGGTGCTATAATGCATTTAGATTAATATACAGCATAACAGAAAAGTTATCTTTCATAATATAGTTCTGTTTTATTTTAAGAGAGAGAGTTTAATAAGGACCACAAGTGGTCAGGTCCTGGACTAATGTTCCTGGTTCTCAGATTAGACTTTCTGAACGGAGCCTTATCTATCCCAAAGACAAATCCACCAATTTAAGAGAAGGTGAAGTCAGTATCAGCAACACAGAGCAAGGAGGCTTAGCTAATGCACCAGAACAGACACCTTCACTGTTAATTAGTCCAAGAGTTCTTCAGCAGGATAGTGAACCACAGTGAAGTAAAGTGAGAGCAGTATTTTCTCTGGGCAGAGGAGTGACAATCACGTGCAGTCGATGTGGAGGAAACATCAATAGCTTGGAGTGTACAATCAGTCTCAGCCTGGTAATATAGAATGAGTGAAGCATTCCCGAGTCTCCTGCTCTCTCAGGTAATACTTTATAGATTCCAGACATTTCCTGGGAGTAATTCTCTTCCTCAAATCTCCTCTACACTTCCTACCTCTTACCTAAACCTACCTATGCTGCCTCTGCCATGAGATAAGACTTCCTACTCCTTACTCTGCTAGTGATCCTGGTGATTTTATGCACTTCTATCAAGACCTCTCAACTGCACTGCTCCAAAGAAAAACAAATGTAATTGTTCTAGTCTCTCCTCATAACTGAAGTACTCTATCTCAATCAACATCCTCGGAAATCTGCTCTGGATCCTCTCTCATATAATTCTGTCTTCTGTGGTGCAGTGACCGGAATGGCACACGTATACATATTAACAAATTTCACAACACATGCCAGTGATAATAAACCTGGTTCTGATTCTGATGTCTTAGCCTAATTAGTCCTCCTAAAAATGCCATCACTTAACTCTTAGCAGGATTAAAATTCATTTGCCAATCCATATCATCCTACAGCAGGAGTTCCCAACCTGGACCCCTCTCTCAGTTAATGGTATGGGTTCATGGTATAAAAAAGGTTAGGAACTGCTGTCCTACAGCCTAAGACTAACCATCCACCTCACTAAGAACATCATCCAGTGGCAGATAGTGAAGTAATTCTTCAAGAGTGGTGATTTATGATATCTATGAGAATACTTTGTGGTGGGTTGATAAATGAATCAGAGGTGGTGCAAAACAATCCGGAAGTAGTCAGAATCAAAGACTTCACTTGGGGGGTAATTTGGCCATTCATTACAAAAAGGATCAGCATCAGAGAAGTCATGGAGTCATTCCATTGAAAGCAGAAGCTCTTGCCTGGAACATGCTGAGATATCTAGTCTGTGGAGATTTCGTGACTGCCTCTCTGGCAGACTCTCCTACAACAATTCAGATAAAGACTTTCCTTTTATATCATGTTCCTGCGCCGTCATTCCATTATGTAGTGCATGCAAAATAAGCAAATTACAATTGACTTTCTCAACCTGTGTGTATACTCTGTCCTCTCGTGCTGAGGGGTTTCAGTTTTGTTATTGCAAATTTTAGAGTGGTTGAAGCAAGATGTAGGCAAAGGCAGGAAATAATACAACATAAAGTAATTGAGAGACATAGCATGAAACTGGCCTTTCAACCTACAAAATCCATGCCAACCATCAAGCATGTACCAATCCTACCCTAATCCTCTTCTTTTAACTGAATAGGCTGAATTGAATTGAAAAGGTTAGGACCTTATTCCATAAAAAGTAGAAGATTGAGATGAAAGTTGATAGAGGTATACAATATTTGAGGGGCATAGATAGGGTAAATGCAAGCAGGATACTTCCACTGAGATTGGATGGGACTACAATTAAAGGTCATGAGGTAAGGGTGAAAGATGAAAAGTTTAAGGGGAACATGAGGGGAAACTTCTTCACTCAGAAGTTTGTGAGAGTGTGAAATGAGCTACCAGCACAAGTGGTGCATGAAAGCTCGATTACAACGTTTAAGCGAAGTTTGGATAGGGGTATGGAGGGCTATAATCCCAGTGCAGGTCCATGGGAGTTGGCAGGTTAAATGGTTCTAGATGGACCAAAGCGCCTGTTTCTGTGCTGTACTTCTCTATGACTGGTGACTCTTTATTCTTTCCACACTCCCATCTACTCTCCTTCCCCTCACCAATATATAATTGACCTATTTACTGAGACCAAGATCAATTAACCTACTAACCCTCACATCTTTGTGATGTAGGAAGAAACTGGAGCACTTGGAGGTAACTAACACAGTCACAGTGAAAATGTGCAAACTCCACGTCATCATTGAACCCAACTCACTACAGTGGTGAGCTTGACTGGGTGCACCACTGTGCAATCAATAAAACGTATGTATAAATTAATATTTTCTGAACAATAACGTTAAGCTACTCTAGGAGTCACGTATCTGTTTTCTATCTGCATTCTATTCTGCGTTACTCGTTTAATATGTTTATTATGATAGTTAATCACATGGGTGTAGCGTGGTAGAAATGAAGTTTTAATCACATGTTCATGATTTTTACAGTCATTTGGTTAGTTTAGAACTGGGGAGTGGGTCAGGATGATATCTTTTTGTTCACCATTGAATTTTATTCAATTTTGTTTAACCATTTGCATTTAACTTCATTTACCCTCACTCAATTCCTCTTAATTAAGTTTAATATCATTGTTTTATCACTTCAAGATTGCTTGTCCTGCTCATTTCTTAATAAAGGATCAGAGACATTTCTTCGACCTTGAACATTACTATTATTGGATTCTATGGAAGACCCGTTGACCAGGATTAACCCAACACCCCACCCCACCCCCACCTGCCTCATCTCCAAACTATGTTGGTTGTTCGAGTAGCCACCACAGCTACAATTGCTTAAAATACTTGTACTGTAATATATTCTGTGCTATTTTCAGTTAAGTTAATTGATTTCAGGCAAAACAACTGACCTGTTCAGAATTAGCTCATGAACTTCCCCAGTCCATCACAGGTGCACCCTACACAGAGCACTGTCACAGGGAATCAGCATCCATCATCCAGGACATCCACCACCCAGTCAAGATCTCTTCTCACGTACAGGTGCCTCAGGATTCACATTAGAAGATTCAGGAACAGTTATTACCCCTCACCCATCAGCACTTGAACCAGTGGGGATAACTTCACTCAACCTCACTTGCCCCGTCACTGAACTATTTGTACAACCGATGGACTGGCTTTCGAGAGCTCTTCACCTCATGTTCATGATATTTATTGCTTATTTATTTGTTTATTCCCTTATTGATTTGCAGAGTTTGTTGATAACATTGCAACATTAGTTGTTCTTCCACCCTGTTGGGTGCAGTCTTTCACTGATTCTATTCTGCTTCTTGGATTTACCGAGTATACCGGGAAGAAAATGAATATCAGGGTTGTATATGGTGACATACGCACTTCGATAATAAATTTACTTGAACTTGGATATGGTGGAAGGTGTATCTTTGGTTAGCAAGCATATCCTTTGATTTATAACCATTTTATATCATACTAAAGATATTATTTAACAATTCACATTGGACATGCTATAACCAGATAACTCTCAATAGGGAATTTTTAAATGCCACAAAATTACATCCTGCTTAGCACTACTCATAATAAACAGTAGATTCATTCAATCATTGTTCTTGTTTCATAAATCCAAACCACCAACCCTGTTTATTACATATAATTTTTTCCATATTATTTTACCTTGAAATTGTCAATTTCTAATGTCAGCCCTCCACCACATCAAACTAGGAACTTGGAATTTTAGATCTGTAAGTAATCTTTCCTTGTTTTTGTAGAATGTGAAAATTTTAATGTTTGTTTTTTCTAGGGAAATCTTTTCCTTAGTGGTCACAATCTATTGATTAAATAATGGCTCTCTTCCGCACTTATGGGCAATTACTTCCTTGTGTCTTGAAATCTCAAAGGACATGCAAGCGTATGTTTCTCTTGGTAAAATAATATACATTGTCTCTAGGCACAAGGTGAGAGAAGGACTGTTAGAAATGGATTGTGTGGAATGACAAACCGAAAAACACAAACCTATGTCCCCACTCTCATAATTAGACCCCAAATTACTTGGAAACAGATGATCTTGTGCAGGTTCACTGTAAGTCAAATTGCAGGTGGCTGAAATGACTGAGGCTATTACAGCTGCAGAAAGGCCCTCTTCATTAAAATTGTAAAATCATGTGCATAATTATTCTGGATACATTACAAAACTTACATAAAAAGAACTGTGATATTGATGTCTTGTGGAAGCTTTAAAAGTTATGGCTTTGCATATTGACAGGCAACAGAATTAGGAGGAAATTCCCCATATATGCCCTAATATTAATTGGGACACAGGCAGTGTGAAAGATGTAAAGGCCTTAAGAGTCTGTAAGTTGCATTCAGAAGAATTCTTTTAATCAGAATGTGGCAAGCCCAACAAGTTGTGGGGACAATTCGGGATTCAATATAAGAAAACTGATCAGGACAGGTGGAGGGAATATCTGAGGAAGTGCATGTGTCTGGTAATTATAATTCCAGTGGAATTAGCGTTGTAATGGAAGGAGATAAAGATAAAGTAAGAGTAAGGATATTGAAGTGGAGTAAGGCCAATAAATTATTCAGCAAAAGTGGAAACAATTACTTGAGGGTGAATTAGTCTCAGATCATCGCGATACATTCAAGAAGGAGATTCATGGAGCTGGCAATAAACTGGTCCTGCTGAACCAGAGCCCCCTGGGTGACATGGAGGATAAGATCAAAGCAAAAATGAGACGCCCACCTGAAAAGCAAAGAGCCCAAGACAACAATAATTCCAAAAAAATTTCATATAGTATTCAAAAATGAATTAAGGTAGCAAAAATTGTTTTGGAAAAAGATCAAAGATCCAAGGGTGCTTCAAAAGTACATGAAGTGTAAGCGGATAACTAAAGAAAGAGCAACTTCTGCTGAGGACCAGAATGGTAGCCAATGTGTGGAGGTGCAGAATGAGGGAAAGGTCCTTATTGAATATGTTTGCTTTCACAAAATATGTTGATGATTCCAATACTGCAGTTCATGAGGGAACAAAGAATGTTCTGGAGGAGCTCAGCAGCCCATGCAGCATCTGCGGGAGGAAAGAAATAGTCGACATTTGGGGTCAAAACCCTGCACTGGTTTTAAGGTTTTAGTATATCTGGAAGTGGATACGTTGACAGGATTGGGTGAGATATAGCTAAGGCTGTTTAAAGAATCAAGGAACCATCTTTTTTTTAATCCTCTCTATCCACTGAAGTGCTGTGAGAGAATTGGACGATTGCCAACATTGTTTAAGAAGGGGCAAAGAGCTAAACAAAGTAATTCTGGATAACATGTTCAAATTCAATGCTGGGCAAATTTTTAGGTTCAGTTCTTAGGGACAATACAAACATTAATTTAGAAAGGGAGAGGTTCTGAGGGACAGTTGCAGTGAATTTGTTAAGGGAAAATTGTGTTTCTCTAACCTGATTAAATAAATAGTTATTGTGATCAATGGATTTGATAGAATCGCATAAATTTTAACAAGGCTGTCAACAAGGTCCCAAATGGAAGGCAGATCAAAAAAATTAAAGCCCGCGAAATCCAAGGAAGATTGTCAAATTCGATTCTTAATTGGCTGAGTGACAAGAAGCAATCAGTGGCAGGTATATCACTGAAAGGGCAGTGAAGAAGTCATTTGGTATGCTTGCTTTCAAATGCCCAGGAATTGAGTATAAGATCTATAATGTCATGTTACGGCTATACAAGACATTTGGTAGAGAGATAAGAGACTGCAGCTGCTGGAATCTGGAGCCACAAACAATCTGCTGGAGGAGCTCACTGGGCTGAACAGCACCTTGGGGGTGGGGAAGAGGAGGAGGAATTGCTGATGTTTCGGGATGAACCCCTGCATGATAACTGAGAGGGAAGAGACAAAATAAGCAGTATTAAGCGGATAGGAAAGTGGCGAGTCAGGGTCCAGAGGTGATTGGTGAACTGGGAGAGCCGAAGTGGGTGAATGAGGTGGAGGGGTGAAGGAGGTTGGGTGGATAAAGAAATCAGATGATGATCAGATTGAGCCAGGTAGGAGAGAGGGAGGGGTGGCATTGGGAGTCAGAGGCAGATGAATGACAGATGGAGGTAGATGGAGCCAGGTGGGGGAAGATGGAGTGAAGGTTGAGACAGCTTCTGGAAAGTGGTAAGTAGGAACACAAAGGGCTACCGGTGCTGGAATGTGTACGTAGAAAACCTTGACACGTTTTAAAAAGTACTTTGATATGATTATCTAATCATTTATCTTATTGCAGTTTGTGGGGCCTCGTTATTTCTGGCATTTGTCCATATTATAGAAGTTCTACACTTCAAAGGTACTTCATCAAGACAATTCAGGACATTTTAAGGTTGAAAAGGAATCGAATAAAATCGCACTCCTTCCTGGCATTTTCCAGGAACTGTAGCTCCACACACAAGAGTCAATGCAGTGCAGTGAAATGCTCTGAAATTCTCTGTCGGATTTGACCTCAAGAATCAAAACGATAGTCCAGCTTGCTAGTGTGGCTCACCTCTGCAATCAAGCAGCTATTATACCTTGTCTTTTTCAGCATGCTGGACATTCAGTTGGTCCTAAGGTAGAGCTCACCAAACTCCTCGTCTCAAGGCCCCTTTACCTGAATACCCTTACAATGTCGCATTCAGAGTGGGTTGAGGAAACAAAGATCTAGACACCCAGTTAATATCCTGCATCATGCCTTGTGGAGATGATATTTTAACCCAGAATAATAATCCAAACTACCAATAACTTAAGGCCATAAGACATGGGAGCAAAATTTAGGCCATTCATTCCACTAAGTCAGCTCGATCATGGCTGAGGCATTTTCCCTCTCAACCCTGTAACCTATGACATCCTTACTAATCGAGAAACTGTTAACCTCTGCTTTAAATATACCCAATGATTTGGCCTCCACAGACAGCTCTGGCAACTTGCAGTAACTCAAACAGGATCTGGACAAGGAAAATATGAATGCAAAAAAAAAATTCTGTATGCAATGCTAAATAGTTTCCTGCTCCCCTCATAGTTTCCTGTTCTGTTGTTTATCTTCTTCCAATGACTTAACTGGAGCACAAAGCTACAGATTGTATTGGATATGTGAAAACTGGCCAAGATGATGCCCCACACAGGCTACAGTGCAGGGGTGGGGGGTGGGGGCATGCAGCAACTTCATTAGCAAGTGATTTTAGTGCCTGGGTGACATGTAATGCTTCACCAAGGCAGTGCCATTTTAGCAGGAGCTCCACAGTGACGTGTTGCAACACTACATATCTCTGACACTGCCACAAAAAATCTGACCTTGCTTGCATGATGTTCCATGATAGCAGCAGCAGTTGCCAATGGAGTCTACAGCTGGCAATGGTGGTCCAACTCAATGGCGAGAGGGTCCAGGTACAGACAGGCATGGGCCCTCTATGCAAAATGCTGAGAATTCTGGACCCAACTCAGTGCCGTTGGTATTGCTGCTGTGTATTCATGCTCCAGTGTTACAGCAGCTATGGCATAAGTGTGTTGGATGATAATTAACATTGACCAGTAGCCTCAATGCACAGCTTCTCACTTTAACAGTGCATTGGTGCGACTATCAATCACATTAAGTGACCAATGTTACACTTCAATTCAATCATGTAATGCAGAAAGTACTTGCACTGTACAATTGAATTTCCTAGCCATTATATTGAATATATTAATGGTCGCATGGTTAAATTATCCTCAGCAAGAATAAAACTTTTTGATTTTTTTCCTTTTGTTCTCTTTTTCAGTTAATTATGAGGCTGATTTCCTAGCATGAGGTTTGTCCTAGACCTGAAAGAACATTACACTTTACTCACTGGATTTCAAAAGAATGAGTACTGTTCTCATTTAAACATAAAGGATTCTGAGAGCAATTAGCAGGGTGGATGTTGAAAGTCTGTTTATTCCCACTGGACAGTGTAAAACCAGAGGTATAAGTACCAGATTAAGCAGGTAGCCTTTTAGGACTGAGATGAGGGGAAGGTATGCAGTAGTTTGTACATCTTTGGAATTCTCTCTCTCAGGGTTATTTATGAATGTTCAGTCACTAAGTATATCAGAGTCTAAAGGATTTTTGAAGACAAAGGGAATTACAGCACATATGGAATTTCCTTCTCAACTTCTTTTATCTACATTTTCTATAATTCATATCTGGCTTAATATTTTCTTGGCAATGTTATGAGCCTTTTCTATTAATCCAATTGTGTCCTTAAACCCCTTCATTAGCCTCAGATGAATCAATTTTATCTTTATTTTTCACAAGAATATATATTTGCTAGGAATTTTAAAATAACTCAGCAAGTGCTTGCTATTATGTGTTTATTGGCAAACTTCTCCTCATACCTACATAATTTACATCACTTAAGTTTATGACCGATTTCTGGCTGTGCTGTATCCGATTTGCAGTACTGATTTGGATCTGTGAGTTGCTTATCAATGTTACTAACTTTCATGCTGAAAGATTCAAGGTCATGGTGCTTCTAATACACTATAATTCAAGCATTTTTCCATAAAAGAAAAAAAAGGTTATGTGTTTGGTTTTACCTTGATTAAGTAGCATTAGTAGCCTCAGAATAAGTTGATTATATTTACTCCAATAACCCAGATTTTTGAGCTTCTGCCATTTTAAAAGAGGCAATTATTGGTCAAGGCACCAAATTGCTGCCCCTTTTAATAAGTTAATCACCATTATATTAACCACAAAGTTCAAGTGAAGCACATGGCAGGAAGGACAGCCACTACCTGACAGCTCGAGAGACCTGGGTTTAACCCTGACCTCAGCTGGTGCAGAGCTTGTAGGTTCCTCCTGGGCTCCAGTTTCATCCCACATTGCAGATGTGTACTGCAGGGTGTTAGGTTAACTGACCAGTGTAAATTGCCCCTAGAGAGTAGGTGAGGGGTAGAATCTTGGGGGTTTTATGAGAATGTGGAGAGGATATAATAAGGGATTCATGTAGCCATAGTGTAAATGTGTGGGTGATGGTCAGGATGGGCTCAGGTTGACTAATGGCCCTGTTTCAATGTCTCCGACTCCATAAACCCCAAAACAGTAATTTTTCATTAGCCTCGTTATTGAGAAACAATAGATTTTAAAATGATCATCTAACTTCAGGCTTTACTTTGGTGATTTGAATCACTTTATAAGAGATAATAAAACCTTGTATGTTCACAAGAAGGTACAACTGTCCCAGCTGAGAGCTGTTCTTGAAGGACAGGGTCACAGGGCTGTTGCATAAATCCTAAAGTCTACATTTCATTTGAGTAAAATGCTTGAATTAACTCAAATTCTTCTTCAATACAGAACAGTATAACAAATTTATTTTAAAAATACCACAGACCCAGGTATGTCACAACTAAGTATGAATTTAGAGAGCCAGTGAAATTGTTTTATATTCCTTATTTAATGGAAATAACATTAAAAGGACAGAAGTGTACTGACTCATTTGTTGTCCAGCAAGTCATTACTATATCTGGGTTTCTGATCCCAACTCTGTAATGATGGAAACCTGTCTTACTAACCGGTCTCTGAAACGAGAAGAGATATCAGAGGAATAGATATATTGGATTGCACTTGGGCTGGTTCCTGCCAAGTGAACTGCCAACAAGTTGCCCACTCTTCTACTGCCTATTGCAAAGAGAGCCTACGAGACTACAGCTGGAAGGAGAAAATAACAGCGTCAAGAAGAAAAATATAGAGGTAATTTTATTTATTGAATTGCTCTAACACTGTGATATCCATCCTGTAAATCATAAATTATTTCCTCTTTGTTGTACACTGAGACCATCCTACCCACTGATCAGTTGATGGTAACCAGCAGTTGTGCCCGTAAAACAACATTTTATTTGTATGTGAAAAGGTCTGTGGATCTACTTTGTTTATACTCTGTGGTCTAGTTCTTGCAGTGCCGTCCTTCCTGTACTTTGTAAAATAAATGCTAGCAGATGTGTTTGGTGAGCATGTGGCACAAAATAAAATAAACCTGAGGATTTCATAGTGCTTCACTAAAATACGTTTGTTTTTCAGTCAACTAAGCAATCACATGTGGACCCCTGAGTTTTTCTGGGCAACAACTGGTTCTTGTAAGTTCTTTCATTATAGTTGAAATCAAAGAGAGAGGGTCTAAGTCTAAATAAAACAGGTCAGCATTTGTACTGTGATCAATGAAACGTGTTCAATCTCTCATGCAAATTAAGAAAATTATACTTTCTCTTCATACTTGCAGTGAAGAAAGTGCAGACTATCCACAAATAAACAATCTCGTCAAACAAAAGGAAAATAAAAACTTAATGCTTTCCAATCCACTGGGAAATTGCAGAGAAAAATTATTTTTAATGTAATTTTTTGTATATAAAATACAATATATTCCCCATTATAACCACCAGCTTATTTATAGCTCCTGAGACATGGGAGCATTAAAGAAACATTTTATATTGAACTGGTCCTCAATTGCTGGGGCACTATTAGTCTATCATTCTGAGAAAACTTCTCCTTTCCCAAGCGTGTCCCTGCCTCATAGGGACATTGCTGCTACTTCTTGAAGTTGAACTATTAGATGGGCATCATTTTTATTGCAAGAAGATGGAGATGAACAGCAAGGACAGAAACGTAGAAAACCTACAGCACAATACAGGCCCTTCGGCCCACAATGCTGTACCAAACATGTACTTACTTTAGAAATTATCTGGAGTTACCCATAGCCCTCTATTTTTCTAAGCTCCATGTACCTATCCAGGAGTGTCTTAAAAGACCCTATCGTATCCGCCTCCACCACTGTTGCTGGCAAACCATTCCACACACTCACCACGCTCTGTGTAAAAAAACTTAGCCCTGACATCTCCTCTGTACCTACTTCCAAGCACCTTAAAACTGTGCCCTCTCATGTTAGCCATTTCAGCCCTGGGAAAAAGCCTCTGACTATCCACACAATCAATGCCTCTCATCATCTTGTACACCTCTACCAGGTCACCTCTTATCCTCCGCCACTCCAAGGAGAAAAAGCCGAGTTCACTCAACCTATTCTCATAAGGCATGCTCCTCAATCCAAGCAACATCCTTGTAAATCTCCTCTGCACCCTTTCTATGGTTTCCACATCTTTCCTGTAGTGAGGTGACCAGAACTGAGCACAGTACTCCAAGTGGGGTCTGAACAGGGTCCTGTATAGCTGTAACATTACCCCTCAGCTCTTAAACTCAATGCCACGGTTGATAAAGGCCAATGCACCATATGCCTTCTTAACCACAGAGTCAACCTGCGCAGTAGCTTTGAGTGTCCTAAGGACTTGGACCCCAAGATCCCTCTGATCCTCCACACTCTCAAGAGTCTCACCATTAATACAGGTTTCCCCCGCCATCCGAAGGTACAGCGTTCCTATGAAACGATTCGTAAGCCGGAATGTCGTAAAGCGAAGAAGCAATTACCATTTATTTATATGGGATAATTTTGTGAGCGTTCACAGACCCAAAAATAACCTACCAAATCATGCCAAATAACACATAAAACCTAAAATAACAGTAACATATAGTAAATCAGGAATGATATGATAAATACACAGCTTATATAAAGTAGAAATATTTTTCCACAATCATTGCCTGAACTGTTCTCCGTAGCAAAAATCTCACGCAAGTGCTGTTGGCAAAAACACGGCGCAAGCGCTCTCCAGTAACCTTTAAGCTATGAAGCTGCCAAATCATACCAAATAATGCACAAAAATACACAGCTGATATAAAGTAGAAATAATGTATGTACAGTGTAGTATCACTTACCGGAATTGGGAAAGCGCGGAGCACACTGATGGTGGTGTGTTAGGCTGGGTCGTCAGAGTTTGAGTGGTGCAGTGGCCCCCACCCTCCGGGCAGCGAACCAATACCGATCCGCGAAGCATGCAGCGGTAGCCAGGAGACACACAGCATATCTTTAAGAAAAAAGCCGAAATAGACAAGCTAATTAATTAGGTGCCGCCCGGCACGAAATTGTCAGCCCAGATCAATGCCGATTGCATCGCCTCTGATCTGGGCCAACAATGACGTGTTGGGCGGCACCCAATTAATTAGTATGTTTATTTCGGTTTTTTTCTTAAAGTTGTGTGGTGTGTCTCCCGGCTACTGCTGTATTCTCCGCAAATCGGTATCTGTCCACGGCCTGGGTGTTGGGGTGGTGGGACACTGGGGTGTCATCTCGTTTCCATTAGTGCAGGCACCTCATCTTCTCCTATGACTGCCCGCCTTGATGTTGAAGGTCGAGGTTCGTCGTCTGCTGTAGCTGATGTGGAAGGTTTGCTTGACTACTGAGCCTCGCGCATTTTTCTATCGTACAGTTCTTTGTAAGCACTCAAACAATCCTGCAAATATCCCCTAAACGGACGTACCCTTTCAAAATTAAAGTTGTACTTTATCATTATTCATTCGGATTTGATTGTTATCCTTTCCTCTTCCAATTGCATCAGCTCTTGGTCATGGGATGCCAAAACTTCTTCAACATCATCTTCGTCAGCTTCCACAAGCCAAACTCACTTAGTCCTTACTTCGTTCACCACGATCAAAACGCTTAATTTTGTGTAGTTTTACGCTAAGTGAAACACCCTTACGAGATCTTTTAGGCTTTTCCGATACCTTAGAACTTATCTTGCAAACGGCTGCTCACAGGCACGTGTTTAAGCAATGCCGGTGAGAATGCCGTTCCGAATCCAGGGGAGAACGGCTGCTCAGGGTGCGCGCTGCCTTTTATCGTGCGCTGCTTTTTTCATAACAGTGAAAATACCTCTGTTAGCGAAAACAGGGTACAGTACTAATGTAGGTCTTTCGTAACAGTGAGGTTTCATAAAGCGAACGTTCAAAAAGCGGGGGACACCTGTACTATATTCTGCCATCATATTTGACCTACCAAAATGAACCACCTTACACTAATCTGGGTTGAACTCCATCTGCATTGATGATGATGAACACCAAAAATCACAAATTTAAGGAAGTAGATTATTTGCTTTGAAGGAGAGATTTTAAGATAATTTGGTTGCAGTTTTTAACAAGTTTCTGAGCTGTTCAATTGCAACAAGTTTAAAGGTCAATAGAAGACTGGATTGCAGAACACGCTTTCGTGCACTAGAGATTCAAAAACATATATAAAATAAAGGAAAATCTGCAACTTAGTGAGAGTAGCAGGAAGACTGAATTTACTTTCAGATGCTCTAAATCTTACAGGTGAAGGACTTGGACATGTATAGTGGGTCCTAGCTCCTCCATTGTTGGGTGAGGAGCAATAGAGGATTTTTCAGGCTGAGGTCCATACAGGGCCTCTTTAGCCAGAAGGATGACAAAGGAGTTGGGATGGTTGTGGTAAGTGCAATTGCACAACAAACTACTGGAAAGGCTGACACGATCAGACACAAATCACGAAGGTCAAAATCAAAGTCATGTCAAAGTAAACTTTATTATCAAAGTAGGAATACAATATCACAATTGCAAGAAAATCTGCAGGTTGTGGAAATCCGAGGCAACACACAAAAAATGCTGAAGGAACTCAACGGGTCAGGCAGTATCTATGGAAATGAATAACCAGTTGACATTTTGGGCTGATTCCCTTCATCAGGACTGGGAAACAAAAGATGAGAAGTCAGAGTAAGAAGGTGGGGGTAGCGGAGGAAGAAGTACAAGGTGGTAGGTGATAGGTGAAATCGGAAGACAGGGTGGGGTGAAGTGAGGAGCTGGGAAGTTGATAGGTGAAAGACATAAGGGGAATCTGACAGGAGAGGGTAGAAGACCAGGGAAGAAAGGGGAGGAGGAGCATCAATGGAGTGATGGACAAGTAAGGAAGATGGAAACCGGAATGGGGAATGGTGAAGTGGCAGGGTGGGGCGGGGGGGAGGGGTCAAATGGTAATTACTGGAAGTTTGAGAAATTGATATTCACGCCATCAGGTTGGTGGCTACCCGGATGGAATATAAGGTGTTGCTCCTCCAACGTGAGTGTGGCCTCATCGCAGCAGTAGAGGAGGCCATAGACTGACATGTCGGAATGGGAATGAGAAGTAGAACTCAAATGGGTGGCTACCGGGAGATCCCATTTTTTTCTGGTGGATGGAGCATGATGAAGCAATCTCCCAATTTATGTCAGATTTCACCGATATGGAAGCCACAATGGAAGCACCGAATACAGTAGATGACCCCAACAGACTCACAAGTGAAGTGTCGCCTCTCCTGGAAGGACTGTTTGAGGCCCTGAATGGTAGTGAGGGAGGAGGTATAGGGTCAGGTGTAGCACCACCAAGCACATCTTTCCCTCCCCCCCCCCACTTCCTGCTTTCCGCAAGGATCGGTCCCTAAGAGACTCCTTTGTCCATTCATCCCTCCCCACTGATCTCCCTCCTGGTACTTATCCTTGCAAGCGGAACAAGTGCTACACCTGCCCCTACACCTCCTCCCTCACCACCAATCAGGGCCCCAAACAGTTCTTCCAGGTGAGACGACACTTCATCCGTGATACAGTACTATTGGAGTCACCAACTGTATCTGGTGTGGCCTCATGTATATTGGTGAGACATGATGTCGATTTGGAGATTGCTTCACTGAGCACCTACGCTCTGTCTGCCAGAAAAAGCGGGATTTCAATTCTACTTCCCAGTTCCATTGCAACATGTCATTCCACGGCCTCCTCTACTACCATTCTAGAAACTCCCCCTCTTAGAATCCTGCGTATTCCCCCATTGACTATTGTAACATTGCCCCTTTGGCACGTATTTTCTATCTCCCACTGAAATGTGTAGACCATTTTGGGGTCTGTATTTAACTCTCAGTAGAGTATTTTTACCCTTGCAGTTCCTTAGCTCTATCCACAATGACTTAATGCCTTCCAACCCTATGTCACCTCTTTCTAATGATTTGATTTCATTTTTTACTATTGGGGCAAAGCCACCCCCTCTGCCTTCCTGCCTATCCTTTCAATACAATTTTTGTCCTTGGACATTAAGATCCCAGCTATAATCTTCTTTCAGCCATGGTTTGGTGATGCTTACAACATTATATATACCAATCTATAACTGTGCTACAAGTTCATCTTCCTTATTCCATATACTGCGTGTATTCAAATGTAACACCTTCCGTCCTGTATTCACACTTCTTGATGCAATATAACGTGATACATGATAATATAGAAAAATAGATAAGAAAATCAATTACGTTAAGTATATATATGTATATTAAATAGTTAAAAGTAGTGCAAATAATCTTTTTGACAAGTGAGGTAGTGTTCATGGGTTCAATTTCCATTTAGGAATCGGACTGCAGAGGGGAAGACTGTTCCTGAATTGCTGAGTGTGTGCCTTCAGGCTTCTGTACCTCCTACCTGATGATAACAGTGAGAAAAGGGCACGTCCTGGATGACGGGGCTCCTTAATAATGGACGTCGTCTTTCTGAGGCACCGCTCCTTGAAGATGTCTTGGATAATACGGAGGCTAGTACTCAAGACGGAGCTGACTAATTTTACAACTTTCTGTAGCTTCTGTCGATCCCGTGCAGTAGCCCACCACCACCCACCCCCCTTCATACCAGACACTGATACAACCTGTCAGAGTGCTCTCCATGGAACATCTGTAGAAGTTTTCGAGTGTTTTTAGGAGACAAACCAAATCTCAGACTCCTAATGAAATATAGCCACTGACTTTCCTTCTTTATGGCTGCGTTGATATGTTGGAACCAGGTTAGATCCTCAGAGATCTTGAGACCCAGGAACTTGAAATTGCTCACTCTCTCCACTTTTGACCCCTGTATTAGAACTGATGTGTGTTCCCTTGTTTTATCCTTTCTGAAGACCACAATCAGCTCTTTGGTCTTGGGTACTGGTATAATTGTTGCCCTTTTGAAGCAAGTGGGAACTCTGACTGTAGCAGTGAGAGATTGAAAATGTCCCTGAATACAAGCGCCAATAGATTGAGTGCAAAGTTGTTGCTTCAACACCACTTAACTAACTGGTATATCTCGCTCCTGTACACCTTGTCATCTCTTTATGTGTTTCTGCCAACAATGGTTGTATCATCAGCAAATTTATTGATGGTGTTTGAGCTATGCCTAGCCACACAGTCATTGGTATAGAGAGAGTAGAGCAGTGGGCTAAGCACACATTCCTGAGGTGTGCCAGTGATGACCGTCAGCGAAGAGGAGATATTATTACCAATCCACACAGATTGGGGTCTTCTGGCTAGGAAGCTGAGGATCCAATTGCAGAGGATGGCACAGAGGCCCAGGTTCTGTAACTTATTGATCAAGACTGTGGGAATAAGGATGTTAAGAACTCAGCAATAGTCAACGAACAGCATCCTGACATAAGTGTTTGTATTGTGCAGGTGATCTAAGGCCGTGTGAAGAGCCATTGAGATTGTGTCTGCTGTAGACCTATTGTGGCAGTAGGCAAATTGCAGTGGGTCCAGGTCCTTGCTGAGGCAGGAGTTCATTCTGGTCATGACCAACCTCTCAAAGCATTTCATCAACGTAGATGTAAGTGCTACTAGACAATAGGCATTAAGGCAGCTCTCACTACTCTTCTTGGGCACTGGTATAATTGTTGGCCTTTTGAAGCAGGTGGCAATACACATGCCTGTTGGTTGGCATGTTTTCCGAGCTGTCATTCATAGTATTGGCTTTTGCTTTGTAGGAAGTAATGTCCTGCAAACCCTGCCAGAGTTGACGTGCATCCGATGTTGCTTCTAACCTTGCTTGGAACTGTTTCTTCGCTCTTGAAATAGCCCTCCTCAAGTCATACCTGGTTTTCTTCTTGAGACCTAGGTCACCAGACTTAAATGCCACAGGTCTAGCTCTCAGGAGACGATGAACCTCCTGATTCATTCATGGCTTTTGGTTTGGGAATGTACAGCAAGCTGTCGTAGACACAAACTCACCAATACAGATTTTAATGACGTCAGTAACAACAGTGGCATGCTCATCCAGATTCGAAGACATGTCCAGTCCACCGATTGCAGTCCTGTAAATGCTACTGTGCTTCCCTTGTTCATACCTTCTTGGTCCTCGCTACTGGTGCTGCAGTCTTCGGTCTCTGTCTATACTCAGAGAGTAGAAGTACAATCAGGTGATCAGACTTTCTGAAGTGAGGGTGTGGAATAGCATGGTAGGCACTCTTGATGGTGGTGTAATAGTGGTCCAGTGTGTTTTTATTTCCTCTGGTACTATGTGATAATTATTTAGCGATGTTCAAGCTAGCCTGGATAAAGTCCCCCAAAATGATGGTGAAGGTGTCAGGATGTGCATTTTCATGCATATTGATGTATCGCTCAGATCATCCAGATTCTGTTTGACATTGGCCTGAGGTGGAATATACACCACTACCAAAACGATCACTGAAATCTCTGCCTCTCATAATCTTATAAACCTCTACCAAATCTCTCCTCAGCCTCTGCCACTTCAGAGAAAATAACCCAAGTTTGTCCAGCCTCCTGTTATAACACATGTCCTCTAATCTAGGCAGCATCCTGGTAAACCTCTTCTGCACCCTCTCCAAAACATTGACATCCTTCCTATAATGGGGAGACTAAAACTGTATGTAATACTCCAGGTGCAGCCTAACTAGAGGTTAGAAAGCTGCAACATAACTTCCTGACTTTTGAAGTCAGTGCCTCAACTAGTAAAGGCAAGCTTGCCAGATGTTTTCTTAACCACCCAATCAAACTGTGTAAACACTTTCAGGGAGTGATGAACTTGGACCACAAGATCCCTCTGCTCATCAACATTGTTAAGGGTACTGTCTCTTTACATTTGATCTACCAAGGTACAACATTTTACATTTGGCCAGGTTAAACTGAATATGTGGCTGGGTTAAACACCTTTGTTTGTTTATTTATTTACTTATGTTAGTTGTTTAGAGATACAATGCAGAGAAGTCCTTTCGGCCAATGAGCCACAATGCCCAGCAAACACTGATTTGACCCTAGCCTCGTCACAGGACAATTTACAATGACCTATTAACCTACTAACTGGTGCATCTTTGGATTATGGGAGGAAACTGGAGCACCCGAAGGAAACTCACACATCTCATGGGGAAGGTGTAAAAACTCCTTACAGACGGTGTCAAAATTGAACTCCAAACACCAATGTCCCAAGCTGAAAGAGAGTTGCGCAAAGTTAAAATCCAAAAATGATATCTAAAGTTACTTTCAGCTGCATTTATGATTTGGTAATCCAGAGCAAAGCTGCAAAGGAATTTACATGACATGTCCCACAGGTCTGCCAGGACAGACCTGCAGGTATGTTGGAGTCATTAATTGTATATAGTGCTCCCAGTGTGGCCTCCTCTACAACAGAGAAACCCAACACAGACTTGTCCTGTCCACCATAAAAGATGGGATCTTACATTTCCCCATTTCAATTTGACTTCCCTTTCCTATTCTGACATGTCTGTCCATAACCTCCTCTTTTGCCATGATGAGACCACCTCATATTCCGTCTGAGTAGTCTCCAATCTGACGGCGTGAACATCAATTTTTCTAACTTCTGGTAACTTCTCCCCCTCCCCCTCTCTCCTTTTCCATTCTCTCTTCTGACACCTCTCACCCATTCTCTTCTCCTTGCCTCCCTCTGGTGCCCTTCCTTCTTCCCTTTCTCTCATGGTCCACTCTCCTCTCCCTTCAGATTCCTCCTTCTTCACCCTTTTACTTTTTTCACCTATAGTCACCTCTCAGCATCTCAATTCATCCCCCCTCGCCCACCCACCTCCTTTCCCCATCACCTGGCTTCTCTTATCATCTTCCAACTTCTACCCCGTCTCCTCCCCCTCCCCCTCACCGTCTTTTCTTCCCCTTTCCTTTCCAGGCCTGATGAAGGGTCTCAGCCCAAAATGTCAACTCTTTATTCCATAGAAGCCACCTGACCTGCTCAGTTCCTCGAGCATTTTGTTTGTCTGTGCTACTCCGGATTTCCAGCATCGGCAGAGTCTCTTGTATTTATATTTAACCTAGATCCGTGAAGGTATAAAGCTCATCCTTTAAAGTGCTTTGCAATTTATGCTGAGCATAACCAATTGATGATACATGATTTCCCACAGTAATCAAAGTGGATGTGCAGTAGTAAGTGCCAGTGTTCACAGCTTGGAACAGTATGGAGTCATGGATAAGATGAGCTCTCAGAATATCAAACAAGACTCATTCAGATCTCATAAAAGAACCTGTTACTCCCTGTGCTGACTTAAAGTATCTTTAAATCCAAATTTACACAAAACCCAGCTCAACGTTTAAATTGCTAACTGAATGGATTAAATACGATTACAGTCTTAACACAACCTCGAGTTAGTTTTCAGTGTGTCAGAGAGAAGGGATTATAAGATTATATGAATTTTAGGACATGATTTGGTAGTTGGGGTCAAAGCTTCTGGAAACATAATCTTTTTAGCATCAAACAGCTCAAAACAATTTACAATTCCTGCCCAGTAACAATCTGCGATAATCAAGTATTTAACAATAGGAATCAAGCACAGTAGGGTGCCTCAGAGGGAGACTAATAAACACCTGAGAAAATTCTCCATTCCTTCACATATATTTACTTTCATTAAATTCATTAACACAGGGCTCTTTGATTCATAGCTTTGCATAAATTAATCAAACCAATGAGTAGCAGCTTGTGTATAAAATGCCTTCAGCAAGCCTGACTCCAACTAATTGCTAAATGCACATTTCAGAACAGTATATCTGCTAGTGAAGAGAATTTTTTATTTCATTTTGTCATATGTGGATTTATCCACTTGCAGCAATTCAGAGTTAGGAGGAACTGTCTTGGCTGGCTGTATGAATTAAGCATAGCAATTTAGTGTTGGAAGCTGGTTAGGCTGATTCCCCTGGACCAGTGCTGGGAACACTTCTTTTCAAAATTTAATTTAATGATTTGAGCTTGAGAATCAAATGCAGAATTGGTAGCTCTAATAACTTACCTGGTCAAGGACTATTAGGGATCTACAGAGTTACTGAAACAGTTTGTTCATACTGTACCTCCCCCCTAATTAGTGCACTTTAACCTGTGTAAAAAATGATATGTTATATCTCTCAGCTGCACTATGAAAATAAGCACAATATGTATTAAAGTGAAGAAACGGAGCTCAGTGGACAAGTGATCATGTGATCAGTCCCTCTGGTTCTGAATCTACCCATTTATCTTCCCCTTACCCACCAGCACCAAGGGCAATGCTCCAAGCCGCCTCTCCCTGCATCAATTGCACTACAGATTCCTTCCCCACCGTATGCTAACAGGCTTCCCGAGATTCCCTCTCCACCATTGCCATTGTGTTACTCTCTAAGTTCCCTCTTCACCATATAGAATGCTATACATTGAACCCATGTTCTCACCATATCTACTGCTCACCTAGGCCCACTCCTAACCATAAGAAGCATCCTGATCCCCAATCCTTCCTTCCACATCGCATGACATTCTACTCCCCAATACCTCCTCACTATTACAAGTCCCATCTTGGTGTTAATGTCCTGGCATTAATTGAGGAATGGATAGGGAAAGTGGCGGGGCGGGGGGGGGGGAATAAACGGACCATTTTTGAGTTGGGAAGCTGTGAGTAACGAGATATGTGAGGGACTTTTGTATTCACAATTTACAGCAATGACTTTGAATGAAGGATCAAGTGTAACATGTCATATTTGCTGATTATACAGAGCTAGGGAGCAGCATGGACTTTAAGGAGGATTCATGAAGCCTACATTGGCCGTCTCTATTTCATGAGGAGACTGAGGTCCTTTAACATCTGCCGGACAATGCTGAGGATGTTCTACGAGTCTGTGGTGGCCAGTGCTATCATGTTTGCTGTTGTGTGCTGGGGCAGTAGGCTGAGGGTAGCAGACACCAACAGAATCAACAAACTCATTCGTAAGGCCAGTGATGTTGTGGGGATGGAACTGGACTCTCTGACGGTGGTGTCTGAAAAGAGGATGCTGTCTAAGTTGCATGCCATCTTGGTCAATGTCTCCCATCCACTACATAATGTACCGGGTAGGCACAGGAGTACATTCAGCCAGAGACTCATTCCACCGAGATGCAGCACTGAGCGTCATAGGAAGTCATTCCTGCCTGTGGCCATCAAACTTTACAACTCCTCCCTTGGAGGGTCAGACACCCTGAGCCAATAGGCTGGTCCTGGACTTATTTCATAATTTACTGGCATAATTTACATATTACTATTTAACTATTTATGGTTCTATTACTATATATTATTTATGGAGCAACTGTAACGAAAACCAATTTCCCCCGGGATTAATAAAGTATGACTATGACTATGGACAGGTTAAGTTAACAGAGCAGCACATGGCGGATGAAATCCAATGTGGAAAAGTGTGAGGCCACTCAGTTTGGCACAGGTGGGCCAGCACGTTATGGCTGTACAGTGAACGGAAAGGTACTGAATTCACAAATCACTGAAACTTATTTTGCTTTTCAGCCTGCATTTTTGACGCATTTGCTGATGGCACTGCTCTGTGTTAGAGAAAACGGTGAAACTCACCACTTTGAAGAAATGTAATGCCCACGCTCAAGGGGAGCCTGTGCCTACATTTGCTCCCCTCATTTTCCAGCACTTGGCCGGTAGCCGTCTATGCTGCGGTGTTTCGGGTGCTCATTTAAATATTTCTCAAATGTTCTGATAGTACCTGCTTGCACAACTCTCAGTCAAAGTGTCCCACATTTCAGCCAAACCCTGGTCGAAAAAGTAGTAAACTGGTAAATTGGTAAATAGATTTATTATTGTCACACGTACAAAAGCACAGTGACATTTTTTTATTCTGCTTGCCATCCATACAGATAATTGCTTTACTACATTGCACTGAGCTAATGCAAAGAAAAACAATGACAGAATGCAGAATAAAGTGTTACAGTTCTAGAGAAAGTGCAGTACAGGCAGATAACAACACGCATGGTCACAATGAGGTAAATTGTGGGCTCAAGACTCCATGTTTTCATACTAGGGAACCATTCAATAGTCTAATAACAGTGGGATACAAGCAGTCGCTGAACCTGGTGGTCAATGCTTTCAAACTTTTATATCCTCTACCCAATGGAAGGGTGGAGAAAAGAGAATGTCTGGGGTGGACGGGGTCTTTAATTATGCTGGCTGCTTTACTGAGGCAGTAAAGTATAGACTCCATGGAGGGAAGGCTGGTTTCTATGATGGGTTGGGCTGTGTCCACATCTCTGCAGTTTCTTGCTGTCATGGGCAGAATATTTGCTCAAGCAAGCCTTCTTCAAATTCTATCTAAAGCTCCTACCCCTTAAACATTGCACTCTTATTATTATAGAAAACATAGAAACCCTACAGCACAATACAGGACCTTCAGCCCACAAAGCTGTGCCAAACATGTCCTTACCTGGGAAATTACCTAGAGTTACCCATAGCTCTCTATTTTTCTGAGCTCCATGCACCTGCACAGGAGTCTCTTAAAAGACCCTATCGAATCCACCTCCACCAACATTGCAGGCAGCCCATTCCAAGCACTCACCACTCTCTGCGTAAAAAACTCCTCTGCGCCTACTTCCAAGCACCTTAAAACTGTGCCCTCTTCTGCCAGCCATTTCAGCCCTGGGAAAAAGCCTCTGACTATCCACACAATCAATGCTCTCTCATCATCTTATACATCTCTATCAGGTCACCTCTCATCCTCCGTTGCTCCAAGGAAAAAAGGCCGAGTTCACTCAGCCTATTCTCATAAGGCATGCTCCTGAATCCAGGCAACGTTCTTGTAAATCTCCTCTGCACCCTTTCTATAGTTTCCACATCCTTCCTTTAGTGAGGCGACCAGAACTGAGAACAGTACTCCAAGTGGGGTCTGAACAGGGTCCTATATAGCTGCAACATTACCTCCCGGCTCCTAAACTCAATCCCATGATTGATGAAGGCCAATGCACCGTATGCTTTCTTAACCACAGAGTCAACCTGCGCAGCAGCTTTGAGTGTCCTATGGACTTGGACCCCAAGACCCCTCTGATCCTCCACACTGCCAAGAGCCTTAGCATTAATACTACATTCTGTCATCATATTTGACCTACCAAAATGAACCACCTCACACTTATCTGGGTTGAACTCCATCTGCCACTTCTCAGCCCAGTTTTGAATCCTATCAATGTCCCGCTGTAACCTTTGACAGCCCTCCACACTATCCACAACACCTCCTAGCTTTGTGTCATCAGTAAATTTACTATCCCATTAATCCACTTCTTCATCCAAGTCATTTATAAAAATCATGAAGATTAGGGGTCCCAGAACAGATCCCTGAGGCACACCACTGGTCACCGGCCTCCATGCAGAATAAGACCTGTGTACAGCCAGTTCTGGATCCACAAAGCAATTTCCCCTTGGATCCCATGCCTCCTTACTTTCTCAATAAGCCTTGCATTGGGAACCTTGTCAAATGCTTTGCTGAAATCCATATACACTACATCTACTACTCTTCCTTCATCAATGTGTTTAGTCACATCCTCAGAAAATTCAATCAGGCTCATAAGGCATGACCTGCCTTTCACAAAGCCATGCTGACTATTCCTAATTATATTATGCCTCTCCAAACGTTCATAAATCCTGCCTCTCAGGATCTTCACCATCAACTTACCAACCACTGAAGTAAGACTCACTGGTCTATAATTTCCTGGGCTATCTCTATTCCCTTTCTTGAATAATGGAACAACATCCACAACCCTCAAATCCTCTGGAACCTCTCCCGTCCTCATTGATGACGCAAAGATCATCACCAGAGGCTCAGCAGTCTCCTTCCTCGCCTCCCACAGTATCCTGGGGTACACATTGTCCGATCCCGGTGACTTATCCAACTTGATGCTTTCCAAAAGCTCCAATACACCCATTTTCTTAATACCTACATGCTCAAGCTTTTCAGTCTGCTGTAAGTCATCCCTACAGTTGCCAAGATCCTTTTCCATAGTGAATACTGAAGCAAAGTACTCATTAATTACCTCTGCTATCTCCTTCGGTTCCATACACACTTTTCCACTGTCACACTTGATCGGTCCTATTCTCTCATGTCTTATCCTCTTGCTCTTAACATACTTGTAGAATGCCTTGGGGTTTTCCTTAATTCTGTCTGCCAAGGCCTTCTCATGGCCCCTTCTGGCTCTCCTAGTTTCTTTCTTGAGCTCCTTCCTGCTAGCATTATAATCTTCTAGCTCTCCATCATTATCTAGCTTTTTGAATCTTTCGTAAGCTCTTCTTTTCTTCTTGACTAGATTTACAACAGCCTTTGTACACCACGGTTCCTATACCCTACCATCCTTTCCCTGTCTCATTGGAACGTACCTATGCAGAATTCCATGCAAATATCCCCTGAACATTTGCCACATTTCTTCCGTACATTTCCCTGAGAACATGTTTCCAATTTATGCTTCCAAGTTCCTGCCTGATAGCCTCATATTTCCCCTTACTCTAATTAAGCATTTCCCTAACTTGTCTGTTCTTATCCCTCTGCAATGCTATGGTAAAGGAGTTAGAGTTGTGATCATTATCTCCAAAATGCTCTCACACTGAGAGATCTGACACCTGACCAGGTTCATTTCCCAATACCAGATCAAGTACAGCCTCTCCCCTTATAGACTTATCTACATATTGTGTCAAGAAACCGTCTCTTCAGTTTGGTTCCCACCCCCCAGCAATCCTAGTTTAAACTCTCCCCAGTAGCCTTAGCAAACCTCCCCTCCAGGATATTGGTCCCCCTCCGATTCAAGTGCAACCCGTCCTTTCTGTACAGGTCACTCCTGCCCCAAAAGAGGTCCCAGTGATCCAAAAATCTGAATCCCTGCCCCCTGCTCCAATCCCTCAGCCACGCATTTATCCTCCACCTCACTCTATTCCTATACTCACTGTCGCGTGGCACAAGCAGTAATCCCGAGATGACTTCCTTTGAGGTCCTGCTTCTCAGCTTCCTTCCTAACTCCCTGTAGTCTGCTTTCAGGACCTCCTCCCTTTTTCCTGCCTATATTGTTGGTACCAATAAGTACCATGACCCCCGGCTGTTCTCCTTCCTACATCAGGATATTGTGGACACGATCAGAAACATCCCAGACCCTGGCACCTGGGAGGCAAACTCCCATCCGTGCTTCTTTCTTGCGTCCACAGAATCACCTGTCTGACCCTCTAACTATAGAGTCCCATATCACCTCTGTCATCCTCTTCTTTTCCCTACCCTTCTGAGCCACAGGGCCAGACTCTGTGCCAGAGGCACAGCCACTGTTGCTTCCCCCAGGTAGTCCCCCCCAACAGTACTCAAGTGGGAGTACTTACTGTCAAGGGGTACAGCCACAGGGGTGCTCTCTAGCCTCTGACTCCTGCCCTTCCCTCTCCTGACTGTTACCCACTTATCTGTCTCCATCTATATTATGTTGTACTATAATCTCCCTTCGTTTATGTTCTATTCTCCATTTTATCAGGGCGAGTAACCCATATGCCTTCACTAGTTACTTTACCTACCGGCGCTCCTGCTTTCAGGGGTCCTTGGACAGGTACGCCAAGATCCTCCTGTTCCTCAGTTCTTCCTAAGGTCCTACCATTCATTGTGTACACCCTAGTTTTATCAATCCTCCCACTTTCAGGATTAAATTCTATTGTCCATTACCCCGCTCATTTTACCAACTCATCATTATCAGTCTACAGCTCTAGGCTACCCTCTTGTCAACAACACCATCACTCTTTGTGTCACCTGCAATACATCCACATTCACATTGTTAATGAACATAACAAACAATTGTCACAGCACCAATCGCTGCAATACAATGTTAGTCACTGGCTTCCAATTGCAAAAGCAACCCTCAGCCATCATTGCCTGCCTTTCATCACTAAGCTAATTCAGGTCCATTTTGCCAAACTGCCCTGGAACACATGGGTACACCTCTTGGATCAGTCTTCCTTGTGGGACCTTGGCACTATCAAATATTCTTCCCTTATTCACCGCCTCATAGGCTCTTCCATTAATAAAACCATGTTAGCTATACTTGAGCAATCCTTGCCTCTTCAGGGGCAGATTAACCCTGTTCCTCAGATATTTTTCAATATTTTCCCCTTCACTAACCTTAAAGTTGCATCAGTCTACTTAAATCAGTGAAAGCTAACATGCAGATAAAGCAAGCAATAAGGATGGCAACCATCATGCCAAGCTTAAACACAAGATATGCTAATTTGAGCAACACACACAAATGCTGGAGGAGCTCAGCAAATCAGGCAGCATCTATGAAGGGGGAATAAACAGTCGATGTTTTGGCCAAGACTCATCCGCAGAAATGTTGAATGGATTCCTCTCCATAGATACTGCCTAACTTGCTGAGCACCTCCAGCATTTTGTGTACTTTGCTCATTATGTTAACCTCTTTAGCAAAAGATTTTTGAGTACAAGAAGCCAAATGTCTTGCTTCAATTATATAGGACGCTGATGTGACCAAGCTGGAATGTCACATACAGCTTTGGTATTATTGCCTATGAAAGGGTAAACTAGTGACAGATAGAACCAGTTTGATTCTGGGATGGTAGATGGTAGATGAGGAAGGATTCAGTGACGTTAGTACCCTCTTGAATTCAGAAGTATGAGAAAGTATTTCATTGAAGTGAACAAAATTCTTCAGGGACTTGACAGAATAGATACAGAGTTGATGTTTCATTTTGTTGGAGTATCTAGAACTAAGACTCAGCGTATTACAAAAAAGAGAAAATGTTAGAATGATGATGCCAATGTATCTTATTTACCTTACTGCTTCATGCCTGTTGGCATACTGCACTATGTACTATAAGTAGAAAACTTGAAAAGCTTTTCTGGTCGGAGGTTTTAAAACAATAAATTTTTGGGCATAACTAAAATGAGACAGAGACAACCATAAATATAAATGATAAAATATCAAAGAAAAAATTCAAGTGCAAAACTGCTTAATTTTTTAAAATCATTATTAATCGAAATTTTATGAACTTTGAAAACGATGCTGTACAGCACTGAATATTTATTGGTCGATAATCATTTCTTTTCACTGGTTAAATATAGTTCTACAACATCAATAAAATATTCTAAAAGAAACTATTCAAAACAGATTTTAAAAAGTGTAAAATGTGATTATGACATTCTTCCAAACAAAATAATTCACAAAGCAGCATAAACAGTGCATCAGCCAATAATAACTAAAACAATCAAAACTTTTGATTACCTGCATGTGTTACACATTCACTTTAATCCTGATAAAGCATATAACTAATTCACCAGGAAATGTTATGCTCACTTGCTTAGATCTGGTCTTTATGCAATCTGTGTGTGCATGGAATGGATATAATCATAACCCTAGCCCTAATGCAGTACACTTTAAAGCCGGCTCCATTGATTACGACAGGTAAGAAACCAGGCTAGTAGAAATTTAAACAGAAACTCACAGTTCTGTATGAAAGCAGTCAAGGTCCACTTCATCCACACCAGCAATCAAATTGCCAAAAATATTATCTCCATTAAAATCAATTGTTAAAGCAAAAGACCTTCTTCAGAACTGGAAAGGAAGGAGAAGAAGTCTGAATAAAAAGGTGGGGGGAAGGGAAGGAAGACTAGCTAGAAGACGATAGGTGAAGCCAGGCAGTCAGGAAAAGTAAAGGACTGGTGAAGAAGGAATCTTCTACTATCACAACCTTATTTTTCTTGCAACAGTCTGCAATGTCTCTATAAATTTGCTCCTCTAGATCCCACAGACTGTTAGGTGGTCTATAAGGTAATCCCATTACCGTGGTCATCCTTCTCTCATCTCCACGCAGAGAGCCTCAGTAGACAAGTTTTCCATCCGAGCACTGCCGTGACATTCTCCCTGATTAATAATACTACCCGTCCTCCTTTATTCCTTCCTGTTCTATCACATCTATAACAAAGGAAACCTGGCACATTGAGTTTTCAGTCCTACTCCTCCTGCAACCAAGTCTCATTAATGGCAGCAATGTCATAATTCTACATGCTGATCCATGCCCCAAGCTCATCCATATTTCCTGCAATACCTTTTGGACTGAAATATGCTCAACATTAGACCCTCCAGGTTTAACCTTTTTCTCCTGACTTTGTATGCTGGCGTAACAACATCCATCCCCACAAACGCTGCACCATCTGCTCTGGTTTCCATCTCCCTGTAACTCTAGTTTGAACTGTACATCACCCACCACCCATGCAGCGATATCTTTCCCGCTGGGATATTTGTCCCCCTACAGTGCAGGTGCAAACTGTCCCTTCGATACAGGTCCCACCTTCCCTAGAAGAGAGCCCAGTGATCCAAAAATATGAAGCCCTCCCTTCTGTACCATCTCCTTAGCCACATGTTAAACTGTTTGATCTTCCTCTTTCTGCCTCACCAGCACGTGGCACAGGTAGCAGTCCTGAGATCACAGCCCTGGCAGTCCTGTCCTTCAATTTAGCATCTAACTCCCTGAATTCGCTTTGCTGGACCTCTTCATCCTTCCTACCCATGTCATTAGTACTAGCGTGGATCATGAGCTCTGGTACATCTTTGGATTGTGGGAGGAAACCAGAGCACCCAGAGGAAACTTTGAAGTCATGGGGAGAACATACAAACTCCTTCCGGGGGCAGCAGCGGGAATTAAAGCTGGGTGACTTGTACTGTAAAGCATTATACGAACCATTATGCTACCCAAGGAAATATCCCTTACCCTGGCAACATCTGTCAATTATACTGTCGTCCACAAAACTTCCTGTCTGTTCCCCTGAGCAATGATCCCCTATCACTACAGCTTGCTTCTTCTCCCGCACTTCCCTTTTGACCCTCAGTGCCAGAGTCCTGACTAATGTGACTGCCCTCCAATAGATGATTCTCCTCCACAGTATCCAAACATTATAGCTGTTGTGAGGGAATGACTACAGGGGTACTCTTCACTTTCCCCTTTCCCCTCCTGATGGTCACCCAGTTACCTGTGTCCTGCACTTAGGCCTTTTTGTTCTGTCAGTCAGCCCTCAGCCTCCTGGATGGTCTGGAGTTTATCGAGTTCCCGCTCCAGTTCCTTAACACGGTCTGGGAGAATCTGTAGTCGGATGCACTTCTTGCAGTTACAATCATCAGGGACACTGGGGGTCTCACTGCCTTCTCACATCACACAAGAGGAACATTCCACTATCCAGTTTGGCATCTACACTGCTCTAACCATGCAATAAGAAAGAAAGAAAAATTAAATGAAAAAATCTACCTACAGCCTTCACCTCTCCTTGCCAAAGCCTGAACTCTCCACTCTAACAGTGTCCCATTCACACAATGGCCACTCCACTTAAACCTAAATTCTTTTCATTGGCCCTAGCCAATTACCTAATTATGCACAATCCAATACCTCCTTGGGAACTGTGGCTTGCAGAATGTCCCGACTGCCCCTGCTTGCCTCTCGTCTCCTTAGAAATTGTAAAGTGCAATATGTAGCTTTTGTCCTATCAGTCTGTGTATATAAGCAGATCATCTGTATTTATAGTTTTTGGTTTTTTTTAATGCTGTATCAGATCTGGAGTAACTGTCATTTTGTTCCCCTTTACATTTGTGTACCTGTACTGAAGAGTGGCAATAAACAATCTTGAATCTTGAATTTGTAATGAGAAATTGCACAGCTTCTCAAAAGGATGATAAGAAGCACAATGTCAAAAAGGAAGAAAAGCTGCAGGAAATAAGAAGTTCTGGGGTATCTGAAATAATACACGAAGCTTTAATTATAATCCAGCCAAGGCATTCGGAGGAAGAAGAGAACTGGGTAGTACATGTGTAGCCAGGAAGAGAAGAGGGCAGAAACAGATATGTATGGGAAATTTAGTGCTCCAAAGCCTCAGTTTCTCTGCATTTCATTTTATAATACTTCAACATTTATCATGGCTTGGAAAATAAATAATGATTTTCCTGATCACACACAATTGTATTTAAAAGTCATTTGCACTGGTATGTGGATAGGAAATTGTGAGAAGGATATGGGCCAAATGCAGTCAAATGTAACTAGTGTAGATGACCATCTTGGTCTGCAAGGACAAGTTTGGCCAATTGGCCTATGGCTGTGCTGTATTATTCTATGACCCAATGAGTAGAAAAAACATAGAAAAAATAGAAAACCTATAGCACAATACAGGCCCTTTTGCCCACAATGCTGTGCTGAACATGTATTTACTTTAGAAATTACCTAGGGTTACCCATAGCCCTCTATTTTTCTAAGCTCCATATACCTATCCAGGAGTCACTTAAAAGACCCTATCATATCTGCCTCCACCACCATCGCCGGCAGCCCATTCCATGCACACCCCGAGAAAAAGTCTATTTGGCATGATTTCCACTAAGATCAAATCTTGGTGATATTTTCAAGAGACAAGCAGGATTCCACCAATGGATATACTGTAGAAAAATAGAAACGCATAAGCAAACTGCAGAATATATCATTCTGAAAACATGGACTTCATACATCCTTAAATAAAGATAAAGCTTACAGTACAATTACAAACAAAACACAGCAGCACCTCTACTTCCTCAGGAGTTTGCAAAGATTCAGTATTACTTCTAAAACTAGATGGATAGTGGAGAGTATATCGACTGGCTGCATCACAACTTGGTATGGAAACACCATTATCTTTGAATGGAAAATTCTACTAAAAGTAGTGGATACACCCCAGTCCATAACAGGTAAAGCCCACTCCATCATTAAGCACATCTACAAATGTTGTACATGAAAGACTATCGGAGGAAAGCTGCATCCATCCACCAGGACACACTCCCTTCTCACTGCTGGCATCAGGAAGAAAATACAGGCGCCCCATTACTCACACCACCAGGTTCAGGAATAGTTATTACCCCTCAACCATCAGGGTCTTCAGCCAGAGAGGATAATTTCACTCAACTTCATTTGCCTCATCATTGAAATGTTCCCACGACCAATGGACTCACTTTCAAGGTCTCTTCATTTGATGTTCTCCATATTCATTGCTTATTTATTTATTTATTGTTCTTTTGGTACTTGCACTGTCTGTTGTCTTTTGCACACTGGTTGAGTGCCCAAGTTGGTGAGATCTTTCACTGATTCTACTAGGGTTATTATTCTATAGATTTATTGAGTATGGTTGCAAGAAAACAAATGTCAGCATTGTATATGGCAACATATACGCACTTTCAAAATAAACTTATGTTACGTACCCCGTAACTGGGTTGCCAAACCAGCAGAAATGGACCACTCAGTTGGAGTCTGGATTACTGGAACTAAGAAAGTTTTATTAAAGAAATAAGCAACACAGTACTCTAATAGTAAGGATATAAATGCAACAGGTTAGCAATGAATAAACACACATGTGGATACACTAGGATAATAGGGTCAATCAGCTCTATCGCAGTCTAGGGGTAAAATGTTCAATCACAAGTGACAGAGTTCAGTTTAGTTCAGTTCGCAGTAATCACCGTCGTGCCGTTGGAGAGAGAGAGAGAGAGAACGAATGAATATTCAAATCAGATTCCAAACAGACCTTCGATATTCCTCGCAGTCAGCTTTCGGGTGAGCCCTTTGTAATGTCTTCCGAGGTCACCGACTGTGGCCCCTTCCGTTCCAGACACGATCGTTCTTCAGCGGTGAACCTGGCACCCAGACAAGGGCAGACACACACCAGGTTCCCGCCGACCATATCTTTCCACCCTGTGCGTCTATGGCTGGTCCCGCAACCAGACCTCCAAAACTCCCACCGACTTGTGGGGGCGCACCGCTTCCAGGGTCTCGTTACCTCGTGGTGTCGTGTGTCATGTCTTAGCGAACCTGCCCCTTTTTATCCCCCTGCTGGGGTATCGCCTGTCCATCACACTTCAAACAGTTCAGGGTTCAAAAGGAGCCGGTCTTGACAATACTCAGACCGGTGTCTCCTTCCATTAAACTCTCTCGTCTCTTCATTAACATTTCCAAATGCTGCTCCATTGTCTTACTTATCTCTCTCTCCTGAAGACAGGTGGCAGATCAACTGTTGATCCCACTGGTGCTAGCACAGGACAGTTAACATCTTAGTCTATGTGTACTTTTGTAACCCTCTTTCGTCACACTTACTTTGAAGTCAAACTTTGATGCAGCAACTAAATGAAAATTACATTCCAGGATTCCGTCCAACATCAGCTATTATACAGACATGTCTAAATTAAACCTGCTTATTGACTAATTGTGTCTTCTTAAGAGCTTCTTAATGTTAAAGTGGAAATTCGATTCTAAGGTTTACACTGTTCAATTGCTATGTCAATTGCACATTCAAACTCAGCCATCCAATAGCATTATTTTGGATTCTTCTTTTAAAGCCTACTCTTTTTTTCTCTGCAAATTTAAACAAAGTGGGTGAAAAATTAATCCAACAACATACATCAAAGTTGCTGGTGAACGCAGCAGGCCAAGCAGCATCTATAGGAAGACTCATAATGTCCTAGAAACACTTAATAAGAACGGCCTTTTGAGATAACACAACATTTACCTGTGGTGTCCTGATTTGGTGTAAAATTGCTCATAATCAAAGCAGTCAATCAAATCTGTGACCTGCCAGCATCATTCGGACACTGAGCCACTGAGAAAAGAGCTAAGTAAACTTACAGAATATATGTAATGACTTGTTGTGCTATTTGTGCAAGAAATGGTATTGTGCAATTTCATACAGATTATTAACTAATTTTGACTTCAACTGATATTACTCCATTGATTGATCAATGAATCCCTGCTTATAAATAACTATAAATAGTATCAAAGAGTTTGGTTAATATGAGTGGAATGCCATCTATGTTGAATTAAACACAGCACCGTTCTCCAAAGAGGCAAGCATTTTGTTTCCAGAATCCATTGATTTACAGATACTGGTGACCCTTGCTATATGACCATTTGGGCAAGGATTTCAGAATTCTCTACCCAAAAACTCAAGAAGTAAAATAAAATTCATTCTTGTGTTTACTTATGTGAAAGAAGTAAATAAATAATCACAAAACATATCTTTCAACTTGCATTTCTTGATGCATGCACAGATTATAGACTTTGCATTACAGAAAATTGCTAAACAGACCATTTTCTAAGAATGCAACCCCCACTAACACAAGGGTCACCCGTAAAGTGTATTTCAACTTATTAGAAACCAAATCAACAGTGAGGTAAGCATTTACTGTATATGATTTAATCATTATCTGTATATAAAACAAAACGCTCAGAATAACAAAAATATTATCAACAAATGATGTACTCTGTAATTTTCTTTCTTGGTGTACATGCAGCACGTTGGAGTCATACAGTGGCACCCCTAACTAAAGTTGCTACTGCACAGTTCCAGCCCACCAGATTCGGACCTGATCTCTGCTGCTGTGTGTAGAGTTTGTATGTTCTTCCTATTACTATGTGTGGATGCTTCCGTTTGTTCCTCGAGGTAGATTACTGAGCTGTGGTAAGTAGCCTCAAGTGTGACAACTAGTGGTAGGAAGTCAAGTGGGAGTATGCAGGATGAGTGAAAATGGGGGCTTTATGGCCGGTGCAGACTCAATGTGCCAAAGGGCATGTTCAGATGTTTTATGACTGACTGCATGATCATTTGAACAGAGTCATCTTCCAATTTTGCCCTCTCTGAATAAGCTTTCTTGTGGACATTCATAGTAAATACAAAAAACACAATAGAATCAATGAAAGACCACACCCAACAGGACAGACGAGCAACCAACGTGCAAAAGACAACAAGCTGTGCAAGAACTAAAAGAAAGATGAAAAAAGAAATAATAATAACAATAAATAAATAAGCAATAAATATCAAGAAATGGGATGAACAATCCTAGAAAGTGTCCATATAGGTTGTGGGAGCAGTGAAGGGGTCCGTGAAATTATCCCAATCTCAATGAAGAAGTTATCTCAACGAAGATACGCCCTCTGGTTCAAAATCCTGATGGTTGAGGGGTAATAACTGTTCCTGAACCTGGTGGTGTGGGTCCTGAGGCTCCTGTACCTCCTTGGCAAACTGCTAAGAAAGCAGAGGTGCTGCTATGCTTTTTTGTAATGCAACCTACATGCTGGTAATGAATGTGACTTACTTTCTTCTGGGTTTATTTTCATCATCTAACAATAAAATCAAATTTAGTGACTACCCATGGAATTTACTTACAGAGTTTTTAATAAGCAGTACTACAAGGAGACAGGCATATTGTCAGAAGAAAAGTGGCATTGTAACTGTGGCTTATCAGAGTTGAGCATAAAGGCTGTATAACAGGGGTTCCAAACCTGGAGTCCATGGATTCCTCAGATAATGGTAAAGGTCCATGGCATTAAAAAAGTTTGGGAACCTCTGCTTTATCGTTTACATTGGCAGCCTTTATTGGAATGAGTGATAAAAAAATTAATGTACATCATAAATATTTCACAATGAAATTTCCTACTAGCAGTTTTGCTGACATTCACTAATGTACATTGCATGGTCATTCATTTCATGTTTTTTCAATGAGTTGTTTTGTGAAATCAACTGTAACAGATTTGATTTTCCAAATGAATTATGATTGACTGCGAGTGACTTGTACTGAAATATTTTGTTCCTGATCTCATCACTCATGGGCAACTGCTAAATGAAAACCAGATTAATACAGACAACATTCCAAAGAATTACACTTATCTTAACATCCAAAACAGCAAAAAAGAAAACATGCTGTGAATTCCCATTGCAAATATTGTAAATTCCTGAAATTCCTGAAATGCCTGGGTGGGAAAGGGCTCACACAGTGGAAATGGAATTTAAATTTGAAATGGCCTGTGTATTTATGATGCCATGTGCATGGCCAATTATTGCGACAGATTGGTCAAAACTGAAATGAAGTGACAAAGCTGTGGCTGAGTTCTGCCTGCAATCCCTCTTCAGCTATTCTCCCTAATCTTTAGTGTACTCCTTGTACATTCTTTATAGTTCCCACAGTGACACAGCAAATATTATGGCTTCAAACATCTTTCTAAACCCATGACCTCCTTGTTTAAAATTGGAAGGCAATGATAAACATGTGCTGCAACTTATGATATCAGTGTTTTCAACCTCGAGTGAAGTCTGTTGCAAAGTTTAGACTAACACATGTGAAATGTGAGGATCACATAAGCTGTGAATGGTTCATTCTCCGCTTCTCACAAAATCATATAAACATACAGCACAAAGACAGGCCCTGACTGCTCACCTCATTCCTGGTATTACTGAGCGATCTGTTGGCCTATTTCACTGGCATGGTGGATCTTGAGTCATGGGTGGCAGACTTCTTCAGAAGTGAATTAGTGAACAAGAAGAATTTTGTTAGAAAGCTTTGTTTCCCAAATCCCAAATTATTAAATATTTAACTCTAGAGTTGTCATGGTTGTGATGTGAATTTGGGTCTCAGGATTTCTAATTTCAGATCCCTGAATTACTGGTCTGGTAACTGCCATACACTGTATGTACACGTGAAATGACTTTGGTACACTGTGGTGCCAGACATGAATGTTTAGTTTGAGTTACTGCCTTCGGTAAAGCATGTTCTGTTGAAGGTCCTATCTCTGTTTATTTTCAGTCAACAGCACAAAAGAATATACAAGCCCCATTGTTTGAAGTTACTTGTGTGAAATTCCACTGAAAGTCTAGGGCTTGCCTGCACAAATACACAATATGGTCTTAAGTGGAGTTCTGATGTCTTTTTGCTTTAGTTTTAGGGTCTGGCACCACCAAGACTTCTGATAGAGAATTCAGCGCACTGATAGCGTAACTACCCATTGGATCTTATTTTTAACCTTTCACTATTAGTGACTGACCAGGCAGCAAGGGCTTGGACCTGCTGTAATTTGTCTAGCGCCACTATGAGTCTACAGCAGATGAAATCTCATTGGCACTTCATTTGACCTTGGACCACCTGGACAACAGCTATAGCTACTTCTGGCTGCTGCTTATTGACTACAGTGTTCAACATCATTATCCCCTCGGTAGAAATCAACAAACTTCAAAACCCAGTCTTCTGTATCTCACAATGCAACTGGTTCCTTGACTTCCCCATCGGGAGTCTACAGTCAGTGCGGATCAGAAATAACTTCTCCTCTTCGCTGACGATTAACACAGGTGCCCCTCAAGGATACCTGCTTAGCCGGCTGCTCTACTCTCTCTACACTCCTGACTGCATGGCTAGGCACAGTTCCAACGCCCGCCATCTGTAAATTTGCAAATGACACAACCGTTGTTGACAGAATCTCAGATGGTGACAAGAAGGTGTATGAGAGTGAGACAGATGGACTGGTTGAGTGGTATCACAACAAGAATATTGCACTCAATATCAGTAAGACCAAGGAACTGATTGTGGACTTCAGGAAGGGGAAGTCAGGAGAACACACACCAGTCCTCATCAAGGGGTCAGCAGTGGAAAGGGTGAGCAGTTTCAAGTTCCTGTGTATCCACATCTCTGAAGATCTATTCTGTGCCCAACATATTGATACAATTACCAAGAAGCACACAATGGATATATTTTGTTAGGAGTTTAGGGAGATGTGGCGCGTCATAAAAGACTCCAGCAAATGTCTACAGATGTTCTGTGAAGCACATTCTGGCTGGAATGGAGGCGCGAAAGCACAGGATCAGAAAAAGGCTGCAGAGTTGCAAACTCAACCAACTTCATCATGGCCTCTACATCATTGAAAACATCTTCAAAAGGTAATGGAAGGTGGCATCCATTATTAAGGGTCCTCATCAACCAGGACATGCCTTCACTATTTCGCTCTACTTATCTATTTTGTATATATTTCTTATTGTAACTTACAGCATTTTTAAGCATGCTGACTGGCTGCATTGCGGCCAGGTATGGGAACACCAATGCCTTTGAGTGGAAAATCCCACAAAAGGTAGTCAATTTGGCCTAGTACATCATGGGTAAAACCCTCTCAACCATTGAGCAAATCTACATGAAATGTTGCTGTAGAAAAGCAGCATCCTTCATCAAAGATCCTCACCAACCAGGCCATGCTCTTTTCTCACTGCTGCCATCAAGTTGAAGGTACAGGTGTCTCAGGACACACACAAGGTTCAAGAACAGTTGCTACCACTCAGCCATTAGTCTCTTGAACAAAAGGAGACAGCTACACTCATTTAAAGAGTCTGTTATATTGTTATTTCATGCTTGTTATTTATTGCTATTTGTTTATATCTACCTTTGCACAGTTTGCGGTTCCTGATGTTTACAGTTTACTGTTACTGTTCCATGGATTTAAGTATGCCCACAGAAAGTGAATCTCGGGATTGTATGTGGTGACATATATGTATTCTGATAATAAATTTTACTTTAAACTTTGAACTTTTTTATGCATTGCACTGTACTGCTGCCACTAAAAATACACAACTGTCAGTGACAATAAACCTGATTCGGGTTCTGATTTTGCAGTCTTAAGCAACTTCCTTTCATCCATTGAGAACGTAAGGTAACTGTCACTGCTGGTCTCCAGCATCTCTCTCAGTCCCCTCCATAAAACACCAGAAGATTGCTGTTGCCTGATATATCCTGAAGCTAACATGAATATTTAGAAGACTTCGAGTGCCAGAATTAATAGTGTGGTCTGAGCCTGCATCCAGTAATGTTATACAGTGATAGCATACCATGTGAATTGAAGGGTGTCTCATTCATTGCTCCCTGAATGTATGGCCTGCGGCTACTGTGCCTCCCTTCCCCCTCTACTGCCAGCTCCTGCCTTCTCTAATTCTCCTCCTCCTTATCATATCATATATGCTCAAGACCAGATGGATTTTTTGACAAGCAGTGGTTTCATGCTCACTGACACTGATGATAGCTTTTTAATTCCAATTTTCTTTAATTACCTGAGTTTAAATTTCCCAGCTATTGTGGAAGGATTTGAACTCATGGTTCTGTACCAATGATCCGATCTCTGGCTACTCGTCCAGTAATTTAACCATAATCCGAGTATATCACAGAGATTACATTTGCCACAACAAAAAAAAGATTTATTGCCATTTTCAGAAAGTAACCCTTTAAAAAATTGCAGACACGTCAGGTTCATATAAAAATGACTGCCATCACTGATCAAGTTTCATGGTTACTAAAATGTTAAAAAGGATTGGAGCAAACTCAAAAGCTGCTATCCATCATGTTTTTTAAAATTTTAAAGCATTGGGTCGCATAAACGTGATTTACAGTGACACCATGCCCCCTGCTTTAGATTTAGCCTCCTGTGGAGATGACAGGCTTTTGAGGTACAAAGCTGATTATGCATAAATACATTCTTCACATTCTTCTGATTTAATACCTGCCTTCATTTGGGTTAGATTAGAAGACTATCCTACTGAAATAAATAATAAATTTAAAACGGCGATGCTGCTTTTGATGTCAAAGCAGCTCATTTTTCTCAAATAATTAGCAACAGACAATTGCAATTTACTGTTTATTTTCACAGTGCATTGCCCTTTGAAAAAGTCCTTTAGATCTGTGCGTGCAAAGGGTTGAATTTGTTTGGTTTATTTAACACTAATTCATTGGACTAGAGGAATTAGGTTGTATGAGTCATTAAATAATTCAAAGGGCAAAACTACATGGATTTTCTCCCGCCTTTTCCTATTGAACTGCTTCGCCACCCCTCCCAAAAACTCCCAATTTGGAACTACAATTAGTCTCTTTTTAATTATCTTTCAGGCTCAGGCATAGCACCACCTGGTGAATTATTCAGGTGAGGGAACTTGATATTCAGCAAGTAACTTCAGACCAACAGATTGAAACTACATGTTGATTTGCAGATGACAGATGCCTTATAGTTAAAATTTTTTAAAAATGAGAAAGACTACTTACCTGTCAAAACTTTTAAAGAAACACTATTATGGACACATGTGCTAAACCTATACAGTATGCCAAAAATGAGTGACATAGCTTTATTGATGTAAACAAAAGTGGCTGTAAGCAGTCATGATATACCTGTAATAATGTTTTTTCAATGCTTCAGAACCTTAATTAGCCACCAAATCCTTTGAGTTTTGAAAAGCTCTCTTAGTTAGACATGGGCTGTGCACATATTTATGAAATAAAGAAAAAACAGGAGGCTCATGCTGGTTAAAAATTGCTATTGAGCCTTCTCTGGGTCTTGGCTCAATACTTCAAATATTGTAGTTTGAACAACTGTATGACAAGAATACTTTTAAATGTAATGAGGGTTTTGTATTTCTTTCCGTTCTTCCAGGGAGTGTGTTTCAGATTACAACCACACTCTTGGTACTGTATCTTTTCTCTAATACGTTAAGGAATAGCTTTAAATTCATGCTCTTTAATCACTGTTTGTTTAGCTAAGGAAACATCCTTCATTTCTACTCTATCCCAACCTTCATATTTCTATGTACTTCAATGAAATATCACATTTCCTAAGGAAAACAACCCAGCCAGGTAAATCTTCCAACAAAACTTCCAAGTGTTGGCAACATTCTCAAATATTTCCTGTTACAATAGCCATACTATTGCAATTATATCTGTAAGCATTTGAATCAGAATCAGAAGCAGGTTTAATATCACCAGTATATATTGTGAAATGTGCTAACTTGCTGGCAGCAATACATGGTAAATATAGAAAAAAAATTACAGTAAATATATATACATTAAATAGTTAAGTTAAAATAAGTAGTTCAAAAACAGAAATAAATAAATAAATAAATAGAAAGCTAGTGCTCATGGGTTCAATATCTATTCAGAAATCAGATGGCAGAGGGGAAGAAACTGTTCATGAATCATTGAGTGTGTGTCTTCAGGCTACTCTACCTCCTACCTGACAGTAACAATATCCTGGATGGTGGGGGTCCTTAATGATGGACGCCACTTTCCTAAGGTACTTCTCCTTGAAGATGTCTTGGATAGTACACAGGCTAATACCCTTGATGGGGCTGATTGATCTTACAACCTTCTGCAGCTTACTTCAATCCTATGCAGTAGCCCCCCCTCCGCCCGACCCCCATACCAGACAGAATGCTCCAGTCAGAATGCTCTCCGTGGTACATCAGGAGAGGTTTTTGAGTGTCTAAGGTAACAAGCCAAATCTCCTCAAACTTCGAATAAAATATAGCTGCAATCTTACCTTCTTTATAACTGCATCAATATTTTGCGACCAGGTTAGGTTATCAGAGATATTGACACCCAGGAACTTGAAATTGCTCACTCTCTCCACTTCTGATCCCCCTGTGAAGATTGGTTTGTGTTCCCTCTTTCTACCCTTTCTGAAGTTCACAATCAGCTCTTTGGTCTTACTAATGCTGAGTGCAATGTTGTTGCTATGATACTACTCAACTAGCTGGTATATCTTTCTCCTGTTTTCCCTCTCATCACCATTTGAGATTCTGTCAAAATGGATGTATCATCAGCAAATTTATAGATGACATTTGAGCTATGCCAAGCCTTACAGTCATGGGTGTAGAGAGAATAAAGCAGTGGACCAGTGTAGATCATCAGTAAGGTGATGTTATTTCCAATCTGCACAGATTGTGGTCTTCCAGTTAGGAAGCTGAGGATCCAGTTGCAGAGGGAGGTACAGAGGTCCAGGTTCTGTAGCTTTTTTGATCAGGACTGTAGGAATGATGGTGTTGAACATTGAGCTATAGTCAACGAGCAGCATCCTCGCACAGGTACTTGTATTGTCCAGGTGATCCAAGGCCGTGTGGAGAGCCATTGAGATCGTGTCTGCTGTAGACCCATTGTGGCAATAGGCAAATTGCAGAGGGTCCAGGTCCTTACTGAGACAGGAGTCGATTCTAGCCATGACCAACATCTCGAAACGTTTCAACACTGTAGATGTGGATGAGGAGTCATTCAGGCCCCTTACAATGCTCTTTTCAAGCACTTATTACTGTAAACTAAGTGAAATTTTATACAGCCCTAGAATAACCTTCATGCTTTTACATGATATACTTTGATTAATAAATGCAGGAATGTCTTAACCCACCTTATTGGTCTATTCAACAACTTTCAGGGTTCTGTGGATCTGATTCCAACAACTGATACGAGCTGCTGCCTCACAGCTACAACTCTGTGTGTGTGCGCGTGTGGGGGTGGGCAGGGTGAAAGGAAGTTGTGCCTGCTCCCTATGTTTAATTTCCTATGGGTGCCACAATTTCTTCTACATCCCAGAAACGTGGATTAGGAAGTTAGTCTGAGCAGGGAGTTGAGAGAACTAAAATGAGATAGCATCGATGAAATCTCTATAGCTGCCACAGCCACAGTCATAATGTATGACTCTGACTCGGTTACTCCGAAATTCCACTGGCCGCTTTCTGCCCAGGCAGCCAATACGTTGCTAACTCCAAGCAACTGACAATTTTCTTCTTTGAACTTCATAATAACTTAAGTCTAAATCATTTCTTGAGGCCCTCTGTTGGTCAGGGTCAGCCATGGATGTTGTGTCCAAGTTGTCTACATGATTCACCAGCCAGGGCAATACAATATGGAAAGCAAGCTTTTGCCAATGTAGCAAGACCCCACCATCACGGCAAAGGCTGACAGTTTGGCACCAGCAGTGTCGCAGGAGTTGCCAGTCAGTGTTCAACTCAGTGTAGGGCTGCCTTAGGGACTCCAGCTCCAGATTTTTCCTCGTGTTTTGTTCTCGAAGCCGTCCCCATGAATGGCAGCAGAGGTCTGAGATCAAAGCTTTCCTTCCCCTAGAAGAGCTGTCAGCCTCAGCTGATGAGACCCATCTGCCTGAAGCAATTGGTTTTAAGGTGCCAGTAATCTTTGGTCCTTCTGTTAGTAGAAATGGTTCTGCTGGCCTTCGTTGCTACGAGGGCGAGGAACTGGACTTGGTTACCAGAGAGAGGCTCTTTGAGATGCAAACCTTTGGGAGCATTTAATAAGCGGTGGGAGCTTATCCCCACTACCACCCCCAGTTATAACAACTTTAAGGAACACAAATGATTATGTTTTATAAAAAGACAAAAAAAACAAGTATTGAGCTCTACCAAGATACAGCTTTCCAATGTCAAAAACCTAGCCACAAATAACCTTTTGCTCCCTGCCATTGAGGCAAATTTAAATCTAATTTCCGCTTTTCTTTCAATTCCATTCCATTTGTTTTACATCACATACATCAATGTGTGTGAGTGTGTGTGTGTGTGTGTGTATACACGTTCAAACTCCACACACCAACGCTTTGCCAAAATCAAAGTATACTCGATTAAATATATAATATTCATCTAACTTCTTTGTCATCATCCCAAAATGTTCAGTCAGAGCAGCTCAGACACTATTATTCCTTAACAAATCCATGCTGTCTGTTGCTGATTAATCCATTCCGTTCTAAATAATAATTTAAGCCTGCCTGACAGATAGTCTTCCAGAAGTTTTTCCACAAACAAAGATAGACCCAGCAGGCCAGGCCCAGCAGTGGTATGGAGAGAAAAGGAACAGTCTTCGGTGTTTCCAACAAGAAACTTGCACATGGAAACCTTTGCCTTCTCCCCCACTCCACATCACCTCTCAGATTGTAAGACCCTTAATGACTTTCTTCTCCTTCTCTTTCCTTTGGCCACGACCCTCCCCCCCCCCCACACATCTCTCACCACATCCCCTCAATCCCAGTTCCATCCTTGATGTTTTTTCATCATTCTTTCTCACCTTCCTCCCTATGACTCAAATTGATCACTCCTCAGCAGTGGCCTCCGCCATTTCCCTCTATGTCCTCCTCCCAGAACAGGGGTCCCCAACCTTTTTTGCACTGCGGACTGGTTTAATATTGACAATATTCTTGCGGACCAGCCGACCGGGGGGGGGGGGGGATAGGGTTGCCAACGAACAAGAGTAGCAGACAACGGCGTTGTTTAATAAAGACTACAATGACCATGAAGCCTTGCGCGGGCACCAATGCGCGTGCGCGACGTGACCTGACGATCCCCCCCCCCGGTGATATAGGTGATAAGTGGGTAATACAGTCAATTCTGTTTCTAAAAGGGTTTATCTAACGAATTTAATATTAAACACACAGCGCATATTTTCCTCGCATGGATATAATGATAAGTCAATTATCAGGGGAGCTTGAAGTGTTGAACGAACTTCCAGTAGAAGAGGCAGAAGCAGGTTCGATACGATCATTTACAGAAAAATTGGATAGGTATATGGACAGGAAAGGAATGGAGGGTTATGGGCTGAGTGCAGGTCGGCGGAACTAGGTGAGAGTAGCGTTCGGCACGGACTAGAAGGGCCGAGATGGCCTGTTTCCCTGCTGTAATTGTTATATGGTTATATAGGTCACTTATAAGTCAATAGCATCATAACATTTTAAGTAATATTTGGATATTAAACGTACAGCACATATTTTCCCCGTATGAATATATAAAATCATTGCAACACACCAATATCGCTGAATCAGCGGGAGCCCTGGGCTAGTTTCCCTGCAACAACACCATCCTATCGAGGGGTGATGGGAGACAGCCATACTCGAAGGAGGTTCCTTATGTCTAGTCTATTCCGCAATTTAGTTTTAGTTGCATTCATTGCAGAAAACTCCGCTTAGCAGAAAAATGTTGGAAATGAAAGCAACGTTTTCAGTGCTTTCGTGGCTATCTCAGGATATTTAGCCTTGACTTTCATCCAAAATGCCGGCAGAGATGTTATGTCAAACATACTTTTCAGCCCGCCGTCATTTGCAAGCTCGAGGAGTTCATCGCCATCCCGCCCTGACACGGATGACGCGCAGGTCATGACCTCGCATGTGTATTGGCTGATCAGTGGCCGTGACAGGGAATGAGGAAAGGTGCAGCTGACTCATATCGCTTCCTCGCGGCCCGGTAGCGCATGCTCTGCGGCCCGGTGGTTGGGGACCGCTGTTCTAGAACAAGAACTGAGTGCCCCTGGTCCTCGTCTTCCACTCCTCCAAACTCAAGAGGTTGTGCTACACGATTTTGGCCAGCTCCATTTGACTTTAAGTTGTCTGTTTCACTTCATTCTGACCTACTGCTTTACAGAGTAATTTACAACAGATTTTGATAGATCGCTTTTCTCACATCTCTTTTTATGTTAAGATTCAAAAATTAGCTTCTTGGCGCCGTCAAAGTCCTCCAAGTTTTCATTGCTGATGATTGTCTTTCTGGTTGCAGAGTGCACACTGAGAAGAGAGAAGCGTGGTCATGAAGAGGAACCTGATGACGGTGAATACTGACAGACACTGCAACCAGAAGTAGTAACAAGCAAAGCAATATTATAAGTATTCTTTCGGTAGGAAAAGTGAAGTAATTTTCCCTTTAAGTTCTCTCTTAATGATTAAAGTGAAGAAACGGTCTAATTTATTCTTCAATCTATGAAACTATAATCATTTTTCAGCAGTTTAAACTGACCCTCCCATAATCCTTCTGAATAAAGTTGAATATATGTACAGTGATCTCACTAGATATGGATCCAAATCATTAAATCAGAACAGACACTTTCGATGTTCACTGAGGGTGGTGTTGTGGTTAGGATCTGAAAGCCCAACTGTAGAGGATGCTCATCTCTCGTACCTAGACACTAGAATACTACAGCACAGTACAGGCCCTTCGGCCCTCGATGTTGTGCCGACCCATATATTCCTAAAAAAAAGTACTGAACCCACACTACCCAGTAACCCTCTATTTTTCTTTCATGTGCCTGTCCAAGAGGCTCTTAATTACCCCTAATGTTTTAGCCTCCACCACCATCCCTGGCAAGGCATTCCAGGTACCCACAACCCTCTGTGTAAAAAACTTATCCCTGATGTCTTCCCTAAACTTCCCTCCCTTGACTTCGTACATCTGTCCTCTGGTGTTTGCAATTCATGCCCTGGGAAACAGGTACTGGCTATCCACCCTATCTATGCCTCTTATAATCTTGTAGACCTCTATCAAGTCCCCTCTCATCCTTCTATGCTCCAAAGAGAAAAGTCCCAGCTTTGCTAACCTTGCCTCATAAGACTTGTTTTCCAATCCAGGCAGCATCCTGGTAAATCTCCTCTGCACCCTCTCCATAGCTTCCACATCCTTCCTATAATGAGGTGACCAGAATTGAACACAATACTCTAAGTGTGGTCTCACCAGAGATTTGTAGAGTTGCAACATGACCTCTCTACTCTTGAACTCAATCCCCCTATTAATGAAGCCTAGCATCCCATAGGCCTTCTTAACTTTCCTATCAACCTGTGCAGCGACCTTGAGGGATGTATGGATTTGAACCCCAAGGTCCCTCTGTTCATGCACACTCTTTTTTAAGATCATTTTGAAATGTTTTTATTGTGAAGCAACATCAGCTTAACCACAACCAACAATGTCCTAAAGTACAATGTTCCTTTTCTCTTTTCTTTCTTATAACAACATAATGAAAGTCACATGAATGTACATATAGTAAACAAGCAAAAAGCAAAGGAAACTCTACCATACCATCTTCTTTCCCCTTCCCAGCCCTACCCTCCCCTCACCCCTCCCGTATGTGCTGTTTAGGTCCTACCGCCCCCCACACTTAGTTCAGCTGTTGGTCTCTTCTAAATACAACAGTAATGGTTGCCAGATTTTTTCAAATTCCTTGAGTCTGTCCTTGATAACGTATCTTATCCTCTCTAGATCAGTGGCCCCCAACCTCCGGGCCACGAAGAATGCAGTGTTGCAGCGGTAGCCGGAACGCACCCAGCACATCTTTAAGAAAAAAGCCAAAATAAACAAGCTAATTGATTCATCTGGACCGACATTTATGTGCCAGGCGGCACCTAATTAATTAGCTTGTTTATTTCGGCTTTTTTCTTAAAGATGTGCTGGGTGCCTTCCGGCTACTGCTGTACCGCTGCATTCTTCGCAGATTGGTATCGGTCCACGGCCCGGAGGTTGGGGACCACTGCTCTAGATGCAGAGTATCCATTAATGCAGATAGCCATTGTCTGAGTGATGGAGTTTCCTCCTTTTTCCAGAACATCAGTACGAGTTTCTTTCCATTAAGTGTGCCATAGGTCAGGAGTTGTTGCTGAGTAGCCTGGAATTTATTTGACCTCGCAGAAGTTCCAAAAATTATTAAAATGGGGTCTGGTATTATCTGAACCTTTCGTACCTTTGATAGGACCTCAAATATTTGCTTCCAATACTCTTGTATCCTGGGACATAAAGCATAACTATGTAACAAATTTGCCTCTGAGGACTTGCATTTCTCACACATTGGGGACACCTCTGGGAATATTTTATGAATCATTATTTTTGAGTAATGTAGTTTATGTAGGATTTTGAATTGTATTAAACAATGCCTGGCACTGATGGAACAGGAGTTAACATACTCCAAAGCCTCATTCCATATAACCTCCTCTATCTCTGTACCCAACTCCCTTTCCCACTCTTTTTTAACATTATCCATTGTTGTATGACACTTGTTTTGTATGGCATCAGACAGATAGGCGATAATGTGTTCTGTCCCTAAACATGATCTTAAATGATTATCTAATTTATCAGGTTCTGCCATCTCAAAACAAGAAAGTTGTGATCTTCTATAGTGTCTTAGCTGGAGATACCTGAAAAAAATGACACTTTTGCAATCCCAATTTGTCCTGCAGCTGCCGAAATGACGCAAAAATCTCTTGTGTGTATAGGTCTCCAATGCTGCATATCCCAAATTCTCGTCATGCATCAAAGGCCCCATCTATACATGAGGGGATAAAAGAAGGGTTCGCTGATATAGGTACAAGAAAAGATAATGTTCTGAGTTTCAAATGCTTCTCCTTTTATTTCCACATCTGTATGGTGCTATGGATAATGGAATTGCCTATATAACAGGCTTTATTTAACCAAATAGGGGACATAATGATTGCCCCTGTGGAATACGGTAGGCAATCCTCACACTCCGTCTCCAAACATCCGGGAAGTACAACTGTATCATCTATCCAGTATGCTATATGGTTAACGTTAGCAGCCCAGTAATAAAAAATAAAGTTGGGTAGTGCCAGCCCCCCACTAGTCTTATTCTTGCAGAGATGTTCTTTCCTAATTTGATGGGTTTTATAGTTCCATATAAAAGGTAGAATTAGCGAATCTAATCCTTTAAAAACGGTTTTGGTAAGATAGAGGGGCAGATTCTGAAATAGATCGAGCAGTTGGGGAAGAAAGATCATCTTGACTGTATTTACTCTACCCACTAAAGAAATTGGGAGTGTCTTCCAAAATTCTATTTTCTTTTTAATCTTTTCAATTAGAGGGATAAAATCTGCTTCAAATAAAGAACTATTCTTTTTGGTTATTACAATTCCAAGGTAAGTAAACTTCTCAAGGGTTATTTTGAATGGAAATTGTTTAAGCCCCTCCTGTTCTTCTACTCAGACCAGGAATAAGTCACTTTTCCCCCAATTAATCTTATACCCAGGGAAAGTGCCAAATAAATTGACTATTTCCAGCAAAACTTGAATAGTAATATATGGTTTTGTTACAAACAACAAAACATCATCCGCATAAAGGGAAATTTTGTTGATAGTATATTCTGTATTGTACCCATAAATTTCGGGGTGAGAGCCGTATATTATCCGTCAGTGGTTCCAGGGCCAATGCAAACAATAAGGGACTTAATGCACAGCCCTGTCTTGTGCCCCTGTGCAAACTGAATGGTTCTGAGAGGGTCTGATTAGTTAGTATTTTAGCACTAGGGTTACCGTACAGTAACTTAATCCAAGTTATAAATCTGTCTCCCATGCCAAATTTTTTCAAAACCTCGTCGAGGTATTGCCATTCCACTTGGTTGAATGCCTTCTCAGCATCTAAACTTAATATTATAAGGTCTTCCATAGGATGTCTTGGGGAATGCATTATATTAAGAAAGCACCTGATGTTATGGAAAGAATTCCTTTCAGGGATAAACCCTGTTTGATCTGAGTGTACCAAATTATTTATCCGCTGACTGAGTCTCCTTGCCAGTGTTTTAGCCAAAATTTTCTGATCCAAATTTAGCAGTGAAATTGGCCTATAAGATCCTACCTCCTCTGGGACTTTGTTCTTCTTCGGAATAAGCGTGATAATGGCCTCATTCAGAGTTTGTGGTAACCTGCCAGTTTCAAATGACCTTCTGTACATCCTTAACATATAAGGTGCTAATAAGTCACTAAACTTCTTATAAACCTCATCACTTATTCCATCTGAACCCGGACTCTTGCCATTTTTCAGGGATCTTATTGTTCTCACTATTTCATCATTTGCAATCTCTGCTTCCAAAGCCTGACATTCCGTCAGATTGAGTGAAGGTAGCCTACAGGTGTCTAGAAATGTATGCACGCGCCCCATCGGTACATCAGATTGAGATGCATATAATTTTTCATAATACTGACGGAATCTTTGGTGTCTTTGTCTGACATCAAAGGAGTGCCCGAGTATGATTTAACTTTATGAATGGCCCGATCAATTTCCAATTTGCATATGTGCGGTCTATCACCAAATTGAAAGAAATTCTGTTTTGTAAACATAAAAGCTCTTTCTCACCCTTTCTGAGAGTATTTGGTTCAGCTTGTATTTTAATGCTGAAATTCTGTTGTATTTTTCTGCAGATGGTTGCCCCGCATTCTCCGTGTCTAGTTTACATATTTGTTCTTCTAGTTCTATTTGTTCTGCTCTACTACATTTCTTTAGGGAAGACTGAAAAGAAATGATACATCCTCTAACATAAGCTTTAAATGTTTCCCATAGTAGTTCTGGGGGGGTTTCACTATTATCATTTGTCTGAAAAAAAACAATAAAATTTGCGATTCTAAATACTCACAAAATTTTGGGTTTGTAAGTAGCTGAGGATTAAACCTCCAACTTCTATGTATTTGCATCGATTCACCCAGTTCCAGTGAAAAAGTAACAGGGCTGTGGTCTCAGACGACAGTATTATGATATCTTACGTTATCGACTTGTGGCAGTATTTTGCCATCAAGGAGGAAACAGTCAATCCTAATATATACATTATGAACTGTAGAGTGGACTGAATACTCTCTCCCTGTTGGGTTGAATAGTCCCCATATCTCACACAGATTCATATTGTTTATATATGTTTTCAGCAGATTACTTGTCTTTGATGGTAATGCCCTCTGATTGGAACATCTGTCTAAATAGGTATCCAGAACAAAATTAAAATCCCCTCCAATAATCGGGTTAGTGCTGGAGATCTCTGGTATCAATCCTAGAACTCGTCTAAAAATTCCGGGTCATCCCAGTTTGGTCTGTAGATATTCAGTAAGGTAACTGGTTGTGTTTCCCTGGTAACTATAACATATCTCCCATCCTTGTCCGCTATTGTCGTTAGGTGACAAAATTGTCGTTAGGTGACGTTTCTGCGAATTATTATTGCCACACCCCTAGACTTCCTTGGAAACTTTAAGGAATATATTTGGCCTATCCACTTGCCCCTAATTTTACAGTGAGCTTCATTCTTCAAATGTATTTCCTGCAAGAAGATCACATCGGCCTGTAGCGATTTTAGGTGAGACACCACTTTACCCCTTTTCACCAGTTCATTAATCCCATTTACATTCTGGGAACGAAAAGTAATGCAATTTCTTGTCCTCTGACCTCCTACCATCTCAGTATTTAACATCTGTATGATAATGTTTTTGATCTGTTCTGGACCTTGTAAATCTATCGGTCATTAGAAATGAATGGACCCTAATCAGCACTCCCTTACCCCTGTCCCTCCCTTCCCCCACAACCCCCATCACCCTTGAAAGCTCTAAATAACCAAAAACAAAAAAATCTCCATACACAAATACACCTAGTCAAAACTCTAGGAATAACTTCTTGATCTCTAAGACTTCTCTGAACCAATTTAGTAGCTCCCCAGTTATATAGATGGTCACAAAGCCAAATCTGGCATTGGAATGAAAAAAACGAGCAAAACTAGCAAACAGAGATTATCCAGATGTTAAAGTAAGTGTGATTCTCCAAGTTATAACTTACTCTAGCACCATTAACAACATACTCCTCATACAACACCAGTTTAGACCAACTCTTATTACTATCTGTGCACTCATAGGGCCTTAATCCAACATAGTGCAATCCAAATATAACTCAAAGAATCCTGTTTTCTACAGGGATTAGAGGCAGGGCCTCATTAATGTTCGAAACGTTCACAATTTCCTACGCGGAGTTTTACTTGGGGCATCTTCATTCTGTAAGGGGTTTCTTCTCACTGTGCACAGTCACTTCTTAGCATTTCCCAAATGACATTCTGCATACCGGTGAGCTTCTTCTGGATCTGTAAACACCGCCTCAGTTCCATTAATTGCCGCTCGTAACTTCGCGGGGTAGAGGAGGCCAAACTTGACTCCGGGACTATCCCACAGCAACCTCCTGACCAGTGTGAAAGCCGCACGTCGTTTAGCCACCGTGGATGGAAGGTCTCTGAAGATCTGAATCCTTTGTCCTTGATGTTGTAGATTCTTGGTACCTATCACCTTCCGCATTATATCTTCAAATACATGGCAATAATGGATCCTCACGATCAGGTGTCGCGGCAGCTCGTCATCCCCTGGAGCTTCCGAAGTGCACTATGTGCTCGGTCTATCACTGGAGCTTCTTCCAGGTTTACAGCTTCTTTTAGCATCTGTGCCGCGAAATCTCTTGTCTTCTGCCCATTTTCCTTCCCCTCTCGTAGGCCCGCAGTTCTCAGATTCTGTCATTCCGAATGTCCCTCTAAATCGAGGCATTGTTCAACTTGCCCACCTTGCTTTCCAATTCCACAACTATGTCCGAAGCTCCATTAGCCGACTCTGCTATCTCTTTCAGAGTTTGATCTTGTGTATTCAACTGGGCTTTCAATGCAGTAATCGCAGCGTCATTTTCCGCTTTCAACGAAGCAATTTCACTTCTCAAAGCGACCACTACCTCTGCAACTTTTTCTTCAAGTTTCTTACAGATGTCTGACTCATCGTAGTTAGCTCTGCATGTAGCGACTCTATGGCCACCAATACAACATTGTTGTCCATACTCTGTGCATGTGGCTCCACGTGGCCCTCGCTTGTGAGCTCTGAGGTGTCAATTGGGCCTGTTTCTTCGTTCGTCTCTGCCTTAGCCATTCCTCTCCTCGGCATCTTGTAGTGCACTCCTTCGCTGTTTCTCCTTCTGGTATGTTTTGAAGAGCACCTCCCCTTCATTTGCCACCCTAAACCTCAAATTGACCTTGTGTAAATGAAGTATTAATATCAAGGGTGTGTCCTACTTGCTCATGGCTCAACAGCGCCCCCCCTGTTCATCCACACTCTTAGGTAACCAACCACTAACCCTGTACTCAGCCTTCTGGTTTGTCCTTCCAAAATGCACCACCTCACACTTATCCGGATTGAACTCCATCTGCCACTTTTCTGTCAAACTCTGCATCCTGCCTATATCCTCTTGTAACCTTCGACAACGTACAGCTCCATCCACAACTCCTCCAATCTTCTTGTCATCTGCAAACTTACTCACCCATCCTTCCGCCTCTTCATCCAGGTCATTTATAAAAATCACAAAGAGCAGGGGTCCCAGGACAGATCTTCTTTTTCCTTAATCTGCACATTGTCCAGCACACAGGCCTGTTATATTTCGACCTCACCCTGCTCAAGGTCCTTTTCACGTGTGAATACTGAAGCAAAGTATTCATTTAGGACCTCCCCAACCTCCTCCGCCTCCAGGCACGTTGCCTTCTTTATCCTTTAGTGGCCCCACCTTCATTCTTGTCACCCTTCTGTTCTTCACATACGCATAGAACGCCTTGGGGTTCTCCTTAATCCTACGTGCCAAGGCCTTCTTATGCCCGCTTCGAGCTCTCCTAAATCCTTTCTTAAGCTCCTTCCTGGCTACCCTATATTTCTCATGAGCCCCTCCTGCTTCCTGCTTCTTATATCTAACATAAGCTTCTTTCTTCCTCTTGAAGAGTTGCCTCACGTGTTTCGTCAGCCATGGTTCCCTTTTCCTACCATTTTTTCCTTGTCTCAGTGGGACAAACCTATCCTGAACCTCGTACAAGTGGTCCCTAAACTTCCTCTACATTACTTCTGTGCTTTCACCCTTGAACATCTGTTTCCAAATTTACTCTCGCGAGTTCCTGCCTCATCCCTTCATAGTTAGCCCTTCCCCAATTAAGCACTTTCCTATTTTGTCTGTTTTTATCCTTTTCCATAGCTATGCTGAAGCTAAGGGAGTTGTGGTCACGCTCAACAAAATGCTCCCCCACCAAGAGGTCTGCCACCTGACCAGGTTCATTACCCAGAACTAGATCCAGTATGGCCTCTCCTCTTGTCGGCTGGTCCACATACTGTGTCAGGAATCCTTCTTGAACACAACTGACAAACTCAGCCCCATCTCTCCCCCTTGCAGTCAGGAGGTGCCAGTCAATATGAGGGAAGTTGAAATCACCCATAACCACAACTCTGTATTTCCTGCACCATTCTGAAATCTGCCTGCTTATCTGCTCCTCGGTGTCCCGAGGGCTATTTGGGGGCCTATAAACTACTCCCAGCACAGTGATTGATCCTTTCCTATTTCTGACTTCCACACACACTGACTCAGTGGACACTCCCTCTGCAGCGTCCTCCCTTTCTATAGCCGTGATACTATCCCTGACCAGGAATGCTAATCTCCCCCTTTTCTACCTCCCATCCTATTCCTTTTAAAACGCCTAAACCCCGGTACCTGCATCAGCCAATCCTGCTCTTCCTCCAGCCAAGTTTCAGTAACAGCTACAAGCTCTAAGTTCATCCCCTTTATTCCTAATACTCCTAGCGTTGAAATAGACACATTTCAACCCCTCTAACTGGCTACATTTATGTTTTGTCCTCTGCCTGTCCTTCCTCACCAACTCAGAACACATAGCATCATGCCCTTGTCCTTCTATCCTAATCCTCTGCACTCACTTTCTGATTCCCATCCCCTTGCCAAACTAGTTTAATCCCTCCCCAACAGCTCTAGCAAACCTGCCCGCCAGGATATTAGTCCCTTTCCAGTTCAGGTGCAGCCCATCTTTTTTGTACAGGTCAGACCTTCCCCAGAAGAGATCCCAATGATCCAGAAATCTGAACCCCTGCCCCCTGTACCAACTCTTCAGCCACACATTCATCTGCCATAACTTCCTGTTTCTACCCTCTCTGTCTCATGGCATAGGCAGCAATCCCGAGATTACCACCCTTGAGGTCCTGCTTTTTAACTTCTTTCCTAACTCCCTATATTCCTTCTTCAGGACCTCATCCCTACTCCTATCTATGTCATTGGTCCCCATATGTTTCCTGTGTTTCCCATACAAATAGTAGTTTCAGTTCTGCATTCATAATTAGAAACCTCATATGCATCAGCTTGATTAGATTTAAGACAGTTTGATGAACATAATACTCATTCTATTTTTTTTCTTTATCTGAAAATATTTGATGCTTTCTTGCAGTCATTGTGACTAAATGAAAAATCACTTTTCAGTGCTTAGAAGAAAGGAGGAAGGGATATAGGAATGGATGGGGATTAGGGTGTGGAGATGAAAGGAGAAAACAGGATGGGAAGGGAACTGGGGAAAGGATGGGAGGGGAGGACAGAACAAGCTGGGAAAGATGCAGGGTGAGGAGGAGTTTAAGGTAAGAAATTAGAATAACAGAGTTATACAGCGGAGAAACACACTCTCCAGCCCAACTCGATCATGTTGTTTGTTGCAATATTTGAAAACTTTACATTGTTGGTCTCCTTGAACAGAATGGTGATACCTGCTACCCAACTCACCAACTCTGATTTTGGACAGTTCTGAGGTCCTACAAAATATGACATATTTTAACAGATCAAAGTTAATGTCTTTCAACAAATGGTGTTTCAGTGCTACAATTACAATGAAACTACCTCTGGCATTCATTCCATTAAACACATCCAAAATCTCTGTTTTCAAAGAGCAACATAGTCCTTCCTGATCTACACAACACTTACAAGTGCTATTCATTTCTCTAAACAAAATCATATTTCAAATCAATAATAAGGTCAGACCGCTTCCTAACACCGTGTTGTATTATGTTAACATTAACATTCTTTCATATGGTAAAGGTCTCTTTGTTACATTCAGTTGATTCTTGGTGAATGTTATTCACCATTGATGCTGCTCTCACCCACATATCCTCTATTCCACGGACGTCTGCGCACACTCCACCTTCCCAACACTTTAACAGTGATAGAGTTCCTCTTGTCCTTACTACTACCCCATGAGCCTCCACATCCAACACATCATTCTCCACAACATCCGCCATCTTCAGCTGGATCCTACCACCAAGCACAACTCTCCCTCTCAACTCTTCACTTCCTGCAGAGATCACTCCCTCTGTGATTCCCTCGTCCATTCATTCCTCTCCACTATTTTCCCTCCTGGTACTTACTCCTGCAAGAAGAAGTTGTTATGCACCTGCCTATTTGTCCCCTCCCACACCTCCATTCAGGGCGCTGAACAGTTCTTCCAGGTGAGGCAACACTTCACCTGCAAACCCCTTGGAGTCATCTACTGTAGCCGATGCTCCTGATGTGGCCTCCTCTACACATACCGGGGGACCCAGCATAGACTGGGGGACTGCCTTGTTGAGCACTTTTACTCCATCTGCAAAAGCAAAGATTCCCAGTGGCCAACCATTTCAATTCCAATTCCCATTCCAACATATCAATCCATGGCCTCCTCTTCTGCCATGGTGAGGCCACTTTCAGATTGGAGGAGCAACACCTCAAATTCCATCTGGGTGGCCTCTAACCTTTTGCATGAACATTGATTTCTCCAACTTCTGGTACATTTTCCCTTTCCCTCTTCTTCATTTTCCTATTCTACCACCCCTCTTACCTCTTCTCACCTGCCTATCACCTCCCCTGATGCCCCTCCTCTTTCTCTTTCCCCCATGGTCCACTCTCTTCTCCCATCAGATTCCTTCTTTTTCCATCTATCACATCCCAACTTCTTACTCCATTCCCCCTCTCCCACCTCCCTGGGTTCAGCTATCACTTTCTAATTTGTACTCTTTCCCTTCCCCTCCCCCACCTTCTTATTCTGGCACCTTCCCCCCCCCCCCTTTCTGGTCCTGATGAAGGGTCACAGCCTGAAATATCGACTGTTCATTCTCCTCCATAGATGCTGCCTCATCTGCTGAGTCCCTCCAGCATTCTGTGTGTTGCTCTGAATGTCATTATATAATGTCTTTAAACAATTGACAGTCGTCCAACCCACTGCATCTTGGTAATCTCAGTCCTGATGCAGGGTCTCGACCAGAAGATTCAACCATTCTTTTGCCTTCACAGATGGTGCCTGGCCTGCTGAGTTCCTCCATTAGTTTGTTTTTTTTTGCTTCTTGGCAACGGTCACAATTGATGTACTACCATAACACAACACTAGATGGTGCTCCATCTCTTTTTCCTGACCTTACATGGGGCTATCTCCATGAGACTATAAAATATAGGAGCAGAAGTAGGCCATTCGGGCCATCAAGTCTGCTCTGCCATTCAATCGTGGGCTGATTCCATCCCCACTCCCCTGCCTTTTCCCCCATACCCTTTGATGCCCTGGCTAATCAAGAACCTATCTATCTCTGCCTCAAATGCACCCAATGACTTGGCCTCCACAACCGCTCGTGGCAACAAATTCCACAGATTTACCATCCTCTGACTAAAGTAATTTCTCCGCATTTCTGTTCTAAATGGATGTCCTTCAATCCTGAAGTCCTGCCCTCTTGTCCTAGACTTCCCTACCATGGGAAATAACTTTGCCATATCTAATTTGTTCAGGCCTTTTAACATTCAGAATGTTTCTATGAGATCCTCCCTCATTCTCCTGAACTCTAGGGAATAGAGCCCAGAGCTGCCAGACGTTCTTCATAGAGTAACCTTTTCATTCCTGGGCTCATTCTCGTGAATCTTCTCTGAACCCTCTCCAACGTCAGTAAAATAAGGAGCCCAAAACTGCACACAATACTCCAAGTATGGTCTCATGAGTGCCTTATAGAGCCCCAACATCACATCCCTGCTCTTACATTATATATACCTCTAGAAATGAATGCCATCATTGCATTCACCTTCTTCACCACCGACTCAACCTAAAGGTTAACCTTCAGGGTATACTACACAGGGACTCCCAAGTTGCTTTGCATCTCTGCATTTTGAATTCTCTCCCCATCTAAATAATAGTCTGTCTGTTTATTTCTTCCACCAAAGTGCATGACCATATACTTTCCAACATTGTATTTCACTTGCCACTTCTTTGCCCATTCCCCTAAACTATCTAAGTTTCTCTGCAGGCTCTGTTTCCTCAACACTACCCCGCTCCTCCACCTATCTTTGTATCATCGGCAAATTTAGCCACAAATCCATTAATCCTGTAGTCCAAATCATTGACATACATCGTAAAAAGCAGCGGTCCCAACATCAACCCCAGTGGAACTCCACTGGTAACTGGCATCCAGCCAGAATAGGAACCCTTTAATTCCACTCTCTGTTTTCTGCTGATCAGCCAATGCTCCACCCATGCTAGTAACTTCTCTGTAATTCCATGGGCTCTTATCTTGCTAAGCAGCCTCATGTGCGGCACCTTGTCAAAGGCCTTCTGAAAATCCAAATACACCACATCTACTACATCTCCTTTGTCTACTCTCCTCAAAAAATTGCAGTAGGTTAGTCAGGCAGGATTTTCCTTTCAGGAAACCATGCTGGCTTTGGCCTATCTTTTCATGTGCCTCCAGGTACACCGTAATCTCATCCCTAACTATCGATTCCAATAACTTCCCTACCACTGATGTCAGGCTAACAGGTCTACAGTTTCCTTTCTGCTGCCTTCCACCCTTCTTAAATAGTGGAGTAACATTTGCAAATTTCCAGTCATCTGGTACAATGCCAGAATCTATCAATTCTTGAAAGATCACTGTTAATGCCTTCGCAATCTCTCCAGCTACTTCCTTCAGAACCCAAGGGTGCATTCCATCAGGTCCAGGAGATTTATCCACTCTCAGACCATTAAGCTTCCTGAGCATCTCTTCAGTCGTAATTTTCACTGCACATAACTTCACTTCCCTGCCACTCTTGAATGTCCGGTATACTGCAGATACCTTCCACTGTGAAGGCTGATGCAAAATACGCATTAGGTTCCTCTGCCATCTCTGCATCTCTCATTACAATATCTCTAGTGTCATTTTCCTTTCCCTTCCCTGACAGTCACCCACTTATCTAGCTCCTGCAGCCTCAGGGTGACTAACTCCCTGTAGCTCCTATCTATCTCCTGTTCATTTTCCCTAATAAGCTGTAGGTCATCAAGCCGCAGCTCCAGATCCCTAACATGGTCTCTCAGGAGCTGCATCTCGGTGCACCTGGCGTAGATGTGGTCATCTGGGAGACTGGCAGATTCCCAGGATTCCCACATCTGACACCCAGAGCAAAGTACTAACCCTACAGTCATGCTCTCTATTCCTCAAAAAAAAAATGCAAGGAAAAAAAATGAAGTCCACTTTACCCACTTACCTCGCCAAAGCCCAATTGAGCCAAAGCCCTACCACTCTGACTCAGACCACTCCGTCAATGACCGCTCCTTTGATCTCTGGCAAAAGGTAATAAGAATCTTTTTCCGTGCATCCAATGTTTATTAGAAACATTGACACATACTATTCCTTGCTTCATCAGAAGTCAGTAAAGTAGCATCATGCTTACAAACAAAAGAACGGAAGCAATTCTGCTTCCTTTTGGTAGCTTCATATACATTTAAGTATATCCCTAAAAGACTATTTCTGCAATGATCTTTCATTCCAATTCCTTCCTTCCTTCTTCACAGGTCTCCTTCTTCCTTCTGAACGTGAAAAACATCTGGCAATAAACAGACATGAAAATAGATAATGATTGCAAGCACAGCTAGGCAATGTCGACTAATATTTTGTTCTGTATTAACTGTGCCTATATATATATATACATATATATATATATATATATAGATATAAATCATATTTGATGTAATATTGATTTTGGTCTAATAATAAATGTGTGTTTGCTATTTCCATAAAGAACATTATTATAAACAAAAGAAATTCTGCAGATGTTGGAAATCCAAAGCAACACATACAAGAATGCTGGTGGAACTCAGCAGGTCAGGCAACATCCATGGAAATAAATGAACAGTCGACATTTTGGGCCAATAAAGAACATTATTGCCCGGAACTATTGTTTACTCTCGTTTTCTCAAATGTCCTCTTCCTTCTGCACAGATGATACTTGTAGCTGGGGGCAACTTTCCTTCTATTTGTTCTTTATCCCTCTTTATCGCTTTCAAACGGGATCCTCGGATTGTATAGCTCAAATTCTTCAAAGAGGACCCAGAAAAAAAAACACTCTTCACAAAATCTATTCTTCATATGACCACTGAGAAATGGAAGACAGCAGCTCAATTTTCTATTCTCCCTACTAACTGACCTGAAGATTCCAAATGCACTTAGCTCTTGCTCAAATTAATTCCCCAATTCTAATCACTATGATCAGCATCTAAAGGGTACGACTGCCACCCAAAATGAACTTACACCTATAACTATTGCTGACTTGTAGTGTGACATGTCAGCACTATGCATTCACAGGTTAGGAATAGCCTAGATTCAGAGAAAAGCTTCCTCTACTCTGCTGTCAAAACATTCCATAATTCTGTATTCAATATATTATCCTCATCTATGGACATTATCCATTTCTCACATTAGCTGTCCATGTGTCAGTACCTCCAGTTGAACTTTGTCTTTTTGTGTGTTTTCCCCCTAGTCGTCAGTCTGTGGTTTTGTATTGCCGTGTGTTCGTTTGTTTTCATGCCCCATGTGCTCCTGCTCTACTCCGGCTCCTGTATTACCGAGTACTCTGCCTCTCACCTGTTTCTGTCTATTACCTGTTTTGCTGCCACTTCTGTCTCATTATGCTCCACCTATCAACTGCCTCTCTGGTTATTGCTCAGTGTATTTTTGTTCTGTGTTTTCACCTGCTTGTTGCCGGATTGTGCCGTGAGTTTTCCTGAGCCTTTCCAGCGACTGTATCTGAACTCTGTCTGCCCGAATATCGACTCTGCCTGTTTCCTGATTCTGGTTTTTGGATTTCTCTGGAATTTTTGATCTCCGCCTGAACTTTGACACCGACTTTGTTGCCCCTCTGGACCTGCTACTCAGTAAATATCACAGTGCGCACAGTACTTGGTCTGCGATTGGGTCCCTGCTTCAGCGCCCTGACACCATGTGGTTTTCCAAAGGGAAATTGTTAAAGCTAATATCACACTTCCACAATGTGTGTCCACGTCTACTCAGAACTGAATAAAACTTGGTACATTTGAGATCTTTACAGCAAAGGCTTCTGTGTAAGGGGCCAGTGATGTTGTGGGGATGGAACTGGACACTCTGACGGTGGTGTCTGAAAAGAGGATGCTGTCCAAGTTGTATGCCATCTTAGACAGTGTCTCCCATCCACTACATAATGTACTGGTCGGGCACAGGAGTACATTCAGCCAGAGACTCATTCCACCGAGATGCAACACTGAGCGTCATAGGAAGTCATTCCTGCCTGTGGCCATCAAACTTTACAACTCCTCCCTTGGAGGGTCAGACACCCTGAGCCAATAGGCTGGTCCTGGACTTATTTCCTGACATAATTTACATATTACTATTTAATTATTTATGGTTTTATTACTATTTATTATTTATGGTGCAACTGTAACGAAAACCAATTTCCCCCGGGATCAATAAAGTATGACTATGACTATGACTAAACTCAAAACTGCGAATATTAACAGCAAACATGCTGTGAAGATTGTTTTGTGACCATAAAATTGTGGAATTCATGCTGATGATGCAGATAATCCTGTTAAATCCATGTAATATCCTCAACATGAAGAAAACTGATTTGAAATATCATGTTGTTAAATATCCACAACTGTGAAACAGATTACCAGTGCCTCAAGACTTTCATTTCTACTCTTGCTTCTCAGTGAATGCCCTCTTGTTCAAAGAAACATTAGTGGAAGCTACAAGAACACTCATTTCACTTTTCACATGGGCACCTGCAACTTTGTGGTTTGAACAGTGGCTTTGATCACTTCAAATTTTGGTTACATTATGATTTTCAAACATTTTAATTTCATAAATACCCTTCAAAATTGCTCTTTTCTATCCACCCCATCCCCCCACTCACAACTCTGCCTGCACCCATTTTGTGCAACTCCTCTATTGCTTTGCAACATTTCTATAATTCTGCAGGCAATTAGAATTGTTCACAACTGTTCGCCTTTTCTTATTTTTATTTATAAAATATAACCCACACCTGACCAAGCTTTGGCAGGGATGACCTTTTACCACAAACCATTCCAGATTCCACTGGCATTTTGCCCATGTTTTAGGCAACATAAAAACACAACATTTAGAAAAGTGTAAACACAAGAGATTCTGCAGATGCTGGAAATCCAGAGCAACACACAAAATGCTGGAGGAACTCAGCAACTCCAGCAGTCCTGATGAAGTGTCTCGGCCTGAAACACCAACTGTATATTCATTTCCATAGATGCTGCCTGACCTGTTGCGTTTAGAAGTGTTCCAACCCTTCATTGTGCATCCATCCAGACCAACAAAATCTCTCTGCTACTCATGTAGCTTATTGTCCTTCAAGTGATTCCAGTGCTTCATGTCTACCACTAGAAGACTGGTTAAAGATTTGATCACTATGTGAAAATCACCTCCTAATATTAGTTCTGAAAATTGTCCCTGCCCTCTTCTCCAACTAATATTGTCTAATTTATTATGAATTATTCTTCCCCAAATTATTTACTGGTTTACTGCTGTAAAACCCAAGGCCTCCAATTTAGAGGTGCCACCTGCACCAATATCTTTTAGATAAAAAACAGAAAACTTGTTTGACAAAAAATGGGTGCTTGATGATCAGCATGGATTCAGTGGGCCAAAGGGGCTGCTTCAAAGTTCATATGACATCTATGTCACCATATACAACCCTGAGTTTCTTTATCTTCATTTTATTACAGGCATACTCAGTAAATCCAAGAACCATAATGGAATCAATGAAACACCACATGTAACCAATGTTCAAAAGAAAACAAACTGGCAAGTACAAAAGAAAAAAAAACGAACAAATAAATAAGCAATAAATATTGAGAACATGAGGTGAGAAGTCTTTGAAAGTGAGTCCATAGGTGTGGGAGCAGTTCAGTGATGGGGCAAAGGGCTGATGGTTGAGGGGTAATAACTGTTCCTGAACCTGGTGGTGGGTCCTGATGGCAGCAGTGAGAAGAGATCATGGCCTGGGTGGTGGTGGTGGGGTCAATGATCATGGCAGCTGCTTTTCAGCAACATTGCACGACTTTACCTGTGATGTACTGGGACGTATCCACTACTTTTTGTAGGATTTTCTGTTCGAGGGCATTGGTTTTTCAATACCAGGCTGGGATGCAACCAGTCAATATACTCTGCACCACACTAAGTTTTTCAGTGTTAGATGTCATGCCAAATCTTCATAAACTTCCAAGAAAGTAAAGGTGCCAACGTGCCTTCTTCGTAATTGCACTTATGTGCTGGTTCCAGGACAGATCCTCTGAAATTATAACACCAAGGAATTTAAGGTTGCTGACCCTTTCCACCTCTGATCCTCTGATGAGGACTGGCTCATGGACCTCTAGTTCCCTGCTGTATCTATGATTCTCTTTAACTTGCTATGTTTTCTATTCCTGCCCCTCCCGATCTGCTTACATCGACTTCATCCAGTGCTTGGGAAGGCGCAGTATTTATAAATGGAGAAACAGGGTTAATGTTTCAGGTTCAAATTATCCCACATAAAACAGCTTTTCTATTCTCATAAATGTTACTTATAACCACTTTAAAAATTGTCCTGTAATCCCGACATAGCAAGCTTTTATTTGTTCACCAAAGAAATCTCTGAGGTAATTTATTCTCTAGATTGCTTGCTCACTCTTAACCTGTTTCATTTATCTTCCATTTGCCTACGATACATTAGGTGCACTCTATTGATCTTTTTCTTTCCTTCTGAACATTCTATACCTTCAGATATTAAATTAATTTCCATCCCATGGGTTTAGTCATGTTTTTGTATTCCCGGTCACATTCTCCTTTTACTCCCACAACAGTCTCCCATTTATTTTTAATGCTTATAGGATTTACATGTAAGCAGCCGGATTTAGATTTGCCTCATGTCTCTCAGGGGAAAAAAAAACACTGCACCCTTTTCTCTGTAGTTTTCTTTGCAGATTTCTACCTCCTGTTGACTAACTCTTAAACCTATAATCTGTTTCATCTGGATGCACTTATGTCCTTCCCCCACTTTTTTAGCTTAAATAGTTTTCCTTTGCTACTTCAATGTTGCTCACAATTTTTTTGTTTCTGCAAGACTGAGGTGCAACCAAGAGTTACTTTTATGTATATAATTTTGTGAGGAATCTTAGACTGCGATATGCCATTATTAACATCTAACATTTAAAATGTTGTCTTTAGCTTCCTTCTCAACAGGGCTCGGTCTTATCAGTCTGTTTGCTGTTTCTCTCTACTATTGCCCATTATTTGGAAAAGGGTTGCTGCTTGTGTTGGTCCATTTGAGAACCACTCCTTAACTGCTCCACACCAGTTAATTTATCATGGCTGACATTACTCATTCAGTCTATTTCCAGTGAATTGAATTGGGTGCAGTACTGCAGCACTATAAAAATCAGCTGGACAATCTCTTCTTCTGAAGCCAGAGGATGCTTCAAAATTATTTTAATTTTTATAGCCAAATTGGAACATGGAAAATATATACATATCCAATAATCCTTCAGTTTCCATATTTCTATGGCCAAATTGCAAAGGATTTTTATTTATAATAGAATCTAAAGAATATAAAATGTTTTCATATATAGAGGTATTTTGTCATTTAAAAACACAGGTTCATGGAAAAAACACACACAAAATGCTGGAGGAACTCAGCAAGCCAAAATATCTTTGCCATAGATGCTGCCTGGCTTGCTGAATCCCTCCATCATTTTGTGTTTTGCTTGGATTTCCAGCATCTGCAGATTCTCTTTTGCTTGTTCATGGAAGAAAAGTATTGAATGAATTTCAATTATTCCACCTTGAGGTGCTAACTTACTTTATAATTTACATCTCAATACTCGTGTAATTTATTTGCTTACAAAAATTCTTAATTTCTAAATATGGGCACGTTTTTCAATTATTAGTTTTGTTTTAAAGAAGCAGAAACCATAAAATGTATTTGAACATGTCCAAAAGCTGTGTGCACAATGGTCTACAATCACAGGAAAGTGATGTCCTGATGCACAAAAACACAACCTCTTGTGGACATAAGCGGCACAATTCCCAGTCCCTAACAGATACCACACACAACTGCTGGCATCACACAAGAGGCCCTGTTTCACATCAGAATCTCTTAATCTCTATGGGATCTATAAATGCAAGTAAGAGGGCAAATTTAGCTCACTGGATGGAATAGGGATAGGAGCAAACCTGCTTCTCTAACTGGCACTTGCAAGAGAAATTTATATCAGAGAGAAAGATTGGAATAATAGGGACTTGTACAACCCAAAGTAAATTTTAATAACTCACTGCAAAACACTGAGGAATCTAGTCAATCAGAAAAGATTCCATTATCCTGCTCTAATGACAGGCTGGTGATGAAACATATCAGCTCCTGCCTGAGAAGTGACTTGGATTTGCTCCAATTTGCCTACCATCACAACAGGTCCACAGTAGATGCCATTTCATTGGCTCTTCACTCAACCCTGAAAGAAATTGACAATGAAGATGTATACATCAGAACACTCTTCATTGCCTACAGCTTGGCATTCAATATTATCATCCCTCAAAACTAATCAATAACCTTCAAGACCTTGGTCAGAATACCTCCTTGTACAATTCGATCCTCAGTTTCCTCACTTGCAGAGCCCAATCAGTTTGACTTGGCAAAAACATCTTCTCCACAATCTCCATTAACACAGGTGCACCACAAGGCTGTGTGCTTAGCCTCCAGCTCTACTCACTTTATACTTACGATTTTGATGCTAAGCACAACTCTAGTGTCATATTTAAGCTTGCCACTGTTGCTGGCCAAATCAAAGGTGGTGACAAATCAGCATATAGGAGGAAGATTGAAAATCAGGCTGAGTGGTGGTGCTACAACAACAACCTCTCACTCAATGTCAGCAAGACCAAGGAGCTGATTACTGACTTCAGGCGGAAGAAACTGGAAGTCCATCAACCAGTTCTCATCAGGGAATCAGAGGTGGAGAGGGTCAGCAATTTTTAATTCCTCTGTGTTATCATTTCAGTGGATCTGTCCTGGCTCCGGCACGTTTTAAATTGCAAGTTTTATTTGCAATTAGCAACTAGGTTTTTTTTCCATTTCAATCTGATCACATGATCACACTGATGGATGAAATTCAAGGTTAGCATCTGTGAAGTCAAGTACAGAAAACTGAAAATGTTAGTAGAGATGAAGTTTTCAGACAGGAATCTTCTGACACCTAGTGGTATTTTAATATAATACCATACAGAAGCTATTTTCCAGGGAATGATTGCTATTGTTTTATAACCAAACTATATCTATTTTATTTATTTGTAGTTTGTAATTCAAAAATACTTTATGCTTTTCTGGAAGTAATTTATTTTGCTAAGTATATCCTGTGACAAAAGGCCAGAATTTGCCATTAATAAAAATCGAAGACAAGTGTGCTTACATTTCTGTATATAAAATCATAAATTTCATAGTAGCTACCCAGAGTCTGCCACCCCTACATTACTGTTATAGAAACATATTTTACTGCCAGCTTCACCATCTGAACACATTGCATGGTAGATGCCATTTACTTCAATGTGATTTTTCCTCTGTGTACTTTAAAGAATGTTAAGCATCTTCTAGAGAAGGTCTATAAAGAAGTTTACAACAACTTAAGATTTCTGCTACATTTTCAACAGTTTCAAGAAGTTTTCAACAGTTTAAGATTCCTGCTGCAAATCAAATTAAAACACCCCAGATCAACATTAAAACACAAAATATGGATAATCTCCAGTCTTTTGCAAAAATGTAAACCTACAAAATGATGGAAGAGCAAAACTGCAATATTATCCTGCAGATGCAACTTTTACGATCCAATACCTCTCAGTAAACTAGCCATCCAGTTGAACAATGGGGACATACATCTGGAATCCAGTAGGGTGGCAATAAAGGAAGGCTGGCTGCCTGTATTAGGCTAGCAATATTATCAGTGTGTCTAGAAGCAAGTGCCAGGTTTGTAGGCAGCAATAGCAACCTGCCAGAAGAATGCCATCCTAGACCCACAGTTCCTTTGTGGATGATGAGCAGCCAAGCAAAGTTCACTGTACTGCATTTAGAAGAAACAATAGGTCAAAAGGAAAAATGTGTCATCATTCAAGAGAGAAAATCTAAGAAAAAAATTCAAATTGGAACTTTATACCAGCAAAATAGTTATTTAAGATGTTAATTGTTATGAAATGATTAAAATGGCCACAAAATGCCAGACAAAGCCCTTCTCTGACAAGAGTCTATCGACATACCTTTAACATTGGATATTTACCAGACATGAGAAATTTAACTGGAGCAACCACAAAATTTCAGTCAGAATCCAAGTATCCTGCATTGAATGGTGTATCTCTTGACACCCTAAAGCTTTCCAACCACTTACACAGCACGGGTTTGCAGTGTAATGGCGTGCCCTCATTTGCTCAGATAACTGCAGCTCCAACAAGTGATCTGTAGATTTCTCTCCAAGAGATGTACTCTCCATTCCTTCATCATCATTGAGACTAGAATCCAGAATCACCTATCCAACAACACGATGGACTGCAACAATTTAAGAAAATGGATCTTTAAAACTTCTCAAATGTAATTAGTAAAGAGTAATAAATGCTGCCATCACCAAAAACATTTTTTAAATACAGCCAACACCACCAAAGCAAATTCTTGAATCATATTTGTCTTTAAGATTTTCATTTTGTGTCATTTTATGTTGTGGAACCTGGTTGTTTCATTTACCAAGCTAATTATTTTACAACTTAATTGGCAGTAAAGCACTTTTTGACATCTGGGGTTGTAAATGACGCTATTCAAAAGTAAATTTCTTTGCCCTTTTACTTTATAACCTGTTATTTAAACAGTTAAGCCAATATTTCACTTTGGGTTATTCAAGCCTTCTCGAGGCCTACTATGTGTTACAGCCTTTGCAGTGCTTTTTTTTACAAAATATATTAAAATCATCTTATTTTTGGTCTTCAGGTATCAGTAACCAGTAGGTAAGAATCCTTACCATACAACATGATGGTACTCGTACTGGTACTGAAAACATTGATCTGAAGTAGCTCATGCTAATATCATCTAATGTTATTGAATGAGATTGTAAAAATTAAAAGTCTTTCAAAAATAATAATATGGCAGTCTTAAGAATTGGTTGTTATATAAAAAAAAGATGTAGACCAATGTTAAAAAGAACCCCAGAAGATGAGTTTTGAATGGCAACTATTGAGAACTGGTATAAAATTTACAGCAGATACAGACAAACGGCTCAGATAGACATTAGCCATTGCTTATCAAGTAAGCTTTCTTTTAAGCTCTATTATCTCACTGTAATAACATACATGATTAGAACATACAGCACAGTACAGGCCCTTTAGCTCACTTTGTTGTGCTAACCTTTTAATGGACTCCAAGATCAAATAACCCTTCCCTCCCACATAGTTCATTTTTCTTTCATCCATATGGCTATCCAAGAGTCTCTTAAATGTCCCAAATATAGCTGCCTCTACCACCACCCTTGGCAGTATGTTCCAGGCACTTACCACTCTGTGAAAAATACATACCTCTGACATCCCTCAATATTTTCATCCAATCACCTTAAAATTATGCTCTCTTGTATTAGCCATTGCTGCTCTGGGAAAAAGGTGCTGGCTATCCACTCTATCTATGCCCCTTATCGTTTTACACACCTCCATCAAACCACCTCTTATGCTCCTTCACTCCAAAGGATAAAAAACCTAGCACCTCAACCTTTCCTCAAAGGACATGCTGTTTAATCCAGGCAGTTTACTTTTCCCTTTGTGTATTAATCTCAATTTCCACTTAGTGCAAAATTTTGCCTGTTGCCCTACATGACACTAAGTTCCACATTTTAGCAGGTCTGTGTGCAAAGGTTACACACAAATTTTTTATGGAAAAATAACTATCCCCTGCTCTTGCTTTTAGACACTCACAAGAGTAAAAGCACCTCTTTTGTATCTATAAAATCCCTTCATAACTTGATTGAGGATAGGAGGTGGCTCTACACAGTAGGAAGTCGAAACATACTGTCCAAGCATTGCTCATCACTAGTTTCTGAGCATCTATTATCATATTAAAAAGGTGAACCATAATCACTTAGCTTTCCTTTCAAAATAATCTGTGGCATAGGTCTTCCAGCTCTTCAATCAAGTATAAAACATTAACCTTCTTTTAGAATTTCCAACATCAAACTATTGCAATTAATAAAAGGGGTTATTTGAGATTATCATTTGTTTGATAATAATCTTACACATTTATAGAACTAAGCAAACTAGAAATTTGAACCACGGGGCATTAACCTTGAAGTGACCTCTGGTTTTACAGGTACGATATCTTTAATTCAGAAAACTCTGTATTTGCAGCATTATTTCAAAACATAATGAACAATTCAATCTATTTTCCAATATTTTCTTTTATCCTAACCTGAAAAAAGATTGCAGTGTTTGCTTTTACTCTGACAATTTTCAGTGTAAGCTTGAGTTTATTATTAGAATATTTAAGCCACTAAACAAAGCTTACTAGTTTCATATCATGCAACATAAAATAGAGTAAGAACTAAACTCCTAACAAATCCAATTATGGTATTCTATTGTTCAAGGGTGAAAGGTGCAACTAATTGGATTACCTGTTCCATGTCCAGTAATACTTTTAGCAGCCTCAGAAGCCATTTCTACTTGTCAGGATAGACACAACAAGGCACAATTTTATGGTAAAAATTTTATCTCCAATTCAAATTTACACAAATTTAATGTGTTTTTAATGGTTAACATTTGTTTTGTTGTAATATGGTTAAATCTAAGCAGTTTGCCACCAATACTTAGAAATTAGAGGGCTGCTGATTTCCTTTGTTTTAATTTAATCAAAATCAAGATCTATTCCACGAGGCCAGGTCAACTAAAGCTTTCAAATCCAACATTGTTGGTTGAAATTATGATACAAATGAGCCATGACATAGATCAATGGCAACGGGTTGAATGTTCTCCAATTCCCATGAATAGAAAAGAACTCACATTAACATTCAGCTTTTCACAACCCGAAGAAATCCCAAAGCACTTTACAATCAATGCAGCACTTTAAAATTGTACTCATTATTTCAATGTAAGAAATACACTAACAAAATGAAGTATAGCAATCTCACAGACAGCAGGATGACAACCAACATTCAGCCTTCAGGTTGATTTTAGCAGAAGAGAAATATGACAATAACCTTTCCTAAGTCATTTCCTGCAACACAGAAACCTGACGGGCACTTGAATGCTTGTTGCAATTTTCACATCCTAAAAAAAAACTAATTGTCTCCCATTAATTACACCTTGTTTATATGATGGTCATTTCTCATCAAAGATAAACAGGTATAGTCATGTACCAATTCATATTTGATCAGACATAAATCATGAACATTTTACATATGACAGTATCAGCAACACTTTTCTTAATCTTTCCTTGCAGATGAGCAGAATTGCTTTTGTTTGCTGTAAAGGATCCAAGTCTACAATATCACTATCATTTTTATATACATATTATAAAGATAATATCTGAAACACCTTATACGTCTATAATATCAACTGTCAACTAATTGGATCCAGAGTATCTTATGTGTTCCAGGTAGTTTTTTTTACATAATTGTACCAATAATCCTTAGGTTCTCATTGCAACATTTTCCTTTGCTGCTTTCCATTGTTTTATGGTGCTGTGCTACCCCACCATTAACTAAATATTGCAAATTTTCTTACAGCTTACAAGAGAAATCGCTCATCACTCTAAAAAAGATAACTCAGAAATAAAAAACAAGACCAGATCCACTATATATCAACATCTTCAAATGGCCTTCCTAAACAATTACCTCTGCTTTTTGTGATTCTTATTAGCCACCTGGATGTGGGGGTAGAAAGGTGGGTTGGCAAGTTTGCAGATGACACAAACGTTGGTGGTGGTGTGGATAGTGTAGAGGATTGTCGAAGATTGCAGAAAGACATTGATAGGATGCAGAAGTGTGCTGAGAAGTGGCAGGTAGAGTTCAACCCGGAGAAGTGTGAGGTGGTGCACTTTGGAAGGACAAACTCCAAAGCAGAGTACAAAGTAAATGGCAGTATATTTGGTAGTGTGGAGGAGAAGAGGGATCTGGGGGCACATGTCCATAGATCCCTGAAAGTTGCCTCACAGGTAGACAGGGTAGTTAAGAAAGCTTATGGGGTGTTAGCTTTCATAAGTCAAGGGGTAGAGGTTAAGAGTCGCGGGGTAACGATGTAGTGTGTCCAGTTCTGGTCGCCTCACTATAGGAAGGACGTGGAAGCAATGGAAAGGGTACACCAGAGATTTACCAAGATGCTACCTGGTTTAGAGAGTATGCATTATGATCAGAGATTAAGGGAGCTAGGGCTTTACTCTTTGGAAAGAAGGAGGATAAGAGGAGACATGATAGAGGTATACAAGATATTAAGAGGAATAGATAGAGTGGACCACCAGCACCTCTTCCCCAGGGCACCACTGCTCAGTACAAGAGGACATGGCTTTAAGGTAAGGGGTGGAAAGTTCAAGGGGGATAGCAGAGGAAGGTTTTTTACTCGGACAGTGGTTGGTGCCTGGAATGCACTGCCTGAGTCAGTGGTGGAGGCAGATACACTAGTGAAATTTAAGAGATTGTTAGACAGGTAAATTGAGGAATTTAAGGTGGGGGGTTATATGGAAGGTAGGGTTTAAGAGTCAGCACATTGTGGGCCGAAGGGCCTGTACTGTGCTGTAAGTGCTATTCTATGTTCTAAATAGTAAACACATTTCCCAGTTTCCTCTATTTCTTCAGGGAGGTACGTACTGGGGCATTAAAATAAAGTGCAAGTCCGTTGGCTTGCTTTAGATTGGGAATAGCTATTCTTTACGTTAAAATGCACGAAGTCTCAGTAGATTGGGAATTGATAAACATGCAAGCAGCTGGAGGGGGGTGGGTGGAGAGCAGACAGCACAGTGAATATTACTCTATATGGCTGTACTTAGTATCACAAATAGGCCTTGTTAAGTTTCAAATTTTATTTTGTTCAGTTCACATTACCAACCTGGTTCTGAGGAGGTAGAAACCAACTATCACAGTGTAACTGTCAGTTTATCGGAAGTGTGTGAACTTCAGTGTTTGAAATTAATTTGTCAAAGCAGAATAGAAACTGCCAACAGAAAATAAACAATAAACTTAATATTAAGATCAGCTAGTATGTGAAGGCCTTTCTTCAGATGAACTTTTAATCAGTATTTCTTAAAGACATATTTAAAAGTAACATATCAACTGATAAAAGAACTGAGGAAATTTCATGAAGTATTTGAGAATGGCATTTCAGTTTATATGTCTACTGGGTTTCAAAAGATTATTTTTCCTGAAACTAAACAATTCATCAGAAATTCTGATTTGGTCTTGGATGGTAGGTAAACAGGCCGCACTTATTTCATTTTTCTTCATTTTGAAGCTGGTTCCCCAAGTCATAGTGGCTATTTGTCCCAATACTAAGAGTCTAGGAGTGAACATCAGCAATAGCCTGTCCTGCTCCCACCATGTAGCTGCCACAGCCATAAAGCTCACCAGCACCTCTACTTCCTCAGGCTTGTCTCTTTTGACCCTCACCACTTTTTATCAATGCAATTAAAAGTATCCTATCCAGATTCATCATGGCTTAGTATGACAACTGCTCTGCCCACGACCGCAAGAAACCACAGAGTTGTGGACACATCATAGAATCCAGCCTCCCCTCCACATACTGTCTACATTTCTCGTCAGTAAGGCAGCCAGCATAATCAAAGACCCCACCCACCCCAGTCATTGTCTTTTCTCTCCCCTCCCATCAGGCACATACCACAAAGCTCAAGGACAGTTTCTATCCTGCTGGTATAAGACTATTGAATGGTTCTCTAATACAATAAGATGGAATTCTGACCTCAATGTACTTCACGATAACCTTGCACTTGTCTCCCTGCAGTGCACTTTCTCCGTAAGTGTAACACTTTATTCTGCACTCTGTACTTTTTTAACCTTGTACTACCTCAATGAACCATTTATAATGAATTGACAGTATATGTTTACAATAATGTAAACAGTAAAAACTGTGCACTCTAGTTTTAGACTCCCTGTTCTGAGGGAAAGAAAGATGTATATCCTATATATGCCCTTCATAATTTCATCAACCTCTATGTGGTCATCACTCAGCCTCCTACATCTCATTGAGAATAAACTCAATGTACATAATCCGTCCTATCTAACGCAGCCCTCCCTCCCCATTCCAGACAACATTCTGATATGTCTTCAGCACTCTCTGCATTACTACCACATCCTTCCTGTAGTGCAGTTGCCAGAAAGGTATACAATAATCTAAATGCAATCAAAACAATGCTTTGTATCACAACAACATGATATCCAAACTTTTATACTTTGATCTATGAAAGCAAGCATAACAAATGCCCTGTTTTACTACTCTATCCACCTACATATATAGTCACTTTCAGGGAGCTATGAACTCTCTACTAACATAAAACATAGAATAGAACAGAACAGAACAGTATAGTACACAAAGGGACACAAACCAAACAGAGAATATTGCTGTTCTGTTCACTTTCATCCTTCTGTAACTGGGATTGCCACTGGCATCCATGATACTTACAACTGCACTGCAGGAATAGTGCACGTTAAACCTTAAAAAATGTTGTAAACCATCTAAAATCTAAAGCAATGACACTTAAGATACAACTAAGTCCGAATATCCAATTTAATCAGCTTTCCTTTGTTATATTCATTAAAAAATTTGCTCATTATTACCTAGTCCCAACATGCACAGCACAGCCTGAGTAGAATGATAAGAGGTCAATTGAAAAGCTCACCTTCAAAATATTTAATATTTCCAAATGAAATTCACATGAATGGGGATTTTACAAATTTAATAACCAATGAAACATGCCATTTCCTTAGTTTATTTTAATTAAGGCTGGGGATTCAACTCAAGGACTATTGTTGCTTTATGTGTATACAAATCTTCAATTTACTAACCTTAAAAATACATGACAAAATTAAGAATGTTTCATCTTTGGCAGGAAAACAATTAAACAAATGTTCACAAAGCATATTTTCTTTTAAAAGAAATAACCCCCATAGCACAAAACAATTTTTCCAATTTTCTGCCATCATTTAAGAATTCAAAGATTCTTAATGTTACTGTACTATCTAGTTATACCTATCACTTACTTTTCATGCAAAGAATATCAAAATAAATAATTACAACACAATATTCAAATAAACTGTAATATTGAAAAATGGTTGCCACTAGCCTGCAGTGCTACAAATCTGAATACACATATAATCTTCAATAAATTAAAAGACCAACACAAATCAGTTTTGTTGAATTCTTTGGCTCATTTGACAAGTTGATTCAGTGTTTCATTAGCATCTAACTAAAATACTTCTTAATAATTCACTCTGATCATGTTTTACCACACTTTATATATATGTACTGAACTAATATAACAAAAATAACTTTGACATTTCCTTTTTTCTGTTTTTTTTTACAAAAAATCTTTATAAATATTTTAAAAATGTGTACAAAGCATTTCTAAGGAGGACCAGAGCTGAACACTACACAAATCAGAGTTTAAAATAAAAGACACTGTACCATTTAGTTCATAAGTGACATTTTTTTCTTGTGATGTCAGTTTGTAAGGCCTAACTGATCTAATGGTGTATTTTGTGCTCTTCACTTATGCAAGGAAGCTTACAATTGCATGTGCAAGACAAAAACAATAAAAGTCCACAAAATGGGAACGGAATCATTTTTTAGATCTACAGTTTGACAAATCACAGCATGGACACCCACACTGTGCTTTCAGTTTCAGTCTTTAAGACCTAAAGTTGCCTTCCTTATATAATCATAGTGGTATTAAAACGGAAAATCAATAATAAAGTTGACTTTCACCTCGTCTTCAAGAGTTCCAGTTTTAAACTGACTTAAATGGGAATGTTTCTTATTAACTATTCAAAACAACTTATTGGCACTCAATTCTCAAAAAAATCTTACATAATATGAAAGACAAAAATAACTCATAAACAATACTTTTACATTAAAGTATCAATTTAAAAAACATAAATTTCTACCACAAACTGAAAAGCACTCTCGAAATTGAAGAGTACACTTTACATGAAATTAGTCTTTAAAAAAGCAATTAAATTAAATATCTCTCTTGACGACTTTTAAACAAATGACTTAATGCGCACCTTGTGCCACCATAATTATTTTCAAAGTACAAACTACAATAGACCTTCCTAAGCTCAAACTAACCATACTTTAAAATAAATCTATTTCCTAGTTTCTACTGCATTCATCCTCTTTCCAGAAAAACTAAAAGCTTGTTCTCAGTATTCAGTAATGTGCTACTTTTCCCATCTTCATCCCTCTAAGTTTTGAGTACAACTGACAATCTGTTACTGTATTTCAGTGTCTCCACAGTCACATTATCAGCATTCCAATATGCTATTTACTGCTGCTTCCAAGATGGAGTCAGTTTCTCTAATGCCTTCATTATGATCTGGTATACATTTTTCTACGTAGTTCTCCACGGGAGCTAAGGCTGAAAAATGAGGAGTTTCAGCTTCAGGTGAGCTATTTTTGATGGTTACATTATCAGAAGGTTTCTGAGCTTGCTGTAGATCCAAAATGCTATTGATTGCACTCTCCAAATGTTCATGTAGCGATGTGTCACACTGAGCTTCTTTACCATCTTTAACTTGCACACATGTAAACTCTTGCTGCTTAGAATTTTTTGCACTTTTGTCTTGTGACTGGTCATGCCAAGGCAATTGTGAGTCACCCTCATCATGTTCCAATTTAATGGAATTATTTATTTTATTAATAACAGGGTTCTCACCTTCCTTCATTAGACTTTCTACAGTGACTTTATCACAAGAATTACTGTGCTTTTTCTCAGTGTTGAACTTATTTTCTTCTCTGTCACAAATCTGGTTAGTTCCAACAACAGGTTCACAAACTTTTGTGCTTTGAACCTCTACAGAATCAGACGTAGAGCCAGCATTATTTTTACCACCTTCCTTTCCAGTACCAGACCATTTTTGAATTTCTGAAGATTTACTCTGTGTTCCACCTCTGTAAGTTGTCTCTGGTTTGATAGTTAATTTGAGCTCTTTGCTGCTGCTGTAAGATTTAGCGATGCAGAGACTGTGAATGGAAGAGTTTTTGACCCCATCTGCCACAGAGGAAGCTAAATGGACCTGTTTTGAAGGTTCATTTTTTTGGTTGATTGTTGCATTCACTGGTGTAGGCTGCCTACTATGACTGCTTGAAGACTTTTGTGGCATCATATTAGTAGTTAACTGTTGCGTTTCAGCAACAGATTTTACACAAGCAGATGAGGAACAACAAAACTTTGCCAAATAGCCATCTAAATAAAGGAAGGAAAACATGATAAGGATTACTGCAGTATAACATTAAATCAATACAATGATATTCAGCAAAAAAAATAATTTATGTTGTAATAGAAGCATTCAGCTTGTCTAGTAAAAATAAAGAAGTCCCTGACCTAGCAGTTAATCGATGATGAGTAAATAGGAATTGTGCAGCTGGGGACCTCTCAGAATGGCTAAATACACTTATAAAGCACTTGCTAAAATTGTCATTGTCCTATGAAATCTGTAGGGCCTGCAAATATCTCTAATATTTTTGAAAACTTAACACTTATTACTCCTGCAATCCAGGATGGCAAACAGTAGTATTATTAGCATTGCATTGCTAGAGTGCCAATAAAGTGTTCAGAAAATAAAGATTATGCACCTGTTTAGCTTTGTTGAATGGACATATTCTTTGCACTCTTTCACGGTGAGAAATCAGAAGTGTAGAAGGCAGGCACTGTCATACAGAGAAATCTTGGAGTACAAATACATAGTTCCCTGTAAGTGCCAGCACAGGTAAACAGGGTGGTGAGGAAGCATTTGGCATGCTGGCTTTCATCATTCAGGACACTAAGTTTTGTAGTTGGGATGTTATGTAGGAGGCTGCACATGGAAGTGTTGTATATTGTTTAGCATTCTATTAAAACAAAGATGTCATGAAGATTGAAAGAGTGCGAAGAAGATTGACAAGAATGTTACTAGGACCCAAGGGCCTGAGTTACAGGGAGAGGTTGAGCAGGCTATAACTTTATTCCTTAGAATATAGGAGACTGAAGGTTGACCTTATTTATAGAAGTGTATAAAATAATGCCAGTGAGAAAAAAGATGATTGTGCATAGCCTTTGAGGAAAGGAAAAAGCAATCAAGAAGTTCAGGATATATGTTAAAGGTGAAAGGGGAAAGATTTAAAGAAGACCTGAAGGGCAACATCTTCTCACTATGTATATGGAATGAGCTTCCAGAGAAAGTGATTGAAGCAAATGCAAACATTTAGACAGGTAAAAAAATACAAAAGATTTCGAGGAATATGAGCCAAATACTGGTAAATTGATCTAGCTTAGATAGGCATCTTGGTGGGCATGGCGAGTTAGGCTGAAGTTCCAAGTAAATTTATTATCAAAGCACATACATGTCACCATATACAACCCAGAAATTAATTGTCTTGCGGGCATAATCAATAAATCCAATAACTAGAACAGAATCAATTAAAGACTGTACCCACAGGGCAGGCAACCAGTGTGCAAAAGAAAACAAACTGTGAAAATACAAAAAATGAAAAAAACAATAATAAAAAAAATTAAATAAATAATAATAAACAAACAAATAGATGGAGCAAGTAAAGTTGAGTGAAGTTATCCCCTCTGGTTCAAAAGCCTGATGATTGGGGGTTAATAACTATTCCTGAACTGGATGCTGTGAGACCTGAGACTCTTGTACGTTCTTCCTGACAGCAGCAGCAAGAAGAGAGGATGACCTGGGTGGCGGGGGTTCCCTGATAGTGGATGCTGCTTTCCTGCAACAAAGCTCCGATAGATGTGCTCAATGGTGGTGAGGGTTTTACCCATTATAGGTTGGACCCTATCCAATTCTTTTTGCAGGATTTTCCATTCAAGGGCATTGGTGTTTCAATACCAGGCTAAGATGCAGCCAGTCAATATACCTTCCACCACACATCTATATAAGTTTGTCTGAGTTTTAGAGGTCATGCCAAATCTTTGCAAACTTCTACAGAAGTAGGCGCTGCCGTGCTTTCTTCATCATTGCACTTACATGCTGGGCTCAGAACAGCTCCTCTAAAATGATAACACCAAGGAATTTCAAGTTGACCCTCTCCACCTCTGAAGTGGACTGGCTCAAGGACCTCCAGTTTCCTGCTCCTTTAGACCTGAAGGGGCTATTACCATGTTGTATGAATCTATGACCAATTTCCCATCATTCCACACTGCCTCAGCAACTGGATCTTTTTTAAGTAACTTTATCTCTCCATTAATTGTGCTCCTGAGATGATTTTCAGAAATTAGAAAAATGAGTATAGTTTGTGAAAATTTGACTGCATGCATGGCAGATCATGTTATCTATATCCCCTGTGGTTGATTATCCTGGTCTATCTCATACAGAGTAAGTTTCCATGCTCCTCAATTATCTCAGGACCTCACTAGATGTTTATATTTTTCCCACTGTTAGCAAAGATAGGATAATCAACCTCTACCCAGTTACTTTAGAAGAAAACAGAATCAGAATCATGTTTAATATCATTGGTATATGCTGGAAACATCTGTTGTTATGCAGCAGCAGTACATTGCAATACATAATAATTAAAACTGTAAATTACAGTAAACATATATATAGTGAAATTAAGTAGTGCAAAAAGAGAGAAATAAGTAGTGAGGCAATGTTCATAGGCTCAGTTTCCATTTGGAAATCTGGTGGCAGAGGGAAAGAAGCTATTCTTATTCACTGAGTGTGTGCCCTCAGGCTCCTGTACCTCCTCCCTGATGGTAACAATGAGAAGCCTGCCCTGTGTGGTAGGCATCCTTAATGATGGAACTGCCAGGACAATCCTTGAAGATGTCCTGAATGTGGGAGAGGCTAGTACCCAAAACTGAGTTGACTGAGCTTGCAATTTTCTGTAGCTTATTTCGATCCTGTGCAGTGTCCACCCTCCTACACCATACTATATAGCGATGCAGCCAATTAGAATGTTCTCCATGATACTTCTGTAAAAATTTGTGAATGTCTTTGGTGATGTACCTAATCTCCTCAAACTCCAAATGAAATACAGCCATTGCCGTGCCTTCTTTGTAACGGCATTGATAAGTTGGGTCCAGGATAGCTCCTCAGAGAGGTTGACACCCAAGAATTTGAAATTGCTCACCCTTTCCACTTCTGATCCTTTGATGAGGACTGGCATGTCTTCCCTCTTCTTACCCTTTCTGAAGTCCACAATCAATTCTTTGGTCTTACTGATGTTAAGTGCAAGGTTATTGCTAGACCACCACTCAACCAGCTGATTTATAGATGGCATTTGAGCTGTGCCTAGCCTCACAGTCATGAGTGTAGAGATACTAGAGCAGTAGGCTAGGCACACATCCCTGAGGTGTGCCAGTGTTGATTATCAGTGAGGTGGAGATGTTATTTCCAATCTGCACAGATTGTGATCTTCCAGTGAGGAAGCTGAGGATTCAGTTGCAAAAGAAGGTACACAGGCCTAGGTTTTGGAGCTTTTTGATCAGAACTGTATGAATGATTGTGTTAAATGCCGAACTACAGTCAATAAACAGCAGCCTAACATAATTATTAGTATTAGCATTAGTAATTCCAAGAGCAGAAGGCGGACAGGTGCTCAGCACCATCTACCTGCGTGTGATCACTCGCTGCTCCTGGAGGAAGGTGCCTATGAACAGTCTCTGTCCCACTCGCTCGATGCTGCCAGAGTCCACGGGTCGTGGGCAAGGTTTAATCTACGTGCTTGTGGACTGAACTCTGTAGTTCACGTTATGATGTGTTTCTGGTTTCTGGACACTCCTTTTCTGTTGCTATTTTGTGTGATTTTGATTGGGGCAGGCTAGCACTGTAGCCTGCAGATAGCGAGAGTCGAGGCGCTGGATTGAACTGAACTGTGCTGAACTGAACATGCCTGGATTCTCCCGACGCCTTTGTGATTTGGGGCTTTCTATTCTGTGTTTTTCAGTCATTTTTTTGCCGTTTGTGTGATTTGTTCTTTTTTTGTCTGCGCATTGAGCATTGATGTTTTTCTTTAAACGTGTTCCATTGTTTTCTTTATTTCGTGGCTATCTGTGGGAAGATGAATCTCAGGGTTGTATACAGCATACAAACTTTGATAATAAATGTAATTTGAACTTTGAACTTTAATAGGACTAGTCAAGGCTTTGAAAGAAGTTCATAAAGTCAGCACTATTAGAATTGAGCAATATTTTATTAGAATTGAGCAATATTTTATTAGGATTGAGCAATATTTTTACTTTTCATTGTTAATGGAATTAAATATTTTAAAATACATTTTTAATTTGCATATTTTTACACAAATAACCAGTCGTCAAAAGTGCCACAGCACTTACCAGAATCCTCCAAAGAAAACCGTTTGTCTTGGATAAGGGATATTTTCTCATCTTGATTGAACATTCGTTCAATCATAACCATTTCAGCAGAGGGATTTACACGCTAAAGCCAAGCAAATAAAAATTAGTATAACTAAGCAAAGTAATATTCAACTTCACTTTCAATTACTTATATAGTGAAATGCTGATAATGCTATTTTAGTTTTCGTTTAGTGTATTTTCCCGCAGATCTTTGCAACTAGGGAAATATAGAACCTACACTAAGAGACACATTCTCATTTTAATAGTACTTACCACTGCATCTTCCAACAACAGTTTTCTATACTTGCTCAGCATCATCTGAGTCCGCTTTAGCAATTGCACAGAGACATCTTCAAATTCGTTATCCACTAGGTAAAAAAATGAATACAAATAATAATAATTGTCAATTTCAAAGCACAATGAAGGCAATTTTCACTCTTAGTCAATCACACTAAGGGTATTTGAGAGCACTTCCTAGTGGATTTACTCACCCTCCGGCATTCAGTTCCACTGACTTCAAAGAAAAAAAAACTGTACAGCATCAAATTCAAATGTCTGCACACACTCTCACATACCTGGTGTTAAAAAACATTTTTTTTTCCTATTCTGTTATATCACTCCAAACAAGCATATTAATTGTTCTCAAAAGTTAAAAGGTTTGCAAGAAGCAACTCCTAAATTCTAGCTCTGTGTATTCAAAAATAAAAGCCAACTGTAGCTGAGCAAAGGAACTGGATATGCTGAGATTGTTTACTTTGGTAAGACAGAGGCTGAGCGCAGAGGAAAGTGTGTATTGAAGAAATCTATTTTCCTTCGTGGTGATTGTGATATGCTCTATGGGGGAAAGACATGATCAAATCAGGCAGCATAGTTTTAAACTAAAAAGATTAAAGGAGAGAGGAGGAAGGAAAAAATATCCTTAGGGTGGTTGACGTCTGGAACTCATTTCCTGAAGAATGGAAAAACTAGAAACTCTAAATGCACTTAAAAAGTACCTAATGTCTCTCTGGAGCTGTAAATTGCAGGGCCACAGACTTAATGCTAGACACAGGAGATTCTGCAAATGTTGGAAATCTTGAGCAACATACAAAAATGGGAGGAACTCACCAAGTCAGGCTGCATCAGTGAAGGGGGTAGACTTGGGATAAGGCTGGATAGCTCCTCCTCAACCAGTAAGACAAATGGTTGAGTGGCCATTTGTTATAATTCAATGGAAAATTCATCCGAATACAGGTCATTTAAGAGGTGGGTCATTACTAATCTCCATATCTCTACTATAATTTACTATAATATACGACAGTTTTATTAAGATGGCAGCGCAACGCAGCGCGCAGTGGCCACTCCGGAATGAATATCGGTTATCTGTCAAGTAGGATGCCGTGCACAATCCTGATTTGATGGAGACGGATGTGAGAAGCACGGAGGAATATCCGGTGAAACTTCTGAAATGCCTGTTTCGCTGCCGCTGCTACTGTGCGATCCAGAATCTCTGGAGGGGAAGGCCCCGAATCCTCAGCTTTGCCTGTTGCTTGGCGGCCGGGGCCGGGGTCGAAGCACTCGGTGCTCGGTGTCGGAGGGCCGGTCGGAGGCTCAAAGTTTTGGGCTGACTCGGAGTCGGCTGTGGTCGGGTGCTTCCAGGATGCCGCATTGGCAAGTTTGCGGCGCTGGAGGTTCATGGCAGGGAGAGTTTTTCTTCCTTCTACGGTCTACGTGAGATGATGGGGCTATCGGAACTTTGAGACTTTTTTTTTAACCATGCCCATGGTCTGTTCTTTATCAAATTACGGTGTTGCTTTGCACTGTTGTAACTATATGTTATAATTATGTGGTTTTTGTCAGTTTTAGTCTTGGTCTGTCTTGTGTTTCTGTGATATCATACTGGAGGAATATTGTATCATTTCTTAATGCATGCATTACTAAATGACAATAAACGAGGACTGAGTGTGCTCATAATCTAATCTAATCTACAAACGTTGTAATAAGGTCTCTGATAATACAATGGGTACATACTTCTTGGTGCACTACAGAATGTATTGAGAAAAATACAGCCTAGACAAAGCCAGATCTGGCGAGAGAAAATCAGCAGAAAAGTATTGGAGCAGGATACAAATTGGAGGCAAATATGTACTATTAGGGGAGGTGGGGAGGAGAGAGTGGTTCCCAAAAATTACAAGATATTAGGAGTTACCTTACCAGAATCCTAGTCCAGTTTAGTGCGATAAGAGCACAGTTGTTCTTAATGTGATCATCAATGCTCTTTCCTCAGAACACAAACTAACCTCTCTAGCAGTGCAAAGGAGGAAATGAAGTCATATGATCATACGATCACATATATGGCATAAAACAACAATGTACACGTGGAGAAATACTGCTGTTCTAAAAATTGACTCAAACAGTTGTGAAGGTGCCAGACCAGGGAGAGCCCATTTTCAATTGTTAGTGCTGGTATGAACATCAGATATCAAGAAGTAGGTCCAAACCCATTAATAAATCACTGTCGTAAAGCCATAACATGATTCTGTAACACTTCAGGAATATTTAAGCGTTGTTCCAAAGAAAGAAATTTAAATATTTTTAAAATTGTTAGGTTCATTTCTTAAAAGAATAGCAAATTCGCATTTTTTTTTTAAATTACAGATGAATCACATCTCATAAATTGAAACTTTCCTACTGGAAATCTGGATATCCTAGTGAAATGGGGGAGCAGATTATGTTCATTAACTCTATACCATACATAATATACATATCGATGGAAGTAATGAATTTAATTATAATTGTTGTTATGAATCTTCAGCATAGGCAGCTGAGTAATTTTTATTAAGCCATTTCTCTTCATCTGAATTCGACTGCCTTTAGACGTGATGTACATGAGCAGCTACTCCAAATTATCTGCTACTCTTACATCCCAGAGCAATGCCATTCTACAAGTAGATGATTTACAGAACTTTATGAATCTACATTCAAAGCATCCACTTTATGAATCTACATTCATAACTTTATGAACTTTATGAATCTACATTCAGAACTTTATGAATCTACATTCAAAGCATCCTCAGACTGTTTAAGTACTGACTGATACCAATGAACCTTAGATGGACTTTACCTTAAAGTTATTTTTAAAGATGCTAATAATTAAGCAAAACCTGACAAATATACTTGAGAATCAAGGATCTATTGAGAATGAGGAACTAATGAAAATATTAGTAAAGAAAAAGTATTTGGGAATTTGGTGCATTATCTGAAAGCTGACATATCCCAACGTCCTGATAATTAACAGGCAAAACATTAAATTACTACTGAAACATGAAAACTTAAACAGAAACATAAACCTAATGAACATGGGAAGTGCTGAAGCAGAACAAACACTTTATAGAGTGCAGTGTTTAAAACAATTGAAGCAGCATCCTAAGAGTGATGAAAAATTTCAATGCACTCCTGGATTTGAACAAGTGAAAAGGCTTTTTTAAAAATTCAAATGAGTAACAAAAATATCAAGACTGAAAAAAATATCAAGACTGAAAGGGCAATGCAGAAAAAGCCATAAAGTTATGCAGCATGGAAACAGGTCCTTCAGGCTGACCAAAGTGCCTTCCTGAACTAATCCCATTTGCTTACATTAGATCAATAACCCTCTAAACCTTTCCTATCCTTGTATCCATCCAAATGCCTTTTAAAAGGTGTAGCTGCCTCCACCTCCATCACCTCTAACAGTTCATTCCTATATCCACCATGTTCTGTGATTGCCCTTTAGTCCTCTTTAAATATTTCCCCTCTCACTTTAAACCTATGCCTTATAATTTTATTCTCCCCTACCCTGGGAAAAAGACTGTGACCATCAATCTTATCCGTGCCTCTCATGATTTATAAGCCTCTCAGATCAACCCTCGAGCTCCGTCACACCAAGGAAAACAGTTCCAGCCTCTCCTTACAACTCAAGCCGTCCAGTCCAGGTGACATTCCCATGAATCTTTTCTGCACCTTCTCTAACGCAACTACATCTTCCCAATTGTGTGGCCACCAGATGGCACACAATATTCTAGATGCAGTGCCACCAAAGTCTTGTACAGTTGTAATATGTGATGCAGGCAAGCGTGCCATTCTGCACTGCCCTATCTGTGTCACCACTTTCAGGAAACTATGCACGTGTTCCCCCACAGGGTCCTGTCATTCACAGTATCTGTTCTGCCCTGGTTTACTGTACCTTCCCAAAATACAACACTTCACAAAAGTGTGATTGCTTTCTTTTTATATGTATAGAAATCAAACTATAAAACTTTATATTTTAAGAACAAAGATGACCAAAGACCTCCTCATCTAAAAAATACACTCTCAACTGTCCATTGATGCCAGTGCACCCAGTATCATATACAATATGCAGCAATAATAGTTCCTTTATTTGTATTTCATGACTTCTTCATGCCGTGTTCAGTTACAGGCAATAATGAAAGGCCGTTGTGCACTTACATTATAACCTACAGGAGATCCTTGCAGTGCAGAACGAATGATGGCACAGAGGATGGTTAGCTGGCTATGGATAAATCAATTCAAAATATTGCTGCCCCCAATACTTCCAGAGATCTACACGTAGCTATATAAAATTAGAAGCTTGGTACATCTGATATAAAGATGAAACTAAAATACTCAGGAAACTGACCTTTCTGAAATTCTTCTTGAGAAGGTAATTTGCCTTGAAACACATGATATGGCAGAAGCCTTTGCATGGCATCCTCTTTTGACCTGAATGGTGTTTTATAGTCAGGTTGTAGAACATTTCTTTGTTCTTCTCGTAATTGCTGAAGAATCCTTATATAAAACAATAAAATAACACTACTTCTCAATCATGATTTTTAAAAACTTGTTTATGGATCTAAAACTCAAAAATATGCTGTGCTGATTTTACAGCAATGGTAACTGTTTAATAACAGAAATAGTAAAAGATATTTTGTTTTTATCACATACAACAATAACTAACCAATGAAATGCTTGGGGTTAATATAAAAGGAAACAGCTTAGAGAAAAGTTAAAATAATGGCTGGAGAAACCCCCAACTTATCCCTCTATCTGCTGCAATACTTCAGCTTAGAAATGATGGGGAGAAGCTGAATTATACTGTGGGAGTAAATATTGAAGAATACTTCAAAATCTACTGTTTTCTTCATGCAGATGTCAAGTAGCTCATGACATCTACTTGAGGAAAACAGCACAGCTTAACAAATCAAATCACTACAATAAGCGGACACAGGTAATATACTAGCATTTGGTCTTTAACTTTTCAATCAACATAGCCTGACTGATTGAAGATCTGCTCTTTTTTCAGATGAAAAGTGACAATATCAGTGTGACTTGTTTCCATCACTGCACCCCAAGGCACATAAGTTCAAATTTGAAACACTTCATTCAAGAGTTGATGAAGAAATTTTAACATTACTGTTGCAGAAGTTCTAACATACACGTGGATGCAAATAATGCATCGTACAGAATACACTAATGCGTAATGTGAATATTGCACTACACAAAATTTTATGAACAGTCTACTGTGATAAAAATTGCAGTGAATAAAGGCAATCAAAGATGCCAAGCCAGGCTGCGTTATTACTGGTGACTTTACTAAATGATGTGGGTTCAAATGGGATGTGGATGGACACTTGGCATGTTAATAATTAATTAGAATACTTAATTTTTAGAAATGATTCATAATTTTGAGATGAAAATGCACTTAAAATGAATGCGTTCTAATTGACCTTATCAGTGTGAAAATGGTCTTGAAATAAAAGAACATGACTTGAAGAATGAAAAAAATTTAAAACTCTGTTAAGAACTGAATCAAAAACTGATAGGTAAAAATGTACGACAGGCACAAAATCAAAGGAGCGTGTTGGATTTTGTCAGGGATAAAACTAATGAAAAAATAGCAAAAGTCTGAACAATTTTTTGAGGTCTGAATGATTAGTGAGAAGCTAATTAAATTATAGAAGCTTGAAGTCAGAATGAATGTGAATTTAGTCAAAGAAGATGAGAAGTAATATCATAAATATAATAGATGCTGCAGATGCTGGAATCCAGAGCAATACACACTAAATGCTGGAGGATCTCAGCAGGTCAGGCAGCATCTATGTAGAGGAGCTGATGCTTCAGGCCGAGACCCTTCATCAAGACTCAGAGAGGTAATACTGTTTGAAATGACTAAGCTAATTCTGGTAATGGATAACCACTCAGAGAGGTAATACTGTTTGAAATGACTAAGCTAATTCTGGTAATGGATAACCAACCTAATTAGACAGATGCAAACAAACCTCATATTGAGGATATGATAGCAACAACTAAGAGTAGGAAGGACAACAAAGGACATTACTAGCAGAGGCAAGACAGACAAAACGAAAGAAGTGATAACTTAATCTTGCACAAGTTGATAGGCAGATACAGAATATACTGGTAAATTATTAATGACATGCTTTACTTAAAAAAAGTCAGTATATATTTTAACAAATGTACATACAAACTTTCTTTAGTAAGCTGCATTGATGCAGGTCTCTTCTGTCCCACAATCTGACCTTCAAACTAGAATGAAATAAACATGGTATATAACTAAATGCCCACATATATACAAAATAAACAGCAGCACTTAGAACAATTTCATTAGTATGTCAATACACATGAAGTTCTATATCTCTTACATTAGAACAAAAGTGGGAGATGCAGCATTGTGAAACAGCCCAAACACATTCATGTTTAAGTATGCCACTCCTGGCAACACCATTTAAAACTGAATAAAAACAAGAGGCCCATAAATTACAGTTAACTAAACAAGCAACTAAAAAAGTATAGATAAACACTTGTACTCCATCAACAACACACACAAAATGCTGGAACTCAGCAGGTCAGATAACATCTATGGAAATGAATAAACAGTTGCGTTTCAAGCCGAGACTCTTCTTCAGGAATGGAAAGGAAGGGGGAAGATGAGAGAATAAAAAGATGAGAAGAGGGGAAGAATTCCATTATATCTGAATGAGCAAATATATTTAAGTACTCTACCAAAGGAGGTGTAAGGCACTCCTTCCCTCCCTTGGCTTGCAGGTCACCCTCGGGCAAGGGTTAACTCCCAATGAGGGTCATGTGAAGCTATGGAAGCAGGTGGCAGATGGTCATATGAGCAGCTAGTACATATCACAAGTCCTGGTTATACGATCACTGACCCCAGGCAGACAATCTCTGAAAAGTATTGATAATGGCTGGAGTCACCCCTCTTGCAAAGATACTGCCCAGAAGAAGGCAATGGTAAACCACTTCTGTAGAAAAATTAGCCAAAAACAATCACGGTCATGGAAAGACCATGATGGCCTACATTATACAACATAGCACATAATGATGACAATGAGTTAAAAATTACCAGTAATACAGTTTCCTAACTAATCATTTAATAGTGTTTCTTCTCAAAAATAGTTCTCATTTCTGACAATACTCTACAGCTTCAAGGAGGTCCATTTGAGTAAAATCATTCTTGAATATTCCTCACTAAAACTATTAAGTGACTCAGAATAACTTTATTTGAACAACTAGCATGAAGAAAATTTTTGCATATTTATTGCACCCAACATTGCAAAACAATGTATATAATACACTGTTCTAATTGACTGACATAACAAAAATACAGGATTCCAGTTAATTGAGACATATAGGGACTAGTACTATCACTATCAATAGGACTAGAGTACTATAAAACTATAATTCATCTATAGTATGCTGGCACATTCTTTTAACTAACTGTAAATGAACAAAATCAACGCAGACACCTAGAACAAAAAATGGACTCCCTTCATACAATGCCTTCATGATTGCATTCTCCAAATCTTCATTTTTATTGTAACAACCAAGATAATTGTCAATTCCTTCAAATTCTTCATAATTCCTAACCTGTTAAAGTAGTGTCGTCGTTTCATTTTCACTCCCAGCCGTTCCTGGCACCTCTAAACTTGAATGCTTGAAACTGCAGTGAGCAAAACAGCTCTGAATTGCTGTATTGCTTACTTCTCGCCAACTATCAGTGACAAGAATCACTGCTTCTTGAACACAAGCACACCCAACTGACACTATTTAACAACTATTTGCTCTAAGTACAGTGTAGTGTCTAATGGCCACACAAATGCACATGCCTGACGCTGGTTAGAAACTGTTCGGCAAGTTTCTCGTCCCAATTAAGTGGCCAAGTTCCCCAACTAAATAAAGGGAATCCTGGCTATTTTCCCGATTAATTTTTGTTCTTTAAGAATTGGCCCAAATAAGTGACTGCTTCGATTAACTGACTGACCAATTAACTGAAGTCCACTGTATTTATCCTTTAACATAGCAATATTTCTTAAGGTGATTCACAAGAATAAGATCAAAGAACATTTAACAACACCTCGTCTCACAAATACGGCTCACCTAAAATTTGGTCAATGAGCAAAGAATGAAAAAGAGATAAAAAGGCAAAGTGTATTAAGGATAGAATTCCAGAGCTTAGTGCTTTGGCAGTTAAGGCACATGCATTAATGATGACAGGGTCAAAACTGTATAAATGTACAACTATGGAAAACAATTTAATTCTACTTATTATTTGGGGGTAAAAGTATCAAAGCAGTCTGGAGAAGTATTAGCACCATACTTCAAATTTTAAAAGTGAAGTTTAGATACTTTGAAAATTTTGGTGACAACACTGACCATTTTTTTAATTGCATCTTTACTAGAACTTCAAAGATTGGAGCCCAATATCTATATTCGATATTAAAACAGATAAAATCCAGCAACTTACTTGTGAAATTTTCTGCATCTCTGGCTGCCCTAATATTTTATCTTGTAATGAATGTAGCTGTCCCATGTGCTGTTGTAAAGTACTGGCAGCTTTGTGAAGTTGACCATCACTTATTTGCATGGCTGCAATATATAAATGTAGAAAAAAGAATTTTACAAAGGACATTTAAGGAAGTGAATCATGGAAACCTGAACATGAAATGTGAAAATACAAAGATGGCCAGTTGTTTTATTAAATAACAGATGTATGTACTGAACTAGATTTTAATTGTTTTAATTTCAAATTACTGAATTCTATTAAGCTAAATGATGTGAGGAAGCAAAAATATTTTCAAGACAGTTAAGACATTAAAAGTTTTAAAATATATTTGCATGAAGGATTTTCTTAAGCTGTTTACATTTTTCCGACTATATTGTATGTTAAAATTTAAAAAAATATTTTGTGAACCTACAACTACACTGCTCTCAGTTCAGCTGCAGGTAAGCATAATGGGGAGGAATAGCAGTATCACATAATCTCATCTGTTCCTATTTTACCAATTGTCTGAGAAATATTAGACATACAGGAGTATGAACACGTGGCTCCTCAAACCCAATCTACCAATCAACAATGTCCTGGCTTATCCACAACACACTTTCCAAAAGGGATACGAAATTCAAAAATATACAAAAATCTCAACAATCTCAAATGTTTGATTCCTTATCCTGAACTACACTCCACAGTTCTATGCTCTTCCACAACAGGTTTGTCAAATTCTCTTAGATAAACAAGATGCTGGATGAATTCAGAATGTCAGGCAGCGTTTGTTGAAGGAAACGGAAAGTCAATGTTTTGGGTTGAGATCCTTCATCTGGACTGAAAGAAAGGGGAAGATAACCAATATAACAAAGTCATTTAAAGGGAAGGGGTGGAGCAAAAGCTAGCAAACTCTAGGTGGATCTGGGCAGAAGGGGCATTAGGCCAATGGAGGAGGGAAGAGCGGAAACAGCTACGGAGTCTAGGAAGTGATATGTGGCCACAAAGATTTGCAGATGATGAAAGCATATAGGAAAGGAAGGGGCAGCAGGGATTCAGATAAGGAAAGTGTGGTGGGCAGATGGGAACAGGGAATGTAGGTGAAGTTGTGGATGGAGCATAGAGGCGATAGAAAGATGGATTGGGGGTTGGAGAGGGAAAAACAAGGTGATAGGAGACTGAGGGTTCATTAGGTATAGAAGTAACTGGGTAGGTTGGGAGAAGAGAGATAAAGGTCAGAGCAGTTTACCTTGACATTGAAGAATTCAATGTTCATGCTGTTGGGTTGAAGACTACCCAGGTAAAATATGAGTTGCTTTCCTCTGGTTTGCATTTAGCTTCACCCTAGCAGTGAAAAAAGCCAAGGGCAGACTTGCTGATGTTGAAATGAAGTAGAATTAAAATGGCTAGTAACCAGGAGCTTCAGAAAGTCATATCGAACAGAGCACAGGCACTCAGCAAAACCTGGTCTGTGCTTATTCCCAACAACGTAGAGGAAGCAGTGTCAGGAGCACCAGATGCAATAAATAACGCCAAAGCAGATGCATTAGAATGTCTGCCTCACCTGGAAGGGCCAGGAGAGTGGCAAGGGAGGAGGTGGAAGGACACATATAAGGACATGATCACAGGAGAAAATGTCTGAGGAGAAGGAGGGAAGGGTGGGAAAGATTTCAGAGACCAGGGAGTCACTAATTGAGCTCCATTTTCCAAAAATTGGAAGTGTATATTAATTACTGATTACAAGTTTGAACTGTGAAGTTTTTAACTTAGGACTTTGATATTTTCTCATACTATTCATGCACGAATTAAATAACTTGTTCTGAAAATATAATCTATTTAAAACTGAAGCTTTTAATCTGCATCTTGATATATACATATAATATACATAGATACTGCATATTTTCAAATTGTTTTTTGTAGATTTTAGCAATTTCATTTACTATTTATCTCTGCTGTTTAAGTGTTCTGATTCAACATGACCACACAATGTTCAAGGTGTTAAAAAAAACTTTTTACAAATTACTCTTAACAAAGCAATAATGTAAGAAAGTGGGTCCTGTTGCAATGTCCACATACTGACATTTTCTATACATACCCATACACGTGGTTTTGCCAAGAATCCCCGTACTCGTCAATGAGCTGGATATTTGTGGCTGGCGTAGGACATCGGGAGCATGAGCCTTTTGGGCAGAACTATGCAGAGTCTGACTTCCAAACAGTGACGCTGAAACTTGATTGGAGAGCTGCCCCAAACCAACCAACGACTGGCTAGTGACTGGCTCCTGCTTACTTGCTATCATCTTCTTAGAAGCCTGTAACCATGTTATTGAATAAATAAAATGATAGGCTAATCCATCCAGCATCCCATTTAGCACAATCTAAACAGTTTTTTTTTCGAGGTCAGAACAGTCAATTCATATTTCACATGGTATCTTTTGTAGTAAGATTTAGAAATCAACCACCTTACAACTTGTGGATTTAAGTATATTATAATTTATAAAAGACATAATATACATTAAGTACATTAAGTTCGAATTATCACATAAGTATACAAATTTTGGAAAAGATACCAACTTATAAATTAACTCCAGGTTAATCACAATCATATCATCTTATAATAGAATACCAGCTACTTGAAAATAATTGATATCAGAATATAATAGTCACCTGTTAGACCAGTTTGTTACACTGCATTTCAATAAAATTTAAAATAATAGGCAAAACTCAAGGGAAAAATCTGTTAAAAGGATATCAATAGAAACTTCCATTTAGAAATCAGTAAATAACTGAAATTAACTTTTAGTAAGAAAATAATGGAAATGACATAAATGAGGAAATAGTCATACATCAGTCACTATTACAATGATGATAGAAAAAAACTCAAAGGGTTGAAGAGCCTATTCATGATCCTAGGTTTCTAAAAAGACTTAATGTAGCATTAGAAGATTATACATTATTGACTAGATTCACAAAATTAGAAAAAAATTAAACTATGATTCAAAAGAAAAAGTATTGCAATTGTGGGAAATCTGAAAAAAAAGAACATAAAATGCAGGTTGGGCAGCATCTTTAGAGAGTGAAAAGTGGCATTAATATTCAAAGTTGATGAGATTTATCAGGTTTAAAAAGCTTTTGACTTGAAGTGTTAACTTTAACTTCTCTCTCCAGAGATGCTATCTTACCTGCATTTTGTACATGAAAAATTGAAGTGTTTTGTTTTATATTGCATTACAATGTACATGCAGGACAAAACAGAAAAACCTATTAAGAACAATGTTTACACTAAGTTTATCATATCCATGCAGTTTAATTAAATATTTCATTTCAAAATGTTTCAGCTTACATTCATTTTGAGTTACAAAACTATTTAAAGAAAAACTCAATTTCTCTCTCTTTGCAATTTTAAGGTTATACAATACATAAGTTTTTCACCAATACAGTACATTATTATTACTATTTTTCAACATTTTGCAAATTAAAATACAATAGGCCATATAATTCAAAATGTTCTTCTCTCTTCTTAAATATTTATCATTGATAAATTTAGTGCATTCATCACCTACTTGTGAACAAAGGAATTGCTGCTGATTGCTGGGTTGTGTGACTGTCATCTCCGCCCGGCTGAATGTGACCTGCCGCGAAGGTTGCATTAAGTTGGCATTTTGGTGATAAGGATTGGTAATCCGGAAAATATGATTCATGCCCATTTGTTGCTGGCACTGCTGAGGCTGCTGTTGTGCAGACTGTACAGTTACAGGCGATTGTTCACCCTGGCAAACCACTACAAGGTTACTACCAGAACTTGCTTGTGTATGGTCATCATTGTTTGCTGATGATACTGTAGGCTGCACTGTAGACACATAGCTGTAGCTCATGGAACTAGGTGCGATTGAAACAGTCAGCTGATTTTGGAATGGCCTGCCTCGAACTGCATTCTGCCCAGATTGCTTAAATATTCCTGTATTAATGCTTGAGCCAACAGTGGGTTGTACACCTTGACAGGTTGGAAGATTAAACATCTGCGAAGCCTGTTGAAGTGGAACCTGACCAGTAACTAGCTGTGATGAGCCATGATTTGATAACAGCTGTCCTGAAGAATTAACTACCTGCTCCATACTGCCCTGACCAGAGGTCAACTGTCCAGCAGAGTTCTGATTTAAGAACTGTCCTGAAAAAGACTGTGTAGCCAACATTGTACCTGAAGAATTGCGATTAGTTATAACACATTCTGATGCTACTTGACTGGAGACCAACTGTGTGGGTACTGTTTGATTTTGAATAATCTGTCCGTTTGCAGTCTGAAGGTGCTGAACAGTTGAATTCATATTCAATGCTAGACTGGTAGGAATGAAAAACTGGCTCTGCGATGCCAGGGGATCATGTTGCCCAATAGGGGGTCGAATTATGATACTGCTTCCAGTTTGATTTAAAACTTGTGGTCTACCTGATTTTCTAGGTACTTGTTGTTTTGCAACATTAACACCCATTGGTGAGCCTATTACTGCATTTTGAGATGAGTTCGTAGAACTAAAAGGGAGGTTATGTTGCATTTGCTGCTGCTGTAACGATACTTCATTTTGGATTTTGAATGCCGTCTGCAATTCCAAATTGTTTATATTGTAAACAGTCTGTTGCTGATTGATCTGAGCAGGTTTCGGTTGAATACTGAGTGAAATTTTAGGCTGGTTTGGTACAGGACTTCTTTGAAGAATAATATTATGCAAAGGCAGTGCTGTTGGAATATTAGTACCACTAAAATGAACAGACATAGGTTGTGGGACCTGGCCAATATTAGAGGCCCCATAATAAGTGTTTCCATTAAGTGCCGTTACTCGCCTCTGCAGCAGCAATCCACTGGTTTCATTTAAACCGGATGGGTTCAAAGACATGGGTTGATGGTTGGGAAGGGAGGGCATATTGTAATTGCCTACAGTCACTGAGTTTAGAGCAGGTAGCTGTCCATTGTCCTTTGAAATAAACTGAGACCCTTCAAGCTGATTGAAAGTCATTACAGGTTGCTGAGTATCTAATGAACCAATCAGCTGGACTGGTCCAATTCCACCACCTGGGTTGTTACTGGGTACATGTTGAATGGCAACACTGTTGATGCCCATTTGTTGAAAAAAGCCAGGCTGTACATTAGTTTCATTATTTACAAAGGGAGTTCGCAAAACTTGTTGCAAAATGGGTGACGGTGTTACATTCATCTGCTGTTGTGTCAAGCCCCTTACAGATGATATGCCAGAAGACAGTTGAGAAACCTGAGAAAAAGATGTAGGATGAATCTGAGGTTGTGGAAACTCCTGTGTAGAAGTAATACCAGCTGCCAGATCTGCTTCCTCCTGTAAGGTTTGTTGAGTAATATTGGCCTCCTGAAGAGACTTCTGCAGAATATCAAAAGGCTGGTCCCCATTTAGATTTGAAAGAGGAGAAGAGGTATCCAGCTCTTCCAAAACATTAAGACTACTTGCTAACTGTAGTCTTGAATTGGATTCTTCATCAATATGGTTGTGTGTATCTTTCGTAGAAGAGGTAGGATCAGCATCCTGAAAAATACAAATTAGAACATCATGCAATCATGCAGGTGAAATTTGGGTTGAAATAAATATTTGGGTTATTCTTAATTTTGGTAATTGAATTTTGTACTGAATTAAAAGCAGTTAAAAATAATTGTCAGTAATAAGAGCTGCTATTCTAGAGACTTTACACAACAAAATCAGATTCTCAGCTACTTGTGGCCAGAAACAAGTATCTGCCAGTATCTGTCCCAGACAGAAGGGATGGTATAACTACATAATACTGGGGGGGTAAATGATTCCAATAAAAATACCTTAGTAATATCTATTTGCAACCAAAACAGTGGAGGAAGAATATATGAGGAAACTCTGTATGTTTATTAGTTAGGGATCTATCCAAGCAGGTTCCCAAGGTCAGACTCCACAACTTGGAACCTAATCAATGTAAGAATGAAGCAGGCTACAGAAGTGCTGTGATGTTCTTGCCATCAATAGAGCACAAGCATATTGATGAAAAGCCATGGCACAATGAAAAGCTAGATCCCACTGTGCATATGCTGGCTTATCCATATGTCAATATGTTAGATGCAGAGAAGACCGAGAAAGAAAATTAAAGACCAGAAATTTCAATGATTCAAGAATCTACTTTCAAATTTTTTTCAGTATTATGTCACGTATATAACTTAAATTCCTGGGCCATGTCATCAGAAAGGGAGAAATAGAATGCCTTACATTACAAGGCCGTATGCCTGGGAAACGCCGAAGAATATATGGACACTGTGAAAGAACTAACAGGTCTAAGTGTGCGAGATATCATTGACGCTGTATGGGATCGTTCAATGTGGAAAGCCATAATCGCCCAAGCGTGTAACACGCAAGGCACGAATTACAAATAAAAGTGCAACTGCACAATCTAATTTTGACACAATGACTAACCCTGCCATCAGAAAGTACAACTGTCTTTACCACTGCAATGAATTCTAAAGCCAAAGGTGCAATCAGGGTAGGTTGTTTCAGTATGTGAGAACAAAATATAACATTTCAAATCAATCAATTTCTTTTGAGCAGTTACGGATTTATTAAGTTCTCAAAGGAACTTAGTCATGTCAGCTCTTAACCAGTGAGTGCCAGTAAGCCAAAATGAGAGCACATTTAGTAAATTTCTGTGGCAACATAAGAACTTCCCAAGTAGATTCTGGAAGTGAGATTACATTTTTGGGTTGTTTAACTCATTGAAATTGAATTTAGGATAGACTGAAAACAGAGAAGAAATATTTTGTTTCTACATTCCAAAGTCCTGCAGTGCGGTCAGAAAACATCTTTCCTTTCTAATCCTACCTGAAAACAGAGCCTCAACAACACTAATGCCCTTTAAGCTTCACCCATTCATATACTATTACTATATTTTTGTTTTATTATCTGTTAATATTATTGTGTTAATATTATTTTACGTGCTGCATGTAATATATGTACTGTGTTTTGCACCTTGATCCCAGAGGAACATTGTTCTCTTTAGCTATATAAATGTTTACAGTTGAATGACAATAAACTTGAATTTGAACTTAAACTTGATAACCTCAAATTATGAGGTACAGAAATTCAATCAGTTACATGCTTAAACATTCCACCATACTTCAAGCCCCTGACAGGTACATAGAAACCATAGTTGAACTGTTCTTGATTTGGGTATAAAAGAAAATGTTCGGTAGCTATTCACTAATAAACTTCCGTTCTCACAATAACATTACCTTTTCTTAGAGTATTTATTTTAGTCTCTTACCCAGAAGTTTTGTACTATCTTACCTCTAACCTCATCAATTTATTAGTAGCTGAGGTGAGCCTGTGATCCACTTATCTTCATAAAATATGTGTTCATTTTGCAGCAATATATCTGAATGCTTTTGCTGCTAATTAAATTGAGTTGTCTTTGTTTCAGTTATTAAATTAAAAGGCTGCATCAGAGCCCACATAAACCCAAAGGGCAGAATGGCACTGTGTTGCAATAACTAAAAGTTCAACTGGTGCCATAGACATGGGAGTTCCAGGATTTTGACCCTTTATTAATGAAGACACCAGATATTCTGTTATTTTGCTGGCAAGATTTTTCTCATAAACAGCAAATTGCTGATTTTTTTTTATATTCCCTTAGGAGTTTCCGAAGATTTGGCATGACATCTAAAACAAGTTTCTATAGATGTGTAGTGGAGAGTACGTTGACTGCCTGCATCCCAGCCTGGTATGGAAACATAACTGCCCTTGAATAGAAAACCCTACAAAAAGTAGTGGATACAGCCCAGTCCATCACAAGCCCTCCCCACTATTCAGGACATCTGCACAAAATGTTGTCTCTGGAAAGCAACAACCATCATCTGGGACTCCCACCACCCAGGACATGCTCTCTTCTCACTGCTGCCATTGGGAAGAAGGTAAAAGAGCCTTACGACTCACACCACCAGGTTCAAGAACAATTATTAACCCTCAACCATCAGGCACTTGAACCAAAGGTGATAACTTCACTCGACTTCACTTGCCCCTTTGTTAAAACGTTCTTACAACCTGCAGACCCACTTTGAAGGAGTCCTCATCACATGTTCTTCATATTTATTGCTTATTTCTTTATCAATACTATTTCTTTCTTTTTTGTATTTGCGCAGTTGTCTTTTGCACATAGTTGAACACCCAAGTCGGTGAGGTCCTTCATTTGACTCTATTATAGTTATTACGTATTGAGTAAGCTCACAAGAAAATGAATCTCAGGGTTGTGTATGGTGACATATACTTACTGTGATAATAAATTTACTTCAAACTTTGAAAATGAAACAGCAGAATATCTCATAGTAAAAGGGCATTTAATTCAACATGCCAGTTGCAGTTCTTCCAACAGATGACCAAGCACTCCCACAATCCAGCTCATTTTTCATTACTATGATTTCTTTATTTATAGTATTGTGGGTATCTCTGGCAAGACAAAAATTTAATGTCTATCCCTCTTTTCATTCAAGAAGGGAACAGTGAACCTCCCAAAGTCCAGATGTCTACAAGTAATCCCCACAAGAGCTATGTGATGGGAATTTCCAGAACTTTTACATAGGAACAGACAAGGGACTGCAATATCTGTTCAATTAACAATGATGTATGATATGGGAGGAATTTGGAGACAGTGACGTTCCCTTGCACCTCTGGGCCTTTACTTTCTTTGAGCAGGGCGCAAATTTTGAGAACTGCTGTTGATGAAGTTGGTGCAGCACATCCTGTAGATGCCGTATGTTGCAGGCTCAAGAGAAGGGAGATTTAGGACTCATTACCAGTTAAGCAGTAGGCTTTGCCCTGATACTATTGGTGTTTCTGAGTACTATTGGAGCTGTTCTCCATTACATAAGTAGATAACAGTACCTCATACTACTACAGATGGTAAAAGGGCTTTGAAGAAATGGAGCTGTATTATTCACAAGAAAATAACAGCTTCTGACCTGCTCTTGCAGCCATATTATTTGTAATAGGCCCAGTTAAGATGCAGATCTCAAAATAATGGCGGTTCAGAACAGAATATCTTTTTATGGATATGGTGAATATCCAGCAAGTGTATGGCATGAATGCTATTTGGCACTTATTTGCCATAATCTTTGGTACGTTTCTTACCATAGCCTAGCTCAAGTTGCTTCATTTTGAAGAGTTAGAAATGAAATTGGACAATGTACAATCATTGGCAATTTTCCCTATATTTGATCTTGTGGTGGAGGAAAGATTGCTGATAAAGATGGGGCTCCAGAGCAATTTATTGAGAAACTATTTGGCAATGCCTCAAGACTGAGATGATTAGCTTTCAAAATCCCTGAAAATTTCTTTCTTCCAACTGTGATTTCAGTCAGTGGTTGGCTGTCTCCATCTCCTCTCCACTCATTACCTACCACAAGCCACAAATTTCATTTTACCTGGGCTTCTTTAGGTAAGGCAAATGCACCCCTTGTGCAAAGAGCAATCACTCTCACTTCCATTCTAGAATCCACTGTTTGTCCAAGACTCTAATGAGGCCAAAGCTACATTGTCCTAGTAGAATCCAAATTGGGCCTCAGTAAGCAGCTGACTGGAAAGTGCCAACTGAAAGCAATATTGACAACCTTTCCGTCATTTTGCTGATGACAGGGAGCACAGTAATGCAGTGTTAATTGGCTGATTCAGTTTGTCCTTTTTCTACAAAGATTGGGTTGAAGGCAGTATTGTATTTGTACTGGAAGAGTATAACAAACTTAATTCTGGAGCACAAGTTTGGAATGCTGTCACAGCCCAAAGCCTCTCCTGTATCCAGTGCCCTCAAACATTTCGTGATATTTAAAGAGCTGAAAACTAGTTGGCTTGTGTGATGATAGGGCTCTCAGGAGGAGGCCACGATGGATCATCCAATTGGCATATCTAGCTGAAGACGGCTGCAAATACTTCAGCCCTGCCTTTTAAACTCACATGCTGGGATCTGCCATCGTTGAGGATCAGCATGTCCATGGAGCCTCCTCCTCCTGTTGATGGTTTAACAGCCCTTCACCATTCATTCATGAGTGGATATGACGTAACTGCAGAACTTTAATCTCATCCATTGGTGTGGGGATTTTAGCTCTCTCTATAACATGCTGTCTCCGCTGCTTGGCATGCATGTGGCCCTGTGTTGTAGTTCACCTGGTTGGCACAGTAAAAGTTAGCAAATTTAATATTTTTGTCTTCATAATGCTGTAAATACTTAGTTTATTGGAGAAGGCAAATATATGGATGAAAGTTTTTTTAAATTCATTTACAATTCATTTATTCCTCTTCTGGTCTCTATTTTTGGTAGCTAATGCTCATTGGCCATTTCTGATTGGAGATTTTTTGAACTTGTAATTGGTAGTTTTCATGCTTCCCTTGTTAAATGCTGACCACCAAGTTTTGTAACTATTTCAATGTTCAAAATAAACACATAATTTAATTCATAAATACAAGAGATTCTGTTGACCTGAGGAAGGGTCTCAGCCCAAAACGGCGACTGTTTATTCCCCTCCACAGATGTTGCCTGACCTGCTAAGTTCCTGCAGCACTTTGAGTGTGTTCAAGTAATTTAATTCAATCATATACACAGTGTTATGAAAAGCTGCATTTTGTTATATTTGTCTGTTAGCTTAACTCAATAGGAAAATAAGGCAAAGGCAAGTCTCTTTTCTAAGCAGTGTTAAATTTAGTGTACACTGTTTATAATACTTCGCACATCTATAATGCTCCTCATTTATGTTTCCCACATGGTGAACAGATGTTTCTGAACCACCTGTTACAGAATACCCGAACTATTTTTTAAATATTGAACTGGTTCACTTATCTAACCAAATACCATCCTACTTTATCTCCTTAGACAGAGGATCTCTGCCCGGCCCAAAACAACACAAATTCTGTTTGCTGTGTCAGAAATATATTTTAATGTCCACAGTAACTCAGTGATAGTTGGAATGATACTCAAGTTAAAATAAAAGCCTGTGTCGCTATATGTTCCATCATTTGGATGCGATAATACAATGAAGACCCATTTACACTGAGAAACAGACAATCATCCAATCTAAAAGGCTGAGGAGCCATTCCTATATTCTGACCAGCATTTAATCCTCCATTAATATAACTAAATGTATCAATTATTGTATTTTTTCCTATATTTTATGGGAACAGGCTATGCACAACTTGGTTGCAATGTTTCCCTATAACGACTGATGGTACTTCAATGTAGATACTTCGCAAAATATCTACATTGAAGTACCTTTTTTACTATTTTCTTGGAGATAACCAAAGAAACTGTGTGCCTCCTTAAGACTTAATGAACCTTACCCTACTGCAAAGATAACTTCTCGACTTAATGTTTGAATTTGAGTGATACTCCATAACTCATGGTCAATATTTGCATTATTTAAGGAAGATGTCTTGTTATATTAACATATTAATTATAATATCTTGTGTTGGTTGGTCACTGAAGTTGTACAGCAATTTATTTAAAAATTTTTCATGAAGGAGATTATATTCAGAAAACTAAAATACTGTGGATTCCGGTTAAGTGGGCCATAAGTTAAATGTTGGATGTAATCCTAACCATATTGTGGCACAGCTTCCAATATTTATAAGAATCACCTTGCAATCAAATAATAAGGACAATTAGGGGACACTAAAATATCTTGAGGAAAATTAGAGCTGTTGGGGAGGATTTAAACTAATTTGGCAGGGGGATCAGAACCGGAGTGATAGGGCTGAGGATGGGATAGTTGGTAAACGAGTAGATGTAGTGTGTAGTGAGACTGAGAGGAAGAATAGGCAGATGATAGGGGAAAATTGCAGTCTGTGGGATGAGCTGAAGTGTAACATGGGAGCATAATCAAAAAGGACGATAAATCTAAGACTGAAGGTGTTATATTTGAATGTATGCAGTATATAAAATAAGGTAGATAATCTTGTAGCACAATTAGAGATTGGTAGGTATGACTCTGTGGGCATCACTGAGTTGCACCTGAAAGAAAATCATAGCTTAATATCCAAGGATACACATCGTATCAAAAGGACAGGCAGGTAGACAGAAGGCATGGGGTGGTTCTGTTGGTTAAAGATGAAATTAAATCCTTAGAAAAAGGTGACAGAGGGTCAGAAGATACAGAATCCTTGTGGGTAGAGTTAAGAAAGCACAAGGGTAAACAGACCCTGATGAAAGTTATATACAGCCCTTCGAATAGTAGCCAGGATGCGAAGCACAAATTACAACAGGAGATAGAAAAGGCATGTAAAAAGGGCAATGTTATGATCGTTCTGGGTGATTTCAATAAGCAGGTAGATTTGGATCCTAAGAGGTAGAATTTGTGGGGTACCTATAAGATGGCTTTTTAGAGCAGCTTGTGGTTGGGCCCAGAATGGGAAAACAATTATGCATTACGTGTTGTGCAACCAACCAGATTTGATTAGGGAATATAAGGTAAAGGAACTCTTAGGAGACAGTGAACATAACATAGCATAATAGAATTTGAAAGGAAGAACCTAAAATCAGATGCATCAGTGTTATAGTGGTGTAAAGGGAATTACAGAGGCATGAGAGAGGAGCTGGCCAAAGCTGATTGGAAGGGGACACTAGCAAGAATGACGGCAGAATAGCAATCATTGGAATTTCTGGGAGCAACTCGGAAGGCACAGGGTAGCTACATCCCAAAGATGAAGAAGTACTCTAAATGGAGGATGTTGCAACCACAGCTGATAAAGAAAATGGAAGATGGCACAAAAGCAGAAGATAAAGCATATAATACAGCAGACATTAGTGAGAAATTAAGAGGATTGGGAAGCTGTTAAAAACCTACAGAAGGCCACTGAAAAAGCCATAAACAGAGAAAAGAAGAAATATGAAGGTAAAATAGTCAATTCTATAAAAGGGGATACCAAAAGTTTTTCCAGATATATAGAGTACAAGAAAGGCAGGTAGATTTTGGACTGCTTTAAACTGACACTGGAGAGCCAGCAATGGGGGCTAAAGAAAAGGCAGACAAACTTAATAAATATTTTGTATCAGTCTTCACTGTGGAAGACACTAGAAGTATGCCAGAAATTCAAGAGTGTCAGCGAACAGAGTGAGTATAGTTCTTATTATTAAGGAGAAGGTGCTTCCGAAGCTGAAAGATTTGAATAGATACGTCACCTGGACCGATGGGATACACCACAAGGATCTGAAAGAAGTAGCTGAACAGATTGTGGAGGCATTAATAATGATCTTTCAAGAATCACCAGGTTCTGGAATGGTTCTGGATGGCTGGAAAATTGCAAATGTCACTCCACTCTTTAAGGAAGGGAGGCAGAAGGAAGTTAGCCTGACTTCAGTGGTTGGGAAGAAGTTGGAGTCCATTATTAAAGATGAGGTTTCAGGATTCTTGGAGGTACATTATAAAATAGGCCAAAATCAGCATGACATAGCTTTAGAATTTTTTGAGAAAATAGTAAGCAGGATAGATGAAGGAGAGTCAGTGGATGTTGTGTATTTAGATTGTCAAAAGGCCTTCGACAAGGTGCCACGCATGAGGCTGCATAACAAGCTAACAGCCAAACACGAGAAAATCTGTAGATGCTGGAAATCAAATCAACACTTCCAGCATCTGCAGATTTTCTCTTGTGATTTGAATACTACACTGCAAAGTCTCTTTCAGAAATCCCTACCCTGAAGAAATTTAAATCCTCCCTTCAACAGGAGTTCAGTAAAGCCCTCTCTCACTGCTCTCCCTCTGTGATCTCTGCTGACCTCCAACTCTTCAACTAGGCGCTCACCCAGACAGCTATCTATCACAATTGCTCGAACTTCTAGTAATTGCCCCCCCCCCCGGGAACATTCCCCATTCCTATTTCCCTCTCTCACCTTATCTCCTTACCTGCTCGTCACTTCCTCCAGTGGTCCTCCCCATTCCCTTTCCTGCATGGCCTTCTGTCCTCTCCTATCAGATTCCCCTTCACCAGCCAGCCCTTTATCTCTTTCATCAATCGACCGCAGCTCTTTACTTCACCCCTCCTCCCCAGTTTCACCTATTACCTACCATCTTGTACTTCTTCCTCCTCTCCCCCCACCTTCTTACTCTGACTCCTCATCTCTTTTTTCCAGTCCTCATTAAGGGCCTTGGCCTGAAATGTCGACTGTTTACTCTTTTCCATAGATGCTGCCTGGCTTGCTGAGTTTTGCCAGCATTTTGTGTGTGTTGCTAAGATAACAGTCCATGCTATTACAGGAAAGATACAAGCATGGATAGAAGATTGGCTGACTGGCAGGAGGCAAAGAGTGGGAATAAAGGGAATCATTTTAATGGTTCCTGGTGACTAGCAGCGTTCCACAGGAGTCAGGGCGGGACCCATTTCTTTTCACATTACATCAATGACTTGATGACGGAATTGATGGCTTTGTGGCTAAGTTTGCAAACAAAATGAAGAAAGGTGGGGGGAAGGTAGTGTCAGAGAAGAATGGAGTCTGAAGAAGGACTTGGACAGATAGGAGAATGGGCTAAAAAGGGGCAGATGAAATACAGTGTAGGGTAGGCAAGTTTATGGTCAGGCAATTTGATGGAAGGAATAAAGACATAGATGATTTCTAAACGGGGAGAAAATTCAAAAGTCAGAGGTGAAAAGGGACTTGGGAGTCCTTGTGCAGGGTTTCCTAAAAGTTAACTTGCAGGTTGAGTAAGTGATAAGGAAGGCAAATGCCATGTTACCATTTATTTCAAGACGTCTAGAATATAGGAGCAAAGGTGTGATGCTGAGACTTTATAAAACATTCGCCAGACCACACTTGGGAGTATTATGAGTGGTTTTGGGCCCCTTATCTAAAAAGAAGTACTGGTATTGGAGAGTGTGAAATGCATTACTACAGGCAGTTGAGGTCAAGTCATCATTGGGTATATTTTAAGTGGAGTTTGATAGATTCTTGATTAGTCAAGGGTCAAAGGTTATGGGGAGAAGGCAGAAGAATAGGGTTGAGAAGGATAATAAATCAGCCATGATAGAATGGCAAAGCAGATTCAATGGGCTGAATGGCCTAATTCTACTCCTATGTCTTACGGTCACAATCAATTCAAAGTCTGATCAGAAAATAAAACTGAAGAGATGAACAAAAAAGTTAATGAACAGATTCTTTTAAAATATTGCACGTATACAATAGCTTTATGGAGATTAGTCATTTAACTGAAATACTAAATCCTAAGTAACATACTTACAATGGCATCAGCAAAGAGTGAATGAGAGTTGTCAATTGTACAGTCTGAACCAAGCAAATCATCCTCGTCTACCTGTAAAAATCAAACCATCAGAGCTTCAAAATAGGATTGGGCAACACAAAAAAAGGATTTTTTTGAACAGAAAAGTTAGAAGCCAGAAAAGACATATTTCATCTTCACCCTTTGGTTCGCAATGGATAAAATATATGAAATTGTATGGACAGCATTTTTATGGGAGAATCATGCAAGCTCTCTAAATACATGCTGGTGACCATAGGCAAGATTTTTTTTTGTCATAGCTGAACAGAAAAAAGATATTCAGGGGATAATTCAGGGCCTATTTAAGTAGATATTCAGAACTATTTAAGAAGGTTGGGAGGCAGCAGAAAGAAAACTATAGACAGGTTAGCCTGACATCAGTGGTTGGGAAGTTGTTGGAATCAATTGTTAGGGATGAGATTGCAGAATACCTGGAGGCATATGACAAGATAGGCCAAAGCCAGCATGGTTTCCTGAAAGGAAAATCCTGCCTGACTAACCTACTGCAATTTTTTGAGGAGGGTAGACAAAGGAGATGTAGTAGATGTGGTGTACTTGGATTTTCAGAAGGCCTTTGACAAGGTGCCGCACATGAGGCTACTTAGCAAGATAAGAGCCCATAGGATTACAGGGGAGTTACTAGCATGGGTGGAGCATTGGCTGATCAGCAGAAAACAGAGAGTGGGAATAAAGGGATCCTATTCTGACTGGCTGCCGGTTACCAATGGAGTTCCATAGGGGCTGGTGTTGGGTTCGCTGATTTTTACAATGTATGTCAATGATTTGGCCTGTGGGATTAATGGATATGTGGCTAAATTTGCTGATGATACAAAGATAGGTGGAGGAGCGGGCAGTGTTGAGGAAACAGAGAGCCTGCAGAGAGACTTAGATAGTTTAGAGGAATGAGCAAAGAAGTGGCAAATGAAATACAATGTTGGAGAGTGTATGGACATGCACTTTGATGGAGGAAATAAATGAACAGACTATTATTTAGATGGAGAGAGAATCCAAAATGCCGAGATGCAAAGGGACTTGGGAGTCCTTGTGCAGGATACCCTAAAGGTTAACCTCCAGGTTGAGTCAGTGGTGAAGAAGGCAAATGTAATGTTGGCATTCATTTCTTGAGGTATAGAATATAAGAGCAGGGATGTGATGTTGAGGCTCTATATGGCACTTGTGAGACCATACTTGGAGTACTGTGTGCAGTTTTGGGCTCCTTATTTTACTGACATTGGAGAGGGTTCAGAGAAGATTCACGAGAATAATTCCAGGAATCAAAAGGTTACTGTATGAGGAACATCTGGCAGCTCTTGGGCTGTATTCTCTGGAGTTCAGAAGAATGAGGGGGGATCTCATAGAAACATCCCGAATGTTAAAAGGCCTGAACAGATTAGATATAGCAAAGTTATTACCCATGGTAGGGGAGTCTTGGACAAGAAGGCATGACTTCAAGATTGAAGGATGTCCATTTGATGCCAGGGCATCAAAGGGTATGGGGAGAAGGCAGGGGAGTGGGGATGGAAGAATTGGATCAGCCCATGATTAAATGGCGGAACAGACTCGAATGGCCTACTTCTGCTCCTATATCTTATGGTCTAATTCAGACAGAGTTCTGAGTATTCAAGGGGAATCCAAAGCCCCATAAGTACAATCAATCACTCCGGGAACCACCAGGAAACCCCCAATCCTGGAAATCTCAGTATCCATAGCCTAATGGCCCTTGTTCAAGTAAAAGGAGACAAAATCTATTTTTCTTGAGCAGAGAGCATAAGACCTCCATAATATTGCATTGTCCAATAAACTGGCATGCATATCACAAATTAATTGTATCACCTGAAATGATCCAGAAATTCCCAGTGATGGTGTTCATAATTCACAGAGGTACAGGTATCTATCTGGAGCTCAGACAACAAAAGTCAAGGGTATCTCCACCACTGAGGTACAGTGCCTTGAAATAGTATTCGGCCCCCTCATATAAACTCTTCTCCCTCCTGCCATCTGGCAAAAGGTACCGAAGCATTCGGGCTCTCATGACCAGACTATGTAACAGTTTCTTCCCCCAAGTCATTAGACTCCTCAATTCCTAGAGATAGTCTGACAACAACCTACACACACACACACACTCTCTCTCAACTGAACACAACTCCACTCCCTTTGCAATTTTTGCTCATTTCTTTCTTAATTCTTGCTAAAACATTGTTTACATTTACATCATTTATTACATTATAATTTGTCCTTTACTGTGCCTATTGTCTTATCTATTAATTATTGTACTGTCTTGCACTGTTTTGTGCACTTTATGTAGTCCCGTGTAGGTCTGAAGTCTAATGTAGTTTTGTGTTGTTTCAGGTAGTCCAGTGTAGTTTTGTGTTGCTTCATGTAGCACCATGGTCCTGGAAGAACGTTGTTTCATTTTTACTGTGTACTGTACCAGCAGTTATGGTTGAAATGACAATAAAAGCGACTTGACTTTTCACATTTTATTGTCTCATTTTCTAAATTTAAAAGTAGAATTTTTTGGGCTAATCATCGAGCATCATGTCAAATCAAAATAAAAATTCCAAATCCTGTCAACAATTAACTAAAAATTAAAAACTATAATTGTGAGGCTGAAAAGTATTCATCCTTATATTATTACTATACTAACTTTTCTCAGGTGCAATATTATTACCTTACCAACTCACTCAATTTGTTGATGTAAAAAATTGGAGGATCACCAGTTTTCAATGAATTCATAATAAATAACCCCTCCTCTGTAAGGTCCAACAGTATGGTAGATCTTTAATAGACCAAACCAAAATGAAGACAAAAGAGCATTCAAAACAAGTTAGGGAAATGATAATAGAGAAGCACAAACCGAGGGAAGGGTACAAGACCACCTCAAAGGCACTGAACATACCTCAGAGCTCAGTGCAGTCCACTGTAAAAAGTGGAAAAAATATGAAACTGCAGCCACACTGCTTCAGTCAGGCCACCCCTACAAACTTAATCACTAGAGAAGAATGCCACTTGTAAGAGGTGACTGCAACAGCAACAGTCACTCCAAGTGAGCGGCAGAAGTCAGTGGCTGCAACTGGAGATTAAGTTTATGGCTCCAAATTCTCTAAGGCTTTGCACAAAAAAGGGTATTTAAGTGGCAAGGAAGAAGCCTTAGCTTTAAACAAAAAGCAAGATACTGTAAAGACATCGAAGAGTGTCTTGTGGTCGAATGAACTAAAGTGCAACTCTTTGGTCTCAATACTATGTAATATGTGTGGCGTGAATCTAATACTGGGTATCAGTCAGGTCACACCATCCCCACTGCAAAGTACTGTGAAGGTAGCATACTATGAGGTACTTTTCAGTACCAGGGTCTGGAAATCTGGTCAGGATTGACGGGAAGATGAATGCTGTTAAAAACCTGCTAGTGTCTGTCAGAAAGCTTAAACTGGGGAGGAAATTAGTCTTTCAACAGGACATTGACCCAAAGCACACTGCCAGAGCAACCATGGAGTGGCTTCAAATGAAGAAAACTTTTGTCTTTGAGTGGCCCAGTCAGAGTCCTGACTTTAATCCAATCAAATATCCCTGGCAAGACCTCAAGATTGCCGTCCACTGCCACTCCCCAAATAACCTAGCACAGCTCAAGCAATTTTGCAAGAAAGAATGGGCAACTCTTATCCAAAAAGACTACTGGCTGTAATAGCTACGACAAGCGGTTCAACTAAGTACTGACTTTCCAATGCTTTAAAATCTTCCCTGTTTTTAGGGCTCTCCTGTGGAAAAAAAGAACATGTGATCCACAAATAAAAATTGATTAAAATCCCTGGTTGTAATACTCATTAATGTGAACATAGGATTGGGGGCTGGATACTTTAACAAGGCATGTAGATAACCTCGACTTCCAGAAACATTTCTCTTCTAAGAACTGGAAAAAAGGAGAAGGAGTGCGGCTTCCAGGACACTCTTGGGTCTTGGGTGGGGGATCTTTGTATGTCAACCTAATACCATTAGAATCCAAGTACGTCTGTCCTGACTCTGCTTGGCCTGTCCTCCCAGTTCAAAGTTTCCAAATACTTTTATAATCAAAGAATGTTTAAATTATACAACATTTAAGATTCGTTTGCTTACAGGTAGCCACATTTAGATTATGAGGCACAATTAGCAAGGCCACAGCAAAAACATCGACCACAATGAGATAATGCGGAGAAATGGCAATGTAGCTCAACATAAAACTGTCTTTCAATTTGGCTGGACTACTGAATAGCTAGTTAGCATCTACAGTCCACTGCAGCAAACCTAAAAATTCAATTACATTGCACTGAAAAGCATATCACTATATAATCCATTTTCTAGGTCTGTCCCTTTTTGAATTCATAATATCCATCAATATTTTCAATAAAATTGCTGCAAAATTTACCACTGAGCATAAAGCATAACTCAGTAGATGATCCATGAACCATGGTCATTTCTTATTTTAAAATATATTTTACACCATCTAGATACACTTGACAATTAAATTTGTAACATAGCAGTGAATAAATTAATAAATTACATTTTCAATAAACACAAAAAAATACTTACTTCTTGACTACCAGATCCATGCAGAAAATCATTCAATGCCTGCACATCACTATTAAAAAAGAGTAATCAATGAATTGACATTAATTATTTCAGTACATGATCATTACCAAGATAATAAAATGCTGATGCTTACTTTACAAATATAAATCCTAATGATATTTTTTAAATAGACTGAACTCAACCACTAACATAATACCTCCCCCATAGCATGACATGAAAGTGATTGGCTGGGCACTAAAGCCTCATTAAATCCACACTTCTAAAAAGTATTAATTACACGGAGAGTAGAATTTTTAATTTGGTAGAGGAATTAAAAGGAGAGGTTTTTGAGCCTGAAATCTCTGGGACTATAATGTAAAGCAATGTTCTGTCATTTTGAAATAAGGGTAGGAAATCAAGGTGATGGTTTGGATTTCAGTAGCAAGCATACCCAGTGAATATTATAAACACAGTAATCATTATAATTGTATGAAAGTGGATCTCAAAATATCTGAAGTGCAGTTAAGAAGGATCAGGTCAAAATCTTTCTTAATTGCTCTCTGAATATTCAAGCTAATTCTATCTGAGGCTACGTTACAAAACAGCTGAAGTGGTAGAACACAAGATGAAAAATGTGAAGCATGTGAAGATTTTGTCAAAACATCTTTTAAATCTCCCCACACCATGGCAGAGGTGTAAAAAATAGTGTATGCCTATTAAATGTCCTTCATTATGCTGAAGTGCAATTAACCACAATGAGTTTGAAAGTTAAAAACTGGGATTCTCTCTAACTTCCCCTACCTTCTTATGGAAAAGCATCTCACTTCTAAACAAACACTTCCCCTTAAGATTATGAAATCACGAATTCACTGGGCAGTGTTGGAGAGAACAACCCCTATTGTGACATGGTGCATTGGCACACCAAGCTAATGCAATTAGGATTCCAAGTAACAAAGGTGCAAGCTACACAGAAAAGAAGGATGAGAGAGAAAGAGACAAATAGAAAGAACTGCATGTAAGAAAACAAACTGAATACAAATGAAGAACTATTGAAATTTAGAATAAAGAGTAATTCAGCTCCAGGCAGGTGAAGTTTAAAGATGAACAATATTTTTCCTGTCAATAACACACACCTTATATATCTAAGATAAAGGATCAAAGCTAGGCAAATTCAGCCCACCAAGTCTTCGCCACCCTTTAATCATGTTATCCCACCTTCTCCTAGGAATCTTTAATGCCCTTACCAATCAATACTTATCAACCAGCAAACAGAAAATGCTGGAGGAACTCAGCAGACCAGGCAGCATAGATGTCTGGTTTACATTCACCGAAAGACCTGGCCTTCACAGCTCTCATGAAATCAAATTCCAGATTCACTACCCTCTAACTGAAGAAAGTTCACCTCAACTCAGTTTTAAAGGTACATCCTTTTATTCTCAAGCTGTGTCTAGCCTAAGCGATGTTTAGTCCACACCACTTCATAGAGCTAAAATGGTATGCATTTTGGTAGGCATAAATTCCTATGTTTTTGTCAAAACAATCTAGTATCGTATATGAAATGAAAATGTTGTTTATTATTTTCTCAATATTAACTCTGAACATCTTTATAAAGTCATCATTTGTGGCAAAGCTTCTTGGAAAAAAAGTTTATTTACATAAAATAAGGCAGTGGATGTGGTGTTTAAGGATTTTAGTAAGGCCTTTGATAAGGTTCCTCATGGAAAACTCATTCAGAATGTCAGAAGACATATGATCCAGGGAAACATGGCTATGTGGACTCAGAATTGGCTTGCCAATAGAAAGCAGATGGGTGGTGGTAGATGCAGTGTATTCTGCTGGAGGTCGTGACCGGTGGTATTCCACAGGAATCTGTTCAGGGACCCCTGCACTTTGTGACTTAAATAAATTACTTGGATAATGAAGTAGAAAGGTGGGAGATGACACGAAGGTTGGAGGAGTTGTGGATATTGAAGAAGTTTGTTATAGGTTGCAGCAGGACAATGATGTAGAACTGAACTAAGAAGTGAAAAATGGAGTTCTCCAACCTGGAGAAGTATGGGTCGATTCAAAGTTCAAATTATTTTTTTTAATCAAAGTACATATATGTTGCCATATATTACCTTGAGATTCATTATCTTGTAGGCATTCAAAGTAGAATAAAGAAATACAATAGTCAATGAAAAACGATACAAAGACTGAAATTATCAATGTGCAAAAGAAGATAAACAGTGCATAAAACATATCATAAATAACACCGAGGGCATGAGTTCATAGGTCGTGGAATCAATTCAGAACTGAGATGAGTGAAGTTATCCACACTTGTTCAGAAGCTTCATGGTTGAAGGGTATTAACTGTTCCTGAACCTGGTGGTGTGGATATAAGGCTCCTGTTCCTCCTGCTCGATGGCAGCAGAAAGAAGAAAGCAAGGCCTGAATATTGGGGATCCTTAATGATGGATGCTGCTTTCTTGTGGCAGCACTCCTTGTAGATGTGCTCGATGGTGGGGAGGATTTTGCCTGTGATGGACTGGGCTGTACCCACCACTTTTTGTAGGCTCTTCCATTCTTAGGCATTTTCCATACCAGGCTGTGATGTGAAGTCAGGATACTCTCCAATGAACACACCTATAGAAGCTTGGAAGGCGGAATTTGAGTACAGGGGTAATGGTAGGACTCTTAGTAGTGTCGAGCTTGGGGTCCACATCAATAAATCCCTCAAAGTTGCCTCGCAAGTTAATAGAGTGGTTAAGAAGGTAAAGGGTGTGATGGCCTTCATTAGTTGGGGGATTGAGTTCAAAAGCCACGAGGTAATGTTGCGGCTCTATAAAACCCTAGTTTTTGAACCACACTTGGAATACTGTGTTCAGTTCTGGTTGCCTCATTATAGGAAGGATATAGTAGCTTTAGAGAAGGTACAGAGGAACTTTACCAAAATGCTGCGTTACTTAGAGAGCACATCTTATGAGGACAGGTTGAGTAAGCTAGTGCTTTTCTCTTTGGCCAAAGGAAGATGAAAGATGACTTGATAGATGTGTACACGATGATAAGAAGCATGAATTCCATGGATAGCCAGCCTTTATCCCAGGACAGAAATGGCTAATACCAGGGGGAACAATTTTAAAGTGACTGGAGGAAAGTATAGGGAGGATGTCAGAGGTAAGTTTTTCTTAAACACAAAGAGTGGTTGGTGTCTGGAACACCCTGCCAGGTCGTAGAGGCAGATACACAGGGACATTTAATAAACTCCTAGATAGGCACATGGATGATAAAAAAAAAAGGGACCTACCTTGGAGGGAAGGATTAGATTGACCTTTGAGTGGGCCAAATGGTCTGTTCTGTGCCATAGTGCTCTATGTTTCACATAATTTGGGAAATAAAAACAACTTTTCCGAATTAAAGAACAACACAATGTTCTGTCTACTGTGTATCATTAAAATAAAACAAGTTACATTAACCTCAAGTCAAAGATTCACTTCACAACCAATGTGAGCAAAAATCATGATGGAGAAAAACTCAAGGGAAAATACTTCCTTGAAACATCAGTTAACTAAGATTTCATGTGTGATATAAAAAAAGTTCCCTTTGTTGAAATATTTGTTCATTTCATTCAGCCACAGATTTTAGTTATCTTGTTACATGTGACCTTGGGTTGCTGCTTCAACAACAAAAACAAGCAAACAGGAAATTCAATGGTGACTTAGAACCAAGAAGTTTGTCTTCATAAAGAGACCTACATGGAACGTAAAACTCATGCCCCTCACTCCTATTACACAGGAATTCCATGCATTGAAAATATGAATTGCACATCTGACTTGAATGTTGGTCAGCCAGATTTTTCTTATGAAAATTTTGTTTTTAAAGCTGCTGATCATCTTTATTGGTGAGATGTCTTTAACTGTCACCTTGAAGATTGGCATAAGCAAGAGTGATGCCAATTCCTCAGCCACAAGTTAGGTGTGTTGCTACAACAAGCAGTTTAATCTGATGCTGAAACTGCATCCATCAAATAAATCAGATAAACAATAAGTGAAGGTAGCCCACTAAATAAGTAGACTCTAAAAGACAGCAGTAAGTATGGATGAAGTTCAAACACTAACAGGAAAGCAAATGTAAACTTAAAGACCTTACATTCACATATGCTGTTCCTTCATAAAGAACAAGAACCAAGATAAAATTTCATCTGCTACACCTTCATCACATTATCTTAAAGCGTCTGCAATGTATTTATATCTTTCAGAAACATACCTTCACTCAAAAGAAAACTGGATGGCAAAATTAAATTGAAGAACAATAATACCACAGATATAACAATTTGCAATTCAGCTTCTACATTGGTAATATAAAAATTAATTTATAAACTAACTTGAAACAAGAGGAAGCTGACAGTCCAAATACAGACATGCTATTTAAGATGTTCAGGCACGTGTTCACATTTTTATACAGGAATTGTGCTACATAGCCAAGACAAATCACACATATTAAGATCAAATCTGAATGGGTGTGACTTGCTAAAACTATTGACGGAATTATGACAAAGCAGTCCTTGCCTTTTGTGGTCAGGTGTGTAGACGACAACAGTGGAAATAAGGTTAGAAGAATGCAGCCATTAATCAGCAAATATCCTCCATATATTGTCATACTTCATGGAATGATTCACTTCCTAAATCACAACAGCAAAAATATTTCACAAAATAGCTCCTATCTTATGATCTCCCATGCTTGAAGCACTCTTTGGAAGGCATCATGTTATCTCAATCTAAAGAAGAGAAGTGGTGCCATGAATCCTGGCAATCCAATCATGTTGCAACAAACCCCAAACCTCCCCATGTACAGTAACAGCACAGAACAAATTCGTCAGAAAATTATAAAAGTGTATTCAAGAAAGGTATGCAAATAAGGATGAATTAACATTGGAGAGAGGAGGAAAAGAAGAAAAAGATCAAAAGTAGCTAATGTATGCCTGTTTCATAAACATGGGATTAGTACTTTAAAGGGCCAGCCCTCAAACAGTAGCACAAGGCACAAATATGTGTTCATACTTTGAGCCCATGATCAGCTGGCTGCAACATCCGAAGATAATAACCCACCCTTAAATGGCATAGCAATTGTGAACAGAAGAGAAAATATTACCCTCAGTAAATGCATGTGAAGATACTGTCCCCTCATTATTTATGTTTATCTTCGAAATCAGGTAGCATAATAGGTCAATCAGCTCTAGTCCACTATTGTAATGGAAGAACAGACTTACAATTACACAGTAAATTTCATGTTATAAAGGCATTCTGAAGCATGCACCGTTAGTGGTGTTATATAACAAACAGGCAAGCAATTTGGGTCTGCTAAGGTTCCCAAAGCAATCTTCTGGTGATGTTTGTTCAATGGCAACCAGGATGTTGTGAGAATCATTCCTCTTCTTTAAGTAGCTCCACAGTGTATCCATCTTAATAATCAGATGAAAACTCAATTCACACTGTCAGCAATTATCTCCTCCAGTATTATAGTATTTCATCAGTACGACTTCAAAGTGTTAAGCTAAGTTGTGCTCAAATCCTGTAACCTTCTGGCTCGATGCTGAGACTTGACACAAATTTTAAATCTTTTCGCCAATGAACATTATGCAAATTTAAGAGAATACTTACCCTATAACATCTCGCAAATCACGGTCATCGTCATCATCCATGACAGCTAGAAAAGGTAAAAAAAAAACAAATCATGTTTTACATCTCCTACTGCAATTAACAAACATTCTGTCCAGAATTTTGCACATCACTGAAGAGCAAACCAGGTATGAATCCTGTTAGTAGTCTCTCCAACAGAATTAACAAGTTCTTAATAAAATGTCCAGTATCACAGATCGCTGAGTCTTCAACTCAAGGCCTATACTATCAAATAAAACAAGTGAAACAGAAGAAAAAATGTTGGATGTTGTACAATTTGTTCATCATGTCATTGTAAGAATGCCAAGATACGTTAGAGGCACCCATACAATAAATAAGACTTAAGACACAAGAGAGACTGCAGATGTTGGAAATATGGATCAACAAGCAGGACTGTCACTGATCAAAATGGCTGATCAATTACACAAGGATATTGGCAACACACACAAAATGCTGGAGGAACACAGCATCTATGCAGGAAAATGAACACGCAACACTTCGGGCCAAACCCCTTTATCAGGACCCAGAAAGGGGAGCAGAAGCCAGAATAAAAGGGTAGGGGAGGGGTTGAGGAGCATGAGCTGGCAGGTGAATGGTGAATCTAGGTGAGGGAGGAAAGCAGGAGGATGGAGGAGAAGGAGAAATGGGAATAATGTGAGAAGCTGAAAGGTAATAGGTAGAAAAGGCAATGAGTTGTAGAAGAAGGAATGTGAAAGAAGAGTACAGTAGAGCATGGAACAAAGGGAAGGTAGTGGGAACCAGAGGGATGAAGAATGAAAATGATGGCCAGATTATGAGGGTGGGGAAGAGTTAAGAGAAGGGCTAACTGGGCCACAGGGATAAAGGAAAATAGGGAGGGGAAGAGGGAGAGATAAAAGGGAGAAAAAATACTATCATACTTTAAAATCTGCTAATCTAAAATAAAAAGCAATTTCCAAAATCAAACCATAAATTCAGCACTATTTCTCAGTGTAACAAATTCAAGATCAAAAAAGTTCTTAATTCCAAGCATCTCTAAAATGTGGATCAAAACCTAACATCCTTTACACTATGGTCCAAATCTGAAAGTAGTAACAGTCGTAATTTTCATCCTTCATAGCTAATACCTAGAGTTAAATTTCTGAGAAGTTGATGCAATATTGCTTTTCTATTTGGATTCTTTGATATAAAGTTGACATGTTATTATTACGAAATCCAAAAGTAATCATTGGTTTCACATATCTACTCCAAACTCCAGTTAAATCCACTCCACCATCAGAAGCAAGGGAGCAGTAAAAGAGAAAAGGGTTTAAGATGACAGCTTGGAGTAGATGAATAAGCCAAGTGTTATCTTTGCATTTCATATTAAGGGCAATCACTAACATGTTATTTTCTCCTGCTATTTTCTTTTCATTCCTCAGCTCCAAATACGAAGTTTCCAACACCATCACCTCCCTTCACCTAACTGTTCAGCTGCATTCTTCACTAACTTATTTCCTATTGCCTTAAAATAGATTTTGAGCCTGTACACTAAGACTGATTTATGTTGCTTCCAGGACCCTATTCCCACTAAACTGATAATCATCTAATCTTCTTCTAGACCCCATCATAGTGGATAGTTCAAACAGTTCTCTCTTCTTGGGTACTGTCCACTTCCTTTTGAATCTGTCAGAACTCAATTTCTACTCCACAGTTATGCTTTTCCCTCCCAAATAATGTCCATGTTTCCTGAACAGTAATTCCTCCACTTAGAGTGAAACCTTAGTAAAGAGTTATAATGGCTTCACTGCACTCTTTAATGTCACCACATTTGATTGTAAGAAAGCCACTTCACCTCTTCTTACTTCGGAATTCTACAAAGAATAACCACAAGGCTTTGCATCGTGACCTGATGCAAGGTGTTGGCCCAAAATGTTGACAATTCATATTTTCCTACATATGTTGTTCTACCTACTGAATTCCTCAAGCAAATTGTTACTCCATTTTCTATCGTCTGCAGTCCCCTGTCTATCTACTATCATCTACCTGGAAATGATCACACTCATCTGGATTCATTCTCATCTATCCAGATTCAGTTTGGCTATGCAACTGCAGAGGTTTCTCTTTCTCCCTTTGCAACATTATGTCTGGTGTCTCCTGTCATTCTAATCTTGGTCTCTTCCTATATCCCAGTGTCTGCATGTCTTCTTTCATAACCAACTCTTTAGTCCACTGCACTGCCTGTATTACTAAACTACCCTGTTTGATATCTAGTATGGATAAGTGAAAACTTTCTTCAACTACATATGAGAAAGATCAAAGCCGTTGACTGCAGTCCCAGTCACAAACTCTAGCCACTGACTCAACTCCTTTTCCTGTTAACAATCTGAAAATCAACCAAATCATTCGCAACTTTGATCTCACTCATCTGTTGATGAAACCCTCATCCACATCTTTGCTAATTCTAAACTTGGCAAAATAGAAAATAATGCAGAAAAATATGTGGTCAGACATGTGAGAAATGTGTGCTGAGTAGCAGTGAAATGTGGGTGAAACACACAGGGCCTTCTGGATTAACATCTTTTTTTTACTTTGGATAACAAACTTTCTTCCTGTTAATATAAGAACCATTTCTGAACACATCTCTGCTGGATATGTTCCAGTATTCACAACCAAAGTAGCTTAATCTCATCTCACCAGTGCAAGGTCATTCCTTTATAATGAACACAGGCCTGCCTTAGTTTCACCCACAGACCTTCAAACACAAAATTCAACCTCACTCTCTGCCTCCTACTAACAATCCAATTTTGGACTCAATTTGCCAACTTGCCTTGGACACCATACGATCGAACCTTTAAAGCCAATTTTGAATGTGAAAACTTGTTAAAAACCTTAATGAAGTCTATACAGACTACAACACCACCCTCCAATATATTTTGTTACCTCATTGAGTCACACTATATGGCACAGGAATAGGCTCTTTAGCCCAACTCATCCATGCCGAATGAGGTGCCTACCTACGGTAGTCCCATTTGGTCCATATCCCTGTAAACCTTTCCTATCCCCATATTACCCAAATGCCTTTTAAACACTGTAATTCTATCTGCATCCACCAATTCCTCCAAAAGGTCATTCCATCTACCAACCTCCCTCAGTTTGAAAACTTCCCCTCAGAACCGCTTTAAATCTATTGTCTCTAGTTTTAGACTCTCCTATCCTGGGAAAGAAAGTACTATGACTATCTCTCCTATTTATGCCCCTCAAGATTTTATAAATTCCCAAAAGGTCACCATCAGCATTCTTTGCTCCAATGAAAACAGTCCAGCATATCCAGTCCCTCCTTCTAACTCAAGCCCTCTAATATCAGTGACATTCTTGTGAATTTTTCTCCACCTCTCTAGCTTAGTCACATCCATCAACAGTGTGTAGCCAGTTCTGCACACAATATTCCAAGTGAGATCTCATCAACATCTTGAACAGCTGTAGTATGACATTCCAGATCCTGTTCTCAGTGCTCCCGGCCAATGAATGTCATATACCTTCATTTTCCTGTCCACCTGTGTGGTCAATTTCAGGGAATTAGGTGCTTGTATCCCTAGGACCCCCTGTTTAACAACACTCCATTGGATCCTGACATTCACTGTCGATGCCATACCCTGGTTCAACTTCCTTAAAATGCATCACTTGGCACTTGTCTAGTTGAATTCCAACTCCTATTCCTGTGGCCACTTTCCCAATTGACTACCTAACTAAAGCCATGTTGAGAGGTAAATAATTACCAAAAATTGCAAGAAGAAAACAAGTGAAAGTCAATTTTCTAATGACCAAGAGTGGTACCAAAAAGATAACAACAGATTTATTTGTACTTTTTTGTGTAAGAGTATATCACATTTCCAGCTGCTGGAATATTTCCTTGGTACCAATGACTTTGATTCTTTGAGTTTTTATCACCTTTTCTCTGGCACTCGACTCTTCCATCCACATCCAGATTAAAGCTCAACTTTCTGTAACTAAAAAACTTTAATTCATTTAAAAAAGCATATTCGGATATTCCAGTGATTTTATCTAGTGAGTAGCTGAAGAGTGCTCAAGAGCAAGAGAAGATAGAAGCAGGGATAGACCCACTCAGTTCCTCAAGCCTGCTCCCACCATTCAATATGATCATGGCTGATCCATGCTGGCCTCAATTTCTCTTCCATGTCAGTTCCCCATTAACTTGCAATTCCTTGATCTTTCAAATATTTATCTATCTTCATTTTAACTATATTTAATGATCTGGTCTCACCTGAGGTGGCAGAGAATTCCGCAAAGCCATCTACCGTCTGATAAAAATCATTACCTCCCCAACTTTCAATGCTTGACCCTGTACAGTATTGTACAGCTATGCCCCCTTGTTAACGACTCTCCCTTTCAACATCTACAAGCCTCCTTAGGATTTTATATATCTGAATAATGTCACCTGTCATTCTTCTCCAACTGTAAAGGATGTAGGCCCAATCTGTCCAGCTTCTCTTGATCAGGCAGCCCCCTCAACCTAGAAATTAGCCTGCTGGATCTCCTTTGAAGTACCTCCAATGGTACCAAATGCTTTTCTAGTTAAGGGGCTCATAACTGTCCACAGTGCTCCAGGTGTAAACTCAATACCTGTACAACTGCAACAAGACCTCCATATTCTTAAACACTAAACCCTTTGCCTACTTGTTGGACCTGCTCAATGTGACTTAATGTGGCTCACGCACCAGAACACTTCGATCAATCTGAACTTCAATCATTCATCTGCCCACTCTGTTTTGATAACAATTCACTTTTTGTTTCTATGTTTATTCTCATCTATGTCAGTGTGGTGGTAGACTTGATATCAATAGGTTCTGAAGGGGAAAACTGTACTGGGGGTTGCTATCTGAAAGAAAAATTAAGGATTTTCTATTCAGATTACTACCTACAAATCTTAAAATCGTACACAAAATACTATTCAGCTGTAATTCCTTCCTTAAGTTGAAAACTGAAGAGTAAAACTTTAAAATGGATAATAGTTGTATGTATCATCAATAAGCACTTCTGGGCATTGTGCGTAACTTAGTATTACCACAGAGCCTAAACATATGTTGTCTGTCACATTTCACCAGCTTAACGTGCCTTTGGAGATGTGGAACAATATCTAGACTTATAATTATTCTATATTTTACAGTGATCAATGCATAAAACAAAAATAAATGGCTGCATTTATATTGTGCCTTTCATCTCAGAATGTTCCCTGCAAGAGTTGTCATGCAAGATAGAATGGGATAAATATTGACCAGTATACCCGATGACATTCCAAGTTTTTCTTTGAAACCTGGAAACATAGGATCTTACACAACCAAATGGAAACCTCAGGGAATCTCAGTTTAATGTTTCATAAAGTAGGACTTGACCTCACTATTTTCTGATTCAAAGGTTAAGCCACCATAGAAAAATAATTATACATAGTAACATTCACAAAAAAGTATCTTTGTTACTATTAATACCACTAAAATGTGCATTATTATTTACAGAAAAATTAAAGCAGAATGTTTGGCCAGTATTTTTGAGTGTTCCATTGCACATAATGTTTAAATCAAACACGAAAGAATATGCTCCACCTCACCAAGAAAATTTTGTGCTTTTTTTTCCACCCTTGAACACTGCAAGATGAACAATATCATTTACATCTCATCTGCAACTTCATCAATCATAATGACACATTACCATGCTACTGGACAAACTGTCCTGTCTAAGCAAGCTTCTCTCATCCATATAGTGGACACAAAAATTGCTTATTGGTATGCTAATTAGACTAATGAGACTAATTAAACTTTTTATTTTTGGTATAATTTTCTATTTAAGGCAAACACATTTATCCTACTTTTAAAACTTCACAATACTGTGCAGATTTGCCCCTTATGCTATTGGGGTTCCATGATGCTCAAATGTTTCAATTTCCCTTTCTATATATTAAATCATTTTGGTACCTACTTGCATACTTCCACCTTACATATTAAGAGAATGCAAATTGTAGATGCAGATCCATAAAAAGATTGTAAAGACCTGGCAATTAAATACATGCCTTTCACATTTCAGGATATCTCAAAATGCTTTACAGTAATGGAGCACTTTTGAAGTAGTACTGTCTTCATGAACCTTATAATCTATGTGCTTCATGTATTATAATAATCTGTTCAGAAGTGTTTCCTTTAAACATTCAATGTAAAATAAATTCAGCTGCCCATGAAGCAGCAATAGAAAATGGACATAGGGCCAAAACTGCAGTTTTTGGCCCAAATGACAAACCATACAGTTCATTGCTACATTATATACTGAACTGAGTATTTACCAATTACATAAATAATGTTTAAAACAAAAGTTATCTTTTCCCAAAAAAAAACACGTGGTATTAAAAAAAAGGTTTTTGCATAATCCTTCTGTGGTTCAAGCAAGTTTTAAACATTTGTACTGTGAAAAACATGCACTTTTTGTGGATGTTTTAATAAAGGGTGCTAATACCTTTAAAGCTCTTCTAGGATTTTCTATCAAAGTAAATTCATACGTAAGTTAAACGCTGCTTAAAAAAAAGTTGCAATTATGTTTCAGAAACCCTAAAACTTAAACTCTTTGAAATAGTCAGCTATATTACAATGAGCAATATTAAAACAATGAAAATTTAAGAAAATTCAAAATTTTGTAACTTTAAGGAACTGCGCCATATTAAACTTTACTAAAAAACTGAGTAGTTTAAAGTACCGAATAAAAACACACACAAGTGCATATATTTTTATTATTCAGTGCAAAACAATCTAAGTTGCCATTAAAAACATATCGTGCTACAGATCAACAGACAGCCAACAAGCCCCATAACAACTTTACAAACAGTTTATGATTCTATGTGGTAAAATGTTTGGAAAAAACGCTGAGCTTCTCAAGCAGTGAAAATGGCGTCGCTTCAGCAAATTTGAAGTGCGCAACTGCTTTTGGCACGGCGCCAGTTTGTTCATCCCCACTACTTGAGTTTTGGATTAACATCGTAGCTTAATGAAAAATTCTGTTCTGTGCATTGCCGACGTGGTCAGAGTAAAGTATGGTAGTTTGTTACAGTACTCTATAGATTTTTAAACGGAAGCAAAAGGCCATAAAGGAAAGCACCCCGTTTCGCTGGGAGTAGAGCCGTCAAAAGTAACGAAATAGCTACAACAGCCCAGCTGTTTTTTTTAAGACGGTTTAAAGGTAAAAGAGAGAGCAGTTCCAGTTCTTTGAAAAAAAGATGGGTTGAAACCCAACTTCAAATCCCGCCCACTGCGAGATACAGTGGTTAAAACATATTCCACAAACTGAGTATCAGATAGTATTTTCTTTCCTGGTCTTGACAACTATACTTGGCGTCGTAAAGGGAGGGGGGGAAGAAAGAAAATAGTTTTCTCATTGAAATCAAGATGTAATTCCGACGAGGTAGGACGAGCGCGAAGTCAACATAAGTGAAGGGCCGAATGCAATGAAGGGAGAGAAGCAATGCGCGATTCTTAGCCCAGGCTTTATGTTTTATTTCCAGAGGCCGATACAAGCAGCACGAGGGGGGGGGGGAATCGCCTTAGAACTGAACAATTTAAAGGTAAAGGGGAATAACTGGTATCGCCATGTTGTACAAAACCAACAACCACCAACAGACACTGAAAAATAAGCCCTTAAACCAAAACTCAAATGACTCAGGTAGAAATTAATCAGAGACCTTGAGAAAGGGAAGAGGGAATTAAATATCGGAATATAAAAACAAAAGATCGGCCTCCAAACCCGCCCATCACCATGAACAGGAAGAGTAGACCAAAGGCTTCATTGTTTTTTTTTCCTCGGGGTCGGTTTGGGTTTATTTTATTTTAGCTGCTCAGGAGGAAGCAACTGCTCGCTAACAGTAGAAATCGGCAGGTGTGCGGGGGTGTTTCTCTTCAGCGGAGCGCTGCAAAATGTGGGAGAAGCCGCCGGTGAGCGACGAGCCTGGCTCCATCCATCTTAGACGGGCTGCTCCTTCGGTGGAGAAAGACGAGCAATGGTGGTGGGAGGAAAAGGAGGGGGAAAAAATCTACTGGGAAAATCTAGAACCGTCGCTTTGAAAAATAACCCCGTGAGGTCCATTTACCAAATGGCGCTTCCAACAACCGCCCGTGACTCCAGATAAAACCGCTTAGAAAGCAGGAAAAAGAGGGAGGGATTTCAGACGATTATTTCCCTCTCCCTCTCGGGCGTCTATTTTTTTAAACTCATCGTGATCACGGGGGCGGAAAGTAAAACTATATTTTCGAACGGCTCTTTACAATCAATGACTCATTTAGTTTGGGGAGAGGGTGGAGATGAGGGGCGAAGAGTTTTTTTTTCTAAATTAAACAGTGCAGTAGCTTTTCTTTTGGTGGTGGTGGTTACTGTTGTCGTTGATGGGTGATTTGTTTTCCCTCCTCTTTCTGCTGCTGCTTCTAAAGGCGGGGAGGTGATTTTTCTAAGAAAAAATATTTCCCTTAGACCCTATTTTTTTTCCTTTCCCCCCTCCCCGAAGGAGTTGTTTTTTTTCCTTGAAATTTTTATCGCAAAATTATAATACACTGAAGGAACTCACCGTCATGAAGCGTGCCTTGTCAACGGGGTTTCCTCGCCATCAAATCAGGGGCGAGATGACCAAGAACAAAAAAAATCCGCTCAACACACACACACACACAAAAATAAGAGCTGTTCAGGGCATTTTCCTGCAAGGAAAATATTTTATCATATCATATAAGTCATATACGTCTTTTTTTTTAAAGCGACACCTCTTTATTTTTTAATTAAATGCATCTTTTCCACTTTGTTATGTGTTTATTTTTTTAATTTGGAAGGAGAGAGGACATTTGAAACTTCTTTGCGCCTTTTTTCCTTCCTTAAAAAAAACTGACAGCTGTCGTTCTGGAAATGCTTTTAATGGTGTGTTTTTTCCCCCTTCTCTCCCTCATTCCTCTCTCGTTTTTTTTTCGATGAATAATAAAGATGGTGTTCAGGTTTTCCATTCTCTCCACCCACCCTCATCAGTTACGGAAAAAGGTTTATAAATAGAAGTCTCGGTTACGTTGCTTTTTAATTTACGTTGATCTGTTCTTATGCTAGAAATCTACACGAACAAATTTGGAAACAGATTGAAAGACCTTCAAATATTAATTAAATTAATTGGGAATGTATTCCGAGGGGGGTGTCACAAAAGACATTTGAAGGATGATTTTAATCAAAGTTAAGTCGTCGCAACTGTGTGTATATTTTAATAATTTTGAGTTGTGTACAGTAGCTATCTTCAATGAGAAAAGTAAAATGCCGCCATTCCCCCTCCCTCCTCTCACTGCTCGAAGCACTAAGCATGGCGCCGGCCGGGGTCCTTGCCCTGAACAAAGGCATCGCGCGGGCGCGGCGCGCACCGAGACCACACACGGCACGCTATTGGTCAGCGCAAGATGCCCCGCCCACAACCTCCGCTCATTGGCCGGGTTCTCGCCAAGAATGACAGCTCCGGAAGGGAGGGGTTCTCGGGGTGGTTGCAGTGAGGAACTTCGGAGTTGTTCTATGTTAAACTCTGTCTGCGACTGAGTTCGCCCTTTAATGGACTACTTCTTTAGAGGCTTAGCTTTTTATATTGCATCCACTCCTTCAGTAGGGGGAACCTATCTGAGCTTCACGATCTTTACTCCGCGGTGTTGGAATTCTGCTTCGTTACAGTAGAAGTTGGGGGGAGAAGAAAAGTGTTCAACTTTCTGTAACTCATTGAGATTACAACATGGTGTTATTTTTTGTTACAGTGCGGACTGCGAATGGCCTTTGCTTAATTTTGCATCTTGTTATATTAACGGTAGTACTTTGCCATTCCGTAAAACGAAATTACACTTTCTAACTAAGATACTGTTGTGAAAAGTCAAAAAACGAGTTTTGGGGATCTCATTCAGTTCAAGATTTTTATTCGTCGTAATTAGATTAAAAGGGACTGCAAAAGTCTGTGATCTTACTTTACCATTGATATTTTTACATGAATCAAAATAACCACTGGATATCGTATTTAAAGTATGTAATAATTTTATTTATATAGCACCTTTCATACATTAAGGTGAAGGCTCAAAGTACTTTACATGGATTGTAAAGATAAATCAATATACTGTAGTCGTAAAAATGGGACAAAATAAAAAATCGTAAGTAGAGACAAACATAAAATGTAATCGTATACCATATAATATAAGTAGGCCTTTTTTTAAAAAAAGGTTTTAGAAGTGTTTTGAAACTTTCTACAGCGCTAATCTGTTGTAGAGTATTCTGGACTTTTGATACATAAAAGCAGGAGGCCCCATCACTAGTTAGAGTCATAGAAAAGTACAGCACAGAAACAAACGCTTTTGCCTGTCTAGTTCATGCCAAATCATTTAAGCTGCCTACTCCCAGAGACCTACACAAGGACCATAGCCCTCGGTACCCATAGTGTCCATGGTACTATGTAATACTTCTCTTAAACGTTGAGATCAAGCTTGCAAGCACCACTTGCTCTGCCAGCTCATTCCACACACTTATCACTCTCAGTTTCCACTCATATTCCCCTTAAACTTTTCACCTTTCACCCTTAATCCATGACCTCCAGTTGTAGTCTCACAAAACTTCAGTAGAAAGAGCCAGCTTGCATTTAACCAATCTATACCACTCATAATTTTGTATCCTCTGTCAAATCTTCCTTCAATCTTCTACATTCCAAGAAATAAAGTCTTAACCTGTTTAATCTTTCCTTATAACTCAGGTCCTCCAGACCCAGAAACATCCTTGTTTTTGTATGCTTGACTCTTGGAACAATAAGCAAACCAATGTTTGCCGATCTAAGATTACAATTAGGGATGTAAGAGGATAGACACTCCAAAATATATGAAGGAGCTAGATCATTTACAATGGAATGTAAAAAAATGTATGGCTGCTTAAAGTACCGTGCTGATTCTAAACTATTTTCTTCCTGTTGCAAGTGAAAAAGGTACAATAATGGAAGGAATGTCAAGTTCATTATTATCGAATTCTGAAAAAGCACACTCGCTACATTTGCTAAATCAAAGACATATATTTGTAACAAACAGGTCTGTAACAAATCAAAGTAATAAAAAGGTGGGAAATAATGACAGGTAACTGCAATGTTAAACAGTTTGCTCACTGAATACTGTAAAACAAAACAAGTTTGTATTTAATATTAGGAAAATAAATATTGTAAAGACCTTTCAATTTTTAATATTGACTAAGATCCATAATTTATTTAAAAGTCTAACTTTGATACACTATGAAACTTTGAGTAACAAATAGAACCCTTTGGCTCACCTAGTCTTTGCTGACCGTGATGCCAAATTAAACTAATTCCATCTGCTGCACATGGTAAATATTATTCTGTTCCTGTCTGCTCAAATGCCTGTATAAATGCCTCTGAAATATTTGCTATCATGTCTGCTGCCACTACCTCTTTTGGCAGTATATTACAGGCACCTACCACTCTGTTAAAAAAAAGAACTTGCCTTTTAAGCTACCTACCACTTTAAAGATGTGTCTTTTAGTACTTGACATCTTGACTCTGGGAAAGATCATCCTATCAACCTCATCTATATCTCTCAAAAATTTAAATACTTCTTTCAGTTTGCCCCTCAGCCTCAGGCACTCCAGAGAAAACAATATAAGTTGTCCGGTCTCTTCTTATAACCATAAATTCAGGTCATGTCTAGGTGAATCTCTTTTGCTTTGGCTCCAGAGCTTCAATGTGCTTCCTGGAATACATAAAGTGTGGCCTAACCACAGCTTTATACAATGTAAGGTGGCTTCCTGACTTTTATACTCAGTGACCTGATCAATGAAGAGAAATATGCTGTATGCCTTCTTTACCGCCTTATTGAATTGAATTGACTTTATTACGTACATCCTTCACATACATGAGGAGTAAAAATCTTTGTTACATCTCTATCTAAATGTGCAATTTAAAATAATTTGTTATAAATAGTATGTACAACAGGAGAGTCAATATAGCATAGAAATACAATTGCATCAGCATGAATTAATCAGTCTGATGGCCTGGTGGAAGAAGCTGTCTGGGATCCTGTTGGTCCTGGCTTTAATGCTGCGGTACCATTTCCTGGATGGTAGCAGCTGAAATGTTTTGTGGTTGGGGTGACTTGGGTCCCCAATGATCCTTCAGGCCCTTTTTACACACCTGTCTCTGTAAATGTCCTGAATAATGGGAAGTTCGCATTTATAGATGCGCTGGGCTGTCTGCACCACTCTCTGCATAGTCCTGCAGTTGAGGGGAGTTCAGTTCCCATGCCAGGCAGTGATGCAGCCAGTCAGAATGCTGTCAATCCACGCCCCTGTAGAAAGTCCTTAGTATTTGGGGACCCATACCAAACTTCTTCAACCATCTGAGATGAAAAAGGCTATTTTCACCAAACAGCCGGTATGTATAAACCACGTGAGATCCACGGTGATGTGGATGCCGAGGAACTTAAAGCTGTTCACCCTCTCAACCCCAGATCCATTGATGTCAATAGGGGTTAGCCTAACTCCATTATCTACTTCTGTTGCCATTTTCAGGGAGCTTTGCACCCAAAATCCTTCTGTACATTAATGCCGCTAAATGTCCTGCCGATTATCATATATTTAGCCTCTTGCATTTGACCTCACACCTGTCTAGATTATACTCCATCTGCCATTTCTGTGCCCATTTTTCCAACTGATCTATTTTTTCTGTATCCTTTGACGATCCTCACAAGCCATAACTCTGCCAATTTTTGTGACTTTTGCGAATTCACACCTGTTGGAAAGATTTAAATTTGATTCCTCCTTGGTATATGCTCAGATGTGTAAGACAAAATGGTGTCAGCTTGATGCGTGTAATCCTTGAGATTAGATATTAGAGTCATAAAGCACTCCAGCACTGAAGCAGGCCCTTCAGCCCATCTAGTCCATGCTGAACTGTTTTGCCTAGTCACATCAACCTGCACCTGGACTGTAGCCCTCCATACCACTCCTGTCTATGTACTTTTCCATAGTTCTCTTAAATGTTGAAATCAAACCGATATCCACCACCTCTTTTGGCAGTTCATTCTGCACTCTCACCATCCTCTGAGTGAAGAACTTTTCTGTCATGTTCCTGTAAACATTTCACCTTTCACTCTTAACCCATGACTCCTTGTTCAAGAGTCACCCAACCTCAGTAGAAATAAAAGCCTTGTCCATACTACTCATAAATTGTATATAGCTCTATTAAATCTTCCCTCAGTATTCCATGTTCTAAGGAAAAAAGTCTCAACATATTCAACCTTTCCTTCTAGTTCAGGGTCCTCAAGTCCTTGTAAATTTTCTGTATGTTCTTTCAATGTTATTTACATCTTTCCTGCAGGCAGGTGACCAAAACTGGGCACGATACTCCAAACTATGCCTCATCAATATCTTATATGACTTTGACATAACATCCCAACTCTTGTACTCAATGCATTGATTTATGAAGGCCAAAATGCCAATAGCTTTCTTTACAACCCTATCTACCTGTGACACCACTTTCAAGGAATTATTGATCTCTATTCCCAGATCCCTCTTCTACCACACTCCTCAGTGGCCTACCATTCCCTGTGTTAAATCCTACCCTGGTTTGTCCTCCCAAAGTGCAACACCTTGTCTGCATTAAATTCCATCTGCCATTTTTTCAGCCCATTTTTCCAGCTAGTCCAGATCCTACTGTAAGCTTTGATAGCCTTCCTCACTGTCCACTATGCCCCGGATATTGAAGAATGTTTTCCTCCTTTCAGACCGGTTGTTTCAGTTTCTAAGTTATGGGCCTAGGCCAAAGGTCATGGTCAGCACAATCCATCACAATGTTTCACCAACAACAGGAGGTAATTCTAGAGGTAACATTTGCAAGTATTCTGAAGGCATTATCAGTCAGCATTTGTGCCCAATGATTGAGTAGCATCAGCAGAGGACGGCCACAGTAAGATTACAGTTCTGTGAGACCATTCCAATGTGAATATTGGTGAATATCGATCAGGGTGGTTACACAAAGTGTTTTCCAAAAATTGCATCAATCATTATGAACTGACAGAAAATAGGGAAGTACAGTGAAAATAGCATTAAAAGACATGGGAAGGAGTTTCTACTAGGGGCTAGAACCTTACCAGATTTTCAAAACTACTTGAAAACACATTACCCAATGCCCTCAGGTGACTGAAACCACAGCAGAACCTGAGTGTAGTGAAACCCAACACAATACAAAGGGGGGGTGGGACTAGTGTTGGAAAATATATAGGAATCTATCACTTTTGTACTAGGATATCAAGATTGATTTATTTAGAAATACAGCGTGGAACAGGCTCTTCTGGCCCAACGAGTTGCACGGCCCAGCAACCTACTTATTTAACCCTACCCTAATCACATCGAGTGTGACAGTGTAATGGGTGTTGCGTGACACTCTTGTGTTCAGCTTCCACCGCTGACTAGCAGTGTCACAAAAAGGAGAGCTGAATGCGCAAGTCTCCCTGGTAGTGCATAGCCTCCCCAACAGCAAGCCTCAGGTAGTGCTTCTTCACTAAAGACAGACAGAAACTGTACTCCTTTCAGACTCAGGTTGAACTACAGAGGACGGGGAGGAGGTTTGGCCCCTGCACACGTAGCACGCAGGCCCACCGGCATGTGGACACGCCCTGGTGCTCATGAACCAGATCCACAGCTCTGGGTAAATAGCCCCACTGCCTTGTGGGGGCAGCCTTGGGAGAGATGAAGGCTACAGGAGTAAACCCAGACAGAAAGTCTAAAGTGGAACCCATAAGATGGCTGTGCCTCACTGAACGTCTTTCCAGCAGCTCCTGCAGCTAAGCTGGTGCCAAACATATTCCTTCGCTTTCCTTTGGACTACACAGCCGAAGCCGAGAGGCAGATCTTGACGACTGGGCATCCCAGGATCTCCATACCTTTCACCCAGGCTTGTGCCCTGGAGAGATCAGTCCATTGTCCTTGGAGACAGATGGATGCCATCATCATCAATCACAGGAGAATTTACAACAACCAATTAACTTACTTCAGCCGGTCGGTGGTGCAGTGGCATCAGCACCGGCCTTCAAGGCAAATGGTCCCGAGTTTGAATCCGGCTGGCTCTTTGTACACTTTCCATTGGCCGCATAAAAAAGTCAAATGCTATGGAAATGGCAAAAATGATGCCCGATGTGTCACAAACCACGAAAAGCAACAACAAATTAACCTATTAACCACCATTTCCTTGGGAGGAAATCAGAACGCCGGGAGAAAACCCACGCGTTCATGGGAAGGACTTATTACAGAGGACCAACTCCGAACTCGGACCCCCTGAGTCGTAATAGTGTCACACTATCTGCTTGGCCCCAGTGCACATACTCTAAGCGAAATAGTGGTGCTTGCCTGCAAAGCAGCTATTCACCCATCTCAGAAGGGTGAACAAAACAGGAATGAAACAGGAATCAGTCAAAAACAGAAAGAAGAGAGGACTATTGGAATTGGTAGGAGTAGATTATGCATCGGGGTAGTAACAGTCAGTACCCTAAATATAGCAGAATTAGATAACCTGATAGTCTCTCTCCAACAGAAAATGTGGGATATTATGGGAGAAAGTTGTCAGGATCAGATACGAACTAACTCACTGGGTCAGGATGCATTCTGGGTGCAGTTAAATTTCTGAAGCCCCTTCAAGATACAACAAACTTGATTATTGAACGTTTAGACATCACTTCTGGAACAGCACCTGGTGTTGAGGCATGTGTTACCTGTACTAATTGTCACTGACATGAATCAGCAATTGTGAAAGTATGTTGCCCTGACTTGCCACCCATTATTCATTGATATAGACTGGATATAAGATGTGGAGGTGGCAAGGAGATAATCTATCAATGGGCCAAACACACTAAGGTAATTTAAACACAAGCTCATAAGGCAATTGAAGTGTAGCATGCCCAGATTTTTTGGTTAAGTCTTTGGAATTGGGGAGCATACATCAGATACATCCCTGGCTTGGGATCTTGTCGTACTTATATTAGTTGTACTTTGCAATGCAACTTCCATCTGGAGAGACCATTGAACCTGAAGCTACTGTGGGAAGGTATTTCCAATACTGTATACTACTCTCCCGTGGATCACATAGGCTCTTTTCTGACCAGTGTGCCATGGAAAGACTCATCAAAAGCTTTGCTAAAATCAGTGTAAAATGTATCAAGAGCACTTTCTTCATTTTACTTCCTTGTTACCTTTACGTAATTCAGTTAGGTCAGTCAGACAAAAACATCCTTTAGCAAACCCCGATGCAGACGCAAATTATTCTATGCTTTACTAAATGAAGATTTAAACTGATGCTGCGATTCAATTTGAATAATTTGTCCATCACCAAGAGTAAACAAGTTGCTAATAATTATTAGTTATTCCCTCTTTTTAAAACAAAACAATAGCAGTCATGTAAATCTCCAGCACCACTTCTGTAACCGTGGAGGACTTTAAAATGGTAGTATTCTTTTAACATAGCCTCCAGTGTTATATATTGCATCTGGTGCTTTTCTTGTGCTCCCCAACCCCACTCCCCAGGATTGATGAGACCAGATGCAAACAGAGACCACATTGTCAAGCACTACACTCGACCCACCATGCCCATCTAGCTCTCCAGGTTGCCAGCCATGTTAACTCTTCTTAACTTTCCCTCAGCAATATGTCTGTCCTTGACCCCTTGACTGCCAGGTTGAAGCTCTATGCAAACAAGTGCCTCATGTTCTTCTTGGACACCCTATTATCTGGCAGAATGGATATTGAGTTCTCCAAGATCTAGTAACTCCTTTCCCTTTGTCCCTTTACTCTCCTCTCCTGATCTATCTGAGCCCATCACTATGTCTCTTACCCCTCCTCCATCTCCCATCACTATCTCTTACCCCTCCTCCATCTCCCATCACTATCTCTTACCCCTCCTCCATCTCCCATCACTATCTCTTACCCCTCCTCCATCTCCCATCACTATCTCTTACCCCTCCTCCATCTCCCATCACTATCTCTTACCCCTCCTCCATCTCCCATCACTATGTCTCTTACCCCTCCTCCATCTCCCATCACTATCTCTTACCCCTCCTCCATCTCCTATCACTATGTCTCTTACCCCTTCTCCATCTCCCATCACTATCTCTTACCCCTCCTCCATCTTCCATCACTATCTCTTACCCCTCCTCCATCTCCCATCACTATCTCTTACCCCTCCTCCACCTTCTTCATCTTCCCATCACTGTCTCTTACCCCTCCTCCATCTCCCATCACTATCTCTTACCCCCTTCCATCTCCCATCACTATGTCTCTTACCCCTCCTCCACCTTCTCCATCTTCCCATCACTCTTACCCCTCCTCCACCTTTGGAACAGCACATTTGGAAAGCGGTGAAATGATCGGACAAAGTCAGCATGGATTTGTGAAAGGAAAATCATGTCTGACGAATCTCATAGAATTTTTTGAGGATGTAACTAGTAGAGTGGATAGGGGAGAACCAGTGGATGTGGTATATTTGGATTTTCAAAAGGCTTTTGACAAGGTCCCACACAGGAGATTAGTGTGCAAACTTAAAGCACATGGTATTGGGGGTAAGGTATTGGTGTGGGTGGAGAATTGGTTAGCAGACAGGAAGCAAAGAGTGGGAATAAACGGGACCTTTTCAGAATGGCAGGCGGTGACTAGTGGGGTACCGCAAGGCTCAGTGCTGGGACCCCAGTTGTTTATAATATATATTAATGACTTGGATGAGGGAATTAAATGCAGCATCTCCAAGTTTGCGGATGACACGAAGCTGGGTGGCAGTGTTAGCAGTGAGGAGGATGCTAAGAGGATGCAGGGTGACTTGGATAGGTTGGGTGAGTGGGCAAACTCATGGCAGATGCAATTTAATGTGGATAAATGTGAAGTTATCCACTTTGGTGGCAAAAATAGGAAAACAGATTATTATCTGAATGGTGGCCGATTAGGAAAAGGGGAGGTGCAACGAGACCTGGGTGTCATTATACACCAGTCATTGAAAGTGGGCATGCAGGTACAGCAGGCGGTGAAAAAGGCGAACGGTATGCTGGCATTTATAGCGAGAGGATTCGAGTACAGGAGCAGGGAGGTACTACTGCAGTTGTACAAGGCCTTGGTGAGACCACACCTGGAGTATTGTGTGCAGTTTTGGTCCCCTAATCTGAGGAAAGACATCCTTGCCATAGAGGGAGTACAAAGAAGGTTCACCAGATTGATTCCTGGGATGGCAGGTCTTTCATATGAAGAAAGACTGGATGAACTGGGCTTGTACTCGTTGGAATTTAGAAGATTGAGGGGGGATCTGATTGAAACGTATAAGATCCTAAAGGGATTGGACAGGCTAGATGCGGGAAGATTGTTCCCGATGTTGGGGAGGTCTAGAACGAGGGGTCACAGTTTGAGGATAGAGGGGAAGCCTTTTAGGACCGAGGTTAGGAAAAACTTCTTCACACAGAGAGTGGTGAATCTGTGGAATTCTCTGCCACAGCAAACTGTTGAGGCCAGTTCATTAGCTATGTTTAAAAGGAAGTTAGATATGGCCCTTGTGGCTACAGGGGTCACGGGGTATGGAGGGAAGGCTGGGTTCTGAGTTGGATGATCAGCCATGATCATAATAAATGGCGGTGCAGGCTCGAAGGGCCGAATGGCCTACTCCTGCACCTATTTTCTATGTTTCTATGTTTCTATGTTTCTTCATCTTCCCATCACTGTCTCTTACCCCTCCTCCACCTTCTCCATCTTCCCATCACTGTCTCTTACCCCTCCTCCATCTCCCATCACTAATGAACTCCTCTCACTGGTTCCCTTCACTTTCTATACCCCTCTGACCTCCCCATCTCCCTCCCCTTACTCTATGCTCCATCTTCCTCTCCTATCAGATTCCATGGTATTAAGACCTTTGTCACTTCTACCTGTCACCTCCCAGCTTTCAGTGCCTTTCCTTCTCTCCTCTCCCCTCCCCTGTCTGCCAGTCACCCCTTCCTCACTCCTGGAACCACATATCACCTGCCAATTCTTGCTTTATCCCTCCTCTCCACCACTTTACACTGGCTATCCACCTCACCTTTCAATCCAGGTGAAGAGCCTCGACCCGAAATGTTGACTGCCCATTTCCCTGTATAGAAGTTGCCACTCACTGAGTTTCCCAAGTGTTTTGTGTGTTGCTCTGGGACTTCTTTTAGTTGGTGTTGACAATCTGTCCATTTTCAAAAATGAAAAGCCCTTAATGCTACTTATTCTAATGTAGTTAGCCCGCCATTCGCTGTGCCCACAACATAGATCTTAGTCACACCTTTGTCCATCTTTTAGTTATCTTACTCCTTGTATACCAGTAAAATACTTTTGGCGTTCTATCGATATCATACATTCTCTTTTGCCTTTCCAATTTTCCTTTTAATTGAGTTCCGATACCTATACCTTTCCAGACTTTGTACTGTATTAGTGTCTGGGAAAATATTTTCTTTCTTGTCTGATCCAACCCTCTGCTCACTTTGTCATCTGGTGCTCCAGGTTTAATCATTTTATTTGTGGTAACCTTCATATGCTGAATCCCTTGACTTTCCTGAGAATGAACTACTGTCAAAAAGTTGTTTCTCATCCATTCCTGCCAGATCACTTTAGTCTAGTGAAATTGGCCTTGGTTCAATCTAGAACTTGTGATACTGTCTTTGTTCTTTTCTAAAACTATACTAAACTTAACTATGTTATGGAAATATCATGAGTTTTATTCTATCTACTCAGCCTCATTTCCTAGAATAAACTAAAATTGCCCCGGCCCCCTCTTTTTGGTTGGGCTTGCAACATATTGGTTAAAAAATACTTGTCAATGCAATTTAGGAATTCTTATTCCTCTGAATCTTTTTTACTGATTTATTGGTCATGTATTATTACTGTACACGCTGTTTACTCTGTGAGCCTCATGCAAACAAGGAATTTCAATGCACCCTGGTGTAAGTGACAATAAACTAAGCCCAGGCCATGACAACAGGAGCCACTGTCAGTCGTATCTGCAGGAGGTGCTGCCTCAAAAAGCAACTGGCGTCATCGAAGATCCCCATTGTCCAGGCCATGCCATCTCTTCAGCTCCCACTGGGCAGGAGTTACATGAGCCTGAAGTTCCACACCACCAGGTTCAAGAACAGATAGTTCAATTATTTGGTTCTTGAACCAACTTGCACAGGCTTAGTCACTACATATAGCAACACTATGTCCACTTTGCACCAAAATTGACTTTATTTTGTTCTACCTGTGTTTTCTTGTTTTTAAAAAAAGTGTATAATTTAGATTTATGTCTTCCTTACGAATGCCACTGCAAATTCTTTTAATTGTACCTAGTGCATACATATACTTGAGCATCTGACAATAAACTCGGCTTTGATGGAATCTGAATCTATTATCTATTATTTCCCCTTCCCCAGCTACTTACTCTGGCTTCTGCTCCCTTCCTTTCCTGTCCCAGTGAAGGGTCTCGGCCCAGAACGACTGTTGATTCACCCCCACAGATGTCCCCTGACTTGCTGAGTTCCTCCAGCATTTTTAATTTATTTATATACAGAGCAGAACAGATCCTTCTGGCCCACCAAGGCACCGGCAACCCTCCGATTTAAACCTAGCCAAACCACAGGACAATTTACAATGACCAATTAATAACTTACTAACCAATACGTCTTTGGCCTGTGGGAATAAACCCACACCATTTGCTATTCGACAGCCTTTTCGACCCGTGATAATCTTGTGGTTTTTTCATTAATGATTCTATATAAGTGGAATGCTGTCAAAACCTATGTGACCCTGAGGAGGTTTGTGAAAGGAGATATTGCTTCTTCTGGTTGGTATTCCATGAGGGTGGACTGTACTCTACCCTGTAAGTCATGATGTTTCACTGTCCTGTCAAACAACACCCTTATCCCATGCAACACACACACACACACACAAAATGCTTGGAGGAACTCAACAAGTCAGGCAGCATCTGTGGAAATAAATAAACAGTTGTCTTTTAGGCCCAGACCCTTCCTCAGGGCTGGAGAGGAAAGGAGAAGACTCCGGAATAAATAGGTGGGGGGCGGGTAGAGGGAGGAGGATAGCTAGAAATGTATCAAGCGAAGCCAGGGGAGTGGGAAAGGTAAAGGGCTGGAGAGGAAGGAATCTAATGGGAGAAGCGTGGACCATAGGAGAAACGGAAGGAGGAGGGGTCCCCAGAGAGAGGTGATAGGCAGATGAGAAGAGGTAAGAGGGTAGAGTGGGGAATAGGAGAAAAAGCGAGAGGAAAATGTCTTTTACCGTAAGGGGAAATCGATATTCATGCCATCAAGTTGGATGCTATCCAGACGGAATATAACGTGTTTGTTGCTCCTCCACTCTGAGGGTGTCCACATCTGGCACAAGGAGAGGCCATGGACCAATATTTCGGAACGGGAATGGAATTCGGATTTAAATTGTTTGGCCAGCGGGAAGTTAAGCTTTAGCGGTTGGAGCGGAGGTGCTGGACGAAGCAGTCCGCCAATTTACGATGCGTCTCGCTAACGTGGAAGAGGCCACATCGGGAGCACCGGATACAGTAGACGACCCCAGCAGATTCGCAGGCGAAGTGTTACCTCACCTGGAAGGACTGTTTGGGGCCCTGATGGAGGTTAGGGAGGAGGTGAATGAATGAGCACTTTGACCGCTTGCGGGGAAGGAGATTAGTGCGAGGTACGAATGTACAAGGGAATCACGGAAGGAGAGATCCATGCGGAAAGCGGAGTATGGGGCGGGGGGGGGTAAAGTTGGTGGTAGGATCCCTTTGGAAATGGCAATGGTTGCGGAGGACAACGTGTTGGATGCGAAAGCTCGTGGGCAGTAAGGACGGGCAAGAGGAACTCTTATATCGCGGTTAAGTGCGGATGTTCGGGAAATTAAGATGACGGGGTAACCCGTTCTTTGAAGTAGAGTGGCACCTCTGATGTCCTGAAAAGGAAAATCGTATCCTAGGAACAAATGCAGCGGTACGAAGGAACTGAGAAAAAAAATAGCATTTTTACAAGAAACAGGGTGGGAAGAGGTATAGTCAAGGTAACTGTGGGAACCGGTAGGTTTATGAAAGATGTCAGTGGACAGTTTGTTTCCGGAGATGGAGACAGAGAGATCGAGAAAAGGAAGGGAGATGTCAGAAATTGACCAATGAATTTAAGGACAGGGTGGAAGTTGATGAAATTGACGAACTCGGCATTGGTGCATGAAGCAGCAGCAATGCAGTCGGCAATTTAGCGAAGGGAGAGCTGGGGAGCGTTAACCGGGAAAGGCTTGGTACATGGACTGTTCTACACAGCCAATGAAGAGGCAGGCAAAGCTGGGGCTCGTACGGATGCCCATGGCTACCCCTCGAGTTTGGAGAAAGTGTGAGGAGCAGCAGGAAAAATTGTTGAGGGTAAGGACCAGTTCTACCAGATGGAGAACAGTGGTGGTAGTGGAGGAACTGACTGGTTCTTTTTTTTTTGAGAAAGAAACAGGGAGCTTTAAGGCCTTCATGATGGAGGATAGAAGTGTAGAGAGACTGGACGTTCATGGTGAAAATGAGGCGGCCAGGGACAGGGAATTAAAAGTTACCGTGGAAATCGAGTGCATGTGAATTGTCCAGGACGTAGCTGGGATTGGACTGAACCAAACCAAGGGCAATAGAGTGGAGTCGAGGTACGAGGACACAAGTTGAGTGGGGCAGGCGGAGACAACAGGCCCACCCGGACAGTCAGGACAGGTTTGTGGATCTTGGGCAGGAGGGAAAAGCGAGCAGCGCGGGATAAAGGGAATAGGAATTTGTCGACAGCGGACGGGAGCTCTCCACCCACATCCCTTTGAACCCGAGAGGCAGTCCAATCAGAATTACCAATACGAGGAGGCGCCGGCTGACAATCGGACCAATAAACGTTGCTGCAGCGGGAGTCAAGGATCCCAAATGGCGCTGGTGGGGGAGAGTGAGAAGCCGGAGCAGTTAGCGGAAGAAATCCCCGAGTATGACCGGCGGAAGGAGAGGATGGTGGAGACCCTGCAGCGACGGGACCAGGAGCGGCAGCAGGGCGTGGAGCGGAGGAAGCTGGCCAAAGACGTGATGGCGGTGAAGGAGGAGAAGTCCAACTTCTTCAGCGCGGCCTTCTCGGAGGAGAGGTCGTCAATAGAGGCGCTGCTGGCGGGCTGCGAGGGCGCCGACAGCGCGGCACTCGCCCACAGCTTCGAGGAAATCGCCCAGAAGATACAGCGGCTGCAGAAGTTCGTCAACGACAGCATGATGTTCCTGTCGGCCTACGAGCTGCGCCAGGCCCAGACCGCCTTGCAGAAGTTGCAGGCGGCGGTGGTGGAGAAGCGGGAGGAGTGCCTGCCCAAGAAGAAGTTCGCATTCAAATCGCGCAAAAAAGAAAACGTCGGCCCCAGGGAGGCCAAACCCTCCTCCCCTTGTGACGGGAGCACCAGCCAGCCCAGGTTGATCGAGCAAAACCTCTGCGGCTACTCGGACGCTGACTCGCAGGTACTGGTCCGCTTGGCAGAGGAGATCAGCGGCAAGGACGTGCTTTTAACCAGGCTGTCCAACTGCGTAGTTAAGCTCCTCGGCTCGCCCAACACCCTGCACATCAAGAATGTCACCAATTCCAAGGTGTTGTGCGGACCTGTCTCGACCTCTGTGTTTATTGACCAATCTGCCGGCTGTACATTCGCTTTCGCATGCCAGCAACTGCGAACCCACAACACTAAGGATGCAAAGGTGTATCTGCATGTAACCAGCAGAGCCATCGTAGAAGATTGCACTGGAGTTTCTTTTGCACCGTTTAACTGGACGTATGAAGGCATCGACAGAGATTTTGAACAGGCAGGGTTAGACAGAACAAAGAACAATTGGAACGCTATTGACGATTTCAACTGGCTTGCGTCTGATCATTCTCCTAACTGGAGTATTTTGCCGGAGGAATCTCGAATAACTGATTGGGATGAAATCTTAGCTCCTTGATTGTGCCTATTATGCCCAAAGTTGGTGTTCATTGACCAATCGCAGGAATTGATACTTGATTTCTGCCGTGTACTTGAATAAATGCAAAATAAGCCTTGTGACGGAAAATCCGCTATTTAATTTTTTTGGCCAATTTTATTTAAAAAATATTGTGGGTTAAATGTGATCTTGAATAGTTGGCATGCTATTTTCTGTATGTGAGAATGTTTCATCCACTGTACCTTTGTCAGTGTTTTGTTCTCAGTGTTTGCACTTCAATTTGAAAATGTTTTATTGTTGAAGTAGATTTCAATTGAAACAAAGTTAAAACACATTTCAGAATGCATAAGATTAACGGATAAAATAAAAAAAGAACAATCTTGAACTGGCTTGGTTTGTTTTTAAATAACAACTAATAAAATCCATAGGCTTGAAATTGAACTTCCATTGGCCTTTAATTGTAAACAGTGTACTACTAATTTTGTGCTTTAACATTGGGAAAACATCCAAAATAATGGTGGTCTACTGCCCTATTAAACTGGGGAATGTTAACAGCATTTGAAATGTATTTTTAAAGTAGTAGTTATCTTTAGCTATGATGGCAGTAATGGTGTGGTAGCTGACAGGCCATGCTCAGTTCAAATTCCCTGCTTTCCAGATAGAATTCGTAATGGAATTACAGTTGTCTTAAGTCAATTTATTGTTTGTTTCATTTTCAAGTTTATTGTCACTTAGCCATATACAACCAAATGAAACTGTGTTCCTCCAGACCAAGGTGCACAACACTGTAAATATAACTCAAACACAAGCAATATTGTCACAAATTAGCAAATAACAAGGTGCGTTTATGACGCAAGTTTAAAAAGTTAACAGTACTGGCACTTCATATGTGATGAGACCTGGGTGCTGACAGGGAGTTCAGTAGTCTCACAGCCTGGGGGAAGAAGCTGTTTCCCAACTTAACAGTCCTTGTTCTAATGCTGCAGTACCTCCTGCCAGATGGATCATTGACAATGCTAAGGGCCCTGCATACGGAGCACTCCTCATAACTAACACTATTTGGTGAAAGAGAGACTGTGATATTCCCCTCAGCAGTTCTCTCAATCCTTTGTAGGGACTTGTGGTCAGATGCCTTGCAATTCCCATACCGGACGGTGATACACTGGTCAGCACACTTAAAGTGCTCTATTGAACAAAGTAAAGTGTGGTCTATATTGAACCTATCTAGCCAGGTTGTAAGCCACAGTAAGTGCAAGTTGGAGGAGAGGAACATTAAACTTAGCCCAAGAAGATTTCTACACTGTCAATGGTATAAATACATAATATAAACCTGAAGCACCAATGTCAAAATAATTTTGCATCAAAATTAATTAGTGGTAATTTTAATTGTACAAAATATTACCTTCAATCTTTTATCTGTCTTGGTCTCGTATGCTGACAGGAACATAAATATGCATACAATGCATTTCTTTAAATCAGTCACAGTGGAGGTGTGGATAGGTAACTTTCTTTAGTGATTTGGGATCAAAACAGGAAAGATGTCCCATCTGGGCAACAGCATCTTTTTTTCCGTTAAAAGTATTTCAGATACTGGTTGGAAGAATTACTTGTTATGAATATGAGTGTAAGGAATGCCTCTTTACTGTCTGTTAAACTCATGCAACTTTGTTGTCTTGATATAGATTTATTCCGAGCTCACAGTCCACAATGCAATGATTGGAGGAGTTGATATGAGTAAATGTAAGTGCTGTAAGTATTTTGGTTTTATATTTCATATAGAAGCTGCTAGATTTTGTATAAACCTTGTAGAGTAAATAAGAACAGGTGAAAGAATTTCTCATGTCATTTGAGCTGGCCTTGAACAAGAATGTTCTTGTCAACACGGTGTTACATGGAGTAAGCCTTGTTTAATAAAAATGCAACATGTACTGTCTGTTTTGAAAATAGCCATTTGCTATGATGGTTAATGAAATAATAAAACATTATTTCATTCATTTGAAGACCTTGACAGTTCATTTACTTGTCCTCCAGAATAATTTTTAATAGTTGACAATCAAATAAAGGTACTGTAGCCATAAAGAAAACAATACACTTCCCACTGAATCACATCAAGAATTTCACCACAAACAATGGTACTTATTTACAAAGTGACATAATGTTCAATCAAATTTGGAACATATTGTTCAGAACTTCAATGATAATTCACAAGTTGACAAAGTTGGTCTGCCAGACTGAGAAGAAGTTGATTTATTCAATGTGTATATTACAGGCAAGAGCAGCACTTAACACCTATCCATAATTACTCTTAACAAGTTGATCTGAACTGCCTTCTGGAACCGGGTTGTATCTTCACTGTGCTGTCTCTGTGAGGTGAAGTTGTTCCCACATGTTGTTAAATGTGGGTTCCATAAATTTTACTCATTAATGAGTTTTGAGGTTATTTCAAGGTGGCTTATTAATATGAAGGGGCTCCAGCTGAATATGGGCCCTACTGTGGAGTAGTTTTATGTGATTGTAAATCTTCCGAAGGTTAATTTCAACATCTCAGTGCTAATAGTTCGAGAGTATTATGCAGAAGGGGTGCACGTTTTTAGCACAAATAACCTGTGTAATTCCTTGTGGTCTGGATTCACAGAGCAGCTGCAACAACACAGGGTTACGTTCTACCTCAGTAGCCCACAACAGTCCCACAAAAATAATTCAGCCAGTTCTAATTTCCAGGTATCTCCCTGCAGATTCTTTCAGTCTGAGCTAGAGCATGTTAAAACAAATTTCTGGAGAAATTAAAATCAGGCAGCATCTACAGAGGCAAAAGGATTATCAACATTTTGAGTTGAAACCCTACATTTGAATCACCACCTTTGAAAGAAAACAAGTTGGAAATAATTTCAGATGAAGTCTCTGAGAATTTAGAATCTGCCCAATGTACAATTTCTGTAAATAAAACATGCAATTAAATACATTTTAAATCACATTAGACAGAGTTCAAGCACTTTTTCCTCCCTCTATAAATACTCCTCAAATCTATAAAATCATCACACTGTCATCATTCCTTCCATCCCAATTACAGCTAGGATGATTTCTGATCTCTTGATTGCCAGCGCCTTTCCTTCCCACCCAAATCTTTCCTGTGTCAACCTGTGGAACAAGCTTCATCTCAAGTTACTTGCATTTGCAAGTTTTAAGCTATCCAATCTTTCCTCTCCAAATACTGCGCCTCAAACTTTGCTAATACAGTTCTCACTCAGAGCTGCTGTTTCATGACAGCAATTGACGCAATCAGAAATTAATACAATAACATTTTAATGGGAAGTGAATGCAGAGTGTTAAAAAATATATATTTGTAGGCGAGTCGGGTTGCGAACTCTCCTTAGCCAACAGCCTGTAAAATAAATAAAAGCTCCAGACACAGCAATGAAACCAACTGTTACCTCCCTGTCCTGCAAGTACCAGCGTTTGCGATCCACCGGGAAGCTGAAGAGAGTGGAAGAGGACAGGAAACGGGGAAGGGTAGCATGAAATCTGAAGATGTATTCAGGAGGTGCAATAATTAACCGTAGCTGTTTTTTTAATCGACTAACAGTCCGATCTGTTTCCAGTACCGGCCTCATCTCTATACGTTTACATCCAAGGGGCTGAGACTTGAACATCATCTGGTTTAACCACTGACTGGCATTTGTTTAGTGAATCTTCCTCTCCTCCTACCGAATCTACTCACCGTCCAAAATCAATACCTGGCTCCTCTTTCTGATGTGTAACATATCTTTATGGTTTTACTCTCACATCTGTTCTGTTCTCGAGTGTTCTCCAGTGGTCTATCCATTCCTATATATGGCCCGTGGGAAGTTTTATTTGCAAGCAACATCAATGTCCTCAAGTACACTGACAATATCCGGTGCACCTTTCTCTTTTCCTCTCCGCTCTCTAGTATAGTTCTTCCAAGTAACCATTAAGCTGGCTAAAATGGTTTCAAATATCCCCACAGACTATGTTCTGTGGACTGCTGATGACCCATTTCATATCTTAACGTGCACTGAACAGTACATAACCTTAGGATCACCCTCGACCACAACTTGAGCTTTGGACCATTTATAAAAATAAGATAGGGTCACAACTGCTTATCTCCACCCCCCCCCCGTGACATTGTTAATTTATTTTCCATTTCGTCCCTCCTAGTTCTGAAATCCTAATCTGTGCTTGTTTTCACCCCTAGATGTGATTATTCTAACACATTTTCTGATGACTTCGTCCACTCAAGATCAGCCCAAAATCCAGTGCTCTTGTCCCAGTTCACTACCCATTTCCGTATGGTTGTTTTCCTACGTTGATGTCCCACTTAGCAATTTCTTTAAAATGTGTGCCTTAATATTCAAATCTTTCCATGCTCCTGCCCTTCCCTTTCCGTGGCATATTTTCCAGACCTGAAGCCTTCTGCATCAGTATTTTTGTATTTACGAGCACCAGCAAAATTTGTAATCCCACTATTGACATCATTTCTAGTTGCCAAGGTCCCAAACACCAGAATTTACACCAGTTCTTCATTTAAAATGCCCACCTCCATGGCCAAACCTTTGGCATTGTCCTACTCTCTGCGTGACTCGGTTTTGCAGTATATTGTATTTCCTTACGCAGCTCCTTTTATCCCAATGCTCGTTCCAGGCTTTGACCTACATTGAAGCTTACTTAGTTTATTAAATCGAACCTGCTTTGTGTTCGTTCTATTTTACCAGTAAACATGCTGCAGAAAACACGGCACAACACGGCGGTGATTAGATACAGATTTAGCAAAGAGATAACGGCAAACAAATCAAATACAGCCATCGCCTCCTTGAGTGAAGTTTTACTGAATACTCTTACTCGACTTTTTAAATGCACGGAAACTTTCCGAGGTAAGGTGCAATCGCTGACAACTTGAGGGCAAAGTAATTACTCCCTAAAAGGGCGGATTACTCTCATAGCTGATCTGGGGCAAGGCTTTCTCTAAATGATTAGTGATAATACCTATTACTGGCATTAAGGTGACGTCTTGCAGCTTCAGATTTTCTCAGATAGATTCTGGAAGAACCACCTCCCTTGCTGGGGGAAGCTCTGGCAACGTTAGCTGCAGTCGCGGACAATTACTTTTTTTCAAAAAAAATCTGGCTTGGTAAATTGGAAAACCCTTCGACTTCAGAGTGTCCTGGAATCAGCTGCAGCTTTGCTTTTCGGCTGGTCGGGATGGAGGGACCTACAGCAGAGTCAATTTCAGTCGCACTGTTTCCCGCTCTTTCTGTACCAGTGCGCAAATCTTTCTAATTCGTTGAAAGCTCAACCTTAACATTGGAACTCAGCGGAAAAGAAAAATGGCCATTCTGAAAATCAAGTTCAACGTGCAGAAAAGGGTGAAATTGGCCCAGGGTCTGTGGCTGCTGAACTGGTTCTGTGTCATAGTCGGAATCGTCATCTTTGGAATGGGCTTGTTCCTCAAGATCGAGCTCAGGAAACGGAGCGAGCTAATGGACAACGAGGAGAGCCATTTGGTGCCCAACTCCCTGATACTGGTGGGTCTTACGGCCTGCGCCATCAACTGCTTTGGGGGCAAGTTTTGCTACGACTCACTCGATCCGGCTAAATACGCCCGATGGAAATCGGTGCTCAAGTTCTACCTGGCGTTCTTTTTGTTTTTCGCTTTTTTGACCTTCATCACCGTGTTGTTGTGCTTCCTGATGAGGATTTACCTGGAAGACACTCTAGCCAAAGGGCTAAAGAACGGCATGAAATTCTACAGGGATACCGACACCCCGGGCAGGTGCTTCATGAAGAAAACCATCGACCAGCTGCAGATAGATTTCCGCTGCTGCGGAAGCAACGGCTTCCGTGACTGGTTTGAAATCCAGTGGATCAGCAACAGATACCTGGACTTCAGCTCCAAGGAGGTGAAAGAGTAAGTAAAAGTAGCGCATACATAGGAAATTGGGACGAGAGCATTTGAACCTTGCACAGTAGCTATGTTAGATCTAACTCCAAACCCTGGCCCGTGGTTCATCACTTATGAGGCATGCCTCACCGCGTAATTTGAGCTTTCAGCCCCAAAATCCTCAATTACGTGTCTTCTCTTCCTGCAGCCGTATAAAGAGCAACGTTGAAGGGAAGTATCTGGTGGACGGGGTCCCATTCAGTTGCTGCAATCCGGCTTCCCCTCGACCCTGTATCCAGCAGCAGATCACCAATAATTCAGCCCATTACAGCTACGAATTCCGGTCAGAAGAGCTGAACTTGTGGACACGAGGATGCAAGCAAGCACTGCTCAATTACTATGCCAATATGATGCACTCAATTGGAGCTCTCGTCTTATTTGGTTGGGTACTGGAGGTAAGAGGGCTATGGAAGTTTACTTATTGTAAATCTGGAAGAAAATTCTTTATCAAAGGAACTTTTCATTAAGCTTGGTTGCTACAGTGGCTATCTGTTTTACACCAAAGTGAGTTTCCACCAAGGGGGCAAACATGTTAGAATTTAGAGTATACTTGTTACGCTCTTTTGATTGTAAATATTGGTATCTTCAGGAAATCAATTGACTTTGGGTCTGTGTAAGATATAATACACAAGGACACTGACTGCATGAATACAGTACTTAAATATTTATCGCAGCACTACAATCTTCTGCCGGTCAGATCTTGTGTATACCCTAGAGATTCGTCGTGAATGAAAATATTTTACGCTCTGTATTTTCACTCTCCACATAAACGACGACCTTAACCACCCCTTCGTGAAGTTTAATAATCACTTCCTCGGCAAAATGTCTGAAAGAGACAGGGAAAACATATTTGCTGAAAGGTCGAGTCGGACAACTTGGGGTGGGGAGGGGGGAAGAGAAAGAACTACAGAGTTGATATTTCAGGCTAATAACCTCTCACTAGTAAATTGAGTTTTACTTTAGACTAGGTAGTGATTTTGCAACATATAGTACATTTCTACTGTCACACCGGAGAAAGAAATTTGCTTTCCTAAATAAATATTCCATCTTAAAGCCTGATCAATTTTAAACCATAAAGTAATACAAACGTTTAATGAATTAACACATCGTCATTAATCCAAAACACTTAATTCAGATTTTCTCTCCACCTGTTTTCTAGCTTGCTGGGTACTTCCAGCATTTTCAATTTTTATGAAGTTTTACAGGTTAATTTAAATGAATAGGACAGACAGAATCTCTTTAGTAATAACCAAAGGATAACAGAGCGCTGCAGATTTGAAGAGAGATCACTTGGGTCTCGTACCTGTGATGATGGCTGTTGTTGTGACAATGAAGTTACCAGAGAAAATTACTGGTAGATACAAAACACTTTCTTTATGCGACAAAACAAAGCACAGCAGGCATCATATGGAGATGCTTTCGGTGGAAAGGTCTGCTGGCCCAACATTTTATCAAAGGACATCTCCATATTAACCATGTATGGATAATGCTTTCTTTGAAACCACATACAACCTTCACACCTCCTGATTCACATCCACACAACAGACATCCAAATGAATTTTAATCAGCATTGTCTGGACTGGGATTCACAGCTATTAGGAGCCCAAATTAAATGCAATAACTATGAAATTATTGTTGGACTCCTTTTCATCAATTTCTGACCTAATTTTGGCCTCTCATGTAGCTTTAGATTCTATGGAAAAAATGCATTCCAAGTATTAATTTGATAAATCTGCAACATCACCAATTAAAGTCTTATAGACATCTATCTCTAATGAAATTATTGATCTTCTCGTTTAATGATGGGTTGGAGCACTTGCTAAATTGTCCATAATCATGAGTGTTTCAGTAAATCCACTTTGGTGGCAAAAATAGGAAAACAGATTATTATCTGAATGGTGGCCGATTAGGAAAAGGGGAGGTGCAACGAGACCTGGGTGTCATTATACACCAGTCATTGAAAGTGGGCATGCAGGTACAGCAGGCGGTGAAAAAGGCGAACGGTATGCTGGCATTTATAGCGAGAGGATTCGAGTACAGGAGCAGGGAGGTACTACTGCAGTTGTACAAGGCCTTGGTGAGACCACACTTGGAGTATTGTGTGCAGTTTTGGTCCCCTAATCTGAGGAAAGACATCCTTGCCATAGAGGGAGTACAAAGAAGGTTCACCAGATTGATTCCTGGGATGGCAGGTCTTTCATATGAAGAAAGACTGGATGAACTGGGCTTGTACTCGTTGGAATTTAGAAGATTGAGGGGGGATCTGATTGAAACGTATAAGATCCTAAAGGGATTGGACAGGCTAGATGCGGGAAGATTGTTCCCGATGTTGGGGAGGTCTAGAACGAGGGGTCACAGTTTGAGGATAGAGGGGAAGCCTTTTAGGACCGAGGTTAGGAAAAACTTCTTCACACAGAGAGTGGTGAATCTGTGGAATTCTCTGCCACAGCAAACTGTTGAGGCCAGTTCATTAGCTATGTTTAAAAGGAAGTTAGATATGGCCCTTGTGGCTACAGGGGTCACGGGGTATGGAGGGAAGGCTGGGTTCTGAGTTGGATGATCAGCCATGATCATAATAAATGGCGGTGCAGGCTCGAAGGGCCGAATGGCCTACTCCTGCACCTATTTTCTATGTTTCTATGTTTCTATGTAAACATGAAACCATTTGCAGTGATAAGTCCCGGGTACCAGATTAGGAAATCGGCAGAAAACTAGAAACAATGGGAATTTCTTTTTGCAGTAAGTTCTTATCCAGAATGTATTTGTAAATATCACATCCCTAGACCTATACTAGATATCCACAAATAAGACTGGTTTTAGTGTAATGCAGACTGAGGGCCATGCAGTATCTTTTCACAAGTTCAGATTCACACTTATTTGCAGTAAAACACAAACTAGTCTTTTATGTAAAATTGTTTTTTTTCCAGCTTTTGTTTCACACCAAAGTGTATTTCCACTTGAGGGGCAAACATGTTAGAAATTAAACCTGTGTACTAACACAGTGGTGATGTGTGGTGGAGAGAGTTGTGAAGGTTATGCTCATCTGTCTCCTTAACTATGAAATTCAATTACATGTGTTGTAGAATTTCAGATCTTCCCAAAGTCCCCAGGCATTCTTTATTTTAGTGACCTCTTATCTGGGCGACCCAGCTGGTGGCGTAGTGGCATCAGCATCGGACTTCGGGATGAAAGGTCCCGAGTTCCAGCCAGCTCCCCTGTACGCTTTCCATCCGTGCTGGGTTACAAACTGGTGATCTCTTTGGAATCTCACCCAGCAGAAGGCAATGGCAAACCACTGCTGTAACTTGCCTCGTACGCAGTTCCCCACTATGTCAGAGAGGTGCGGAGGGAAATTGTCAGCTAACCGGAGAAAATCCGGGTGCAACGTACCTTTCCTTTCCTTATCCAGGCAAAATCTAAAACAATGACTTATTTTTAATTTAATCAAAAATGTTATGAATATATCCCCTACTATTTAAGAACACACAAGTTCACAAGTTGACAGAGGTATCTTAAAACGGAGATTATTCTACTATACTTAATATGAGCAAGTGGTATGAGGCAGCACTAAAATAAATAGCGATCCACCATTTTTTGGCCTACATTTGTGGGCTTAGATGGATCACTTAATTTACAGTTGCTTTAAAGATTCAGGCTGTGGTAAAATGTTTGCAGTGCTTTCTGTTCAAGTGTTGCCTCAGAGTAAGATTAGATTGATTTCTGTATTAAAGCATATAATCTAGCAATACTTCAATGCAGCATTAAGAAAGCTTCGTAGGTACAGAGGAGATGTCAGGGGTAGGTTTTTTTTTACGCAGAGAGTGGTGAGTGCATGGAATGGGCTGCTGGGGGCAGTGGTGTGAGGCAGAAACGATAGAGTCTTTGAAGAGACTCCTGGATGGGTACATGGAGCTTAGAAAAATAGAGGGCAATGGGTAAGCTTAGGTAGTTCTAAGGTAAGGATGTGTTCAGCAGAGCTTTGTGGGCCAAAGGGCCTGTATTGTGCTGTAGGTTTTCTGTGTTTGTATGTTTCTAATGGTAACTCAAATACTAACTCAGCCACAGATGTCTGCGGGTCCTCTTTTGGAGCTGTTCTGAGCCCCAGCAGGATCCATGGGAGATGATCATGCCAACACTCATCCATCAGGGAAGCCCTCAGAGCAGCTCAGAGGTCTGATATTAATTGGGGGTTGCGGTCAGAGAAAATATCAGATGGGGTGCCAAACTGAGTAACCCAGCTGAGCCATGTCTGTGGCTGTTGTCGATGCTAGAGGGACAACCTTTGGACATCGTGGTGGCACGGTCCACTGTGGAAAGGAGATGCGTGAAACTGTGGGAGGGGGGGAAGAGGACCAACCAGATCTACATTGACATGGTCAAACTGTCGCTCAGAGATCTCAAAAAGGCACCAATGGCGGCCAAACATGAGAGTTAATTTTCACCTATGGGCACTCAGCAAAGACTGCACTCCAATTACGCACGTCCATTCTCAGGCTATGCCACACAAACTCAAAGCTGCATAGCTCAAAGCTGCTAAACAGGCTGAGAGTGTTGTTAAGAAGGCATATGCTGTGTTGGTCTTCATCAGCCGTGGGACTGAGTACAAGGGCCGTGAGGTAATGTTACAGCTATGTAAGACCTTAGTTCAGAGAAGCACTTGGAGTACTGTGTTCAGTTCTGGTCACCTCATTACAGGAAGGATGTGGATGCTATAGAGAGAGTGCTGAGGAGATTTACAAGAATGTTGTCTGGATTGGAGAGCATGCCTTATGAGAATAGGTTGAGTGAATTTCGCTTTCTCTCCTTGGAGCAATGGAGGATGAGAGATGACCTGATAGAGGTGTCCAAGATTATGAGAGGCATGGATCGTGTGGATAGCTGGAGGGTTTTTCCAAGGGCTGAAATGGCTAACATGAGGTGGCATAGTTTTAAGGTGCTTGGAAGTAGGTAAAAGGGAAACGTCAGAGGTTAAGTTTTTCCACACAGAGAGTGGTGGATGCGTGGAATGCACTGCCAGTGAAGGTGGTAGAGGCGGATACAATAGGGTCTTTTAAGAGACTCTTAGATAGGTAAATGGAGTTTAGAAAAATATATGGCTATGCGGTAGGGAAATTCTAGGCAGCTGCTAGAGTAGGTTACATGGTCAGCACAACATTGTGGGCCCAAGGGCCTGTAATGAGCAACAGAGTTTCTATGTTCTATGTTCTAATTGTCAGTCCACAAAATTGAGCATAAAACACAGACTGGTAAAATCCAGAAGAATTGAGAAAATATTGCACATTTGGCAATGCCTACATTTAGATGTGCGGTTTGACTAAATCTTCTCCTTCCCCATCACCTTCACAAATCCAATGCCATGTGAATATTTTCACTCAGGTCCTAGTTAAAATCTGGCCCTCAACTTGAACTACTGAAGGAGAGTTGGCTAGATTGTCCAACATATTGTCTGGTTGTTATGGCCGTAATAACTACCATAATTATTCTGGTTTCCATTTGGAAGGTGGCAGAGCAAAGGTGGTTTCCCAGTTACAGAGCTAACCACCTTCACCCATGAAACCCATGCTTCACCATGCTGCTCCTCTCACTTGAAACCTAGTTTGATTAAGATTTTTCTGCAGAACTGGACAGCTGAGTGGTAAGAGGTCTCTATCTGTTTAGGGTCAGGACCTCCGTCTCCATCTACGATCATGGGTTGGGTGCCCATTATGGCAGTGATGAGGCCAGTTCTCTTCAATAAAGGAATGAGCCACAAATTGTCACCTGGTCTGTGAAACAACATTACCCACAAAGGCAGTTTCATGACCTCCCCAATCTCAAATGATTAAACAACATAGAACTAGCTATGGGATTAGCCTGTTGAGCTCAGGGGAAGTCGCGGGGGCGGGGGGGGGGGAGGGAGGGGTTGCACTCAGGTGTCACCATTTTTTGGTAACTCATCTCATGGCAGAACTAAACAGTGACCAGTGGGTGGTGGTTGGGTTGTCAGCCTAGTTCATTACCTGGCCATTAAATCAATGCTGTTTCTAGGACTTTGTTGGGAGCAAAACAGGCTACCAAGCTTCTAACAATACCAGAGGGTTTGCATAGGTCAGCAAAAGGACTTATATAATTGTATGCTGCAGACATATCCACTCAGGGGCCATATTATTGGGAACCACCTGTACCTAATAAAGTGGCCACCATCATGGTCTTCTGCTGCTGTACCCCATCCATAAGTGTTAGGAGCAGTATTAGGCCTTTTGACCCATCTAGTCTGCTCCACCATTTCATCAGGGCCGATTTATTATCCCTTTCAACCCATTCTCTTGCTTTCTCCCCATAACTTTTCATGACTTGATTAATCAAGAACTTACCACCGCTTTAAATATACCCAATGGCTTGGCCTGCACAGACATCTGTGGCAATGGATGCCCTTTTATTCTATTCTGAGGCTGTGCCCTCTGGTACTAGACTCCCCCACTATAGGAAACATCCTCTCCATATCCACTTTATCTAGGCCTTTCCGTATTCAATAGGTTTCAATGAGATCCCTGTTCATTCTTTTAAACTCCAGTGGATACAGGCCCAGAGCCATCAAATGCTTATCATATGTTAACCCTTTCATTTCTGGGATAATTTTTGTGAACCATTCCAGAAACTAGTGATTCTTGAAAGATCATTACTAATGCCTCCACATTCTCTTCCGCTAGGTTTTTCAGAATCCTGGGGTGCTGTCCATCTAATGCAGGTGACTTACCTATTTCAGACTTTTCATCTTCCAAAGCACCTTATCCGTAGTAAGAGCAGTAAAACTCACTTCTTTCCCCCGATACTCAAGCATTTCTGGCATACTGCTAGTGCCTTCCTCAGTGAAGACTGATGCAAAATACTTATTACATTTGTCTGCCATTTCTTTGTCCCCATTACTACATCTCCAGAGTAATTTTCCAGTGGTCCTATATCCACTCTTACCTCTTTTACCCTTTATATATCTGAAAATATTTTTTGTATCCTCATTTATATTATTGGCTAGCTTACCTGCATATTTCACCTTTTCGTTCCTTATAGATTATTTTAGTTGGTTTTTTAAAACTTCCCAATCCTCTACCTTCCCATTTAGCTTTACTGTATTATATGCCCTCTATGTTGCATTTATACCGTCTTTGACTTCACTTGTCAGTCATGGTTGCCTCATCCTCCCTTTAGAATACTTCTTCATCTTTGGGATATACCTTTCCTGCACCTTCCAAATTGCACACAGAAAATCCAGCCATTCCTCTTAGTATCCCCTTCCAATCAACTTTGGACATCTCCTCTCTCATGCCTGCAGTTCTATTTTCTGCACTGTAATACTGATACATCCGATTTTAGTTTCTACTTCTCAAACTGCAGCGTGAATTCTATCACATTAAGGGTTCCTTTACCTTAAGCTCTCTAATCAAATCTGGGTTATTACATAACACCCAACCCAGATTTGCCATTCTTCTAGTGGGCTCAACCACAAGCTACTCTAAAAAGCTTTATCTCAGGCATTCTACGAATTCCCTCTCTTAGAATCCAGCAACAACCTAATTTTCGCAATCTACCTGCATGTTGAAACTCCCCCATAATTATCACAACATTGCCCTTTTTACCTGTCTTTTCTATATCCTGTAGTAATTTGTAGCCCATACCTTGGCTACTGTTCAGAGGCCTGTATATAACTTCCATCAGGAAGTTTTATGCTTGCAGTTTCTTAACTCTACCCACAAGGATTCTACATTTTCTGATTGTAAATCACTACTTTCTAAGGATTTGATTTCACTTTTTTTTAAACCATCAGAGGCACCCCACCCCCTCTGCCTACTTGGCTTTTGTATATCACTGTTATAATGCATGATTATTGGAGTTATTGTTGCCTTCCTGTCACTTAAACCAGTTTGGCCTTTCTCCTCTGACCACTCTCATTAACAAGGCATTTTTGCCCACAGAACTGCCATTTGCTGGATGCTTTTTTTTTGTTGTTGGTTTTTGCATTTTTCTCGAGAGACTACTTGCTGTGTATGAAAATCCCAGAAGGTCAGCACTTTCTGAGATACTCCAACTGTCTGGCAGTAATGATCATTCCATGGTGGAAGTCACTTAGATCACATTCCTTCCCCATTCTGATGTTTGGTCTGAACAACAACTGAACCTCTTGACTGTGTCTGCACACTTTTCTGCATTGAGTTGCTGTCACAGGATGGCTGATTATATAATTGTATTAACAAACAGGTGTACCCGATAAAGTGGCCATTGAGTGTAACACTTGGATAGTCCACTATTGTGATTGTCCCAAAATACGGACGCCTGCATTTAAAAGAGTTTCTGTTTTGCAGTCCAATGGCAGATTTTGTTGTTCTGATATGCGGGTAGCTCATAATAAAACAGGTCTATGTGACCATGTAAAAGTCGGATTGAAACTGCAATCAATACAAATAACAGTTAGTGAACAGTACAAGTTAAAGTCTCAAATTCAGTTAATTAAAAAAATTCTTGGTCAGCTGAGATATCAACAAAGAGAAAACCATTAATCTTAAAATCCTAAATATGGCAAAGGAGTCAACCATTTTGCCCGTCAACCTTGCTTATTCATATAGCCATTTAGATGGAATCTATGTTATGTTTCTCAGTCCACACCCAAATCAAGAGCACACCCAGATACTTTTAGAATGGGCAAAGAATTGAATTACCACTGTGAATTTCAGATCACCATCATTTTAAAAATATTTTCTTAAAACATCTCCACTCCTATTATCTCAGATCAATAGGAAGAATCCACCTCAGTTTCTTAGTTTTAATTCCTTTGATTAAATTTCACCTCCATCTATCACAATTTCCTCCTTTTTCTCCCCCTGAAGAAAGATTTGTTTTCTTGCAGGCAGACTCAGCAAATCCAAAAAAAACATAATAGAAATAATGAAAGGTCACACCCAATAGTACAAACAACCAATATGCAAAGGACAAAAAACTGTGCAAATACGAAAGAAAATTAATAATAATGAATAAGCAATAAATATCAAGAACATGAGATGAAGTGTCCTTGAGACCGAGTCCAAAGGTTGTGAGAGCAGTTCATTGTTGGGTCAAGTGAAGTTATGCACCCTGGTTCAAGAGCCTGATGGTTGAGGAGTAATACATATTCCTGAACCTGCTGGTGTGGATCCTGAGGCTTCTGCACCTTCTTCCTGATGGCAGTAGTGTGAAGAGAACATGGCCTGGGTGATGGGGGATGATGATGGATGCTGCATCAAGAAGGCTAGAACCCAGTCAGTGAGAAAATCATTAGGGCATGCTTCTTTTGTACACCAAGAATAAACATTTCCACATTTAGTTTAATCCAGAGTAGAGAGACTTGCTTGTGCTCAGGACATCTGTTGGTGAGATTGGCACTAGCATAGAGTATTTGTATGTTTGCCATTATTTGTCCAGCCAAAACTGAAAATTTAGAGTAAAGGTTTAAAGAGCCAGGTGAGCCTTCCAGCATCATGTAAATGTTCACCTAATAAGCTGTCCTATTAATCATAATAATGTCCAGAATAACTAGAGGCTTGGCTGACTCGATATGAGGATGTCGTATTCTGCTAACACACCAGCTAGCAAGTCTTCTTGGCCGAACAGAGCCATTCAATCCACGAGGGTGGTCATACCCAAGGAAAATAATCTCTCATAACAGTGGTATATCTGTGAAGTTTTGAACCCTGGAGAGTTGTGGAGATTGGATTACTGCAGCTACTTAGACAGGGATATTTTTGAAAGATCATAGAACTGAAGGTTTATGGGAACTGGTAGTGCAGTCTTGGGGCAGATCATCTTGAATGGTGGGATAGGCTTGGACGTCAGGTAGCTTATTTCTGCTCCTACTTTCTTGTGATTTGCCATTGTATAACCAATGATGAGGCAAGAGGATCATCAGGTCATTCAACTTTCTCCACCTGATGATCAGATCTTGACCTCCACTTCCTTGCTTCTTCTCATCATCCTCAACAGCCCTAGTCTATCCGTTCAACACCTTAGCCTCCACAGCTTTCTAGAAAGGAGGATTCAAGAAGTTCACAATCCTCAAGAAATTCTGCCCCATCTCCACTTGCAATAGCCAATCATTTAATTGTTAAAGTTATGCCCTCAAGTTCCAGATTTTCCCCCTCATCTTACAATGAGGAAAAAAAATCCTCACAGTAGCTACCATCTGAGAATACCTCTGTAAGATCACACTCTCGATTTCGGATAAGGTGGTCAGTTTCGGTTTGCAATGATCACTACTTGGAGTCTGCCGTGGCAGCTCATTTCCTATTGTTAAACATTTACAGGCTTGAGTAATACCCTCATTTTGAATGACTGAGTTTATTTACAAGTGAACCTATTCTATATTCTTTACTTTAGGTAACAGGGATGGTTGGGATGCAGTATTTGCACACAGCCCTAGACAGCATTGCAAACCCTGAAGATCCTGACTGTGAAAGTGAGGGTTGGTTAATGGAGAAAGGCCTGAAGGAAACAATTAAATCTATGCTGGAAAGCATTAAAGAGCTGGGTAAGTTTAATCAAGTAGCCACAACAGCTGAAGAGGAGAAAAAGCAAGAGGATACGACTGTTGCCACAGTCAGCTGAAGAGATGGCAAAACAATATGTTCAGGAGAAGGCATGGGTATAGAAACAAGCTGGAATGAGAAGTAAATGAAAATTGAATAAAGGTATAATACAAGATCAGATAAATAATTCCCTTCACTGTATAAAATGTAAAGCATTGTGTTAACAACTTTATTCTTCTGTATTTTGCATTGAAAGATAAACCAGACCTGTCAAATTGTGTTAAACTCTTTTTTCACAATTGATTATACTATGCAGTCAGCAGGAATCTTTTTCAATGCTTTATACTATATTAAATGTTAACTACAAACAGTGTATTGCCTCTGAATTTGGAAATAAGGATGTGATAAAGGCATGTTTTAAATATCCCAGACATCTTTAATATTGCTCATTTGCTGTGTGAAATTATATAGAATATAAACTGCTATAAAATAGGGCTAAACATTAAAAAGCATATTTGAAAAAAAGATTAACTTATTAGAGTCATGAAGTAATACAGCATGGACACAGGCCTTTGGCCCAACTGGCTCATGCTAACCACAGCATCCTCCTTGCTAGTCCAGGCTGCCTGTGTTCAGCCCATTACTACCCTTACCTTCCAAGTACCTATCCAAATGCCTCTAAAATGTTGCACTTCGACCACTTCTTCTGGCAGCTCATTCCAGATACTTGCTATGCTCTTTCAGTTGAAGAATATTGTCCATTAATCTAATTTCAACAACCATTCTTTAGAAACTTAGAACAAAATCAAATGAGAAAAGTGAATGTATGGATGGCACTACAATGTTGCTTCAAGCAGAACCATTATCAAGGGCCAGAAACTCTCAAAGATACTGGCTGCAATTTCAGAAGACACAACTAAAGCCAATTCAAAATGCCTTCTGCTAAAACATTCAAGACACTCCCATTTTCAGATCCCCAATGGGTTTGGCCAGTTAATTTGAAACAAAAGTAAAGTCTTTTGTGATTTTGTACAAGAAATAGTAGTCATAGTCATACTTTATTGATCCCGGGGGAAATTGGATAAATATACATATTCACATCCAGCTAAGTCTAAACCATGGTATGGTTTGCGAATTAGATATGAGATTATGATAGCTATAAGTATTGCTGCCAACATTAGGGTTGTATTTAGGTCAGAGTCCAAATGTAGTTAAATTTTCTACAGGATACAAGTTTAAATATTTCTGCAAAGTATTTCCATACAGACAATGTAACAACTCTTAGCAGAGATACAGAAATTTGGAATGTCTTCTAAAGGAAGTTTCATTAAGCAAACTTTCATGATCACTTTAAATATATGTTAGCAGTTTTAGATGTAACTGTCTACAGTGGCTTCAAGGATAAAATCCTAAGTACGTTTAATGCCAGTTTATAGGATTAACTTTTGTAATTCTTTTCCAAAGGAGACGAACTAATTCATCATGACATCTAAATTGTCACGCAAATCTGTGATAAATATAAGAGGAAAGAAAGGATTTTATCCTTTCATTGTCCCATATTCTGCCAGATTAAATGCCCTCAAATATTCTGTAGAATTGTTATGGATACAAGTATATTAAAAACATAAATTGTCTATTTTTCATTTTACCATTTTCTACAATTCACTTCTGAACTAACCAATTCCACTTCAAACTGTTTGAAGATAATAAATCTTAAAAAATATGATGTAAGAATTGACTCGTACTTTATAAAGAAATATATCAAAGTTGGCGTCCAAAGCAACATAGTGAAGCAAATAGGCAAAGCAACAGAGTTGGAGTTGGGCACCAAGATACCGGAAAGTTCTATCATCAACTGACAAATATTAGGCAGGAAAGAAATATGTGCACATTAAATTAGAAAGACTGTTAAGCTGAAAATTGTTGTAGAATAATGTAGGTCTAGCTGATCATGTGATTAATAATTGGAATAATGAAATCACATTCGATGGTTTTGTATCTCTAGGAATATAGTTTTCTTCACGTTTCATGGGATAATTCTCCATTCCAGGAAACAGTCCATGATCCTCCTTTACACATTGTTCAGAAGTGAATTCCATGGTTCCAATTATGGTTTCCATAAACCTCTATCTAAGTGCAGTAAAGCTGCATTATTTTTGTACTCCAATTACTTTGTAATAAAGGCTAACACTTTTTTTTTGGACCTGCATGTTAATTTCTGCATTTAGTATGCAAGGAAACACAGGTACCACTGGAGTACCAACCTCTTTCACAATTTAAAAACTGTTGTGCTTTTCTGTTTTTCAACACAAAGTGGCTAACTTCACATTTCCTCACATTCTGTCCCATTTGCTATGTCTTAGCCACTCACCTTACTGCACATATCCCTATTCTCTATCTCACTCTCATGACTCATTTTACCAGTAACCTGAGGCACAGTACAATTTTACCCTCCCTCAACCAAGTCATAAATAGGAAAACCTAGTGGCACGTTATCAAAAGCATTTTGAAAATCTGATTTAGTTACCTTGTCCATTTACCTTGTTATTTACACTCTCAGGAAATCATGAACTTCCTTTGAATTTGTGTATGTTCTGCCCGGTCCTATAATAATATAAAGTGCTTCAGAAAATAGCGAATTACAGGGAGATAAGCTCACAGAGTTCATTGTTAAAATAGAATTCTTTATTGATAAAATTGCTAATGTCTAATTTTTAATTGAATAATCCTTGTGCACTACAATAACTTAAAATCCATCAACTGGCTGTTCTCTAAATTAGATGTATTCATTAGAGAAGCTTAATCTTTGTTCTTTAACACAACACTATAAATGTCTGTTTCTTGTTAAACTTAAGTACTGCTTTGTTATGAGCTGTTAATATAAGCCATTGATATGACAGCAAAGTGAGTTGGGCATCATTGAACAAAGCTGTGGGGATAAAAGACAAGAAAGTTCCATGGTTCTATTTGGTCAGTGGATCTTTTTATGTAGTATCTAATAATATTATCAAACATCTCAAAAAACTAATGCAAAGAATTACATTTTTAAAATACATTGTGGGAAAACATGTTTCGTACCACAAAAATATGAATTAAATGAATAAACAGGATTAAATGAGAAAGGTTTAGGTATAAGTATGGCATAAGCACCTCCTGTTTTTCCGGATTAAAAACTGCTGCCTAATACATTTGAAAAATTCATTAAATGTAGAGGAGCAGATTAATTTGCGCATCCAATTTGCAGCAAACATTTTAAAAATTGAATCAGTATACATTTATGTGTATACTTGCAGCTTACAAAGTACTCTTGTAGGGTAATTTTTAATCTGTATCATGATAGTCCAGCCATTGTACTTCTGGATGAGCAGGCAAAGTTCTGGACTAATGATCCAGAGAAATGTTCAAATTCCACCATGGCATCAGGAACAGTCACCTTAAGCTACCAGTTGTTATGTGAACCCACCTGGTTTACTTATATCCTTTAAGGAATAATTCGTCCATCTCCAGCCTAGCAGACCTCACAATATTGTTGACTTTTAACTGCCAATTTAATTTAGGAACCATTAAAAATGGGCAATGCTGGAATTGTGAGCAACAGTAACATGGAAAAATAACAGTTAATGGTACCACATTTCATTGTTTGTCAATTTTTCCATATAGCTTTTTATTAAAAAATACACAAATAACATTTTTTGTATCTATGAGCAGCATAGTGGGGTTGCAAACAAAAGGCTTGGCATTTTGTACATTGAGATATCCAACATTAATTCTTTGTTTCAAGGTGGCTAGGTTTTTTCACAGAACTATGCTGTATCTGAAAGAATATAAAGGTTGGCATTATCCATGATCAACCTTCAAAATAGTAACTGGTTATTAAAATTTATATTCCATGCTAACCCTATACATTATGTTTAACTCAGAAAAAAATCACTCATCTTAAATCAGCTCTCTTTTCCACTTATGTATTTTTATTTTGAAACTAGTAGCCAAAGAATAATGTATTTGAGTACTGTACTATAAGTGAATAGAAGATATGATGAATCTAATAAAAACTTGTGGTTATTTCATCGCTTAAAAGGAACACGCAAGAAAAATGCACAGAAAAGGAGGGAACAGGGAAGTTTTGCAAAAAAAAAACCTGTTAATTATTTAAAAATTTGCTTCATGAATTTTCCTCTTCTTAGGGGAACTCATAGTAAGAAATTCCATGGAAGCTGTGCTGCTTGAGGTTGCCTAAATGGAGCTATTTTTAATATGAGCCCGATCCTGAGCATTTGTAGGTTAACTAACCTGTGGCAAAACCAGAGTCAAACTTTATCGCCTCACAACTGGAAACCCCACACACATCCAGCAGATATAGATCACAAAAAAATGCCCTGATTACTTTTCCCCTCTAACCTTCCCCAAAAAAGTTAATTGCAGCACTCATCTAGCTTCAGTTAAGGTCACTTATATTATCATAACCTCTCAAAACAAATGTGTGAAGAAAAATTCAATGCCATACACAACTCTTATATAGTTAAGGGACTGTTCAAAATTATAGTGGATAAACTTGTAAAATTGTTATAAAAAGTGCAAATTTGTGTTCAATTGAAGAAAAAACACATTTGGAAAGATGGTTATATGGTTATATCTAAAAAAAATCAAAATACAATGTCAAAATGGAGATCATTACCAGTGAAAGTTAATCCAGAGGATAGAGGAAATGGTCTTCTGATTTTTATCGATGCTGGGTGATAAACTTCGCGTTCTCACAAGACGTTTTATGAATAACAAAGTACATCAGTTTTAATGGCTGAAATTAATGGACTCGAAAATATCTATAATGACTGATTAATGTTACCATGTTAATTTCCTGTTTGCAATGTCCTCAAATGTTACTTCAAGGATGAGTACAGAAGATTAAGGCTAATATAATAATCATCTTAAATTTCAATACTCTATTAAAAACTGCAGATGCACACTAGGCAGGAATAATAGAAGTACTATAGTTCATTTTGACATATCTGGGCCATTAAGACTGTATTCCTGTAAGACATATTCACAATTATGCAAATAACAAGCTGTTTTCTTTAGGAGGATTGGGACAGATTTAAACTAATTGTTAAAAGTTAGTTAAAGTCTGTCCCGAGCCATCAAGCCGGTGCTTATGCCAGTTTCTGTGGTGTGAAGCGACTGAAAGTATGAGACTCCCCCCCAGATAGGACACCAGTCTATCGCGAGACTGACGCCCCAGCATTTTTGCCAGTACCCATTTTTAGCTGGGTGGACTGGAGCAGTGTGTGGTTAAGTACCTTGCTCAAAGACACAACACACTGCCTTGGCTGAGACTCGAACCCACAACCTTCAGATTGTGAGCCCAATGGCCTAACCACTTGGCCATGCGCCACACAATTGTTAAAAGGACCAGCCCAATAAAGACACTAAGCGGTAACTATCAAAAGTTATTTAGATATAGACTCAAAATTGCATCATTTGCAGTACAACATCCAAGTTCTATCAAAGAACTGTCACAAAAACAAATAATGTCATATTTCTATTTCAAGTTTTATTCAAAAGATAATTCAGGAAGTTATAAACCAGAAATGTATTGTTAATTGATACCACTACATGAAGTTAATTTAAGATAGTAATTAACTTATTAATGAGTCTTTATTCAAAGTTGATGATGTCCATTAACTTCAGTGGCCATATAATTGGACAGGGAAAAACAGGAACCACCTTCACATGGTTGTGCAGTGTGCCTCTGACGTGACAGAGTCAGGTTCTGTTCCTATTTCCTCTCACCCCCAACATTTGCACACCAATGTGCAAAATGTTTGGACAGTTTCAGTCAGTACCTCTCAAAAGTAAAATAATAGAATCTGATGTTTGTGGAGATGTGTCGTTGAAACTAAGATGAATAAATTAATTTGGGAAATTTTGCAAATAAAGCTCCTTAGAAAGAAACATTTCAAACCATTCAAATAAGAAGGAGAGTCACATTTTAAAGATTCCATTTTAAGAATATTTGAAGCAAATGCTATTCAAATACATGATAATGTGATTTGCAGATCAGGTACTTCACTGCCAGTTTTAGATCCCCTGTTTTCAAAGAGCTTGTTTACTTGAAATAACTAAGTATATCATGTTAATATGATATTCTTTCTTAAGTATATTTCTGTATATTTAACAGTTGGCACATGGACTTTATTTTCATAATATTTGAAAACATATATTATAATTTAAATGATCAAATGCCCTGCAATTAAATATTATAGAACCAATGTCAAGGAGTGAAGAGAAAACGAGGCCAATCTGGCTTCTAACTTAATAACTGTCCCTTGGAAAAAAAACATCAAGCCATAGCAAATGACTTGAAAATTTACTTAGATAGGAAAACAGATACAAACCACACTAGTTTGCCATCTTAACACCATTCTCTTCCCTAAAGTTGTTGGTTGACTCATGTTCACATTTCCATGGATACCAGCCAGTGTTTGTTTAAATTGCCATTGCAAACACTTTACATTAAAGGAAGCCTAAACTAACTTTAATTCATTTTTTAAAATTCAATTTCATGGGTTATCAAAATTGGTCTGATTTTTCTTTACTGCTAAAGTTATAACTCAGTAGAAAATAGCTTTACCTGAATAAAGTCTATGGAGATAAAAATGATCAAAAATATTGTGAGACAAATACCCATTTGGAAGGTTTATCCATTATGAAGAGAGACGAAGATTTTCAACACCTAAAGCATTTATTTGAATCTTCAGCTTTTTACATATAGTACATAGTACCAATTATACATGAATTCAACATATATTAACAGCCCATTTATTACAAGAATTCTCCCAAATATCTAAAGTATTTGTTTTTATAAACATTTCTACAGTGAATGTAAATGCATGCTAAATGTTTCCATGAGCAAAAATTGCACAATACATGAGAATGTGGTCAATTTAAGGTATTAACAGGACAAGTGAAAGGGAGAAATGGGTGTGCTTTCTGTTTCAGCAAATTATGTACATTACTTTAAAATTAAAACATTTAAATTTACTATATCAGGCTTTTGTTAGGCTTTTTGTCTACAGTATATCCACATCAGCATCAGCCAAGATTATGCAAACGAAAATGATCTCACTTTCACAGTAAACTGCATTTAAGTCAAATGAAAACAAATTTTTTGGAAGACCAGGTACATCCTTTCAGGAGTGGTGAACCTTTTTGAGAACGTGTGCCCAAATTGGCGATAATCTTCTAAAAACTTCATGTGATATGGTAATTTGGAGCAGAGATTATCATTGATTAATGAATTAGTAACAATAATTATGGACTTAAAGGAAAAAAACGATGATTCAGGTTACCTATTTACATGTATTCATTGTTCTACTGTTAATAAAATTATAACAGAGACAGATTGAAATAAATGAAGCATTTTAGAAAACCTGTTAAAATGATTAATATTTTAAAAAGACAATTGAAAAATAACAATTTTAAATAGTTGAAATCATTTACTATTCAAATACTGATGCATACTGAGTTCAAAACGTATCATCCAATGTCACGTGTCTTCACAACTGTCTAGCTGGCGCTCAGCTGGTGGGAGACATTTCCTGTGAAAACATCTCACTACTCTCAGACCGTAAAAAAACATTGTTGCTTCATACAGCAGTAAAGATAGTTATTATGTATCCTTTTATTATGGATGGGCTTTAAAGAATTAAGGGCTGGCACTGCATGCGGAGTGCCAAAAAAATTTTATTTGCGTGCTATCTCAGGCACACCTGTCATAGGTTCGTCACCCTGTATGTTATATTCAAATTGCAGCACCTGTGAAATTTCATGTTTATTCAGAAACTAAAATTTTTATTCTTTGATGCCATTCAAAATAGGAATATGTCCATTTGCAAAAGATATAATATTGCAAGTTAGATTGCATCTACTGCTTCATACACAGAGTTTGTTTACTTCACATACTAGTGAAGTCACTGTTAAATCTTTTTTCTGCACCCTGTAACTGACTACATGGAATCAAATATTTTTGCAGTCGGTATAGACTTAGCGAAGCTGGAATACTTAGCAGCATAAGATCAACTTCAACAAGAGAAAAAGCATTACTTGAAGGGCAATCAGCTCTGGATGAAGCAATGATGATACAGGAAGAAAAAAGGCAAAAATATCCTCAAAACTTAATACAGTAAATCTCAAAATGCACCAAATTAATGTGGCATTCCTTAGGTTTAAGGAGTTTAATATTTTAAATCACATTTTCATTTCAAGCACTGCAAAATATTCCAACTTCATCAACGCAGCCATAAAAACCCTTGCCTGATAAATGCCTCCATTTTCCGGTAGGCACTAATCAAAACAATAAATGAAAAATGGTTCCTTCTTTAAAATTATATGGTAAGGCAAAAAAAAAATAATGGCAACAACACTTTAGAAATTGACCCTTCTTCAGGACTTAAAAGCAAGGGGGAAGACTGAAAATTAAAAGGAAGGAAGCACTCGTAGACTGATTTCTCAGCAATGACTGGAGATACTTGAGATCTTCAAGCTTGAATAAAATTGACAATGTATATTAGATGATTGGTATTAATAAATGAGAAAACCAAACTGCAAATCCAGAACTTTGGATTACATGATCAAACCAACAGGAAATACATCCGATGTCAGAGCAACAAGAAATTAAATGGAGTCTTAGTCAGGAAGAAAATGGAAAAAAAATCTTTAGAAGCAATTGCTGTTATTCTAACAGTATCTTTTGAGGTGCAGGAACTAAATGGGTTTTCTCATCCATTTCCATCTGCTGAAAGAATGATAGCCAGGATGGAAAGATCAAGGATAATGAAAGGTACACAATCAAGGCATCATGCCTGAAGTTTACTGCATTAAATAAATAAGAACCTACTTGAGATATGATGGAAAACAAATTATCTTTCTGAAACAAATTTTCTGAATTTTGGCAAACCTTAGTTTGGGTGCCACGGTAGTGTAGTGGTTAGCCATTACAGCTTGGGGCGTTCCAGAGTTAGGAGTTTGATTTCACTGCCATTCTGTAAGGAGTCTCTGTATTTTCTCCCCATGGAATGCTTGGGCTTTCTCTGGGTCTCCCAGTTTCCTCCCACAGACCAAAGACGTATTGGGGAGGTCAAATTGCCATTGTAAATTATCCCATGATGAGGTTAGGGTTAATTGGGGATTGCTGGGACGATGTGGCCCAAAGGGCTAGGAGGACTTACTCTGCACTGCATCGCGAAATAAATCAAATAGATGAGATTCTATGTTTCTGTAACCTTTCTGAATCTCTATTCATTAAAACAAAATTACTTATTATTGCACTGTATTTCAGTCAAGAATGGATTTTTGTCTTCTTTATTTTAGGATGGTTCAAAGCAGTGTTGTTGAAGAGTAATCACATATTTTGTGCTGAAACATGATCATCAGGCATTACCTATTAAAAGACAATACTGATTTTTCCTCCTTCCCATTTTACTACATCTCAGGAATTTCACTTAATTAAGCAAAACTATGAAAAAGTCCTGACGAAGGGTCTCGGCCTGAAACGTCGACTGCGCCTCTTCCTATAGATGCTGCTTGGCCTGCTGCGTTCACCAGCAACTTTGATGTATGTTGTATGAAATATCACTCTGGGTGAGACAAATTTGTCAGGTTCCTCATCACCTTAAGTACTGATAAACACTTAAGATGTGGTTATGAACATGAAGGTTTTCCTCTGTTTGATAATGGCTTATCTTTTAACCATTTAACTCTACAATTATGAAGTTAGATTAAAATGTCACATGGCATATTTGCATGCTAAATCATTTATCCTAGTATACAAAGGCATAGAAGTGCAAATTAGAAGTTAAATTTTTTATCACATGCATGGTCTGCTGTAGTCTGCTTGAATGAGTATTTAAAAAAGGTATAACACAATCTATTTCCTCATTTTACTAAACCATCTTAACAGGTAATAAAATCTTGTACTCGTGATACCGATGGGATAAAATGCTTAAAGGTATGCTGAATGTTCTGCCACTTTCCAACCCCCCCCGCCCCGCCAGGAAAATACCATTTATATGACCCATTTTCAGTTTATTTCATTCTGATAGTTTTCTAGAAAGCAATACCTGAAATAATTCATTATCTACTCCAACAAAAGAACAAAGGAATTAGAGTCTTACATGGTAGTTGTTGCTAGTTGTCTCTAACTGGTAAACCAGACTTCATCCATTCCTCATAAGCAAATACTTATTAATGGAATGCTTTACATACACAAAGTTAAAAAGAATTAAAAATGGAACCATTTTCTCTTCACCTACCATCATTCCTAATAATTGTATCTTAAGATGATTAATTGTTAATTTTCTATCAACTACCCTGATTTCAGTGACCTCTTCAATAATGAGGCTATTTTTAAAATAATTATAAAATGCAAGTTATAAAATAGCTCTATAGATCCTTCAAATGCATTTAGAACATTTTCCATAAACTATTAAATAGTAAGATTCTTAAACTGAAGTGACAACTAACTTTTTTCCAATGGAGGGAACTTTTACATATACTCAGTTTTAGATAAGTTGACTGAAAGCAGATGCACACCTTAAAATGCATATTCACAAATTGGTGCAAATTGATTTATCCTACTAAAGAAAACAGGATAAAGAGGGAAAGAAAGAACTAAAAATAAAGTTCCATTTGAAGTCCAGCAACCTATTTCTCACTTGACCCGACATTGTTCATTAAACATCACTGACTATATAGAGCACAGAAACACACTTTGGATGTCAATATTGTATTAGTCCAAAACCTGATAAATAATTTGGATTCAAAAAAAATTCAGCTATTTTGAAAATGTGGGCTTTATTACCCAAAAATGCTTCACTGTCGAGGAGACTTTAAGTGCAAATAAAGCAAATGACATCTAAAATAATGCACTTCACATGCGATCCACATTTTCTTAATGACAGGTGAAAAATTATGCAACATTTGAAGTTACTGTAATTCAGGAACAAGTATTCCAAAAAAGGGTAGCCTGAGGTATTTCATCTAACCTGATCCTCCGACTTCCCTCGAAAGTTTTTTTTTGCTTCAGATGTGCCAAGTGTCTACAGTTCTATTGAAAACAAATCACAAGTGCTGCCAGTCAATGCCAACTAGTGTTTGATTTGCTTCCTGTGCACGACCAATCTCTTCTGTAATGCTATGCTGTTGCCATAGTTTTTGTAGTTTTCTGTATCGTTCTTTGCACAGATGAAGGGGGTTTCCTCGTCTGTAAAATATAGTTCATATAATTATTCACTTTCAACATCAACCTTTCCTACAACACTAGTCTACCAAGAATCTGTCTAAGGAACAAACAATTATGTTGTGTGGAACGTTCATTCACATTGAAGCTGGTGTGGAAAATATATATAAATTATTCTAAATAATGCTTTCTCATTCTGTATATGTTCACCATATTCAAAAATACTCAAATTTCATCAACCATTACAAATACATCTTTGCACTAATTAGTAAGAACAAGCACCCCAAAAATTCAGATAGGTTTAGAATCTGATATTTTTCTGCCATTACAATAAAAGCAAACAACATGGAATTAACATTTCTATATGTCACTGGATTGAATATAAAATCTCAACTAATTTGTACTCCTTCACTGAAATGCATTTCCTGTTTTTGGAAGAATAAATATTTTATACTTTTTACCTCAGTCCTTGATCTGTCTCTCCATAATCATCAAGGTAGGGTGGTGGATAAAAGCATCCTTTTGTTTTTCCAGCTAGAAAGAGGACCTGACTTTCTCGAACTCTGTAAATGCACAAGAGTACATTTTGTCTTGACTCAGGGAAAAAGAAATCAGGTGACCATTTTAATCTAGTTTCTTGATCAAGAATCAAATGATCTTACTCAGGATAAGTGCTGAAAGTCAGCTAAGGATGAAAATCCAATGCAACAGGAAATATTTCCAGAACTCATTCTCTATCGTCACTCAGGCATGTTCAGTTCCGGGTTTACTGATGAACACATCAACTATGATTTATATAATGGTCACAAGTGCCATTTGTGGACCTAGCTTAGACTCTAGTTCTAAAGGTTTATGGCAATAAGATTTCAAACTCACCGCAAAAAAATTCCAACTCCACAACCGCAAGTATAGGTATGAGCAGTGCAAGCACCAACATCTTCACCTTCTAGCTCCGTCTGACAGCAATAGCTCTGAGAACAAAGCATTCCTCCACACACCAAGCAAAGAGTTGGTGCACGACTTTTATCGCCACCAGATTTTGGACATCTGTTTATTATCGCAAAGAAAAAAGAAAACCTTGCATTGTAATCATGAGCAAAACAAAATTCTCACAATATAACAATTCTGATTAGGGTGAATAACTATTTGTTTTTGGTGAAGGAAAATGTCAATATTTTAGTGTCATCTTACAATTCTTCATGACATCACCTCTGTTCACAGTTGATGAGTGCAACTAAATCTGCTCAAAGCTTTGAATGGTCTTTCAAAGAGAGGAAGGGAGAAAAAAGCTCACAAAATGCAAATCAGTACCAGAGCAATGAAATTTGATATTGCGTAACATTTTAATGAAGACATTCAAAAAGGAAACTATTTTCAAACAACAAATTCACCCAAATAAAAAAAAGGCATCCGTTAGTCTTGCGAGACCATGGATCTGCACCTGGAAAGTCTTCACTCTCCAGGGCGCAGGCCTGGGCAAGATTGTATGGAAGACCGGCAGTTGCCCATGCTGCAAGTCTCCCCTCTCCACGACACCGATGTCGTCCAAGGGAAGGGCATTAGGACCCATACAGCTTGGCACCAGTGTCGTCGCAGAGCACTGTGTGATTAAGTGCCTTGCTCAAGGTCACAACACGCTGCCTCGGCTGGGGCTCCAACTCACGACCTTCAGATCGCTAGTCGAACGCCTTAACCACTTGGCCACGTGCCCACTCACCCAAATATTTAAAAGCAAATATATTAGTTAGGAAATATAGCACCCCTCCAAAATCAACAGGCTTGTAAATCCAGATACACTGGAAAGACAGGGTGTCGGGATCGGAGGTGAGAGCCGATTTTGCTCACTCTCCCACGAAGTTCATTCCTCTCTCCGTGGCGCTGGGGCAATGAAGACTGCCCCCAGTTACTGTGCTCCGCGTCCACTTTGATGGACTGATACCAAGGCTTTGTGCCTACTCCAGGGTTCGGAACTCAGGACTCTTTGAGGTTCAGAATGTTGTTGCTCGCTTTTACTGTTTGCACGATGTGTTTTTTTACCCCCTTCTCTCTGAGGATTGGGTGTTGGTTTTTTTTAAAATTATATTCTTTCGGGTTTCTTGCTTTGTGGCTGCCTGTAGCAAACAACTCTCAAGGTCGTACAATTTAAACATTCTTTGATAGTAAATCTACTTTAAAATTTCAGTAAGATGGATAATTCAGCAGTAAAGCACAGCTGGGAAACAGCCTGCAGTCCTTGGTCAGAAAATATGGGAGCCTTGATATGTGTGGTTATCCTGAAAAATGTGTGGTTTTCTAAAAGGAGCTGGTGACATTCCCTGTGAAATCGGAGTTTCACTTTTCTTCATCACTACCGCGCCCCCCCGCCCCGCTTCCTTTCTGTTCAACATTAGGAACTATTTTCAAGTTCACATATATTGGGAAGGTTCTTTCAAGTTGTCATAGTCAGGGAGAGAGAAGGGGCTTAGCTACTAAGTGTGGTAGAACCATTTCTACTGACAAAAGCAGCAAAGGTGGGTTACTAACACCTTAAAACCAGCCACTTTGGGCAGATGGAGCTCATTAGCTGTGGTTGACAGCTTATTTAGGGGAGGGAAAACTCTGATCTCAAACCATCACCGTTTTGTGGCTGTACCCACTCATGGGGAAGGCTTCAGGACTAACCCCTGCGATGTCACTGGTGTCAAATGGTATTGCTGTTACTTTGGATTCATCAGCTGCACAGAGAGATGGAATTTGCCACACGGGCGACAGCTTGCTCTCCAGATCGTACTGCCTGAGAGCTAGCACATAATATCCATGGTTGTCCCTAACTAACAGAGGGACTCAACCCTCATATATTGGAAAATTTCAAGCGTTGGCTAACTTTTCACATTGTTTACTTCTGGCATGTTATACAACTCCATGAATTCTCCCCACCACCCCACCACGTCTTTGGGATGCAGGAGGAAAACAGAGCACCCCAACAAAATCCTCGTGGTTACAGCAAGAATGTGCAAACTCCATACAGACAGGACCAGAAGCAATGATTCACCCTGGTCGCTGGTACTGTAAGGCAGCAGTTCTATGAGCTATACCAGAGTTATTGCAATCAGTGGATTTAGCACATGATACCTTTCTACCATTTTTATCACCTTTTCAGTGACAACTGAAAATGAGGATGTGAATACCAGCACTTATTGGCGACCCTTAAATCATTGGTATTGTACATGCATTAGAACTACAAAAATAAGCAATGGATTAGCATTCTAAAGAAGAAAGACAAATCATGGCTGAAAATAGCTTTGAGAAACTACATGGAGTCAATAACATCCTTTTGCCATACATTCCCCTGATCACAAGTGTTCACCCACTTGATTATAAGATTTAAAAATTGAAATATGTACACAATTCTTGTCCTTTAATCTTTGCAAGCATTAAATCAAAGATGGATGTTTTTACGTTGAATAAACTGCTATTCATTAATTAAAAATTAGATCAATGTTAAATGCAAATAATAGAATTTGGAAAATATTTTATTTACTCACATAAAACAAGAGGCCTGGTTTATAAGGCAGCTGTAATCATCAGGAAGGTCTATCAATTTATTTGACTCTCTAGGATAACTAGAAATAGGAGAGTGGAAGGGATGGCGTAGTGGAGAAGGGAATTGAAACTGTTAATATTTTGCAAAGTAAATTTGAAGAATTAATAAGTCAATGTAGAAAATGAATTATCACAAAATCACAAAGTATGCACCTACCTAACAGCTGTTCTCTCCCCTTTCACAAAGCTCTGCACTTCTGCAGCTCCACACCACCTACAAATTCAAAGTTATATTGCGATGTTAGCCTCCAACAAAATATTAATGGAATCAATGGAACCCCACTAAATATTTGCAATTAGGCTAATGAATGAGCTAAACAGCCCCTAGGCCTGTTCCACTATTTAATAATAGCAAAGCGGACCTGATTGCAACGTCAGCTCCTTTCTCTTGTTTACCATGGTAACTATTCACTCTTTTGCATGAAGTTACTTATTTTATTAAATTTAATAACTGTTGATATCAAGAAACAGCTGATCAAATCATCCTTTGAAAAAATGAATTGATCAGTTCATTAAAAACAGCAGACTTTAGAAGTAATACACCGTATAGAGAATGTGTTTCCTTAATCAAAGCATTTGCAATGGCAACACCAGCACCATTTGATTTATGCAATGCAGAAGCAAATATTTCTTGCATATCCTCACGGTATGGAAAGTTCAGGTTTTTGAACCTTACCTTTGCATCAATGGCTCAATAGTATCACTGTTTGTCTGGAAAAGACTCATTAGGTTTATTGGCAGAGAAAGATAACGACATAATAGTTCAAAGTGGTGTGGTCCATTCTCTGTTAATTAAGAGAGATTGTATTAATTTAGCTAGTAGACATTACAAAATTTCAATTATTTCAAAATATTTTTCCACTCAGATTCAAACGTCAAACATTTTTTTTGTTCTACGAAATGCTATACCTAACAGTATTGGTAAAGTAGTTGAAATAAAATAAATGCAATGAAAAAGAAAAACTACCAAGAATTAAACAACATATACAAAGTAAGAGAAAATTTAAGTTAATCTGAATTTGGTATGGATGCAATTGTAGGATTTTTCGAAAAGAAGCTCATTCAAAATTTATTGCTGGAAAAGATTTTTCAAAATATCATGGATAAGCAAGGAGAACCAACCCACAAGCACTAAAATATGCAAATCTATATAGGTGCTTCAGAGATGTCTTCCTTGTTTCTTAGCCCTAGTTTCCTCTCCAACACAGTGGATAGAGGCCTTGACTGCAGCTCATTTATTTACTGCACCTCTGCTTTCAGCCTTTCCTGGATAGAAAAAGGAGAGAGTTCAATTATACTTACCTTCCGGACCACCAGTACCTGGATGCAATGGATCAATTATCCCTTGCAACTTCTGACAGCTCCAGGAAGAACCCACCACCAGACACATACTCCAGTGGCTTCACTGATTTTGTGGACATACAGATCTTCTGACTGTATAACAGGACTGAAGTTTCAGAATGTATAATGCCTTGAAAATGTATTCATCGCCCACAAATATTTGCACATCTTACTGTCTTATTTTCTAATTTAAAATATATTTAAGTAGGATATTTGAGCTAATCTACAAAACATTGTGCATTTAATGTCAAATCAAAAGAAAAATTTCAAAACCTGGCATCAATTTACAAAACATTAAAAATCAAAATTGTGAGGCTGAAAAAGTATTCATCCCCCTTTGCTTACCTTCCTCAGGTACAATACTGTACATTAACTTACCAACTCACCCAATTTGTTGATGTGGAGAATTGGAGATAGCCTGTTTTCAATGAATTCATAAGAATAAATACACCCTCTCTCTAAGGTCCAACAGTATGGCAGACTTTCAACAGACCAAACCAAGATGAAGACAAAAAAACATTCAAGACGTCAGGGAAATGATAATAGAGAAGCACAGATCTGGGGAAAGGTACAAGACTATCTCAAAGGCACTGAACATACTTCGGAGGTCAGTACAGTACTTCATGTGGAAAAAAGTGGAAACAACAGCCACACTGCCTAGGTCAACCCACCCCTCTAAACTTAGTCACCGGAGAAGAATGGCACTTATAAGCGGCTACTGTGATGCCAATAGTTACTCACAGTGAGCTGCAGAAGTCAGTGGCTGCAACTGGAGATGAAGTTCATAGCTTGACAATATTTAAGGCCTTGCACAAAAAGGGTATTATGGAAGAGTGGCAAAGAAGCAGCCTGGCTTAAAAAAAAAGCATATCTTTGCCCGCAAAAACGTTGCAAAGTGACACGAAGAAGATATTGTAGATATGTGACAGCAAGTGAAAAGCTGTAGGTATATTTTTAACCCACAGTTTATTGTATTTTTCTTCTTTATATTTGCTCAGAACAGTAGGGAGGGCAGTCAGGATAGTTGAATGCTCCTCTTGCAGAACGTAGGAAGGCAGGGAGACCTCCAGTGTCCCTGACAACCTCACCTGCAAAAAGTGCATCCAGCTGCAGCTTCTGACACTCCACTTTAAGGAGTTGGAGCTGGAGCTGGATGAACTCCCAATCATCTGAGAGGCGAAGAGATGATAAATAGGATGTATAGAGAGGTTGTTACATGCAAGGTGCAGGACACAGGAAACTGGGTGACAGTCAGGAAGAGGAAAGGGATTAAACAGCCATTGCAGAGTACTCTGTGGTCATTTTCCTCAACAATAAGTATACTACTATTGGTGGATGACAGAGCAGAGGAAGGTCACAGCGGTTAGGTCACAGGCACTGGGTTTGGCTCTGTGACTCAGAAGGGTAGGGGGGAAGAGGCGAGCTGTGGTGGTAGGGGATTCATTAGTTAGGGGAACAGAAAAAAGGTTCTGTGTCCGAGAATGAGATTCCTGGATGGTATTTTGCCAGGGTCCAGACATCCTGGATTGAGTCCTCAGCATTCTTAAGAGGGAAGGTGAGCATTCTTAAGTGGGTCATGGTCCATGTAGGTACCAATGACATGGGAAAGAAGAGTGACGAGGTTCTACGAAGTGATTCAGGTAATTAGATGCTAAGTTAAAGGACAAGATGTCCAGGCTTGTGATCTCAGGATTGCTACTCATGCCATGTGAAAGTGAGGCCAGAACTAGGATGATTATACAGTTTAACACTTGGCTAAGGAGTTGGAGTAGGAGGGAGGGCATAATATTTTTGGATCATTAGGCTCTCTTCCAGGGAAGGTGGGATATGTACAGAAGGGACAGCTTGCACCTGAACTGGAAGGAAAGTAATATCCTAGCAAGAAGGTTTGCTAGTACTGCATGGGGAGCGGTTAAAATTAGAGTTGCAGGGGGATGGGAACCATGATGTCAGAACAGACAGTGGAGAGGTTGTGGAGACAGATGTTGTTAAGACCTCAGACAAAGTCAGGAGTCAAAAGGTTGAGCATGTTGCAACTAATGCCCTGAGCTGCATATATTTCAAAGCAAGTAGTACTGTAGGAAAGGCAGATGAGTTCATGGAACTACGATATTGTAGCCATTAGTGAAACTTGGTGGCTGGAGTGGCAGAACTGGCAGGCAGCTCAGTATTCTGGGGTTTTGTTGTTTTACACGTGACAGAGTGGGAGGGATTAAAGGAGGAGGGGTGGTGTTACGAATCAGGGAAAATGTCACATCAGTGCTGAGTCAGTACAGACAGGAGAATTTGTTTAGTAAAGTGTTATGGGTGGAACTGTGGAATAAGAAAGGCACATACACGCTAATGGGGCTATATTACGGACCACCCAACAATCTGAGGGATTGGGATGAACACATTTGTGCAGAGAAAGCAGACGGTTGCAAGAAACAAAGTTATTATAATAGGTGATTTTAACTTCCCACCTATTGACCGGGACTCCCATACTATAAAAGGACTAGATGCGGTACAGTTTGTCAAATGTGTTCAGGAGAGTTTACTTAATCAGTACATTGAAGTCCCAACAAGAAAATGTATGACACTTGATCTGCTATTAGGGAATGAGGCAGGGCAGGTGACAGATGTTTGTGTAGAACACTTTGCATCTAGTGATCATAATGCCATTAATTTCAAAGTAAATATGCAAAAAATAGGGAGAAAAGCCAATTTTGATAGTATCAGAAAGGATTTGGCAAGTGTGGATTGGGACAGGCTGTTTTCTGGAAAAGGTGTACTTGAAAAGTGGGAGGCCTTCAAAAGTGAAATTTTGAGCGAACAAGGTTTGTATGTGCCTGTCAGAGTAAAAGGTGAAGATAGCAGGTTTAGGGAACCTTGGTTTTCAAGTTTATTGAGGCCCAGGTTAAGAAAGAAAAAGGAGGTATATTGCAGGTACAGACAAGTAGGAATAAATAAGGTGCTAATGGAGTAAAAAAAATGTAAGAGAAAGAAATGAGGAAGGCTTAAAGAAGGCATGAGGTTGCCCCAGCAGACAAGGTGAAGGGGAATCCTAATGGATTCTACAGATATGTTAAGACCAAAAGGACTACAAGGATAAAATTGGTCCTCTGGAAGATCAGAATGGTAATCCACACATGGGAGATCTTCAGTGAAATTTTTGCATCTGTATTTACTCAGGAGAGGGACACAAAGTCTACAGAAGTGAGGTAAAGTGGCATCAATTTCATGGACCCTGTACAGATTACACAGGAGGAGGTGTTTGCTGTCCTGAGGCAAAATAGGTGGATAAATCCCCAGGGCCTGACAAGGTGTTCTCTCAGACCCTGTGGTAGGCAAGTGCAGAAATTGCCTGGGCTCTGGCTGAGATTGTTAAATCATCCTCAGTGACAGGTGAGGTTCCGGAGGATTGGAGGATAGCCAATGTTGTCCTGTTGTTCATGAAAGGTTCTAAAAATAAACCAGGTAATCATAGGCCAGTGAGCGTGATATCAGTTGTGGGAAAATTATTGTGAGTTATTCAAAGGGACCAAATATATGAAATGCTGATTAAGGATAGTCAGCATGGCTTCGTGCGTGGTAGGTTGTGTCTAACCAATCTTATAGAGTTTTTCGAGGAAGTTACCAGGAAAGTTGATGGATGCAAGGTAGTGGATGTTGTCTACATGGACTTTAGAAAGGCAGTGACAAGGTCCCACATAGGAGATTGGTCAATGAGGCTCAGTTGCTCAGCACTCAAGATGAGGTAGTAAATTGGATTAGACATTGACTTTGTGGGAGAAGCCAGAGAGTGGCAGTAGATGGTTATCTCTCTGAGTAGTGGAATGCTGCAGAGATCGGTGCTGGATCTGTTGTATTTGTCCTCTATATTGACATCTTGATGATAATGTGGTTAACTAGATCAGCTAATTTGCAGACGACACCAAGACCGGGGGTGTAGCACACAATAAGGAAGACTACTCATATCATGGCTTGCAGCAGAATCTGGACTAGCTAGAAAAATGGGATTTAAAAAAAAGGGCAGATAGAATTTAATACAGACAAGTGCGAGGTATAAGAGTAAGTCTTACACAGTGAACGGCAGGACATTGAGGAATGCTGCAGAACAAAGTGATCTAAGAATAGAGGTCCAGAATTCACTGAAAGTGGAGTCACAAGAAGATTAGGTTGTAAAGAAAGCTTTTGGTAAGTTGGTCTTCATAAATTAAAGTATTGAGTACAGGATGTTATGTTGAAGTTGTACAAGACGTTGGTGAGGACTAATTTGGAGTATTGAATGCAGGTTTGGTCATCTACCTACAGAAAAGATGTAAATAAGGTTGAAAGGGTACAGAGAAAGTTTACAAGGATGTTGTCGGGACTGAAGGACCAGAGTTATCAGGAAAGACTGAATCGGTTTGGACTTTATCCTTGGAACGTAGAAGATTGAAGGGAGAATTGACTGAGGCGTACAAAATATTATGAGGGATATAGGTAGGGTAAATGAAAGCAAGGGGTATATGGGGTGTCAGGGAGGGGTAGCACCTCTGGTGGGGGAACATGTCGCGTCCTTTTTTGGACGGTTAGTCCACCTTTGGTCCCCACCTGGCACTCAGCTCTCACCTGTGGTTCCCAGTAGCTGTTTGCATGCAACAGCGGCCACACCCCGGGCAATGGCTTTGACCAGCCGGCTAAACCAGGTGAGGGAAGCCGATGGGTCTCAAACCCTCAGTGAGATAGGGAGTTGTCTATCCCAGCATGTGAAGATAGACGCCGGCGGATTGAGCAGACAAAACCAATGGAAGGTCCAACGGTCAAGAAGGCGGTCTCTGCAAGCATCGTGGAACGTGTAGAGCAGGACAAGACACAGAAGACGTCCTGGTCATCCACTGCGCCTAGTCCCATCTCCAGCTGTCTAGACTCTGTCTTGCCACTGGACCCAGATGGGAATTGGGAAGAGAGAGTGAGGCTGACGCTGCGCAACTCTCCCTCACTTAAATCCAAATCACGCGCTAGTCTCGACACCATCATAATGGTGTCAAGGTCCTCATCGACGTCAACGATGGACGAACAACAACAACAAATGAAAGCAAGCTTTTCCCACTGAGGTTGGGTGGGACTACAAATAAACATCATGGGTTAAGAGTGAAAGGTGTAAAGTTTAAAGGGAACCTTCTTCACTCAGAGGGCCATGAGTGTGTGGAACGAGATGCCAGTGTAATTGGTGCATGCAAGCTCTATTTCAAAGTTTAAGAGGAGTTTACATAAGTACGTGGATAGCAGGGGTATGGAGGGCTATGATCCTGGTGCAGGTCGATGGGAGTAGGCAGTTTAATTGGTTTGGCATGGACTAGATGGGCCAAAGTGCCTGCTTCTGTGCTGTATTATTCTTAAACTCTATGCGGAAGAAGGTCTAGTGGTTGGACAACTAACGTATAACTTTTTGGCCTGAATACTAGACAGTACATGTGGCGTAAAAATATAATACTGTGCATCCGCCAGGTAACACCATCCCTACTATAAAGTATGCTATGGGGATGCTTTTCAGCAGCAGGGACCGGAATTCTGGTCAGGATTGATGAGAGAAAGAATGCTGTCAAGTACAGAGAGATCCTGGATAAAAACCTGTTAAGACTGCCAGACAGCTTAAACTGGAGAGGAAGTTAGCCTTTACTCAGGACAACAACCCAAAGCACACTGCCAGAGCAACCTTGAAGTGGCTTCAAATGAAGAAAATTGATGGCATTGAGTAGCCCAGTCAGGGTCCTGTCCTTAACCCAATCGACCATCTCTGGCAAGTGCTCAAAGCTGCTGCCCACTGCCACTCCCCAAGTAATCTGGCACAGCTTGAGCAATTTTGCAAGGAGAAATGGGCAAATCCTGCTCCATCACATTGTGCAAAGCTAATAGAACCTCATCCAAAAAGACTACTGACTGTAATAGCTGTGAGAGGTAGTTTAACTAAGTACTGAGCAAAGGGGGAATGAATATATTTGAACTATTGACATTTCAGTTTCTAAATTTTTAATTTTTTATCCCTGTTCTTGGGCTCTATTATGACAGAAGGAGTATGTGATTCACAAACAAAAGTTGTCAGTTAAATTGATCAAAAACCCTGGTTGTAATACTCATTTAAGGGAACAAAGGGGTGGGGACTGAATACATTTACAAGGCACTGTAACAAGTAATAGGTTGCACTCAAGACAGCTATCCCATTGGGCTAAAAAGATCAGAAGACGATAAAACAAAGGAGTAGAATTAGGCCATTTGGCCCACGAATTCTGCTCCGCCATTCCATCACGGCTGATTTATTATTCCTCTGAACCCCATTCTCTTGCTTTCTCCCCGCAACCTTGATGTGTCAACTAATCAAGAACATATCAACCTCTGCTTTAAATATACTCAGTGATTTGGCCTCTACAGCTATTCGTGACAATGAATTCCTCAGATTCACCATCCTCTGGCTAAAGAAATTCCTCTCATCTCCGTTTAAATGGTTGTCCCTCTATTCTGAGGCTATGCCCTCTGGTCATTAGACTCACCCACTATAGGAAACAGCCTCTCCACAACCATTCTATCTAGACCTATCAATATTCAATAGGTTTCAATAAGATTCCCTCTCATTCTTCTAAACTCCATCGAGTCCAGGCCCAGAGCCATCAAATGATCATGGAATCATTTTCATGAACATCCTTTGGATCCTTTCAAATGCCAGCACAACTTTTCTTAGATAAGGGACCAAAAATAGTTCATAATACTTGAAGTGCAGTCTGACCAATACCTTATATCCTTGCTCCTATATTCTAGTCCTCTTGAAATAAAATGCAAACATTGCATCTGCTTCCTTATCACCGACTGAACCTGCAATGTTAACCTTTATGGAATCCTGCACAAGAACTCCCAAGACCCTTTGTACCTCTAACTTTTGAATTTTCTCCCTGTTTAGAAAATAGTTTATGCCTTTATTCCTTCTACCAAAGTGCATGACCACACACTACCCTGAACCATATTCCGTCTATCACTTCTTTTCCCATTCTCTTAATGTGTCTAAGTCCTTCTGCACTTCCACATTTCTTCGTATCATCTGCAAACTTGGCCAAAAAGCCATCAATTCTGTCATCCAGATCACTTTGGCTTTCTTTATTCTCACATCTTTGCCTCCTGCCATTCCTGTAATACCATGGCACTTATCTTGTTAAGCAGCTTAATGTACAGCACCTTGTTAAGGGCCTTCTGAAAATCCAAACAACATCCACTGACTCTCCTTTGACCATTCTGCTTGTTCCAACAAAAGGTTCCAACAGATTTCTCAGGCAAGATTTCCACTTAAGGAAACTATGCTGACTTTGGTCTATTTTATCATGTGTTTTCAAGTACCCTGAAACCTTATCCTAAATAATGGGCTCCAAAATCTTCCCAAACACTGAAGACAGGCTAACTGGCCTATAATTTCATTTCTTATGCATACTTCTCGCCTTAAAGAGTGGAGTAACATTTGCAATTTTCCAGTCCTCCAGAACCATTCCAGAATCTAGTGATTTTTGAAAGATCATTACTAATCTCCACAATCTCTTCAGCTAGCTCTTTCAGAAGCCTGATGTGTAGTCTATCTTGGTCAGGAGACATGTACCTTCAGGACTTTCAACTTCCCCCTATTAATTGCAACTACACTCACTTCTGCTCTCTGATACTCTCACATTTCTGGCATACTGCTAGTGTCTTCCACAATGAAGACTGATGCAAATTACTTAGTAAGATCGTCTGCCATTTCTTTGTCCTCCGTTACTACCTCTCCAGCATAATTTCCCAAAGGTCTGATATCCACTCTTGCCTCGTTTCATCTCCATATCAAAAAACTTTTGATATCCTCTTTTATATTACTGGCTAGCTTACCTTCATATTTCATCTCTCTCCTTATGGCTTTTTTAATTGCTTGTGCTGGTTTTAAAAAAACTTCCCAATCCTCTAACTTCCCATTAATTTATGTTAAATTTTATGCCCCATCTTGCTTTTATGCTGTTTTTGACTTCCCCTGTCAGCCACGATTGCCTCATCTTCTCTTTAAATATGAATACCAATAAATCCACATTTGTCTTTTTGGTTAAATCTACTTCATTCAGAGCACAAAACCGAAAGCTTGGAGAAAATGTTAACAGTACATACTTCAGCTTAATATGCAAAATAATTTAGTACTGTTTATCCATAATAACCAAGTGAAAAACTTGGTTTTCAAACCTAACACCAACAAAATAAAACTCCAAAAATTACCTTGCAATTCAACTGGTACTGGGACACCATTAAGATAGTGAAAGAACAAAGCAGAACATCGTAGATAGGGCATAATTCCAGTCTTGATATATTGCCAAAGGTGCCAACCCGAGGCCAAGAAATTCAAGGCACTATTGGAAATAAAACGCAAAAGCAATGATTCTTTAAGATGATGATGCGCACTTAAAAAAACAATATAGTAATCTGTAGCATTTCATCATGTACCAACAGCGCAGAATTTGAAATCTTATTTTATATCAATGTTCTCACAGCCATTCTGCTGTTGTCTTAAACTAATTTCAAACTATCAGACAGCTTCTCCCAGGCTACCTTATACTGATTCTTTGTAAGAACATCTGTTCCCCAAGTGTTTAAAGATCCACTTAATTTCAAGCCACTGAAGGCAGATTTCTGTTTATCAACTTTATGATGCCAATTGTCATGACTTGGATGAAAGACTGGATTAATTTATTGCCAGGATCTCACCATAAAGTCTTCTCCCATTTCATGTTATATTCCACAGAAAATATAATCCCTCAAGTAACTAGTCCAAATGATGAGTCTTCAAGAGTCTAGATGGCGAATAATAGTACAATACTGGAATGGCCTTGAGGAGGATAAGGGGTCACCTAGTCACGAGAAGCTATGTTGGGTGGTTTCCTTCTTTTCACCCCAGAAAAAATCTGCAGGACAATTTTAGCCAATTAGGTTAACACAGTATTCGGAACACTGAGCTGTCAAGGATCTTCCCTGAAACTATAGTCTTAATTGTAATGAAATTAAAAACCAATGAACAGCCAATAAATCACTTGCAATTGACTTTGTGATGACATTGAATAGATGTTGTACCTGGCTGAATACTAAAGATCTGTAAAAACCAACTGTCCGGAGTACTTATGGGCATATTTAAGCTCTTGTTTCTGCAGTTTGAGGTTCTGCTTGCTTCAAAAATGCACATAATGTTTTGGCACCGAAGAAGAGCTGGATGATCTGGCTCAATGTCTACCGTTTGGTAGTATTTACATCAATTGTAATGAAGTGCTTCAAAAGGTAGGTTATGGGACGAATCAACTCTTGTCTCAGAAATAGCCTGGATCTGCTCCAATTTGCCTACTGCCACAACAGGTGAACAGCAGATGTGATTTCTATGGCTCTTTACTCCGCTCTAGACCATCTGGAAACCAGGAACTTGTACATCAGGCTGCTGTTCATTGATGATGCTTGGTGTACAACACAATCAGCCCACCCAAATTCATCATCAAGCTTCAGGCTTCCATATTTCCTTCTGCAACTATACACTCAACTTTGTTACTGGCAAGTCTCAGTTACTGAGGATTTGTAACAACGACTCATCTTCACTGATCATCAACATAATTTATCCCCCTGTTCACATCTCTATACATGGATCTGTGTGGCTAAGCACAGCACTAATGCCACCTTCAAATCTGTCAACACACAGATGACAATGAATCACCTTACTGGAGCAAGATCCACTAATGGTGGAATGGTGGCACAACAACATCTTGCTCAACATCAGCAAAACTGAAGAGTTGATTGTTGACTTCAGGAAGGTGAAGAAGGGCCAACATGCACCAGTCTACATTGGGGGATTTGCAGGGGAGAGTCGGCAGCTTTACATTTCTGGGCATTAACCAATTGGATGACCTGTCCTGGGTCCAGCATATAGATACAATGATAAGGAAAGTGTGCCAGCATCTTTACTTTCTCACGAGGATAAGGAGGTTTGGCTTGTCACTGAACCCTAACAAACTTCTACAGATGTACTGTTGGAAGTAACCTGACTGTTACATCATGGTCTGATATAGTAATTTGAATGGTCAGGAATGTAATAAGTTACATGACTTAACAATGCATCATGAGCACATCCCATTCTACAATCAATATTATCTACAGAAGGCACTGCTTCAAGGCAGCATCATCCAAAAGTCCCTACCATCTGGGCCATGTCATCTTTTTGAAGCTACCAATGAGAAAGAGTGACAGAAGCTCCATGCCATCAGGTTCAAGAACAGTTATTTCCCTTCAATCATTTGGTCTTCAAACCAACCAGAAAAACCATAATCACCATTGCAGTCTAGCAACACTAAGACAACACTTATCGCTTTGTATGACAATGGACTTTGATTTTTGTTTTTTTTTCTTGTGAAGTTGTGAAAACTTAAGTTCATTTTTTTCTTGTGAATGCTGCTTATATAGTGCTATGTTCCTGTGATGCTGCTGCAAGTTTTTCACTGCACTGGTACATACAGTGCCTTGTGAAAGTATTCAGCCTCAACCCTTTTTTCACATAAATAAGTATTACAACCAGGGATTTTGATTATTTTAACTGACAATTTTTATTTCTGACTCACATTATCCTTTTTTCACAGTAGAGCCCAAAAAACAGGGTAAATTGCAAAACATGAAAAACTAAGAACTCAAAACCTGAAGTGCCAGCAATTCAGAAGTATTTATTCCCGCTATGCTCAGTAATTCAGAAGTATTTATTCCCGCTATGCTCAGTACTTAGTCGAACCATCTCTCACAGCTATTACAGACGGTGGTCTTTATCAATGTTTCTATTAACTTTGCACAATGTGATGGAGCGAGATTTGCCAATTTCTCCTTGCAAAATTGCCCAAGCTGTGCCAGGTTATTTGGGGAGCGGCGGTGGACAGCAATTTTGAGGTCTGCCCAGGGATGTTTGATCAGGTTAAGGTCAGGACTCCGACTTGCCAATAAAGGACATCAATTTTCTTCATTTGAAGGCACTCCAAGGTTGCTACGGCAGTGTGCTTTGGGTCGATGTCCTACTGAAAGACAAATTTCCTCCCCAGTTTAAGCTTTCTGGCAGAGGCTAGCAGGTTTTTATCCCTGTATTTAGCAGTATTCATGATCCTATCAACCCTGACCAGATTTCCAGTCCCTATTGCTGAAAAGCATTACTGTAGCATGATGCTACCTCCACATACTTTAATAGTAGGGATGGTATTACCTGGCTGATGTGCAGTATTACATTTATGCCACATGTGCCGTTTAGTGTTGAGACCAAAAAGTTCCACTTATAACACCTTCTTCCACATCTTTACAGTATCTTTGCTTTGCAAAGTCTTTACAAGCAAGGATATGCTATTCATTAGCCAGGGCTTCTTCCTTGACACTTTTTCATAAATAACCTTTTTTGTGCAAGGCCTTTGAGATTGTGGAGCCATGAACTTCATTTCCAGTTGCAGCCACTGACTTCTGCAGCTCACTCTGAGTAAGTGTTGGCATCACAGTAGCCTCTCTTACAAGTGCCGTTCTTCTCTAGTGACTAAGTTTAGACGGGTGGCCTGATCAAAGCAGTGTGGCTGTTGTTTCATATTTCTCCATTTTGACACAATGGACTTCACCGAGCTCTGAGGTATGTTCAGTGCCTTTGAGATGGTCTTGTACCGTTCCCAGATTTGTGCTTCTCTATTATCATTTCCCTAACTTGTCTTGAATGCTCTTCTGTCTTCAATTTGGTTTGGTCTGTTGAAAATCTATCATACTAAAGGACCTTACAGAGAAAGGATGTATTTATTCTTATGAGTTCATTGAAAGCAGTTTATCCTCCAATTTTCTACATGAACAATTTGGGTGAGATGGTAGGGTGATATGCAGTATTGCACCTGAGGATAGTTAGCATAGTAATTACAAAGGAATGAATACTTTATCCAGAATCAGATTTAATATCACCTGTATATGTCGGGAAATTTGTTATCTTTATGGTAGCAGTACAATGAAATACATGACAAGTAAATATAGAGAAAAAAACTCAGTTACATTAAGTATATGTATGTCTATTAAATACTTAATTTAAAATAAATAGTGCAAAATAACAGAAATAAAAACATAACGAGGTAGTGTTCACGGGTTCAATGCGCATTTCAAAAAACGGATGGCAGAGGTGAAGAAGCTGTTCCTGAGTCGCTGAGTGTGTGCCTTCAGGCTTCTGTACCTCCTTCCCAACAGTAAAAGTTTGAAGAGGGCATGTCCTGGGTGGTGGGGATCTTTAATGATGGATAAGGCACCGCTCCTTAAAGATGTTTTAGCTACTACGCCGCCTTCCTAAGGCACCGCTCTTTAAAGATGTCTTGGCTACTACAGAGGCTGGACCCATGATAGAGCTGACTAATTTTACAATTTTCTGCAACTTATTTCAATCTTGTGCAGTAGCCCCCATGTACCAAATGGTGATGCAGCCAGTCAAAATGCTCTGGTCATAATTTTGGTTTTTAATTTTTAGTAAATCGATGGCAAGTTTTTCTTTTGATTTGACACGATGCACAATGTTTAGTAGATTAGCTCAAAAAATCTTATTTTAATATATTTTAAAATTAGAAAAATGAAACAGTAAAAAGTGAAAATAGTTATGGGAGCTGAATACTTTTTCAAAGCAATACACATGCACTTGTGCATAGGACAATAAAAGACTTGAATGCACAACATTGTATTCAAACAAAAGACTTTAATTTAAACCTTATAATCGCTTATTTTTGTATTTCAAATTTGCTGACCTAAATTAACATACATATTTTCACGTCTGCCTCCAATCACTAATTGTATTATGCTTCCACATGAAATATATGTTACGTTATCTTAACCTTCAGACCTCTCAGCAAGCAAGCAACATTACTTCTTACTTCAATATTATTATAGTAGGGAGCGGAAGTTAATTGAATGAAACAGCAAGTGCAAGTGGGAAATACAATTAGGATGTCACAAAGTTTTAAAACCTACATTTTCAGCATGATGAACCCTGGTTTTACAGAAAGCATTGCATTTGGTTTGGAGATGCAAACTTTAGAGTTCTGTTAATAAGTATGGGATCCAAGGGGAAATTGCTTTGTGGATCCAGAACTAGCTTGCTCACAGAAGGCAAAGAGTGGTTGTAGACGGGTCATATTCTGCATGGACGTCAGTGACCAGTGGTGTGCCTCAGGGATCTGTTCTGGGACCCTTACTCTTCGTGCTTTTTATAAGTGACCTGGTTGAAGAAGTGGAGGGATGGGTTAGTAAATTTGTTGATGACACAAAGGTTGGAGGTGTGGTGGATAGTGTAGAGGGCTGTTAAAGGTTACAGT